>NC_053035.3:141716821-142341821 GCF_002575655.3 Aegilops tauschii subsp. strangulata | reverse complement strand
TCTAGATCTCTCATGAAGTCCCTATCACACACACGATGACTCGCTTCCCCTGCGTCTCCGTTCATAGGCCAATTTCGGACAACATCAACATTGTCTCCCTATCTATACGCCATTTATGGACACAAACGACCCCTCTCGCCCCTCTCTCTCTCTCTCTCTCTCTCTCTCTCCGTCGCTAGCTCTCTCTTTCTCTCGCTCTCACACCCCTCTCCCACACACACACTCGATGTCTCTTCCAAATAGTCTGCTCCCCCCGCCCGCACCCGTGCTATCTCGCTACTACACATGTCACACCATTCCCCCTTCCCTTATACTAGGTTTACATCATCAGTGGTCTCTCTAATCCACATACACTCTCTCCCTCTCACACACAAACGCGTGCACAAACACACACAGACACGCACAAACACCCATTTATCTGGATCCTCATCTCTCCTCATGTCCACATGTGTATCTCACACACTCACTCTCTAATTATGTATATGTGTCTCCACGTTACACAACACAAAGCCCCATGTACATGTCTCTCTCTATCCTCCACACACATAGACACAAAGAATCTGTTATCATTGCCTCAGTCTCTAACATATCACACACGCACACTGTCTCTCTCTCTCTCTCGCAAACACGCTCCACAAGGGTTTCCCCGTGAATAACTTACCGTCTATTCATCAACAGTTGTGGCAGTACGGCGAACACGAGACGTGAAAAAGAATAAATCTACACGTGCTTAGACCACCTAGTATGACTACTAGGACTAGAGCAAGCCAAAAAGCGCGCCGCCGTCACCCCCTCCTTGTCGGCGACGGGAAAATCTTTGTTTTACACAGTCGAGAAGTCATTGTGCTAAGGCCCCACATGCCGAGGCGTTGAATAGAATGTAGATGCTAGTTTACGGAAGCAAGTATCGATAATACGTTTGTATCTCCATACTTATATTTCTTCTCTTATAAAAAACCGAGTTGGTGATGATGGTACGTGTGCCATCTTGCAATATAGATCGTCCGATCTACATCTGACGGATGGAAATTAAACTAAAAGATACCCGCACCCCTCTCCACATTTGCAGACAAGGCCTTCCCTCGTTCATCCTTATCTCCAACAAACCTCATTGTTGAGCAATTAAGAAAGGAAGCCTCTGGAACAAACTGGCCTGGTGGCCGCTGCCGGCGTCGTCAATCCCCATGCCTCCGCTCAGTCCGACCACCAACCACCACCACACCCCACTCCTCTTCACCTTATCTCATATTTCTCGAGATATTATTAGTTTTTACACATGGGATTACTCCCGCAAGGGTCAATCACAACAAGTGTTTTATAAAAAAATGCATCTTGATGTTCCGTGCAATGCACGGATCTTGCTAGTACTCCTACACAAGACTAAGTTGGTGACTGTGTGTCTGCCATCCGTCGTTTCTGACCATTAGATCTACATCTAACGATTGTGAGGTAAGTTGTTGCCTTTTCTCACCAACATCCCACTTGTCTACCAGTTTACAGAAAAACCCATAATTAGTATCTTAAAACCAACCACATCCCTCCCTGACCTCACCAAAACAGCCCAAGGAATATATTCTAGTTGAAACATAATATATCTCTAGTGACATATGTATATCAAAATTAGAGTGTTTTGTACCAAGTTTGTGAATAAGTATTATTCTAATTATGATTCGTTGCAACGGACATGAACATTGCTAGTATTTCCAACCATGCATTTTTTTCCTAGTATTCCAAAGTTTCGAGTTTTCCATCAAGATATTAGTCACTCATGGTTGATATTTACTTTCAATCATGTACACATATGCACTATGTAACTAGCCTTGCTTATTGGCTTCCAAAGCTTAACTTTCACTCCTACTTACAATATGTAGAGTATTTAACAAAAAACTACCACTTTCAACCAGCCCTAGGAAGAATCTATTGTACAAAAAATAGCAAAAACATACCCAAAATTTCTTAATCCACGCCAAAAACTACCTAGTACTCCTACCGATTAGGTTCGTTTAAACCCATTTATGACAGGGTTGGCCCACACGTCCGTGCTGACGAGGCAACTTAAACCAACACATTTTATTTGACCGTTGACACGAGGGACCCACATCTGACCTTCTATCCTGTTATTCCCCCTCAAATCATTATTTTTCCTGAACATTACTTCAAACAGTACTGATGCGTGTTGGTCGGTGGCGCCGGTGATGAGCGAGTTGGCCGCCGCTCCGCCAGACGGGCCGGACGCCGCGCTGGCCTCCGCACGGGTTGGCAGGCTGGCCCGAGCGTGACTCACGAGCGAGCAAGCCGCCGCGCTGGCCTTCGCTCGAGCCAGATGGCTGGCCTTAGCGCGGCGCGCGCGAGCAAGCCGCCGCGTTGCCGTGCCAATCTAGCTAGCAAACCTTGCAGACAAGCAGCTGGACGAAGCTATCTTGGCTAGCTAGCGGCCACGAGCGCCGGACGGAGCTGGCATCCGGGCTGCCGCAACATGGGCTCCGCACCGCTGGCGGTTTTGACCTCGCCTTCTGCCGGCGGCGGTAGCTGCGTCCCATGGCCGAGGATGACTAGGTGGACGGGCCGGAGGTAGGAGGTCACTTGAGGATTTTTGTTGGTAAGAGCATGTACAATGGTTGATAAGGTAGTCTTATCTTAAGTTTGCCACGTATGCAAGTGGTAGTAGTTTCTTGGCATTTTAGTGGTTTCTTGCATTATTAGAGCAAGTACAATAGAGCTGAGTCAGCGGGCTATAAGAAATAAACTAGTATATTTCTGCTTAGTTGGAGGAAAGAGAAGAGGAGAGAGAAGGTAAGCGGGCTCTTCGTGAAGAGCCAGCTCTAGCACATGCTCCTAGGCACTTTGTGAGAATGAGAAGTGGGCCACATAATAAAAAAGTAGTACACTCTTTTGATCTATTATTGTACATGTTGGCTATAAGATGGGCTGTAGATGACATGGCACTGGCTTATAGCCAGCAGCTGGCTATACTATTAACCATGCTCTTAGGGGTTTCTTGTAAGGAACAATGTACGTACTACTAGCGACAAAAGGCGATTCTAGGTTGCGTTGTACTCCAGCAAGTACTACTAGTGGTCGCGGGAGTGTATACCTCGTTTTGTGGGTTTGATCCCGGCCGAATGCACGGCGGCCTTTTAAAAAAAAGTACTACTACACTTCGCTGCGAGCCAATATTTTACACGGGTAGTTTGAGTTTTGAAGTCAAACGGACGTGCGGCCCCACAATCTGGGTGCACTGGACAGCCTAGCCACGTGAACGGGTTTTCCTTCCCAGCATCCCGTGGCTCGCGTGCTCGCCCTAGCCGCACCTCGCTTGCGGCTTCCAGCTAGTAGCATATTTAAACTAGCGCCTCCCAATTAAGCCCGAGGAGCCGGAAAAGCCTGGCGGGGCATTGAGAACTATGCAATATGGCTCTGTACGTAAAGTGCTCTACTACTACTCTATAGCTTGTGGCGTTGCACGCATGGACTTCACTCCATTATCGGCTCTACTATAAAAGAAATTCCTCTTGACGTGTTTTTTTGAAACGGAGGCAAAAGCTTTGCTTCATCTCATTCATAAAGAAGGAACTACTAACAAAGTTCGACGAGATCCATTACACCTCCACAAATGGAAGCGAAAAGCCTAGTCTCGCTGTATCAAATAACTCAAATGTTCTGCCCCCGCAGTAACCGTCGCTGATAAACAGGCTGCTAGTGTGTGCGTGAGAGGAGCGGCTGAGTAGGCCAGCTACGTGAGAGGAGCGGCTGAATAGAGCACCGAGAGTACCCACTAGGCCACTACGCAGGTGTACTTCCCCTGCATTGATAGTACAGCGATGGTTCTAGAGAACAGTAGTACCCTCCACTTCCAACTGTAGCTCCTTGGCCCTAAGATTCAAGAGTTCAAAACTGGTGCACTATACTAGACTAGACTAGAAGTACAGTACATCGCACTACTAGTTGAGAAAAGTAGTACTAGTACTGCTATAGTACGAGTACGTACTCCTCCGTCACATAATGTAAGACGTTTTTTGACACTAGTTGGCGTGCACAAAAAATGGCAAAAACATACCAAAAATTTCTTAATCCACGCCAAAAACTACTACCTAGTGCCAAAAATTTCTTACTAGTGCTATTATTTACAGTATAATGCAATCCCATAACGTTCCATAATGCTGGTACTAGTAGTAAATAATAGCCTCACCCCTTCGCTGAGGAACGATCTACAATTGGAAGGGACGAGGCCCTGCGGTTACTACGCTCTTATCTCCTCCTCGCCAGTTCCCCTCCCCCTGAAGAGAAGGCAGTTCGTCGCTGCTCCCATGGATTCGCCAGGCGGTTCTCCTCCTCGTCGGGGCTGGGAGACCTTGGACGATGATCCTCTGGGAGAAATCGCACGCCGCTCTGACGTCCTCACCGCCGCAAGACTCGGTGCTTCCTGCACCAACTTTTTCAAGACGCTGCTTAAACAGGCTTGGGAAAAGGCCATGCTTGTTGGTCTTCCATGCGTCCTCGAGGAGAAGGTTCTTCTATGGGACAATCCTTCGAACAGTCCACCGCTCCCTGGCCATGGTTGCACGTTGACTCCGCTAGAGTTGCCGATGTTGAGAGGTAGTCGGATTTTGTCCGATGAGCAGGTCAGTAATGGAGTTTGATCATGTAGTACTTAGTTATTCCATTTCCATCCCGTAATTTCTCCGCTGCCCACCCTCTTATATATAGGTCTGGGTCGGTGCCAACGAAGATTGGCTTGCATACCTCCAGCCGGATACCACCATCATTTTGCACAAAATCCACAGCAGTGCGGCCGTTCCGGTAGACCCCTTCTCCACCATTGGGATCGGCCTTCCGGACTGGCTGGGCTTGAATACGTATGATGATGCCTACATGAGATTGAAGAAGATAGCAATTGCGGACCCGCCGACAAAGCGACGCGGCTACGATGATTACTATCTCATCGCGGTGTTCGACATAAGGATTGCCATCAATGCAAGAGGCAGTAACGGCAGAGGCTGGCGCATGTTGGCGGCGGCAGATTTGTACCCCTACACGTTCGAAGACGCCGTGCGCCATCTAGGCCGCATCTTCACGGTGACAAGCCAGGGGACTTGTTTCATCTGGTTGCCAACCTACGGTACGGGAGATTACAAACGGAATGCACAAACCATCATTTGCATCCCTAACGGTACTCCATTATTTTGCAGGGACCAGTCATCCCCCGATCAAAATAAGATCGCCGATCCTGGATGTGCATTTGCATCCGCGATTTGGTCTAACCTGGAACCTTGTAGCTGACTTTGGCATATTGGGATCAACTATCTTAGCAGTCGTTACCCATGGTACCACTGATGTGCAACATGGTCACACAATCTACCACAATCGGACCGTCACCATCTACCCAGGTATTCCATTTTTTAACCCTCTCGCCTTCTCTTTCATTGTTGTACTAGTAGTATACTTTGTAGTACTAGTAGGAGTACTTTTTACCTTGGAGGACGCGTATAGCTAGCTAGGCCCTTGAAGACTTGAACCCACTAGCTGCCACCATTTTTGTTTTTCCATGTCTTACTATCTCATCCATGTAGCCAAGAGTGGCTATATATAATAAGCCGGTTATTTTACTTCCTCTATACCGGAGTAGTACTATTTGCTGCACAGTATTACTGACCACCATATTTGAGCACAACATTATTATGCATGGACCTTGACTATGTACATCACCATGTGTCCAGATCTGGGATGCCGCGTGTACCAGATGAACGGCGCCGAGTTCGACCCCCGTGATGCTACGTGGGTGCCGCGGAACACTCTTGGAGAGTACTCGCTTTTCATCGGGGACAGCTTCCCCATTGTGAAGCGGATGCCACCTTCCGTGCATGACACGGAAGGCCTACCGTTCATGAAGCATGGTTGTGTCTTCAGTGCGCACTGCCGGATGAACGACATGCTAGGACACGCTATCCCTAATTTATGCCGCTTCAGCTTGGATGAGTCTCCATCGTGTGGAACCGGACTAGAAAGCTGCGACAATGATTCCCGTTGCCCACCGCTATGGATCGTGCCATCCATGAAGAACACCTGGGACTAGAACCTGGAGGAGGACATGTAGCCCATCTATAACGTGTAAGTGAGTGCATGCGCGACACGAGTCCAACCCTTGCGCGCGAACTGCCCTGGCTATGTATGTGAGTGCATGCACGTGTCCTCCCTCGGTCTTCCAACAAAGAGTGTACATCGGCTATAAAACAAAGAGTGTAGTACATGATGTACATCTACACTTCCAATGCATTTAGCCTTTAATCTAAATCGATATTGATTGACTAATGCACCAACTTGTGCTGTAGGTATAGGCTACATGTCTATCCTTAATTACAGCATGCAACGGCCTTCATTTAATCTTCTTATCTCAATGGTCGCATGCAGACATAAGTCTGCTACTTTTGGGCGTTAATTATGCCCTGGTCAATGTGTAAATCTCTAAATGTACAGTCTTTCACGGACGTAGGGAGTAGGTTGAGCACTTGAGCGTGAGCGTGTGTGTTGCGTCGTGTGCTGTGTGCCGCATGGGTGCGTGAGTGTTGCATGCGTCCATGTGTACGTGTGAGTGTTGCATGTTGCATGCATGCATGGGGCTTACTCCCTCCCATTGACATGTTCATATTTCAAGCTTCCTCTGTTCCCTCCATATGGTGATACTCCCTCTGTTCCCAAATAGTACAGAGTAAAAGCCTCCCTCTGTTCCCAAATACGGAGTATTTGTCTTTCTACAGATTTCAACAAGTGACTAGGTACGGAGCAAAATGAGTGAAGTGAGTGTAGAGGCATAGGGATACTATAGAAAGGAAGTCCTCCCGATCCATTATTCCCCATCTCGGCCAGAGAGAACTATTCAACTAGTCTTCGCAGTAAAGTGACAATACACGCTGCAGCAGATGGGACACGTAATTAATAAGCTGAACCAGCGTGCTGGTGTTACTAAATCAGCCTTACCCAGTACTGCCATCATGTTTGCAAGTAGAGCACGCTTCCGCAAATACGCCTACGCACCTCTGTCCTCCATTAACTGACATATGGGCCCTGTTGTGGTAGACCCACATGTCATCGGTGTAACTATTTACACTCCGAAGGACGGTATATCCTGGTAGTAGTACTAGTAGAATTGAGATTGAATGCACTTTCTTCCCCGTCTTCCACTCTTCTTCCTCCTCTCTTCTTCTTCCTCCTCTCTTCCCCATCGTCGGCCGCACACCATTTACCCCCGCTCACTGCTCGCCCGCCCGCGCCATCTTCCTTGGTAGCTCGCGCGTACCATATCCCCCCGCACACTGCTCTGCCACACGAGGAGAAGCTTCTTCGCTCGCCCGCCCGAATCCACTTCCCCGCTGGCTTGCAGGCACCGAAAACCCCAATGGCAGAACCGACTGACACGCAGAGCCGCGATTGGAATTCCCTCCTCGATGTTCTCTTGGAGCAGATCTGTAGTCGTATGGACCTACTCAGCACTGTCCGTCTGGCCGCATGCTCGGTGTCTTTGTACCGTCTACTCGTCTGCAACCGGCCGGCTCTTTTCAAGACACCCTGCTTGCTGATGCCCGATCCTCGCAGGTGGCCCAGACACCGACTTGACAATCCTACGGAGGTTGCCGTGGTTCCCCTCGACATGCTACCATTACCCGTCCACCTGTCCTTCATGCGCGGCCACTACTAGGCGGGCATGAAGGCCAACTGGACCGTCCTCATCCACCACACCGGTAGTCCGTGGCATCTCGTGGATATCTACACTCAGCGAGAGATCACCCTTCCATCGTTGGATACCGCCGCCATCGAGCCTCGCGGTCTGCCGGACACTCCTGCCTACTACGCACGAGACGCGTCAAGCTTTTGGCTCGACCTCTGTTTGCAGAAAGTTGTAATCTGCGAAGTGCCCACACCATCAGAAGACTACATGGATTACAAGCTCATTGCCTTGTTCAACATGGGATTAGTCTATCTGGAATCCGGTCGCCATACATGGTTATGGCTCATCATCAATCCTGTTGAGGCAACATTTTTGTCTGATGCTATAGTGCACGATGGCATCGTTTACGCGGTCGACGCACAGATTGGCTGCCTATACTGGTGGAATCTATCGTCGTGTAATTGTTCTATCTCATCTCATCTTTACCTTATGAATACGACTGCCTGTTCATTTGTTACAAATTTAGAATGCATAGCATGTCTATAGCCGCATCATTGCTATATGTTCCTCTCATTTCCTAGATTTTTATGACCACACATGTTATTGTTAGAGTTGATATGAGAACAATTGGCATCTAATGATTGTTAGAATACATATTATGAGCATAACATCATGATTGCTATATGTTACTCTCGTTTACAAGATTTTTATAACAACGCATGTTATTGCTTAGAGTTGATATGAGAACAGTAGTAGTAAGTGCTATGGTAGAATATGAGTAGGCGCTGTCATAGCTGTTTTCCTCTCATTGTTACATGATGTTTGAACCATGACATATTGCTAGAATATGAAAGCCATTGGCTTATTTTTTTAACTTGGGGTATGATTATGACCACGGCATTGCAATTCTCTGTCTATGATATGTGTCACTGTTATAATAATCTTAATTCCACAAATACTCTGAACATGATTGTTTATTTTTGTCCTTTTGGTCTCCAATTTGAATTGTTGCAGCAGACGCAAATGTGCTGGCCTTCATGATTCCAGGACCTGGAATCATACCAGCCGATGGGTGGTGGTTTATCGCTCGTTCAGCTGACGGCGGTCATTTGATGCTCATTTGCACGTACCAAATTGACCAAACCATTACATCAGACCACATGCAGTACAATGCGTGGGGCATTCGTGACATTGATGGCTATGGCTGCTTCATGTTCAAGAAAGATCCCAGCTCCGTTGGGCCAGGCGTATTCAACTGGAGGCGGGTTTACAGCCTCGGCAACCACTCCTTGTTCCTCGGGCTCAATTATCCGATCATCCAACCAATCATCGATCATATCACCGGCAATGATTACTGTGCTATGCAACTTCCATTCGCGAGAGGGGGCTGTGTTTACACATCATACCATGGGTTTCATGAATCACCATATCCAGAGATCCGTCGACACAGCTTGTTGCCAGATAATCTTCAGTGTGTGAAAGGCATCAAGCTTCCATGCGATGGATGGCTTTTGCAAACCCGACATGCGGCGATGTGGTTCATGCCAACAGCAAATATGCACAACTTGATTCGTGCTGATATCTAGACTGAGCCATGTATTCTGCTGTTGTAGCACGACCCTCTTTTGTTGGATATTATGTACTGTTGTTAGTTTGAAGCACTCCTCTGGTTTGAAGGATAGATACCTTCCTGGGATCAAGTGCATCCTAACTCACCTACGTAGGATGTACTGATAATGATGATGGAGATGCTGTGCAGAAGCCATATATATATATATCAGTTAGGCTTCAAGTGCGTACTTGTTAGTTAAACCTATGTATAAATTGTGACACTAAATACGACTAGTAAGTAGTACAGTAGCAGTACTAGTATATGTCGGTCAAATTATTCATCATGTCCACACATTGAATTGATGTGACAACACGCTCCGCGTGAGGTGACAGAAGAATCCCGGCGGCGTGTTCGGGTGTTCTGGACTTTAGATTCGGAGTACCACTTATCTGTCGAAATCTTTCATCATTCCCTTAAAACAGTCGATTGATCATACATTGAGTACCATATAACTGGAATTACTGATGCAAGTCGAAGAAGGATTGGCCGGTGCTGCCGGCTGGCGTCAAGTTTGATCCCACGGATCAGGAGCTGATCGAGCACCTTGAGGCCAAAGTGAGTGCTGACAGCGCGAGATTTCAGTCTCTCATCGATTTGTTCATACCAACCATCGACAGCGAGCACGACATATGCTACACCCAACCTGAGAAACTTCCAGGTAAGACACTGATCGGCCGTCTACTTGCACAAACATATTCCTTTGTTTATAGCTCTATTTTTCTTTTTAGACGCAGACCTGGTGAAGCAATTACAATTTGACAGTTAATAAAAAGTGAAACAAGTGACTGCAACATGCCAAAGATGTTATGAAAATGCCAACTAGGTACACTAAAACCTGTATTCCACAATACTGCAGGTATCACACTGAGTGGCCTAAGGAAGCATTTCTTTGAGCGCAATTCCAGGGCGTTCAAAAGGGGCACGTGGATGCGTCGCAAGATACAGCCGGAGTGCGGCATGCACGCGATGTGGCACAAGACCGGCAATACCTTGCCGGTGATGGTCAACGGCCGACAGACGGGCAACAAAAAAGGTTCTGGTGCTGCACACCAACAAGAACTTCGACCAGCAGAGGACCAACTGGGTGATGCACCAGTACCACCTCAGGGACCTGGAGCAAGAGAAGGAGCGGGAGCTGGTCCTCTGCAAGATTTTCTACCAGACGAACACTAGGGCCAGGAGTAAAAAGATTATAAGTTAGTTTGGTATAGGTAGTTGTACTACCTTGTCGTCCGCAAGTTGGTATTGTTGTTAACGATCTTTTGGTATGAACTTGCATTTGCTTCCAACCATCATGCCGAGGGTCGACGTGGATATAAAGCTGAATCATTTGTTTTGAAACGAATTTTCAGGCACCTGATTTTTATTTGATGGGTAGCATAAGCACCCGCCGTTCGTATTCCCAGTTCTCCAATTTTTTCGAAACAAGTGCATGCACTTATTATCATGATAAAAAAACAATATCCGTGCTGCATCCCAGTTATCAGTCTGTACTTGCAGAATTTTCTCATTTATTGAGCACGTATATTGTTTTTTCAGGTCGAGCAAGTTTCAACTGGGCTGTAGACTGCCCAGGGTTGGTTTTGTTTTTAACAGGCCCAGCCCATGACGACAATGGGGCACAAAGATCCAGCAGGTATCTACTGGCCTCTGGCCCGCCAACGTTAGTTATATTTTGTCTTACAACATCCGCAGGCAGTTTTTTACTGAATCAAACACACAGCCCAGTTCTATTTTCCTCTTGAAACGCATGTCCTACATCCGTTTTCTAATCTCTACCTATAGTTTTACTAGTTCATATACACGTATCATTATATTGAAAACACATAAAATTCCCTTTTCATATTTACATCCTTATTTTTGTTGTTTTTTCCCACCCAGCGCTGATTTTTTTACCACTGGTTTTCCCTTAAACCAACTCAATTGTCCCACGTCTTATTTGCTTACAAAAACAAAACGATTTTTTTGGCAAATCAATAAGTTCTTAAAAAAATGTTTATCATTTCGGGATTACAACAGTTCGGACTCCACCGAAATATGCAGAATAAGGTTGAACTTTTTGACCGTGGTCCTGGGCAGAAAATGGGCTGTAATAAATTACTTAAGAATTAGCAGATGGGCTGCAAATTATAAAAAATAGCAAATGGGCTTTATGTTGTCTGCCACAGATTTGGAGGCTGACTTGTGGGCCTACTAAGTTCATGCGTACACAAGGTTTCTCAAAAAAGAAACTTGGTCAACAATCAACTCTACCAGCGTCAGACCGTTAGATGTCAATCTAACGGCAATCGTGCTTCTTCAGTCTCTGATCTTCCTGCCCCAGCCGCCCAAACCAGCGCCGTAGGAACCGCCTGCTCCCGCCTCCCGTGGCCGGCAGTGCTGCCGGGCAGGCCTCACGGCCCCATCATACTCGCATCCCTGGCCCGTCTATCCCTCTACTCACCCACACCTCCTGTTATTTTCCGGCGACGGCAGCCGAACCAGTCAACCCTCGTACTCTCCACCGCGTGGGCAGCCACTGCCGTGTCTTCCCCGGCTCCGTGTCATTCCCTTCGTAGGCCTCGCCATCGTCCACCGCCCTGGTGCTCTTGGCGCGGCGTGGTCAACGATGTCCATCCAACGGCCGTAGTGCTTCTTCAACCTCTGGTCTTCTTGCCCCAGCCGCCCAAAGCAACGCCGGTCGTGCCGCATGCTCCTGCCTCCCGTGGCCGGCTATGCTGCCGCGGAGGCCTCACCGTCCCCATACTACTCCCACCGCTGGCCAGGCCATCCCTCCACTCACCCACTCCCCTGTTATTCTGCGGCGACGGCAGCCTCACACCGCAGCCGAACCAGTGAACCCTCGTACTCCTCTCCGCGTGGGCATCCACTGCCGCGTCTTCCCCGGCTCCGCGTCGTCCCCTTCCTAGGCCTCGCCGTCGTCCACCGCCGTGGTGCTCTCGGCGTGGCGTGGTCAATGTGGTCAACGACCGACTTATATCGGAAGAGTACTGTACGTGGAGAGGCTGACAGTTGGTCCACGGCAGCCGCAAGGAAGTGCCTCCTTATTACGCGCAAAATAATTATTCCTCCACCTGACAGCAGGGACCCACTGGACGGGCCACCAGTATTTCGCGGAAAAAACATTTCCCCCTGACTGCTGGGACCCACCGGACGGGCCACCGTATTTCGCGAAAAAAACGTTTGCCCCTGACTACTGGGACCCACCGGACGGACCACCGTATTTCGCGAAAAAAACGTTCCCCCCGCCGTCAGCTCGGACCCACCGGAAGTGCCTCCTTATTACGCACAGAAAAATGAATACCCCCCTGCTAGCTGGGACCCACCATGGTGGGAGGCTGACTTGTGGGCCTACTAAGTTGACGGGGACGGAGGGCTTTGTCAACTTAGTCAATATGAACGATTCTAGCTCCAGTGACCGTACGCCATCCAACGGCCGTCGTGCTTCTTCAATCTCTGCTCTTCCTGCTCCAGCCGCTCAAACAAGCGCCGGCGGGACTGCCTGCTCCCTCCTCCCCGCGGCCGGCTCTGCTGCCGCGTAGGCCTCACCGCCCCACTGTACTCCCATCGCTGGCCTAGCCATCCCTCTACTCACCCACACCTGCTATTATTCTCCGGCGACGGCAGACGAACCAGTAAACCCTCGTACAGTCGTACTCCCCTCCGCGTGGGAAACAACTGCCGAGTCTTCCCTACCTCCGTGTCGTTCCCTTCCTAGGCCTCGCCGTCGTCCACCGCCCTGGTGGTCTCGGCGCGACCTGGTCAACGTGGTCAACGACCGACATGCATCTGAAGTGGACTGTACGTGGAGAGGCCGGCAGCTGGGTCCACGGCCGCACGCAAGGAAATGCCTCCTTATTACGCGCAAAATAATGATTCCTCCACCTGACATCAGGGACCCACCTAAAGGGCCACTGTATTTCGCGAAAAAAATGTTATCGCCGCTGACAGCTCGGACCCACCAACTATATCTTCGCACGTAATGAAGTGCCTCCTTATTACGCACAAAAAAAAGAATACTCCCCCTGTTAGCTGGGACCCAGTATAGTGGCAGGCTAACTTGTGGGCCTACTAAGTTGACGGGGACGGAGGGCTTTGTCAACTTAGTCAATATGCACGATTCTAGCTCCAGTGACCGTACGATGTCCATCCAACGGCCGTAGTGCTTCTTCAACCTCTGGTCTTCTTGCTCCAGCCGCCCAAACCAGCGCCGGTCGTGCCTCGTGCTCCTGCCTCCCATGGCCAGCTGCGATGCGGCGGAGGCCTCACCGCCCCTACTACTCCCACCGCTGGCCAGACCATCCCTCTACTCACCCACACCCCCTGTTATTCTGCGGCGACGGCAGCCTCACACCGCAGCGAACCAGTGAACCCTCGTACTCCTCTACGCGTGGGCATCCACTGCCGCGTCTTCCCTGGCTCCGCGTCGTGCCCTTCCTAGGCCTCGCCGTCGTCCACCGCCCTGGTGCTCTTGGCGCGGCGTGGTCAACATGGTCAAGGAACGGCTTCCATCGGACGTGGACTGTACGTGGAGAAGCTGACAGCTGGGTCCACGGCCGCAGCAAGGAAGTGCCTCCTTATTACGTGCAAAATAATTATTCCTCCACCTAACAACGGGGACCCACCGGACGGGTCACCGTATTTCGTGAAAAAAACGTTTCCCCCCTGACTGCTGGGACCCACCAGCTACACCTTCGCACGCAAGGAAGTGGGTCCGGGCAAAAAAAAAAAAAAATGATTCGCCCCCCTGACTACTGGGACCCACCAGCTACATCTTCGCACACAAGGAAGTGCCTGACAGTCGGGACCCACCTGGTCGAAGCGTGCGTAGCGTTGTCATTCTGGTCGCGAACGTGTACGTACATATATACTGGTGGATGTAGAGGCGCGCACGTGTCGTAGTAGAGGCGCGTACGTGTCGTAGTCGAGGCGCGCACGTAGCATGTACACGTACGTACAGCGGCCAGGGCGCAAGAAAGAAAATACGGCCACGTATGTGTACATACGGGCGGGGTCTCGAACGCCTACTCGCGCATACGTACGGCCAGGGCTCGTGTACATGGCTAGGTCGGAACGGAGAAACAGCGTCGTCGTCATGTTCATGGGGAGGCAACGGAATGCGTCGTGTTCATGGGGAGGCAACGGAATGCGTCGTGTTCATGGGGAGGCAACATAATGCGTCGTGTTCATCGGGAGGCAACGGAACGCGTGGGAGCCAACCGGCTGGGTTGGAACGGAATGCGTGGTCGTGTTCATCGGGAGGGCTTGGACGGAACAGGCGATGGAAACGAGGCCCGGCATACCGCAGAACGGAGGAAACGGACCTCCTACGGTCGAAACGGGGGTCCTGTTGATCGGGAGGGGTGTGGCGTACCGCAAAACGGAGGAAACGGACCTCCTACGGTCGAAACGGGGGTCCTGTTGATCGGGAGGGGTGTGGCGTACCGCAAAACGGAGGAAACGGACCTCCTACGGTTGAAACGGGGGTCCTGTTGATCGGGAGGGGTGTGGCGTACCGCAAAACGGATGAAACGGACCTCCTACGGTCGAAACGGGGGTCGTGTTCATCGGGAGGGGTGTGGCGTACCGCAAAACGGACGAAACGGACCTCCTACGGTCGAAACGGGGGTCCTGTTCATCGGGAGGGGTGTGGCGTACCGCAAAACGGGACTCCACGGGATACTGTTCATCTCCACCGTCGACCTCTTCCAGCCTCCACGGGCTACCGTCGACCTCCTCCAGCCTCCACGGGCTCCTGTTCATCCAGACTCCACTGTGCGCTACTCCACCGGCTACTGTTCAACCACCCCTCTACCGTCTACTATTCATCCAACCCTCCACACCACGGGGTCCTGTTCAACCACCCCTCCACGGGCACCCCTCCACCGTCTACTGTTCATCCAGCCCTCCACACCACGGGGTCCTTTTCATCCAGAGGCAACGCCACCGCTCACTGTTCATCCACCCCCGGCAACGCTCACTGTTCATCCAATCGACCGGCTTAAGGTAGCAGCAGTAGCGAAGGAATCGCTCGATCGGGTTTAGTTAACAGCCATCGATCGATCGCTCGGGTTTAGTAATGCGTAGCCTGCAGTGCAATCGCTCAGGTTCAGTTAGAGCCCAACGCCTCGCTCGGGTTCAGTTAGAGCCAACGCCTCGCACACACGCGCGTACATGTACGAGAGAAACGCGCATCGCTCGGCCCCCGACCTCCCACCGTAACCGGGAACTCCCTGAAATTTTCCTCGCCCTCGCTTCTACCACGGTTTTTTCCGTCATGGACGGCCCAAAGAACGTCATGCAGCTGCGTCTCCGGCCCGCCCAGGACGAAAAGCCCATTTTCTGTCATGATTTTTTGTCATAGAAGTAGGAGCCCACCACATCTATGATGATACCGGGTTTTGTCACAATTATCGTCATAGAAGTGTCATATGTATGACAGAAAAAAATTCGTTCGGCCCAAAATGTCACGGATGTGTCTTTTTTTTGTAGTGATATTCTACGAAGATCTTTATCGGTCAAACCGCATAACAACATACGTTGTTCCCTTTGTCATCGGTATGTTACTTGCCCGAGATTCGATCGTCGGTATCTCAATACCTAGTTCAATCTTGTTACCGGCAAATCTGTTTACTTGTTCCGTAATGCATCATCCCGCAACTAACTCATTAGTCACATTGCTTGCAAGGCTTATAGTGATGTGCATTACCGAGAGGGCCTAGAGATACCTCTCCGATACTCGGAGTGACAAATCCTAATCTCGATCTATGCCAACTCAACAAACACCATCGGAGACACCTGTAGAGCATCTTTATAATCACCCAGTTACATTGTGATGTTTGATAGCACACTAAGTGTTCCTCCGGTATTCGGGAGTTGCATAATCTCATAGTCATAGGAACATGTATAAGTCATGAAGAAAGCAATAGCGACAAACTAAACAATCATCGTGCTAAGCTAACAGATGGGTCAAGTCAATCACATCATTCTCTAATGATGTGGTCCCGTTAATCAAATGACAACTCATGTCTATGGCTAGGAAACTTAACCATCTTTGATTCAACGAGCTAGTCAAGTAGAGGCATACTAGTGACACTCTGTTTGTCTATGTATTCACACATGTACTAAGTTTCCGGTTAATACAATTCTAGCATGAATAATAAACATTTATCATGACATAAGGAAATATAAATAACAACTTTATTATTGCCTCTAGGGCATATTTCCTTCATGTTAGCTTAACACGGTTAATGTAGTCGAACGTCTTCGCGATCCAACCGATCAACCGCCGAACGTACTACGCCTCCGAGTTCTGCACACGTTCAGCTCGATGACGTCCCTCGAGCTCTTGATCCAGTTGAGGACGAGGGAGAGTTCCGTCAGCACGATGGCGTGGCGATGGTGATGATGAAGTTACCGGCGTAGGGCTTCGCCTAAGCACTACGACGATATGACCGAGGTGTGTAACTGTGGAGGGGGCAAAGCACACGGCTAAGAGAAGACTTGGTATGCCTTTGGGGTGCCCCCTCCCACGTATATAAAGGAGGGGGAAGAGGAGGCCAGCCCAAGGGGGGGGCCAAAGGGGGGAGTCCTACTTGGACTCCCGGTCCAAGTAGGATTCGCCCCCCCTTTCCTATTCCAACTAGGAGAAGGAGGGAAGGAGGAAAAGGGGAGAAGGAAAGAGGGGGGCGCCACCCCCTCCTAGTCCAATTCGGACCAGCCTTGGGGGGGCACCCCTTGAGCCCTTCTCTCCTTCCCCATAAAGCCCATTAAGGCCCACTACTTCCCCGAGGGGTTCCGGTAACCTCCCGATACTCCAAAAAATACCCGAAACACTTCGGAACCATTCCGGTGTCTGAATATAACCTTCCAATATATCAATCTTTACCTCTCAACCATTTCGAGACTCCTCGTCATGTCCGTGATCACATCCTGGACTCTGAACAATCTTCAGTCATCAAATCACATAACTCATAATACAAATCATCATCGAACGTTAATAGTGCGGACCCTATGGGTTCGAGAACTATGTAGACATGACCGAGACACATCTCCGGTCAATAACCAACAGCAGAACCTAGATGCTCATATTGGCTCCTACATATTCTACGAAGATCTTTATCGGTCAAACCGCATAACAACATATGTTGTTCCCTTTGTCATCGGTATGTTACTTGCCCGAGATTTGATCGTCGGTATCATCATACCTAGTTTAAACTCGTTACCGTCAAGTCTCCTTACTCATTCCGTAATGCATCATCCCGCAACTAACTCACTAGTCACATTGCTTGCAAGGCTTATAATGATGAGCATTATCGAGAGGGCCCAGAGATACCTCTCCGATACACGGAGTGACAAACCCTAATCTCGATCTATGCCAAATCAACAAACACCATCGGAGACACCTGTAGAGCATCTTTATAATCACCCAGTTACATTGTGACGTTTGATAGCACACAAGGTGTTCCTCCGGTATTCCGGAGTTGCATAATCTCATAGTCAGAGGAACATGTATAAGTCATGATGAAAGCAATAGCAATAAAACTAAACGATCATAATGCTAGGCTAATGGATGGGTCTTGTCCATCACATCATTCTCTAATGATGTGATCCCGTTCATCAAATGAAAACACATGTCTATGGTTAGGAAACTTAACCATCTTTGATTAACGAGCTAGTCAAGTAGAGGCATACTAGGGACACTCTGTTTGTCTATGTATTCACACATGTACTAAGTTTTCGGTTAATACATTTCTAGCATGAATAATAAACATTTATCATGATATAAGGAAATATAAATAACAACTTTATTATTGCCTCTAGGGCATATTTCCTTCAGTCTCCCACTTGCACTAGAGTCAATAATCTAGATTACATAGTAATGATTCTAACACCCATGGAGTCTTGGTGCTGACCATGTTTTGCTCGTGAGAGAGGCTTAGTCAATGGGTCTGCAACATTCAGATCCGTATGTATTTTGCAAATCTCTATGTCTCCCTCCTTGACTTGATCGCGGATGGAATTGAAGTGTCTCTTGATGTGTTTGGTTCTCTTGTGAAATCTGGATTCCTTTGCCAAGGCAATTGCTCCAGTTTTGTCACAAAAGATTTTCATTGGACCCAATGCACTAGGTATTACACCTAGATCGGATATGAACTACTTCATCCAGACTCCTTCATTTGCTGCTTCTGAAGCAGCTATGTACTCTGCTTCACACGTAGATCCCGCCACGACGCTCTGCTTGGAACTGCACCAACTGACAGCTCCACCATTCAATATAAATACATATCTGGTCTGTGACTTAGAGTCATCCGGACCAGTGTCAAAACTTGCATCGACGTAACCATTTACGACGAGCTCTTTGTCACCTCCATAAATGAGAAACATATCCTTAGTCCTTTTCAGGTATTTCAGGATGTTCTTGACCGCTGTCCAGTGATCCACTCCTGGATTACTTTGGTACCTCCCTGCTAAACTTATTGCAAGGCACACATCAGGTCTGGTACACAGCATTGCATACATGATAGAACCTATGGCTGAGGCATAGGGAATGGCTTTCATTTTCTCTCTATCTTCTGCAGTGGTCGGGCATTGAGTCTGTCTCAACTTCACACCTTGTAACACAGGCAAGAACCCTTTCTTTGACTGGTCCATTTTGAACTTCTTCAAACTTTATCAAGGTATGTGGTTTGTGAAAGTCCAATTATACGTCTTGATTTATCTCTATAGATCTTGATGCCCAATATATAAGCAGCTTCACCGAGGTCTTTCATTGAAAAATTCTTATTCAAGTATCCTTTTATGCTATCCAGAAATTATGTATTATTTCCAATCAACAATATGTCATCCACATATAATATTAGAAATGTTGCAGAGCTCCCTCTCACTTTCTTGTAAATACAGGCTTCTCCAAAAGTCTGTATAAAACCATATGCTTTGATCACACTATCAAAGCGTATATTCAACTCCGAGAGGCTTGCACCAGTCCATAAATGGATCATTGGAGCTTGCACACTTTGTTAGCACCTTTAGGATCAACAAAACCTTCTGGTTGCATCATACACAACTCTTCTTTAAGATATCCATTAAGGAATGCAGTTTTGACATCATTTGCCATATTTCATAATCATAAAATGCGGCAATTGCTAACATGATTCAGACAAACTTAAGAATCGCTACGGGTGAGAAGGTCTCATTGTAGTCAACTCCTTGAACTTGTCGAAAACCTTTTGCAACAAGTCGAGCTTTGTAGACAGAACATTACCGTCAACGTCAGTCTTCTTCTTGAAGATCCGTTTATTCTCTATGGCTTGCCGATCATCGGGCAAGTCAACCAAAGTCCTCTTTGTTCTCATACATGGATCCCATCTCAGATTTCATGGCCTTAAGCCATTTCACGGAATCTGGGCTCATCATCGCTTCCTCATAGTTCGTAGGTTCGTCATGGTCAAGTAACATGACCTCTAGAACAAGATTACCGTACCACTCTGGTGCGGATCGTACTCTGGTTGACCTATGAGGTTCAGTAGTAACTTGATCTGAAGTTTCATGATCATCATCATTAGCTTCCTGACTAATTGGTGTAGGAATCACTGGAACTAATTTGTGTGATGAACTACTTTCCAATTCGGGAGAAGGTACAATTACCTCATCAAGTTCTACTTTCCTCCGACTCACTTCTTTCGAGAAAAACTCCTTCTCTAGAAAAGATCCATTCTTCGCAATGAATATCTTGCCTTCGGATCTGTGATAGAAGGTGTACCCAACAGTCTCTCCTGTGGATATCCTATGAAGACACATTTCTCCGATTTGGGTTCGAGCTTGTCAAGTTGAAGCTTTTTCACATCAGCATGGCAGCCCCAAACTTTAAGAAACAACAACTTTGGTTTCTTGCCAAACCACAGTTCATATGGTGTCGTCTCAACGGATTTAGATGGTGCCCTATTTAATGTGAATGCAGCCGTCTCTAAAGCATAACCCCAAAACGATAGCGGTAAATCAGTAAGAGACATCATAGATCGCACCATATCCAATAAAGTACGGTTACGATGTTCGGACACACCATTACGCTGTGGTGTTCCAGGTGGCGTGAGTTGCGAAACTATTCCGCATTGTTTCAAATGAAGACCAAACTCATAACTCAAATATTCACCTCCACGATCAAATCTTAGAAAGTTTATTTTCTTGTTATGATGATTTTCCACTTCACTCTGAAATTCTTTGAACTTTTCAAATGTTTCAGACTTATGTTTCATCAAGTAGATATACCCATATCTGCTCAACTCGTCTGTGAAGGTCAGAAAATAATGATACCCGCCGCGAGCCTCAACACTCATCGGACCGCATACATCAGTATGTATTATTTCCAATAAGTCAGTTGGTCACTCCATTGTTCCGGAGAACGGAGTCTTAGTCATCTTGCCCATGAGGCATGGTTCGCAAGCATCAAGTGATTCATAATCAAGTGGTTCCAAAAGTCCATCAGCATGGAGATTCTTCATGTGCTTTACACCAATATGACCTAAACGGCAATGCCACAAATAAGTTGGACTATCATTATTAACCTTGCATCTTTTGGCTTAAATATTATGAATATGTGTATCACTACAATTCAGATTCAACAAAAATAGACCACTCCTCAAGGGTGCATGACCATAAAAGATATTAATCACATAAATAGAACAACCATTATTCTCTGATTTAAATGAATAACCGTCTCGCATCAAACAAGATCCAAATATAATGTTCATGCTTAACGCTGGCACCAAATAACAATTATTCAGGTCTAAAACTAATCCCGAAGGTAGATGTAGAGGTAGCGTACCGACGGCGATCACATCGACTTTTGAACCATTTCCCACGTGCATCGTCACCTCGTCCTTAGCCAATCTTCATTTAATCCGTAGCCCCTGTTTCGAGTTGCAAATATGAGCAACATAACCAATATCAAATACCCAGGCGCTACTACGAGCATTAGTAAGGTACACGTCAATAACATGCATATCAAATATACCTTTCACTTTGCCATCCTTCTTATTCGCCAAATACTTGGGGCAGTTCTGCTTCCAGTGACCAGTCCCTTTGCAGTAGAAGCACTCAGTCTCAGGCTTAGGTCCAGACTTGGGCTTCTTTACTTGAGCAGTAACTTGCTTGTCGTTCTTCTTGAAGTTCCCTTTCTTCCCTTTGCCATTTTTCTTGAAACTAGTGGTCTTGTTAACCATCAACACTTGATGCTCCTTCTTGATTTCTACCTCCGCAGCCTTTGGCATCGTGAAGAGCTCGGGAATTGTCTTATCCATCCCTTGCATATTATAGTTCACCATGAAGCTTTTGTAGCTTGGTGGCAGTGATTGAAGAACTCTGTCAATGACACTATCATCAGGAAGATTAACTCCCAGTTGAGTCAAGTGGTTGTGGTACCCAGACATTTTGAGTATATGTTCACTCACAGAACTATTCTCCTCCATCTTGGAGCTATAGAACTTATTGGAGACTTCATATCTCTCAATCCGGGTATTTGCTTGAAATATTAACTTCAACTCCTGGAACATCTCATATGCTCCATGACGTTCAAAACGTCTTTGAAGTCCCGATTCTAAGGCGTAAAGCATGGCACACTGAACTATCGAGTAGTCATCAGCTTTGTTGTGCTGACGTTCACAACGTCTGGAGTTGCTCCTGCAGCGGGTCTTGCACCTAGCGGTGCTTCCAGGACGTAATTCTTCTGTGCAGCAATGAGGATAATCCTCAAGTTACGGACCCAGTCCGTGTAGTTGTTACCATCATCTTTCAACTTAGCTTTCTCTAGGAACGCATTAAAATTCAATGGAACGGTAGCACGGGCCATTGATCTACAACAACATAGACATGCAAAAAACTATCAGGTACTAAGTTCATGATAAATTAAAGTTCAATTAATCATATTACTTAAGAACTCCCACTCAGATAGACATCCCTCTAGTCATCTAAATGATCACGTGATCCAAATCAACTAAACCATGTCCGATCATCACGTGAGATGGAGTAGTTTTCAATGGTGAACATCTCTATGTTGATCATATCTACTATATGATTCACGTTCGACCTTTCGGTCTCAATGTTCCGAGGCCATATCCGCATATGCTAGGCTCGTCAAGTTTAACCCGAGTATTCTGCACGTGCAAAACTGGCTTGCACCCATTGTATGTGAACGTAGAGCTTATCACACCCAATCATCACGTGGTGTCTCGGCACGACGAACTGTAGCAACGGCGCATACTCAGGAAGTACACTTATACCTTGAAATTTAGTGAGAGATCAACTTATAATGCTACCGCCGTACTAAGCAAAATAAGATGCATAAAGGATAAACATCACATGCAATCAAAATATGTGACATGATATGGCCATCATCATCTTGTGCCTTTGATCTCCATCTCCAAAGCACCGTCATGATCTCCATAGTCACCAGCTTGACACCTTGATCTCCATCGTAGCATCGTTGTTGTCTCGCCAACTATTGCTTCCACGACTATCGCTACCGCTTAGTGATAAAGTAAAGCAATTACATGGCGATTGCATTTCATACAATAAAGCGACAACCATAAGGCTCCTGCCAGTTGCCGATAACTTTTACAAAACATGATCATCTCATACAACAATTTATATCTCATCACGTCTTGACCATATCACATCACAACATGCCCTGCAAAAATAAGTTAGACGTCTTCTACTTTGTTGTTGCAAGTTTTACGTGGTTGCTACGGGCTTCTAGCAAGAACCGTTCTTACCTACGCATCAAAAGCACAATGATTTTTCGTCAAGTGTGCTGTTTTAACCTTCAACAAGGACCGGCCGTAGTCAAACTCGATTCAACTAAAGTTGGAGAAACTGACACCCGCCAGCCACCTGTGTGCGAAGCACGTCGGTAGAACTAGTCTCATGAACGCGATCATGTAATGTCGGTCCGGGCCGCTTCATCCAACAATACCGCCGAATCAAAGTAAGACGTTGGTGGTAAGCAGTATGACTATTATCGTCCACAACTCATTGTGTTCTACTCGTGCATATAACATCTACGCATAGACCTGGCTCGGATGCCACTGTTGGGAATGCAGTATTTCAAAAAAAATTCCTACGATCACGCAAGATCTATCTAGGTGATGCATAGCAACAAGAGGGAACAGTGTGTCCACGTACCCACATACACCGAAAGCGGAAGCGTTAGCTTAACGTGGTTGATGTAGTCGAACGTCTTTGCGATCCAACCGATCAAGTGCTGAACGTACGGCGCCTCCGAGTTTTGCACACGTTCAGCTCGATGACGTCCCTCGAGCTCTTGATCCATTTGAGGACGAGGAGAGTTCCGTCAGCACGACGGCGTGGCGATAGTGATGATGAAGTTACCGGCGCAGGGCTTCGCCTAAGCACTACGACGATATGACCGAGGTGTGTAACTGTGGAGGGGGGCACCACACACGGCTAAGGGAAGATGTGGTGTGCCTTTGGGGTGCCCCCCTCCCACGTATATAAAGGAGGGGGGAAGAGGAGGCCGGCCCAGGGGGGGGCGTGCCAAAGGGGGGAGTCCTACTTGGACTCCCAGTCCAAGTAGGATTCGCCCCCCTTTCCTATTCCAACTAGGAGAAGGAAGGAGGAAGAGGGGAGAAGGAAAGATGGGGGCGCCGCCCCCTCCTAGTCCAATTCGGAACAGCCTTGGGGGGGGGGCGTCCACCCCTTGAGGCCCTTCTCTCCTTTCCCCTAAAGCCCATTAAGGCCCACTACTTCCCCGGGGGGTTCCGGTAACCTCCCAGTACTCCAAAAATACGCGAAACACTTCAGAACCATTCCGGTGTCCGAATATAACCTTCCAATATATCGATCTTTACCTCTTGACCATTTCAAGACTCCTCGTCATGTTCGTGATCACATCCTGGACTCCGAACAAACTTTGGTCATCAAATCACATAACTCATAATACAAATCGTCATCGAACGTTAAGCGTGCGGACCCTACGGGTTCGAGAACTATGTAGACATGACCGAGACACATCTCCGGTCAATAACCAACAACGGAACCTAGATGCTCATATTGGCTCCTACATTCTGCGAAGATCTTTACCGGTCAAACCGGATAAAAACATACGTTGTTCCCTTTGCCATCGGTATGTTACTTGCCCGAGATTCGATCATCGGTATCATCATACCTAGTTTAATCTCGTTACCAGCAAGTCTCTTTACTTGTTCCATAATGCATCATCCCGCAACTAAATCATTAGTCACATTGCTTGCAAGGCTTATAGTGATGAGCATTACCGAGAGGGCCCAGAGATACCTCTCCAATACACGGAGTGACAAATCCTAATCTCGATCTATGCCAACTCAACAAACACCATCGGAGACACATATAGAGCATCTTTATAATCACCCAGTTACGTTGTGACATTTGATAGCACAGAAGGTGTTCCTCCGGTATTCGGGAGTTGCATAATCTCATAGTCAGAGGAACATGTAGAAGTCATGATGAAAGCAATAGCAATAAAACTAAACGATCATAATGCTAGGCTAACGAATGGGTCTTGTTCATCACATCATTCTCTAATGATGTGATCCCGTTCATCAAATTACAACACATGTCTATGGTTAGGAAACTTAACCATCTTTGATTAACGAGCTAGTCAAGTAGAGGCATACTAGGGACACTCTGTTTGTCTATGTATTCACACATATACTAAGTTTCTAGTTAATATAATTCTAGCATGAATAATAAACATTTATCATGATATTAGGAAATATAAATAACAACTTTATTATTGCCTCCAGGGCATATTTCCTTCGGTATTAAATTGTGATGCACCATCCTCACTAGGATTCCCAGGAAATTGTTCTTTCCTAACAATATTTAATAATGCAACATTTATATCATATGATTCTGCACTAGTGGCGGGAGGAGCAATTGTTGTACTAATAAAATCATTATTACTAGTATTTGAAAAGTCACACAACTTAGTGTTCTCTTGAGTTGACATAATGGCAATTCAAGCAAGATATCACACAAGATATTTTTGGATTTTTTATTTTTTTAGCGGAAACAAATGAAGGCAAATAAAAGCGAATAAAAAGTAAAACAAGTAAATGGTAAATGTGTGTGGAGGGACCTTTATTTGTTTGATGAAGTCCCCCCGACAACGACGTCGGGAATAATTTTGCTACTTGTGATAGGTGTTGGGATTTCCCCAAGAGGAAGAACGATGTACTCCCTCCATTTCTAAATATAAGTCCTTTTGGAGATTTCAATATGGACTACATACGGATGTATATAGACATATTTTTGGGTGTAGCTTGGAGGAGTACGTATTCTCGCCAAAATTTCATGCTCACACATTCATGTCGGTGTTCATCGTTTCCTTTGTTTATTCGCTTTTGCTTTCATTTGTTTCTTTTATGTGTTTGGAAAATTTTGAAAACCTAAAAACATTTCTCACTTCTTTTCGGTTTTTCTTCCGTGTTTAGTTAGTTCATGGTATTAAAAAGAAAACCCCAAAAGATTTCTCGTTTCTTATTTTGTTGTTTGTTGGGAGTTCTTCGATGTAAATAGTTTCTCTCACTTTTCGTTTGCCTTCTTCAGAAAAATTAAAAACACCAAAAAGATTTCAGTGTGTTTCTCAGATTTTTTTCTCTTTTATTTGAGTCGTCTTTAGGAGAAGACTTCGTAAGAATTGTCGAGTGGCTCTTATATATGCTTTATTATTGATCTAACGGAAGGGCCAAAATTTGTTTGTCTTCTCCTTTGAATAAAGTGTTTGCAGATTTTAGCTTAGTTCACATGCAACCTTCCACCATTACTATCTTCACATCATTCGGTCGTGCAAGTGTAAGGTAATAATGACGATGATTTGATAAAGTGGTTGTGGTGAAGAAAAGCTGGTATGAACTCTTCTTGTTTCCGTTTTTGTAAATATGTTTAACTCAGAAGCCCTGATTCAGCACATTATGAGTAAACATGTTTGGATGACAATTAGAGGTAATAGTTGCTCATGCCATGCTTAAGTAGCTAGGAGTGGATAATGATTTATCTTGAGTGTCAACATGCATTAAAATGATTATGATGTAGTATGTTAGGATGGTATCCTCCTCTGAACAATTCTAGTGACTTGACTTGGCACATGTTCACACATGTAGTTGATTCAAAACCAATGCAGACTTCATGATATTTATATTCAAGGTATTTATATCCTACTCATTCTCATGTCCAATGTTAAATATTTGCAATGCATGATTATGATTGTTGTCGCTCTCTAGTTGGTCGCTTCTCAATCTATTTGCTAGCCTTCGCCCATACTAAGCGAGAATACTGCTCGTGCATCCAAATTCATGAAACCTAAAGTAATCCCAAAAGAGTCCACCATATCTACCTATATACGGTATTACCCTTCCGTCCCAAGTAAATTTACATGTGCCAACTCTAATCATTCAAATAAACACCTGTTTTGTGTGCCCTTAGCGCTTACGGAGCAACAGAGCGGTCAATATCTTCCATACTAAGTGGGTTGTTCTTACAACGAGAGTTTATTCACTCGTGTTGCATGAGAGAGACTGGTATTTGTAATGCCTAGTCCCGTAAAACAGAAACAAATAAAAATATGATAAAACAAACTCCCCCTGGACAGTTGATTGTTGGAGGGCACCTGAGGATTCGGCTAGCCATGGATTGTGTCTATATGGTTGTGGGGGAGTAAATCTTTTCCTTTCTGCATGGAAATTGCCAATAATGTGTTTACCATGGAAGATTTTGAAATCCTTTGTCGCGACGTTGATAGGCAAAATCACACCACCCAAAAATGTAATCATCTCTGTTTTAGCTCTGAGCCCTGGCATCGCTGCAAATCTCTGCTTCCCTCTGCGAAGGGCCTTTCTATTTACTTTCATGTTATTACATTTATTGTTAAGTCATTGATAAGTTTCCAACCTATCTATAATTTTTATTGTTCCATCCTATTATAGTATCAATCTTGGATGTTTTATATGCAATTATATTTCATTTTTTGGGACTAACCTATTAACTTAGTGCCAAGTGCCAGTTGCTATTTCTTTGCCTGTTTTTGGTTTTCCAGGAAATCGGTACCAAACGAAGTAAAATGCCACAAAACTTTTTGATGATTTTTTTCTGGACAAAAGAGACCATAGAAGCTTTGGGAGGAGACCAGACATGCAACGAGTAGACGACAAGGCACTTGGGCGCGCCCAGTGGGGTAGGCGCGCCCAAGTACCTTGTGGGTCTCTCATGGCTCCGTCTGACCTAATTCCACCTCTACAAATTCTATAAAATCAGGAAACCAACAGAGAGCCACCCAAAAAACTTTTTCAGCCGTCGCAAGTTTCTGTTCTTCGGAGATCCCATCTGGAGGCCTTTTTTAGTACTCTGCCGAAGGGGGAATCGATCACAAAGGGCCTCTACATCAACCTTGCTGCCCTTCCGATAATGTGTGAGTAGTTTACAACAGACCTACGGGGTCATAACTAGTAGCTAGATGGCTTCTTCTCTCTCTCATCTTCAATACGATGTTCTCATCTATGTTCTTGGGGATCTATTCGATGTAATCTTCTTTTGCGGTGTGTTTGTTGGGATGCGATGAATTGTGAGTTTATGAAAGTTCTAGTTATCGACTAGAGGGGGGTGAATAGGCAATTTTTATGGAAGTCTTGAAGATAGACAACCAAATACAACCTATACAGTATGCAGTGGAAGGTAAACTACACTAGCAAAGTCATAGTCTAGTAAATAGTATGAAGTAAACACGAAGACAAATAGATGCTAGGTAAAGTGGATCAGAATAGTAACATAGTGTGAAGCCAACTAAGCAATCAGGGAGAATATCTTCACACAGTGAAGTCAAATAGTGCAAGCAAGCAATAACTTCACGAAGCTAAACAGGATGTAAAGGTGAAAGGATAGAACTAGTAGCTTGACGAAGACAAGAATTTGGTATACGAGTTCCAGTTGCTGTGACAACTGTACGTCTGGTTAGGGAGGCTGAGATTGAACTCAGAAGACCGTGTATTCACCTTATTCCCCTTGAGCTAAGGACACTTAGTCCTCGCCCAATCACTCTGGTAAGTCTTCAAGGTAGACTTCCAAACCTTCACAGACTTCGTTCACCAGATATCCACAATGACTCTTGGATCCTCAGAACGCGACGCCTAACCGACTGGAAGATACACAGTCATCAAGTGTAAAAAGTCTCCAGATCACGCGGACAGAAAGACTTCAGTGATGCCTAACACCCTTTGGCTCTGGGTGTTATGGGCTTTATCCTTGCAGGGATTCTCTCTCAAAGGCTTCGGAGGTGGGTTGTTCGCAAACGACAAAAGCCGTGCACTAACTTTGAGCAGCCACCAATTTATGGTGTAGGGGGTGGGCTATTTATAGCCAGGAGGCAACCCGACATGATATGTCCGAAATGACCCTGGGTCACTAAGGAAACGACACATGTACAATGGTCGGATTTCAAACACACGCGGCAGCTTGACTTGATCTACAAGCAAAGCTGACTCATCTAGCTCTGGATAAGATTTTTTTCTCATTGTCTTCACTCGAAGACATAGGATTTGGGTTGAGCACCACATCAGTTTTCTGACTCTGTTCAATTGGACCCCACTTAATAGTTTCGGTGGTTCCTATGACTCAAGAAAGAAGAAAATGAAACTACAAAAGAAACTATGTCTTCACACTCCATTGTCTTCAAGTGAATGTCTTCACACGTCATTATCTTCGACGTGAATGTCTTCACGAACCACCATTGTCTTCAATGTCTTCATACATTTTTAGGGGTCATCTCTGGTAGGTAAACCGGACCAATGAGGGACTTCTACCTGTGTTATCCTGCAATTATCACAAACACATTAGTCCATCAACCACGTTTGTCGTCAATACTCTAAAACCAACTAGGGGTGGCACTAGATGCACTTACAATCTCCCCCTTTTTGGTGATTGATGACAAACTGGTTGAAGTTTTCAATGGGGATAAAAATATGTGAAAGTTAAAGAGCACGTTTAAAGTAATTTTGCTTTGAATGCAAATGCACATGGCAGGTTCTGCTTTGTGGAGATCTCCTTCAATTCATGAATACAATTCATCATGCATACAAAAAAATCTATTGAAGATAATGACATGCACAATGAAAAATGGGCGTCTACAGAAAGACTTCATGCGGTATTTATCATCGCAATAAAGGTAGCAGCAAATGTAGCAGATGACCATCAAGACTTAAGTGTTACAACTCAAAACTAACAGTTCAAGCACGAGAGTTGCAAAACTTAACAAAAATAAGCACCCGACCCATATAGACCTGCTTGAAGACTATCAACTCATATGCTTCTCCCCATTTTGTCAGGAATGACCAAAAAAGGAGTGAAGACATATAGTGTCTAAGCATTCCCAGAAGGTGTTGCTGAAGTTGTTGGGGCAGCCGGGGCGACGTTGGAGTTGGGCAGTGCAGAAGGGCCTGATGCAGAATCGTGATGCAGTGAAGCCATAGCTGGTGAAGTGGCGTCCTCCTCCTCATCAATGACTCGTGCAACAATAGTTAGAGCCGAAGATGAGTAGTCAGAATCTTCAATGGATGGTGTAGGATGCCAACTTGCTGATTGTGGAGGCCTGGAGTCAAACTTGAATCTTTCAGTGAAGCCATCTGCAGTGAGTTCATCTGTAGAGCATAGCAGAGTGAGGCTCTTCCAGGCACGCCGACAGGCTTCATGAGCAACAAAAGAATTCTTGGTGGAGAGGTTGCGTATTCGATTGACATCCACAAGAAGACTTTGCATCTGACGCTCCATCCATTCATGATGCCTATCCTAATTTTGATGAAGAGAAACTACAAGTTCTCTGTCATTTAGAACTCGAGCGCGCTTCTGAGGCCTCTGAGCTACTATGCTGGTTGTTGCATCAGTGGGAGCACGATGCGGCAGCCTAAGCCGACCAATGAGAGGACCAGCAGCAGTAGCTGGATTTGGCACATGAATGGCTTAAAGTGGTGATGAGAAGCTTTGAAATGTAGCATTGTGTTCACGAACTAGTGCCTTGGCAGGATCGGGATAAATGGCTTCATGAGACATATCAACTTCAGGCAAGAAGACAACATGATTGCGCGTTGAAGCCTGATAGTTGACTGATGAGTGAAGCTTGATCAGGCGCATTATCCATGGTTCATAAAATTTGAGGCTAAAGAGATCAATGCCTAAAGCTGCCAACTGACGGATGAAGAAATCTTGAGTGTCGAAGTAGATGCCATTGAGAATGTAGAAGACTAATGTCTTCATGGTGCCTTCAATCTTGGCATGAGGAGAGTGCCCTTTGATTGGCCATAGAGTATGCCTCAGAATATGGTATATGGTGCAGGGCAGGTACTCGAGGTCATTTACAAGGAACTCCTTAGGGTACTCAGCTTCTACTGGCAATGGCTTCATCATGCTCAGCATTTGACTCATGTTCGGCTCTGGCTTCTGGAAGATGCTTTCAAGTTCCTGTGCATATCGCTGACAACCTGGCTCATAGAGATCTCCAGGAGTGGGCAGGGAAGTAAGCTTGATGATTTCTTGAGCTTTGGCTTCATGGTATACATCACCTGACATCTATTGGAGAACGTAGTAATTTCAAAAAATTTCCTACGCACACACAGGATCATGGTGATGCATAGCAACGAGAGGGGAGAGTGTTGTCCATGTACCCTCATAGACCGAAAGCGGAAGCATTAGCACAACGCGGTTGATGTAGTCGTACGTCTTCACGATCCGACCGATCCAAGTACCGAACGTACGACACCTCCGAGTTCAGCACACGTTCAGCTCGATGACGTCCCTCGAACTCCGATCCAGCCGAGCTTTGAGGGAGAGTTCCGTCAGCACGACGGCATGGTGACGACGATGATGTTCTACCGACGCAGGGCTTCGCCTAAGCACCGCTACGATATTATCAAGGTGGATTATGGTGGAGGGGGGCACCGCACACGACTAAGAGATCAATGATCAATTGTTGTGTCTATGGGGTGCCCCCCCCTCCGTATATAAAGGGGGGAGGAGGAGAGGGCCGGCCAAGGGGAGAGGCGCGCCCAAGGGGGGCAATCCTACTCCTAGTAGGTTTGCCCCCCTTTCCTATTCCAACTAGGAGAAGGGGGAAGGAGGAGGTGGAGAGAAGGAAGGAGAAGGGGGGCCGCCGCCCCCTTCCCTTTCCCAATTCGGATTGGGGCAAGGGGGCCGCGCGCGACCTCTTGGCCTCCCTCTCTCCTTTCCACTAAGTCCCATAAGGCCCAATAGCTTCCGGGGGGGGGGGGGTCCGGTAATAGCCGGTACTCCGATAAATATCCGATAACCCCAGAACCATTCTGGTTTCCGAATATAGTCGTCCAACATATCAATCTTCATGTCTCGACCATTTCGAGACTCCTCGTCATGTCCGTGATCACATCCGGGACTCCGAACTATCTTCGGTACATCAAAACACATAAACTCATAATATAACCGTCATCAAACTTGAAGTATGCGGACCCTACGGGTTCGAGAACTATGTAGACATGACCGAGACACATCTCCGGTCAATAACCAATAGCGGAACCTGGATGCTCATATTGGCTCCCACATATTCTACGAAGATCTTTATCGGTCAGACCGCATAACAACATACATTGTTCCCTTTGTCATCGGTATGTTACTTGCCCGTGATTCGATCGTCGGTATCTCAATACCTAGTTCAATCTCGTTACCGGCAAGTCTCTTTACTCGTTCCGTAATACATCATCCCGCAACTAACTCATTAGTTGCAATGCTTGCAAGGCTTATAGTGATGTGCATTACCGAGTGGGCCCAGAGATACCTCTCCGACAATCGGAGTGACAAATCCTAATCTCGAAATACGCCAACCCAACAAGTACCTTCGGAGACACCTGTAGAGCACCTTTATAATCACCCAGTTACGTTGTGACGTTTGGTAGCACACAAAGTGTTCCTCCGGTAAACGGGAGTTGCATAATCTCATAGTCATAGGAACATGTATAAGTCATGAAGAAAGCAATAGCAGAATACTAAACGATCGTGTGCTAAGCTAACGGAATGGGTCAAGTCAATCACATCATTCTCCTAATGATGTGATCCCGTTAATCAAATGACAACTCATGTCAATGGCTAGGAAACATAACCATATTTGATCAACGAGCTAGTCAAGTAGAGGCATACTAGTGACACTCTGTTTGTCTATGTATTCACATAAGTATTATGTTTCCGGTTAATACAATTCTAGCATGAATAATTTTTTATTGCCTCTAGGGCATATTTCCTTCAGTCTCCCACTTGCACTAGAGTCAATAATCTAGATTACACTGTAATTCTAACACCCATGGAGCCTTGGTATTGATCATGTTTTGCTCGTGGAAGAGGCTTAGTTAACGGGTCTGCAATATTCAGATCCGTATGTATCTTGCAAATTTCTATGTCTCCCACCTGGACTAGATCCCGGATGGAGTTGAAGTGTCTCTTGATGTGCTTGGTTCTCTTGTGAAATCTGGATTCCTTTGCCAAGGCAATTGCACCAGTATTGTCACAAAAGATTTTCATTGGACCCGATGCACTAGGTATGACCTCTAGATCGGATATGAACTCCTTCATCCAGACTCCTTCATTTGCTGCTTCCGAAGCAGCTATGTACTCTGCTTCACACGTAGATCCCGCCACAACGCTTTGTTTAGAACTGCACCAAGTGACAGCTCCACCGTTCAATGTAAACACATATCCGGTTTGCGATTTAGAATCGTCCGGATTAGTGTCAAAGCTTGCATCGACGTAACCATTTACGACTAGCTCTTTGTCACCTCCATAAACGAGAAACATATCCTTAGTCCTTTTCAGGTATTTCAGGACGTTCTTGACCGCTGTCCAGTGATCCACTTCTAGATTACTTTGGTACCTCCCTGCTAAACTTATAGCAAGGCACACATCAGGTCTGGTACACAGCATTGCATACATGATAGAGCCTATGGCTGAAGCATAGGGAACATCTTTCATCTTCTCTCTATCTTCTGCAGTGGTCGGGCATCGAGTCTTACTCAACTTCACACCTTGTAACACAGGCAAGAACCCTTTCTTTGCTTGATCCATTTTGAACTTCTTCAAAACTTTGTCAAGGTATGTGCGTTGTGAAAGTCCAATTAAGCATCTTGATCTATCTCTATAGATCTTGATGCCCAATATATAAGCAGCTTCACCGAGGTCCTTCATTGAAAAACTCTTATTCAAGTATCCCTTTATGCTATCCAAAAATTCTATATCATTTCCAATTAGCAATATGTCATCCACTTATAATATCAGAAATGCTACAGAGCTCCCACTCACTTTCTTGTAAATACAGGCTTCTCCAAAAGTCTGTATAAAACCAAATGCTTTGAGCACACTATCAAAGCGTTTATTCCAACTCCGAGAGGCTTGCACCAGTCCATAAATGGATCGCTGGAGATTGCACACTTTGTTAGCTCCCTTTGGATTGACAAAACCTTCCGGCTGCATCATATACAACTCTTCTTCCAGAAATCCATTAAGGAATGCAGTTTTGACATCCATTTGCCAAATTTCATAATCATAAAATGCGGCAATTGCTAACATGATTCGGACAGACTTAAGCATCGCTACGGGTGAGAAAGTCTCATCATAGTCAATCCCTTGAACTTGTTGAAAACCTTTCGCAACAAGTCGAGCTTTATAGACAGTAACATTACTGTCAGCGTCAGGCTTCTTCTTGAAGATCCATTTATTCTCAATGGCTTGCCGATCATCGGGCAAGTCAACCAAAGTCCACACTTTGTTCTCATACATGGATCCCATCTCAGATTTCATGGCCTCAAGCCATTTTGCAGAATCTAGGCTCACCATTGCTTCTTCATAGTTCGTAGGTTCGTCATGGTCTAGTAACATAACCTCCAGAACATGATTACCGTACCACTCTGGTGCGGATCTTACTCTGGTTGACCTACGAGGTTCAGTAACAACTTGATATGAAGTTTCATGATCATCATCATTAACTTCCTCACTAATTGATGTAGGTGTCACAGGAACCGGTTTCTGTGATGAACTACTTTCCAATAAGGGAGCAGGTACAGTTACCTCATCAAGTTCTAATTTTCTCCCACTCACTTCTTTCGAGAGAAACTCCTTCTCTAGAAAGGATCCAAATTTAGCAACAAAAGTCTTGCCTTCAGATCTGTGATAGAAGGTGTACCCAACAGTTTCCTTTGGGTATCCTATGAAGACACATTTCTCCGATTTGGGTTCGAGCTTATCAGGTTGAAGCTTTTTCACATAAGCATCGCAGCCCCGAACTTTAAGAAATGACAACTTTGGTTTCTTGCCAAACCACAGTTCATAAGGCGTCGTCTCAACGGATTTCGATGGTGCCCTATTTAACGTGAATGCAGCCGTCTCTAAAGCATAACCCCAAAACGATAGCGGTAAATCAGTAAGAGACATCATAGATCGCACCATATCTAGTAAAGTACGATTACGACGTTCGGACACACCATTACGCTGTGGTGTTCCGGGTGGCGTGAGTTGCGAAACTATTCCGCATTCTTTCAAATGAAGACCAAACTCGTAACTCAAATATTCTCCTCCACGATCAGATCGTGGAAACTTTATTTTCTTGTTACGATGATTTTCAACTTCACTCCGAAATTCTTTGAAATTTTCAAATGTTTCAGACTTATGTTTCATTAAGTAGATATACCCATATCTACTTAAATCATCTGTGAAGGTGAGAAAATAACGATACCCGCCGCGAGCCTCAACATTCATCGGTCCACATACATCTATATGTATGATTTCCAACAAATCTGTTGCTCGCTCCATAGTTCCGGAGAACGGCGTTTTAGTCATCTTGCCCATGAGGCATGGTTCGCAAGTACCAAGTGATTCATAATCAAGTGGTTCCAAAAGTCCATCAGTATGGAGTTTCTTCATGCGCTTTACACCAATATGACCTAAACGGTAGTGCCACAAATAAGTTGCACTATCATTATCAACTCTGCATCTTTTGGCTTCAATATTATGAATATGTGTATCACTACTATCGAGATTCAACAAAAAATAGACCACTCTTCAAGGGTGCATGACCATAAAAGATATTACACATATAAATAGAACAACAATTATTCTATGATTTAAATGAATAACCGTCTCGCATCAAACAAGATCCAGATATAATGTTCATGCTCAACGCTGGCACCAAATAACAATTATTCAGGTCTAAAACTAATCCCGAAGGTAGATGTATAGGTAGCGTGCCGACCGCGATCACATCGACTTTGGAACCATTTCCCACGCGCATCGTCACCTCGTCCTTAGCCAATCTTCGCTTAATCCGTAGTCCCTGTTTCGAGTTGCAAATATCAGCAACAAAACTAGTATCAAATACCCAGGTGCTACTGCGAGCATAGTAAGGTACACATCAATAAGATGTATATCACATATACCTTTGTTCACCTTGCCATCCTTCTTATCCGCCAAATACTTGGGGCAGTTCCGCTTCCAGTGACCAGTCTGTTTGCAGTAGAAGCACTCAGTCTCAGGCTTAGGTCCAGACTTGGGCTTCTTCTCCTGAGCAGCAACTTATTTGCTGTTCTTCTTGAAGTTCCCCTTCTTCTTCCCTTTGCCCTTTTTCTTGAAACTGGTGGTCTTGTTGACCATCAACACTTGATGCTCCTTCTTGATTTCTACCTCCGCAGCCTTTAGCATTGCGAAGAGCTCGGGAATCATCTTATCCATCCCTTGCATGTTATAGTTCATCACGAAGCTCTTGTAGCTTGGTGGTAGTGATTGAAGAATTCTGTCAATGACGCTATCATCCAGAAGATTAACTCCGAGTTGAATCAAGTGATTGTTATACCCAGACATTCTGAGTATATCCTCACTGACAGAACTATTCTCTTCCATCTTACAGCTGTAGAACTTATTGGAGACTTCATATCTCTCAATCTGGGCATTTGCTTGAAATATTAACTTCAACTCCTGGAACATCTTATATGCTCCATGATGTTTAAAATGTCGTTGAAGTCCCGGTTCTAAGCCGTAAAGCATGGCACACTGAACTATCGAGTAGTCATCAGCTTTGCTCTGCCAGGCGTTCATAACATCTGGTGTTGCTCCTGCAGCAGGTCTGGCACCTAGCGGTGCTTCCAGGACGTAATTCTTCTGTGCAATAATGAGGATAATCCTCAAGTTATGGACCCAGTCCGTGTAATTGCTACCATCATCTTTCAACTTTGCTTTCTCAAGGAACGCATTAAAATTCAACGGAACAACAGCACGGGCCATCTATCTACAATCAACATAGACAAGCAAAATACTATCAAGTACTAAGTTCATGATAAATTTAAGTTCAGTTAATCGTATTACTTAAGAACTCCCACTTAGATAGACATCCCTCTAATCCTCTAAGTGATCACGTGATCCAAATCAACTAAACCATGTCCGATCATCACGTGAGATGGAGTAGTTTCAATGGTGAACATCACTATGTTGATCATATCTACTATATGATTCACGCTCGACCTTTCGGTCTCAGTGTTCCGAGGCCATATCTGCATATGCTAGGCTCGTCAAGTTTAACCTGAGTATTCCGCGTGTGCAACTGTTTTGCACCCGTTGTATTTGAACGTAGAGCCGATCACACCCGATCATCACGTGGTGTCTCAGCACGAAGAACTTTCGCAACGGTGCATACTCAGGGAGAACACTTATACCTTGATAATTTAGTGAGAGATCATCTTATAATGCTACCGTCAATCAAAGCAAGATAAGATGCATAAAAGATAAACATCACATGCAATCAATATAAGTGATATGATATGGCCATCATCATCTTGTGCTTGTGATCTCCATCTCTGAAGCACCGTCATGATCACCATCGTCACCGGCGCGACACCTTGATCTCCATCGTAGCATCGTTGTCGTCTCGCCAACTTATGCTTCTACGACTATCGCTACCGCTGAGTGATAAAGTAAAGCATTACAGGGCGATTGCATTGCATACAATAAAGCGACAACCATATGGCTCCTGCCAGTTGCCGATAACTCGGTTACAAAACATGATCATCTCAGACAATAAAATATAGCATCATGCCTTGACCATATCACATCACAACATGCCCTGCAAAAACAAGTTAGACGTCCTCTACTTTGTTGTTGCAAGTTTTACGTGGCTGCTATGGGCTGAGCAAGAACCGTTCTTACCTACGCATCAAAACCACAACGATAGTTTGTCAAGTTAGTCTGTTTTAACTTTCTCAAGGACCGGGCGTAGCCACACTCAGTTCAACTAAAGTTGGAGAAACTGACACCCGCCAGCCACCTGTGTGCAAAGCACGTCGATAGAACCAGTCTCGCGTAAGCGTACGCGTAATGTCGGTCCGGGCCGCTTCATCCAACAATACCGCCGAACCAAAGTATGACATGCTGGTAAGCAGTATGACTTATATCGCCCACAACTCACTTGTGTTGTACTCGTGCATATAGCATCTATGCATAAAACCAGGCTCGGATGCCACTGTTGGGGAACGTAGTAATTTCAAAAAAGTTCCTACGCACACACATGATCATGGTGATGCATAGCAACGAGAGGGGAGAGTGTTGTCCACGTACCCTCGTAGACCGACAACGGAAGCGTTAGCACAACGCGGTTGATGTAGTCGTACGTCTTCACGATCCGACCGATCCAAGTACCGAACATACGGCACCTCCGAGTTCAGCACACGTTCAGCTCGATGACGTCCCTCGAACTCCGACCTAGCCGAGCTTTGAGGGAGAGTTCTGTCAGCACGAAGGCATGGTGATGATGATGATGTTCTACCGACGCAGGGCTTCGCCTAAGCACTGCTATGATATTATCGAGGTGGATTATGCTGGAGGGGGGCACCGCACACGGCTAAGAGATCAATGATCAATTGTTGTGTCTATGGGGTGCCCCCTCCTCCGTATATAAAGGGGGGAGGAGGAGAGAGCTAGCCAAGGGGAGAGGCGCGCCCAAGGGGGGCAATCCTACTCCAAGTAGGTTTGCCCCCCCTTTCCTATTCCAACTAGGAGAAGGGGGAAGGAGGAGGTGGAGAGATGGAAGGAGAAGGGGGGCCACTGCCCCCTTCCCTTTCCCAATTCAAATTGGGGCAAGGGGGCCGCGCGCCACCTCTTGGCCTCCCTCTCTCCTTTCCAGTAAGGCCCATAAGGCCCAATAGCTTCCGGGGGGGGGGGGGGTCCGGTAACCCCCGGTACTCCGATAAATATCCGATAACCCCCGGAACCATTCCGGTGTCCGAATATAGTCGTCCAATATATCAATCTTCATGTCTCGACCATTTCTAGACTCCTCGTCATGTCTGTGATCACATCCAGGACTCTGAACTATCTTCGGTACATCAAAACACATAAACTCATAATATAACCGTCATCAAACTTTAAGCTTGCGGACCCTACGGGTTCGAGAACTATGTAGACATGACCGAGACACGTCTCCGGTCAATAACCAATAGTGGAACCTGGATGCTCATATTGGCTACCACATATTCTACGAAGATCTTTATCGGTCAAACCGCATAACAACATACGTTGTTCCCTTTGTCATCGGTATGTTACTTGCCCGAGATTCGATCATCGGTATCTCAATACCTAGTTCAATCTCGTTACCGGCAAGTCTCTTTACTCGTTCCGTAATACATCATCCCGCAACTAACTCATTAGTTGCAATGCTTGCAAGGCTTATAGTGATGTGCATTACCGAGTGGGCCCAGAGATACCTCTCCGACAATCGGAGTGACAAATCCTAATCTCGAAATACGCCAACCCAACAAGTACCTTCGGAGACACCTGTAGAGCCCCTTTATAATCACCCAGTTAGGTTGTGACGTTTGGTAGCACACAAAGTGTTCCTCCGGTAAAGGGGAGTGGCATAATCTCATAGTCATAGGGACATGTATAAGTCATGAAGAAAGCAATAGCAGAATACTAAACGATCATGTGCTAAGCTAACGGAATGGGTCAAGTCAATCACATCATTCTCCTAATGATGTGATCCCGTTAATCAAATGACAACTCATGTCAATGGCTAGGAAACATAACCATCTTTGATCAACGAGCTAGTCAAGTAGAGGCATACTAGTGACACTCTGTTTGTCTATGTATTCACACAAGTATTATGTTTCCGGTTAATACAATTCTAGCATGAATAATAAACATTTATCATGATATAAGGAAATAAATAATAACTTTATTATTGCCTTTAGGGCATATTTCCTTCAACATCCACTCAAGGATCCATGTCTTCGGATCCCTGTTGTAGCCTGAGATATGAAGGGTGGCATAAAATTGAAGCAAGAGATCTTCATTCCAGTGCTCCTTGTCGATGACAAAAGGGAGCAAGCCAACTTCGCGGAAGCAATAAAGGGCTTCTTCAAGGCACGACAGTCCAGCAATGGCATCACAACAGAAGCACTTGTGAGGGAAGATCCTGTCCTGGTTGTACAAGATGCATGAGTAATAGCTTCTTTGCTGATGACTCTAGAACCTGTCAGAAGATTTTTTGGGATTCTTGGCCTTGTCAAAGAATGTGTTATGCTCACTGAAGCTTAAGACACCGAATGAGCCCTGAGTGGTGGCTTTGGCTTCTGCGTCTGAGGCCTTTGCTCGATATGGTAGTCATATTGGGGACCAGGAGCTTCAGGAGGTGTCATAATAGGCCATGATACGTCCATTTTGAATCATGTTTACCTACTGTTATTTATAATGTTTTTATGCATAATAATGCTTTTTGGAGTAATTCTAATGCCTTTTCTCTCATAATATGCAAGGTTCACACAAAGAGGGAGAATTCCGGCAGGTGGAAATCTGGACCTGAAAAAGCTATGTCAGGCTACCTATTCTACATAACTCCAAATGAGCTGAAACTTCACAAGGAATTTTTATGGAATAAATAATAAATACTAGAGCAAATAACTGCCGGAGGGGGGCCACCTGGTGAGCACAAGACACCAAGGCGCGCCCTGGTGGGTTGTGCTCAGCCCAGCCCACCTCTAGTGCCCCTCTTCTGGTATATAAGTCATTTTGATCTAGAAAAAAAAGGGGAGGACTTTCGGGAAGGAGCACCGCCGTCTCAAGGCGGAACTTGGGCAGGAGCACTTTTGCCCTCCCGGCGGAGCGATTCCGCCGGGGGAACTTCCCTCCCGGAGGGGGAAATCATCGTCATCATCATCACCAACAACTCTCCCATCTTGGGGAGGGCAATCTCCATCAACATCTTCAACAACACCATCTCCTCTCAAAGCCTAGTTCATCTCTTGTGTTCAATCTTTGTACCGGAACTATAGATTGGTACTTGTGGTGACTAGTAGTACGTGTTGATTACATCTTGTAATTGATTACTATATGGTTTATTTGGTGGAAGATTATATGTTCAGATCCATTATGCTATTTAATACCCCCTATGATCTTGAGCATGATTATCGTTTGTGAGTAGTTACTTTTGTTCTTGAGGTCACGGGAGAAATCTTGTTGCGAGTAATCATGTGAACTTGATATGTGTTCGATATTTTGATAGTATGTATGTTGTGATTCCCTTAGTGGTGTCATGTGAACGTCGACTACATTTGGGCCTAAGGGAATGGATTGTGGAGTAGTTATTAGATGATGGGTTTCGAGAGTGACATAAGCTTAAACCCTAGTTTATGCTCTATTCCGTAAGGGACTGATTTCGATCCAAAAGTTTAGTGCTATGGTTAGAATTTATTCTTAATACTTTTCTCGTAGTTGCGGATGCTTGCGAGGGGGTTAATCATAAGTAGGAGTTTTGTTCAAGTAAGAACAACACCTAAGCACCGGTCCACCCACATATCAAATTATCAAAGTAGTGAACACAAATCAAACCAACATGATGAAAGTGACTAGATGAAATTCACGTGTACCCTCAAGAACGCTTTGCTTATTATAAGAGACCATTTTGGCCTGTCCTTTGCCTTAAAAAAGGATTGGGCTACCTTGCTGCACTTTCATTACTATTATCATTACTTGCTCGTTAAAAATTATCCTGATATCAAACTACTCGTTACTTATAATTTCTGTGCTTGCAGAGAATACCTTGCTGAAAACCACTTGTCATTTCCTTCTGCTCCTCGTTGGGTTTGACACTCTTACTTATCGAAAGGACTACGATTGATCCCCTATACTTGTGGGTCATCAAGGCTCTTTTCTGGTGCCGTTGTTGGGGAGTGAGGCGCTCTTGGTAAGTGGAAATTGGTAAGGAAATAATATTACTATGTGCTGAAATTTATTGTCACTTGTTACTATGGAGAACAATCCTTTGAGGGGGTTGTTCGGGGTATCTTCACCTTGACTGGAACCACAATTAGTCACCCCTCAACCTACTGCACCTACTAAAAATATTGAATATGAAATTCCTTCGGGGTATGATAGAACGACTACTAGCTAATCCTTATGTAGGAGATGGAACCGAACATCCTGATATGCACCCCCAACCATGAGCTTTCAAGATAAATTATTATTCAGAATTTTTATGCTCGGCTTTCTCGTAATGATCGATCCATGCTCGATATTTCTTGTACTGGTTCCTTTATGAAGAAGACTATTGAATTCCAGTGGGATCTTTTAGAAAGATTAAACGTAACTCCGAAGATTGGGAACTCGATGAAGGTAAAGAGTCAGGTATTAAGCTTAAGTTTGATTGTGTTAAATCTTTTATGAATATCAATGCTTTTCAAAATTTTAGCACTACATATGGACTCGACTCTGAGATAGTAGCCTCCTATTGTGAATCTTTTGCTACTCATGTTGATCTCCCTAAGGAGAACTGGTTTAAATATCACCCATCTATTAAAGAAGAAATTAAAGAACCGGTAATAGCTAAAGATGAAACTATTATTTATAATGTTGATCCAATTGTTCGTACTGCTTATATTGAAAAACCACCTTTCCCTGTTAGGATGAAGGAACATGCTAAAGTTTCAACTGTGGTCAATAAAAGTTATATTAGAACACCTAAACTAGCTGAACAAATCAAAGTAGAACCTAGTGTTGCTATGGTTAAGGATCTCCTGTTTGAAAATATAGATGGCCATGTTATTTACTTCTGTGATGAAGCTGCTAGAATTGCCAAACCCGATGAAAAAGATAAACATAGACCTGTTGTTGGCATGCCCGTTGTCTCAGTTAAGATAGGAGATCACTGTTATCATGGTTTATGTGACATAGGTGCGCGTGAGTGTTATTCCTTTTACATTATATCAAGAAATTATGAATGACATAGCACCGATGAAATAGAAGACATAGATGTTACTATTAAACTTGCTAATAGAGACACCATCACACCACTTGGGATTGTTACAGATGTTGAAGTCTTGTGTGGGAAAATAAAATACCCTGCTGATTTTCTTGTTCTTGGTTCCCCACAAGATGACTTTTGTCCCATTATCTTTGGTAGACCTTTCTTGAACACCGTTAATGCTAAAACATATTGTGAGAAACAAACTGTCGGTGTTAGCTTTGGTGATGAGTCTCATGAGTTTAATTTTTCCAAGTTTAGTAGAAAGCATCATAAGAAAGAATTTCCCAGTAATGATGAAATTATTGGTCTTGCTTCTATTATTGTACCTCCTACTGATCCTTTAAAACAATTTTTGCTAGACCATGAGAATGACATACATATGCACGGAAGAAATGAAATAGATAAGATTTCTTTGAACAACGTCCTCTGCTTAAACACAATTTTCCTATTGAAACTCTAGGAGGTCCTCCTCCACCTAAAGGTGATCCTGTGTTTGAATTAAAACAATTGCCAGACACTTTGAAATATGCTTATCTTGATGAGAAGAAGATATATCCTACTATTATTAGTGCTAACCTTTCAGAACATGAAGAAGAAAGATTATTGAAAGTTCTAAGGAAGCACCGAGCTACTATTGGATATACTCTTGATGATTTAAAGGGCATTAGTCCCACTCTATGTCAGCCCAAGATTAATATGGAACCTGATGCTAAACCCATTGTTGATCACCAACACGGTTAAATCCAAAGATGAAAGAAGTGGTAAGAACGGAAATATTAAAGCTTCTGGAAGCAGGTATAATCAATCCTATAGCTGATAGTAGATGGGTAAGTCTTGTCCATTGTGTTCCTAAGAAAGGAGGTATTACTGTTGTTCCTAATGATAAGAATGAACTTATTCCACAAAGAATTGTTGCAGGCTATAGAATGGTAATTGGTTTTAGAAAATTACACAAAGCAACTAGAAAAGATCATTACCCTCTACCTTTTATTGATCAAATGCTAGAAAGATTATCTAATCACACACATTTTTGCTTCCTTGTTGGATATTCTGGTTTTTCACGAATACCCGTTTCTCAACCTGATCAAGAAAATACCACTTTTACTTGTCCTTTTGGAACTTATGCTTATAGACGTATGCCTTTTCATTTATGCAACGCACCTGCTACCTTTCAAAGATGTATGACTGCTATATTCTCTGACTTTTGTGAAAAGATTGTTGAGTTTTTCATGGATGACTTTTCTGTTTATGGGAAGTCTTTTGATGATTGTTTAAGCAATCTTGATCGAATTTTGCAGAGATGTGAGCAAACAAATCTTGTCTTGAATTGGGAGAAGTGCCACTTTATGGTTAACGAAGGTATTGTTTTGGGCCATAAAATTTCTGAAAGAGGCATTGAGGTGGACAAAGCTAAGGTTGATGCAATTGAGAAAATGCCATGTCCTAAAGATATCAAAGGTATTCGTAGTTTCCTTGGTCATGATGGTTTCTATAGGTGATTTATCAAAGACTTCTCTAAAATTTCTAGGCCTCTTACAAATCTTTTGCAAAAGGATATTCCATTTGTTTTTTATGATGATTGTTTAGAAGCCTTCGAAACACTCAAGAAAGCCTTAATTTTTGCACCTATTGTTCCATAACCTGATTGGAACTTGCCTTTTGAAATTATGTGTGATGCTAGTGATTATGCTGTTGGTGCTATTCTAGGACAAATAGTTGATAAGAAACTGAATATTATTCACTACGCAAGTAAAACTCTAGACAGTGCACAAAGAAATTATGCTACTACTAAAAACGAATTTCCAGCAGTGGTGTTTGCTTGTGATAAATTTAGATCCTATATTGTAGATTCAAAAGTAATTGTTCACACTGATCATGCTACAATAAAGTATCTTATGGAAAAGAAAGATGCCAAACCTAGGCTTATTCGATGGGTTCTCGTGCAACAAGAATTTGATTTGCATATCACTGATAGAAAATGAGCAGAGAACCCCATGGCTGATAACTTGTCTAGGCTTGAAAATATTCTTGATGACCCACAACCTATTTTTCCTGGTGAACAATTAGCTGCAAAAATGTTTCTCATAACACTCCTTGGTATGCTGACTATGCTAATTACATTGTTGCTAAATATTTACCACCTAGTTTCACATACCAACAAAAGAAAAAAATGCTTCTATGATTTAAGACATTACTTTTGGGATGACCCACATATTTATAAAGGAGTAGATGGTATTATTAGACGTTGTGTACCTGAGCATGAACAGGGACAAATCCTACGGAAATGTCACTCTAAAGCTTATGGAGGACATTATTCGGGAGACAGAACTGCTCACAAGGTATTGCAATCTAGGTTTTATTGGCCTACTCTCTTCAAGGATGCTCGTAAGTTCGTCTTATCTTGTGATGAATGTCAACGAATAGGTTATATCGGTAAGCTTCAAGAAATGACTATGAATTATTCACTTGCTATTGAACCATTTGATGTTTGGGGATTTGATTACATGGGACCTTTTCCTTCTTCTAATGGGTATACTCATATTTTGGTTACTGTTGATTATGTTACTAAGTGGGTAGAAGCTATTCCAACAAGTAGTGTTGATCACAACACCTCTATTAAAATGCTTAAAGAAGTTATTTTCCCAAGGTTTGGAGTCCCTAGATATTTAATGACTGATGGTGGTTCACACTTTATTCATGGTGCTTTCCGTAAAATGCTTGCCAAGTATGATGGTAACCATAGAATTGCATCACCCTATCATTCTCAGTATAGTGGTCAGGTTGAACTAAGCAATAGAGAATTAAAATTAATTTTACAAAAGACTCTCAATAGGTCCCGGAAGAATTGTTCTAAGAAATTAGATGATGCACTTTGGGCTTATAGAACAACATATAAAAATCCTATGGGTATGTCTCCTTATAAAATGGTTTATGGAAAAGCTTGTCATTTGCCTCTTGAGTTAAAACATAGAGCTTATTGGGCAATTAAAGAACTCAACTATGATTTCAAACTTGCTGGTGAGAAGAGGTTATTTGATATTAGCTCATTAGATGAATGGAGAACCCAAGCTTATGAAAATGCCAAGTTATTTCAAGAAAAAGTTAAAAGATGGCATGATAAAAGAATCCAAAAGCGTGAGTTCAAAGTTGGAGAATATGTTCTTTGTACAACTCTCGTTTCAGATTCTTTGCAGGAAAACTCCTCTCCAAATGGGAAGGACCCTATGTTATCGAGGAGGTTTATCGATCTGGAGCTGTCAAAATAAATAATGCTGAAGGTTTTAACCCGAAGGTTGTTAATGGGCAACGAATAAAACATTATATCTCAGGTACACATAAAAGAAACCTTCCGGAACACTCCAGAATCGTGAAAAAGAGGAGGTACGTGATACGGTAAGTAAACAGACTCTGAAAATCTGCAAAAGTATTTTTTGTTTGTTTTGGAATATAAAAAAATTAGGAAAATAAGAAACAACCAGGAAGGCACCCCTGGTGGGCACAAGACACCAAGGCGCGCCCGGCTTGCCATTGCCCACCTAGGGTACCTTCCGGACTCTGTTTTTCTTCCGTTTGCTTGTTCCCGAAGATAAAAAATCTTTATATACCCCCGAACCTATTGACCATCGTATTGCAGAGAAATCTCCTAACCCAAGGTCTATGAAGACAAATAGTAGAAATGAACCTATCTATATGCAGCGGAAGGTAGACCCACTAGACAAGCCATAGTCAAGTAAGCAATGAAGTGAAAGCACGAAGACTATCAGTAGCTAGGTAGTATGGATCAGGATGGAAGACAGTATGAAGCCAAACAGTAAATAGTCTTCACTCAGTGAAGTCAATCAGATCAGACAGACATGCAATGACTTCAAAGACAAACTGTAAAGTAAAAGGGAAGTGGATGATAGAACCAGTTGCTTGGTGAAGACAAGGATTTGGTAGACCAGTTCCAGTTGCTGTGACAACTGCATGTCTGGTTAGGGAGGCTGAGATTTAACTCAGAAGACCGCGTCTTCAACTTATTCCCCTTGAGCTAAGGACACCCAGTCCTCGCCCAATCACTCTGGTAAGTCTTCAAGGTAGACTTCCAAACCTTCACAGACTTCATTCAACGGTGATCCACAATGGCTCTTGGATGCTCAGAACGCAATGCCTAACCGGCTGGAGGAAACACAGTCCTCAAGTGTAATAAGTATTTAGGTCACGCGGACAGAAATACTTGAGTGATGCCTAACACTCTTTGGCTCTGGGTGTTTTGGGCTTTGTCCTCGCAAGGATCTCTCTCTCAAATGCTTTGGAGGTGGGTTGCTCTCAAACGACGAAAGCCGTGCACTAACTCTGAGCAGCCACCAATTTATGGTGTAGGGGGTGGGCTATTTATAGCCAGGAGGCAACACGACCTAATTTGTCCGAAATGACCCCGGGTCAATAAGGAACCGACACGTGTCCAACGGTTGGATTTCAAACACACGCGGCAGCTTGACTTGGGCTACAAGTAAAGCTGACTCATCTAGCTCTGGATAAGATTTGCTCTCATTGTGTTCGCTCGAAGACATAGGATTTTGGTTGAGCATCACTTCAATCACTCTGACTTTGTTCACTTGGACCCCACTTAACAGTACGGTGGTTCCTATGACTCAATCAAAGAAGAAAAGGAAACTAAGAAACAAGTATGTCTTTGCACTCCATAGTCTTAACATGAATGTCTTCTCATGTCATAATCTTCATTGTGAATGTCTTCACAAACCATGTTTGTCTTCAATGTCTTCACACATTTTTAATTAGGGGTCATCTCTGGTAGGTAAACCGAATCAATAAGGACTATTACCTGTGTTATCCTGCAATTCTCACAAACACATTAGTCCCTCAACCAAGTTTGTCGTCAATACTCCAAAACCAACTAGGGGTGGCACTAGATGCACTTACAATCTCCCCTTTTTGGTGATTGATGACAAACTGGTTGAAATTTTCAACGGGGATAAAAGTATGTGAAAGTTTAAGGATTAAGGCATAGTCTTCATAAGTTGCAAAAGGCTCCCCCTGAAGATGTGCATATAAGTAGTTTGCTTTTGAATGCAAATGCACATGGCAGGTTTTACTTTGTGGAGATCCTCTTCAACTTACGAAGACAATTCATCATGCATATGTAAGGATAGCGAAGATAATGACATGCATAATGAGAAATGGGCGTCTGCGGAATGACTTCATGCGGAATTTATCATCGCATCACAAAGTAGCAGCAAGAGTAGCAGACGACCATCAAGTTTAAGCGTTACAACTCAAAAGCCAAATGGTTTCAAAATGAGAGTTGTAAGAACTTAGCAAAAATAAAGCAACCACCCATATGGACCCGCTTGAAGACTATCAACTCATATGCTTCTCCCCCTTTTGTCAGTAATGACCAAAAAGGTTTGAAGACATAGAGTATCTACTCATTCCCAGTTGGAGTAGATGATGGAGCAGGGTCATCATTGGAGTTTGGTGGTGCAGACGGGCCTGACGTAGTATCATGATGCAGTGCAGTCAAGGGTTGGTGAAGTGGCGTCGTCTTCTTCATCGTCGACTCTGGCAACAACAGTTGCAGCCGAAGATGAATGCTCAGAATCTTCAATTGAGGGAGTGCGACGCCAGCTTGCATTTTGAGGAGGCCTGGAGTCAAACTTGAAGTTCTCTGTGAAGCCATCTTCGCGAAGATCTTCTTCAGGACATAGCATTGTGAGGCTCTTCCAGGACCGCCTACAGGCTTCATGTGCAACAAATGAGTTCTTGGTGGCCAAGTTGTGAATGCGATTAATATCCACCAAGAGACTCTGCATCTGATGCTTCAGCCAGTCATGATGCCTATCCTGCTTTTGATGTAAAGCCGCCAGAAGCTCACGGTCGTTGAGGACACGAGGACGCTTCTGAGGCCTTTGAGCTATGGTGCTTGCAGTGGCTTCACTATTGGCTCGGTGTGGTATGAGCAGGTTGCCAGCCAGAGGATATGCAGGAGTTGCAGCATTGGGCACATGAATACCTTCAATGGGTTGCGTGAAGCTCTGGAATTCGGCATTCTGAAGGTGGAGTGGCTTCTTGGCAGGCTCGGGGTAGATGGCTTCAATAGACATATCAACTTCAGGCAGAAAGACAATATGGTTGCGCGCTGAAGGATGATAGTCAATGGTTGAATGAAGCTTAATTAAGTGCATCACCCATGAAGCATAGAATTTCAGACCAAACAGATCAATTCTAGAAGCAGCAAGTTGTCTGATGAAGAAAGCCGGAGTGTTGAACCTGATGCCATTGATGATATAGAATACCAAAGTCTTCATGGCACCTTCAAGTTTGGCTTCAGAAGAATTTCCCTTGATAGGCCAGAGAGTACGCCTCAGAATATGGTATACTGTGCGTGGCAAGTACTCAAGGTCCTTGACAAAGAACTCCTTTGGGTATTCAGCATCTTGTGGCAATGGCTTCATCATGCTAAGCATTTGGCTCATATTTGGCTCAGGCTTCTGAAAAATGCTCTGCAGCTCATTCTGATGAAGCTGACAACCAGGTTCGTATAACTCACCTGGAGTGGGCAGGGAAGTAAGCTCGATGATATCCCGAGCTTTGTCTTCGTGATGAACATCACCTATCATCCACTCAAGGATCCTAGTCTTCGGATCCCTGTTGTAGCCTCGAATGTGTAGAGTGGCATAGAACTGCAGCAGAAGCTCTTCATTCTAGTGTTCCTTGTCAGTCACAAAGGGCAGAAGACCAACATCCCGAAAGTAGTCAAGAGCCTCTTCAAGACATGGCAGCCTAGCCATAGCATCACAATCCAGACGCTTGTGTGGAAAGATCCGGTCTTGGTTGTACAGGATGCAAGAGTAATAGCTTCGCTGCTGGTGGCTCCAAAATCTGTCAGAGGAGATCTTGGGCTTCGTGTATGGGTTCTTGGCGCTGTCAAAGAAAGTATTGTGCTCTCTGAAGCTCAGCACGCTGAATGAGCCCTGTGTTGTGACAACACTTGGAAGCCTTGGCAGACGTGGCTTTGGCTTCTGAACTTGAGGCCTCTGCTCCACATGATAATCATACTGTGGCCCAGGAGCAGTAGGTGGAACCATAATGGGCCATTTGACTGTGACAAGCTGACCTTCATGATTGAATGCGCTTTCCATTGTATGAGGCCTTGGGGGTGGAACAGCGCCATCTGAGGTGATTGGCGGCACAGAGGCTTCATCATTCACATTGGCTTCAGGCTCCACATTGTCTTCAGCCATGACTGAGTCATTGGCTTCAGTGGTGTTATTGGTGGCAGCCTCAGGGTTTTCAACCTCCATCTGTTCAATGACTGGAGGGTCGGGCATAATGACATTCTCTGTAAGAATGACTGGATCACTGGCAGGGGTGTGGCTTCTCTTTCTTCTCCTTTATCATCTTATTTTTCTTCCTCAGCTGATGCAGCCGGAATGTCTTCACAAGTCTTGGCATCAGATTCTGAGGCAGACGCAGAAGGAGTGGCTTCATGAAACACTTGACGTGCTACTGAGCTAGTGTGTTGCACTTCTTCTTCTGACTGCTCGACATGGAGACATGTGGCCTGAGGCCTTTGCAAAGCCCGTGAAATGCTGGCGACGCCTTTGGAGGAGTGGTCTCCATGTAGTTGTCATCATCAAGCACCGAAGAGGTGACTTGAGCAGGTGGAGTATGGGGTGTTTCGTCTTGAACTGGTGTGTCATGTTGTTGGCTCTCAGCCCATGAGTCATCTTGAGCAATTGGTGTCAAAGGACGACCAATGCTAATAAGTTCACTACTCGTGGGAGCAGGTGATGATACCGACTGGGGCTCGAGCTGAGGAAGGACTTCATCATTATGCACATTGTCTTCATGACCAATGTCTTCAGCTGTGTTGGGGTCAACAGCTGGAACTTCTTCACTTGCTTGAGCCTCTGCGGAAGCAGTCTCATGAATCACAAGGCGATGTTCTTGGTTGGTCGAAGCAGGGAGAGCCACTGAGATGGGTTCAACGATGAGGGGCTCTGGGGCAGCAACACGCTCTTTCTTTAAAGACATTGAAGCCTTTGTCTTCAATTTCTTCTTGGAGGGAGCATCATCAGATGTATCCTTGAGCTTCCTGTTCCTGGCTTCGGCTTCAGCATGCCTGGTTTTCTTCAGCTCTGAAGCTGCTGAGGTGACCTTTGGCTTCGAGCCAGTCATACCGGCAGAGAAGATAATGCTAGGTTCTTCCTGCCTTTGAGCTTCGGATTGGGCCGCAGCAGGCATCTTCTTTTGCTTGGCAGCCATCCTGGGGTCGATGCCAGGACGCCCAAGAGCCTTTCTCTTCTCAACTTCATTATGCGCTTGAACACATTTCTACGCATAGTACTTCATGCGCTCGCGTGAGCCTTTGGCTTCTTCACGCTTCTTGTGGAATTCGGCATTAAGATCATGCAACATCTTCTTAAAGATTTGCACATCAGCCACACCGAGCTTGGCCATGTTCTTCTTGAAATGCGCCTTCTCATGATCAATCTTGTTCTTGAGCTCAACGATTTTCTGAGCTAGGGCCAATTCATTGGCAATGGCTCCATGAAATGTGACGCTGATGTCCACGGGCAGCTGCAGGTCATCAATACTGATGCTCTGGTCGTCAAACCATTCATCGATGAAGTTGTTCAAAATATCAACATCAAAGAGGGGCAGATCACTGAAGATCTCCGCCTCTTGCTTGCTCTTGATCAGCATCTCTAGAGCTTCATCACTTGACAAATCAATGGTGTCTTCCTCGTTGCGTAGAACGCCAGCAGGAGTCAGGTTATGCCCTGAAATTTTCTTGGGCTTCTTGGTCTTCTTGGTCCTCTTGGAGACACGAGACAAATCTTCAGACTACACACTGGGTTCAGGAGGTGCAGCCTTCAAGGGCTTCATAGGCGAAGTGGTTGCTGCAGCAGAGGGCTTCGAAGCTTTTGTCTTCTTCTTCTTCTTCTTCTTTTGCTTCGGTGGTGCTAGCGCATCTTTAGAGTCTGTGTCATCAGTAGATTGATCCACCTTGGCCCTCTGAGCAGCAATGTGGGAGAGGAGCCCATCGAAGCTATTGAAGGGCCCGATGACATTGGGATTGTCTTCACGTGTGCCATCCTGTCTTGGAGCAGACGGACCAGGGTTGAAGTTGAGTCCGAAGGCTTTCCTATTCTTTGTAGCTGACTCCTTACCAAACTGAAAGTTGCGCTTGAAGAGATTGTCGTCACGACACCATAACAAGGATGATGGGTCAGCATTCTCAGGCTGCGGTCCTCAGACCATGCAAGGATAGAAACCTTGAGCAATAGCTTCAGGCTTCGACTTGGGTTGCAGATTCTTGTAAAGAATATCGCCCCACGGGCGCTTTATGGCATTCTTCTCAGCATATTCAGCAGTGACAAAGTTGTACTTGAACCACTGTTCTGCCCAATATCTTGAGATCCATTGGATCCGGGTCTTACGCTCATTGTAGTTCTCCTCAGGATCTGTCTTGTACAGTTCATGCAGATCCGGAGGCAGATCTAGAGTGGTATTTCCACGGCGCTGTCTGCCACCCTTCCTAGCAGATTTCTCAGTGGCCATGATATTTAAACAGATAGGCTTCAGAACAGTGAATGGCTTCCGTCTACTTGTCAAGCAAGAACTGGCTTCAAGGGAGTGAATATGATGCTATAAGAATTCTGCAAATGAATGCAGACTATGAGAACCAAGGGATTCTCACACGGACATGTACCTGTGACAGCATTAGAGATGCGAGGGAAGGGGAAGAGGTCATATGCATTCTCAGAAGATTTTGAAGATAAATCAGTTTGAAGACATTGACCTCATAGAGCGAAGACATTCACTTATTTGAAGGGAGTTGGTTCCAGATTTGTACGAATCCATGAATAAGTACAAGTGAGGAATCTAACTAGTTATGAAGCATAAGTGAATATACTTTGCAAGATATGAGATTCAGAACGAGACAGATCCAGATTTGGAAGTGTACAAACCACTTTTGGTTGAAATGGATGGATTTGACGGATCAAAAAGACTGTAAAAAGTGAGATTTATTTACCACAAACGAACTGCTAGACGAGGCAGATGGGAGGCCGAGCAGTCCAATCTCCCGCGCCCTAACTTGGTGGCGGAAGACACCTACAACGGCGGCGGAGAGGACGAGGTCCGCGGTCGGTGTGAGGATGGCGTTGAAGAGGTCGCGGCAGATAAGCGCTTCGTCTCCGGTGTCGATGCGAGCTAGTGGTGGTGCTAGGGTTTGAGCGAGGTGGCGAGGTGGCGAGGTGGAAGAGGAGTTAATGACCGCGCGGGATGAGTATTTATAAGGTAAAGGGCTGCACAATGCAATTATGCAGGTGCCCCTGGCGGTTCACATCTGATGGACACGTGGCATGCATGCAACTCATTGGAAGTTGTTCCATGTTCCCACGCACGCCTCGTTTGTCGGGTGGTCGTTCCGGCATCTCCGGTATTCAGGCAAAAGAGATATAACATTGAAAGCTATTTTAAATGTGTGTCTCTGTATCTTCAGCTGACGAGGACCCAGTGAAGACATTTGACACGTTTCAATAGAATGCATATGACTAGATAGATATAATTTGAGGAAGAAGCACAGAAGGGGTTAGGGTCTGATCACATTCACTTAGTTCAGAAAATGGCAAGTTTGAAGACATTGCTATAAGTGAGTGTTGTAGAGGACAGAACACGCATATATATATATATATATATATATATATATATATATATATATATATATATATATATATATATATATCAGAAAAAGACCAAATCAACATTGCGAAGATAAACCTTGAAGTCAAATCAATGTTGAAGACAAACCAAATGCGAAGATAATGCAATCATGATGCCAAAAGAAAATCTTTGAGAAACTTTGGTGGTGGCGTTACCCACCGTATAGGAAGTATTAGACCCAGACATGGTGCACAATTATCGTGGTGCTCCGAAGTCAAATTCTGCATTAATGTATTCACACTTAGAGTATATGTCTTCATTGATTGAAGATATACGTTACTTCGTGTGTTGCACATCTAAGTCATCAACATGCATAAGCGTTAGGATGTGTGTCCAATCACAGGATATTTGAGGATTCTAAGATATTTAGCTCACACCGCAACTTGCAAAACCTTTTCTCATCCAAGGGCTTTGTGAAGATATCTGCCAATTGCTCTTCAGTGTTGACGTGAATGATATCAATATCTTCCTTCATGACATGATCTCTGAGAAAGTGATGACGGATCTGAATGTGCTTTGTCTTCAAGTGCTGAACTGGATTGTTGGCAATCTTGATGGCACTTTCATTGTCGCGGTAAAGTGGCACATGCTTCAGGTGGATGCTATAGTCCTTGAGGGTTTTCTTCATCCATAGAAGCTGAGCACAGCAAGATCCAGCAGCAATGTATTCGGATTCAGCAGTGGAGAGTGATACACAGTTCTGCTTCTTTGAAGACCAACAGACAAGAGATCGTCCAAGAAAGTGACATGTGCCTGATGTGGACTTGCGATCAACCTTGTCACCAGCATAATCAGCACCTAAGAATCCAACTAGATCAAACTTTGAGCCCTTTGGATACCATAATCCTAGTGTTGGGGTGTAAGCCAAATATCGAAGAATTGGCTTCACAGCTAAGTGATGCGATTCCTTTGGTGCCGCTTGGAATCGGGCACACATGCAAACGCTAAGCATTATATCAGGCCTAGATGCACATAAGTAGAGTAAAGAACCAATCATGGAGCGGTATACCTTTTGATCGAACTCTTTACCATTGTCGTCGGGGGCCAATTGGCCTTTGGTTGGCATTGGCGTCGTGTACCCTTTGCAGTCTTGCATTCCAAACTTCTTCAGGCAATCTTTGAGATATTTTTCTTGTGAAATGAAGATGCCATTGCTCTGCTGACGGATTTGAAGACCAAGGAAGAATTTCAGCTCACCCATCACGGACATCTGATATTGCTCTTGCATCATATGCCCAAACTCATCACTGTATCTCATGTCAGTGCAGCCGAAGATAATGTCATCCACATAGATTTGGCATACAAACAGTTCACCATCATATGTCTTCGTGAAGAGAGTGGGATCTAGAGAACCCGGTTTGAAGCCTTTGCTCTTCATGAAGTCTTTGAGTGTGTCATACCAAGCTCGAGGTGCTTGTTTGAGGCCATACAGTGCCTTGTTGAGCTTGTATACCATGTCAGGACGCTTTGGGTCTTCAAAACCAGGTGGTTGTGCAACATACACTTCTTCTTCAATTTTTCCATTGAGAAAGGAACTCTTTACATCCATTTGGTAAAGAAGAATGTTGTTGTGGTTGGCATAGGCTAGCAGTATGCGAATGGCTTCAAGCCTAGCCACAGGAGCAAATGTTTCATCGAAGTCAATCCCTTCAACTTGTGTATAACCTTGAGCAATGAGACGAGCCTTGTTTCTGACAACTTGTCCATGCTCATCTTGTTTGTTGCGATAGATCCATTTGGTGCCGATAATATTGTGCTTGCGAGGATCTGGACGCTTAACCAGCTCCCATACACTGTTCAGCTCGAACTGTTGAAGCTCTTCTTGCATAGCTTGTATCCATTCAGGTTCCAAGAAGGCTTCATCAACTTTCTTGGGTTCAGATATAGAGACAAATGCAAAGTGCCCACAGAAATTTGCTAGTTGTGTTGCTCTTGAACGAGTGAGTGGACCAGGTGCATTGATGTTATCAATTATTTTCTTAATTTGTACTTCATTTGCAACACGAGGATGAACTGGACGAAGATTCTGCCCTTGCTAATCATTGTCTTCATCTTCAGCATTGGCTTCAGGCCGAGCAGTGTCTTCAGGCTGATTAGGTGCAGAAGATGATTTCCTCTTCAGCTTGTGCCTTTGAAGGTATGATTTCTCCAGTACCCATAAGCTTGATAGATTCACTTGGTGTAGCTTCATCTAGCACATTTGGCAGGTGCTCTCTTTGCGAGCCGTTAGTCTCATCGAACCGCACATCCACAGTTTCAACCACTTTGTATTGAAAGAGGTTGAAGACTCTGTAGGAGTGCGAATCCTTTCCTAAGCCAAGCATAAAACCTTCATGTGCTTTTCGGTGAAATTTTGAAGTGTGATGCGGATCCTTGATCCAGCACCTAGCACCAAATACTCTGAAATAGCTAAGATTTGGCGTCTTACCAGCCAGGAGCTCATATGATGTCTTCTTTAGAAACTTGTGAAGATAAACACGGTTGATGATGTGGCATGCAGTATCAATGGCTTCAGGCCAGAACTTCCTTGGAGTCTTGTACTCATCAAGCATCGTCCGTGCCATCTCAATGTGGGTTCTGTTCTTGCGCTCCACGATGCCATTCTGCTGAGGTGTGTATGGAGATGAGAACTCATGTGAGATGCCCAATGTATCAAGATAAGTGTCAAGACCGGTGTTCTTGAATTCTGTGCCGTTGTCACTTCTGATGTGCTTGACTTTGATGCCATAGTTGGTCATGGCACGATTGGCGAATCGTCTGAAGACATCCTGCACTTCAGTCTTGTAGAGAATTATGTGCACCCATGTATATCTCGAGTAATCATCAACAATGATGAAGCCATAGAGGCAAGGAGTGGTAGTGAGGGTAGAGTAGTGAGTAGGGCCAAATAAGTCCATGTGTAGCAGCTCGAAGGGACGTGTCGTCGTCATGATTGTCTTCGAGGGATGCTTGGCCCTAGTTATCTTTCCAGCTTCGCAGGCACCACAAAGATGATCCTTCTTGAACTTGATGCCCTCGATGCCTATGCCACGCTTCTTCTTCGCGAGAGTGTACGAGTTCCTCTTGCCAGCATGCCCTAGCCTTCGATGCCAGAGCTTGCATTCTGAAGCCTTTTCTAGAAGACATACGACCAGTTGTGGTCCTCCGGAGAAATCTACCATATACATATCATCTTTTCGATATCCTTCGAAGACTAGAGATTTGTCAGATTCCATAAGCACAAGGCAACGGTATTTTCCAAATATCACGATCATGTTCAGATCACAAAGAATTGAGACAAACATTAAGTTGAAACCAAGGGATTCAACAAGCATCACTTTATCCATGTGCTGATCCTTTGAGATTGCAACTCTACCTAGGCCCAATACCTTGCTTTTACCAGTGTCAGCAAATGTGATGTGACTTTTGTCAGACGGACGTAGGGTTGAATCCATAAGAAGACTTTGATCACCAGTCATGTGGTTAGTGCATCCACTATCCATAATCCACTCAGAAGCCTTTGGTGTCGTACCCTACAGTGCAGTTTGGGGGATAGGCTTCACCAAGGGAAATGTGAAGCATAAACATTTGACGAACAAGCATATTATGATAGTTCAGATCCTGGTTAGGGTAGATAGGATGTTTGTCAAGAAATCCTGGGACGAAATACATAGTAAGACCATTCTGGCATTTTATCTTGCGTCCCACAAGATGTTTTAGGTCCCCAGCATAAGCATCAGAAGCCTTTGATTTCCGGCTGGAGACCTTTCCCTGCACAAGAGAGTTAATTTTTTAACCACCCACATTTTCGGGGGTGGCTTAGAAGCAATGAGTCTAAGTGCAGCATCTGAGAACTTTGGCTTTGGAGACCTAGCAAATAACCTTGCAGGAGGTGAATAATACTCATAAGAATAAGCAGAGAAGTTCTTGGTCTTATGAACATAGCGGTTTGATGAAACACGCTCATATTCACAAGTTTGAGTATGGTTTCCCTGCAAAACATTGGCGTTAGGGTGACTCTGGTGAGTCCTCTGTCTGTATGAAGCCTTTGGACCATGTGAAGCCTTTGGTCTGGGGTTTGCCTTCTTCCCAGGTGGTGTCATGATGACATTCACAGGAAGCTTGTCAAGACAACTTTTGGGCACCCAGATCTTCTTCAAAGGTGGTCCATTCCCGCAGTTAGTACCAATATACCCGGCAAACACTTCACCATTCTGATTCTTAAACAGTTTATAGTTTGCATCAAAAGGATTCATCAATGATAATCGGGTTAGCACAAGTGAAGCCAGATAAGGTAGACGGATCCACTGAAGGTCCCTTTGCAGCAACCCATGTGGTTTTGGGGTACTGCTCAGGATTCCAGTATGAACCATCAACATTCATTTTCCTTTCGAACCCAACACCCTCTTTCCCAGGGTTTCGGTTCAGAATCTATTTCTTGAGGACATCACATAGTGTATGATGCCCTTTGAGGCTTTTGTACATCCCTGTTTCAAGCAATGTCTTCAACCTGGCCTTCTCATCAGCAATAGTAGTGGTATCCCCAGTAGTGGGGTTAGTTACCACATCAGCAGTTGAAGATATTGCAACAGTAGCAGCAGTAGAACATTCAGCAACAGAGACAGCATTATCACGTTTAAGACATTTTAGACATGGTGTCTCAAAACCTTCTTGAGCGGAACTGATCTGTTGAGCGCGGAGTGACTCGTTCTCCTTTTGAAGATCTTCATGAGTCGCTCTCAGGTTCTCAAGTTCTTGCTTCCTTTGAAGATAATCATAGAAAGCTTCTCATGAGTAGTTGAGAGTGTTTCATGACGACTTTCAAGTTCCTCGTACTTAACGTGTAAGATTTTTAATGTCTTCAATTAAGGACCGAGTTCAAGTCATTTCCGCGTCCAACAGGTCATCACTTTTGTCTAGCAACTTCTGATGTTCCATAGCAGTTTGTTGTTCAGTTGCAATTTCAGCAAGTGTTTTGTAGCTAGGTTTAGATTCACATTGAGAGTCATCTTCACTGGATGTTTGAAAGTAAGCATCGCGTGAGTTTACCTTGGCACCATGTGCCATGAAGCAGTAGATAGGAGCAGATTCATCCTCATCATCAGCATCAACGCTGGTGACGAGGCCATTGTCTTTAGTGTTGAAGATGGACTTGGCAACATAAGATGAAGCTAGAGCCAGGCTTGCCACGCCTGAATCAGACTCCTCCTCAGACTCCACCTCCGCCTCCTCAGAAGCAGACTCCTCCTCTGTATCCATCTCCTTGCCAACAAACACATGCGCCTTGTTGGATGATCTCTTCTTGTGAGATGAAGACTTTGAGGATTTCTTCTTCTTGTCATCAGAATCATATTCCTTGCTCTTCTTATTCTTCTTGGTCTCATTGTCCCATTGAGGACACTCAGAGATGTAGTGACCAGGCTTCTTGCATTTGTGGCATGTTCTCTTCTTGTGGTCACGAGTAGAAGCTTCATCCTTTCTTGAGCTGGATCTTGAAGACTTTCTGAACCTTTCTTCTTGGAGAACTTCTGGAACTTCTTCACGAGCATAGCTAGCTCCTTTCCAATGTGTTCAGGATCACCAGAACTGCAGTCAAATTCTTCTTCAGATGAGGACACAACCTTTGCCTTCAAAGCCTTGGTTCGGTCATAGTTGGGGCCATAGATGTCTCTCTTCTCAGATAACTAGAACTGATGTGTGTTGAGTCTCTCGAGTATGTCAGACGGATCGAGATCTTTGAAGTCAGGACGTTCTTGAATCATCAGGGCCAGGGTGTCGAATGAGCTGTCAAGTGATCTCAGTAGCATCTTGACAATTTCGTGCTTGGTGATCTCAGTGGTGCCAAGTGCGCGAAGCTCATTTTTGATATCAGTGAGGCGATCAAACGTGAGTTGGACATTCTCATTGTCGTTTCTCTTGAAGCGGTTGAAGAGGTTGCGAAGAACATCCATCCTTGAATCTCTCTGAGTTGAGACGCCTTCGTTGACCTTGGAGAGCCGGTCCCAGACTGGCTTTGCAGTTTCCAATGCACTCATACGGCCGTACTGTCCTTTGGTCAGATGACCACAGATGAAGTTCTTGGCAGTCGAATCTAGTTGAATGAACCTCTTGACATCAGCAGCGGCGACACCTTCACCGACCTTGGGAACGCCATTCTTGACGACATACCAGAGGTCGACGTCGATGGCTTCAAGATGCATGCACATCTTATTCTTCCAGTAGGGTTAATCAGTGCCATCGAAGACTGGGCACGCAGCGGAGACCTTGATTATCCCTACAGTCGACATAGCTAAAACTCTAGGTGGTTCAACCGAATCACACAGAAAAAGGGAGCACCTTGCTTTGATACCAATTGAAAGTGCTAGTTATCGACTAGAGGGGGGGGGGTGAATAGGCAATTTTTATGAAAGTCTTAAAAACACAAGGTCTTTGAAGACAAACAGTAGAAATGAACCTATCGATATGCAGTAGAAGGTAGACTACACTAGACAAGCCATAGTCAAGTAAGCAATGAAGTGAAAGCACGAAGACTATCAGCAGCTAGGTAGTATGGATCAGGATGGAAGACAGTATGAAGCCAAATAGTAAATAATGTTCACTCAGTGAAGTCAATCAGATCAAGCAGACATGCAATGACTTCACGAAGAAAAACTATAAAGTAAAGGGGAAGTGGAGGATAGAACTAGTTGCTTGGTGAAGACAAGGATTTGCTAGACCAGTTCTAGTTGCTGTGACAACTGTACGTCTGGTTAGGGAGGCTGAGATTTAACTCAGAAGACCGCGTCTTCAACTTATTCCCCTTGAGCTAAGGACACCCAGTCCTCGCCCAATCACTCTGGTAAGTCTTCAAGGTAGACTTCCAAACCTTCACAGACTTCGTTCACCGGCGATCCACAATGGCTCTTGGATGCTCAGAACGCGATGCCTAACCGGCTGGAGGAAACACAGTCCTCAAGTGTAATAAGTATTTAGGTCACGCGGACAGAAATACTTGAGTGATGCCTAACACTCTTTGGCTCTGGGTGTTTTGGGCTTTGTCCTCGCAAGGATCTCTCTCTCAAATGCTTTGGAGGTGGGTTGCTCTCAAACGACGAAAGCCGTGCACTAACTCTGAGCAGCCACCAATTTATGGTGTAGGGGGTGGGCTATTTATAGCCAGGAGGCAACACGGCCTAATTTGTCCGAAATGACCCCGGGTCAATAAGGAACCGACACGTGTCCAACGGTTGGATTTCAAACACATGCGGCAGCTTGACTTGGGCTACAAGTAAAGCTGACTCATCTAGCTCTGGATAAGATTTGCTCTCATTGTGTTCGCTCGAAGACATAGGATTTTGGTTGAGCATCACTTCAATCACTCTGACTTTGTTCACTTGGACCCCACTTAACAGTACGGTGGTTCCTATGACTCAATCAAAGAAGAAAAGGAAACTAAGAAACAACTATGTCTTCGCACTCCATAGTCTTCACATGAATGTCTTCTCATGTCATAATCTTCACTGTGAATGTCTTCACAAACCATGTTTGTCTTCAATGTCTTCACACATTTTTAATTAGGGGTCATCTTTGGTAGGTAAACCGAATCAATAAGGGACTACTACCTGTGTTATCCCGCAATTCTCACAAACACATTAGTCCCTCAACCAAGTTTGTCATCAATACTCCAAAACCAACTAGGGGTGGCACTAGATGCACTTACAACCATGGCAGCTTCACGCTCCTCCAAGGACAAGTTCTTCTAGAACGTCATCAACCCATATTTGCGGGAGGTGATGCAGCATCCTCAGGCTATCCAGATTCATGAGGGGGTGCTTCACATCCGCAATGTGCAAGGTCCCAAAGGGACGGGAACCGTGGAGGCCATGCTTGAAGCTATGGAGCAGGAGGTCTTCCGGTGCAAGGGGATGGTGGAACATGGACTCAATGCCAATCACCTCAAGATCGCGGACTACACCCTTGATCTCAAGGTGGATGGCAAGTCCATGAAGGACATCGTCTTCACCTTCAACGAGCAAATCAACTTCCTCGAAAGCCAGATCTACGATCTCCAAAACCAAGTCTTTGAATATGAGGTGAGGTTTAAAGGTATGAGTTTGGCTGCCAGCTGCAGGACCCGTGAGACTCACTCCTCTTCTTATGATGGTGAGCCTCTGCCATGGAAACCCGAGGACAAGATCATCACCACCACCTCCTTCTACATCACCAAAAGAAAATTGAGTGTCAAGTATGGGCACTCCCTTAGCTTGCGCCAAGCTTGGGGGAGGTGCCCCGGTATCATATCACCTATACTATCTTTTGCTTTTAGTTATCTTAGTTCGATCCATAGTTATCTTTTGCTTTAGATGAATAAAAGTTTAGTTCGATCCTTTCTTTTTGAGAGTTTTCTTAGTGATCTATCTTTGTAATAGTATGCGAGGTATATAATAAAGTTTAGTTTGAGTTTTGCTTTCTTTACTTTCATGTTTCAATAAAAAGAAAGGGAATAAATGAAAAAGATCATATGCTAATCTTATGGTAAGTAATGACATCACATAAGGAAAAGTATAAGTAGAAACTTTTATTGGAGATTGACAAACATAGCATTGGTCAATGATGCAATTCATCAAAGAATTAATAAGGGAAGAGAAGATTCACATGCAAATACACTATCTTGGAAATATTTTGTGATTGTGAGCCCCCATCAAAATATTATATGGCAAAATTGTTGACGTTGGACATGGAAGACAATGTAATGATTTATGTTTGTTCATATTCAGATAGACGTTATATTGTCATATCCTTCAACATGTGGTGTTTTCCCCCATCTTTGCTAGCCAAAAATTCCGCACCAAGTAGAGATACTACTTGTGCATCCAAAAACCCTTAAACCCAAATCTTATTTTCAAGAGTCCACCATACCTACCTAAGGATTGAGTAAGATCCTTCAAGTAAGTTGTCATCGGTACAATAAGGTAATAAAAATTGCTTCTAAAAGTGTTATATCATTTAGTGTAAGATAAAATTGAGCGTTGTACGAACTTGTGATGGCAAAGAATAAAAGTGACAGACTGCATAATAAAGGTTACTATCATAAGGGGCAATATAACGTGACGTTCTTTTTCACTAAGGGATTGCGCATACAAACAAAAAGCACATGGCATCCTCCGCTTCCCTCTGCGAAGGGCCTATCTTTTACTTTTATGTATTTACTTTCATGCAAGAGTCAAAGTTTTTCTCTCTATTCCTTTTTATTTTTCTATTTTGGCAAGCATCATGTGGTGAGGAAAGATCTAGGCACATATATCCAGTTGGATATGGGTAGCATGAGTTGTTATTATTGACATCACCCTTTGAGGTGAATGCGTTGGGAGGCGAAATTATAAGCCCTTATCTTTCTATCTGTCCGGTTGAAACGTTTTGCTCATGTGTATGCGGTGAGTTTTAACAATCATAGAAGACTATATGATGGTTGAGTATGTGGACTTGGCTAAAGGCTCCGATACGTGATCCTTCCTGAAAAGATGATGAATTGTAGTTGCAAAGTTGACTGTTTTTGGTTTCCAATAGAGTTTATGCTTTATACTTCGATGTTGTGATGAATTGTTACTTATTCATGAGAAGTCTATGATAAAAGTTCTATGTTAAAGATTGTTGCTGTTATAATAATATACATGATGCTTCTATGTCCGGATTTTGTTTTTATCGACACCTCTCTCTCTAAGCATGTGGACATGTTTTTCGATTTCGGTTTTCGCTTGAGGACAAGCGAGGTCTAAGCTTGGGGGAGTTGATACGTCCATTTTGCATCATGTTTACCTACTGTTATTTATAATTTTTTATGCATAATAATGCCCTTTGGAGTAATTCTCATGCCTTTTCTCTCATAATATGCAAGGTTCACACAAAGAGGGAGAATTCCGGCAGCTGGAAATCTGGACCTGAAAAAGCTACGTCAGGCTACCTATTCTGCACAACCCCAAATGAGCTGAAACTTCATGAGGAATTTTTATGGAATAAATAAGAAATACTGGAGCAAATAACTATCGGAGGGGGGCCACCTGGTGAGCACAAGACACCAGGGCGCGCCAGGCCCCCCAGGCGCGCCCTGGTGGGTTGTGCTCAGCCCAGCCCACCTCTGGTGCCCCTCTTCTAGTATATAAGTCATTTTGACCTAGAAAAAAAAATAAGGGGAGGACTTTCGGAACGGAGCGCCCGTCTTGAGGCGGAACTTGGGCAGGAGCACTTTTGCCCTCCAGCGGAGTGATTCCGCCGAGGGAACTTCCCTCCCGGAGGGGGAAATCATCGTCATCATCATCACCAACAACTCTCCCATCTTGGGGAGGGAAATATCCATCAACATCTTCAACATCACCATCTCCTCTCAAACCCTAGTTCATCTCTTGTGTTCAATCTTTGTACCGGAACTATAGATTGGTACTTGTGGGTGACTAGTAGTGTTGATTACATCTTGTAGTTCATTACTATATGGTTTATTTGGTGGAAGATTATATGTTCAGATCAATTATGCTATTTAATACCCCTCTGATCTTGAGCATGATTATCATTTGTGAGTAGTTAATATTGTTCTTGAGATCACAGGAGAAATCTTGTTGCATGTAATCATGTGAACTTCATATGTGTTCGATATTTTGATAGTATGTATGTTGTGATTCCCTTAGTGGTGTCATGTGAACGTCGACTACATGACACTTAACCATATTTGGGCCTAAGGGAATGCATTGTGGAGTAGTTATTAGATGATGGGTTGCGAGAGTGACAGAAGCTTAAACCCTAGTTTATGCGCTATTCCGTAAGGGACTGATTTGGATCCAAAAGTTTAATGCTATGGTTAGAATTTATTCTTAATACTTTTCTCGTAGTTGCAGATGCTTGCGAGGGGGTTAATCATAAGTAGGAGGTTTGTTCAAGTAAGAAAAACATCTAAGCACCGGTCCACCCACATATCAAATTATCAAAGTAGTGAACACAAATCAAACCAACATGATGAAGTGACTAGATGAAATTCCCGTGTACCCTCAAGAATGCTTTGCTTATTAAAAGAGACCGTTTTGGCCTGTCCTTTTCCATAAAAAGCATTGGGCTATGCTACCTCTTGAGCACTGCGTTGGTTTTCCCTTGAAGAGGAAAGGGTGATGCAGTAAAGTAGCGTAAGTATTTCCCTCGGTTTTTGAGAACCAAGGTATCAATCCAGTAGGAGTCCATGCTCAAGTCCCACGCACCTACACAAACAAATAAGAACCTTGCAACCAACCCGATAAAGGGGTTTTTTCAATCCCTTTTCGGCCACTTGCAAAAGTGAGATCTGATAGAGATGATAAGATAATATTTTTGGTATTTTTATGATAAAGACTAAAAGTAAAGAAAGCAAAATAAACGGCGCCAGAAATAGCTTGTTGACGGGAGATTAATATGATGGAAAATAGACCCGGGGGCCATAGGTTTCACTAGTGGCTTCTCTCAAGATAACATAAGTATTACGGTGGGTAAACGAATTACTGTCGAGCAATTGATAGAATTGAGCATAGTTATGAGAATATCTAGGTATGATCATGTATATAGGCATCACGTCCGTGACAAGTAGACCGACTCCTGCCTGCATCTACTACTATTACTCCACACATTGACCGCTATCCAACATGCATCTAGAGTATTAAGTTCATAAGAATGGAGTAACACTTTAAGCAAGATGACATGATGTAGAGGGATAAACTCATGCAATATGATATAAACCCCATCTTTTTATCCTCGATGGCAACAATACAATACGTGTCGTTTCCCCTACAGTCACTGGGATCGAGCACCACAAGATTGAACCCAAAGCTAAGCACTTCTCCCATTGCAAGAAAGATCAATCTAGTCGGCCAAACCAAACTGATAATTCGAAGAGACTTGCGAAGATAACCAATCATACATAAAATAATTCAGAGGAGATTCAAATATTTTTCATATATAATCTTGATCATAAACCCACAATTCATCGGATCTTGACAAACACACCGCAAAAAGAAGAGTTACATCAAATAGATCTCCAAGAGAATCGAGGAGAACTTTGTATTGAGATCCAAAAAGAGAGAAGAAGCCATCTAGCTAATAACTATGGACCCAAAGGTCTGAGGTAAACTACTCACACATCATCATAGAGGCTATGGTGTTGATGTAGAAGCCCTCTGTGATCAATGCCCCCTTCGGTGGAGTGCTGGAAAAGGCCCCAAGATGGGATCTCACGAGTACAGAAGGTTGCGGCGGTGGAAATAGGGTTTTGGCTCTTTCTCTGATGGTTTGGGGGTACGTAGGTATATATAGGAGGAAGAAGTAGGTCGGTGGAGCCACGAGGGGCCCACGAGGGTGGAGGGCGCGCCCCCTACCTCGTGGCTTCCTCGTTGGTTGCTTGACGTCCACTCCAAGTCCTCTGGATCACGTTTGTTCCAAAAATCACGTTCCCGAAGGTTTCATTCTGTTCTGAGTCCGTTGGATATCCTTTTCCTTCGAAACACTGAAATAGGCAAAAAAACAGCAATTCGGGCTGGGCCTCCAGTTAATAGGTTAGTCCCAAAAATAATATAAAAGTGTATAATAAAGCCCATTAAACATCCAAAACAGAATATAATATAGCATGGAACAATAAAAAATTATAGATACGTTGGAGACATATCAAGCATCCCCAAGCTTAATTCCTGCTCGTCCTCGAGTAGGTAAATGATAAAAACTGAATTTTTTATGTGGAATGCTACGTAGCATAATTTTCAATATAATTCTCTTATTTGTGGTATGAATATTCAGATCCGAAAGATTCAAGATAAAAGTTTAATATTGACATAAAAGTTATAATACTTCAAGCATACTAACTAAGCAATTATGTCTTCTCAAAAAACATGGCCAAAGAAAGTTCATCCCTACAAAATCATATAGTTTGGTCATGCTCCATTTTTGTCACACAAGAATGCTCTCATCATGCACCACCCCGATGACAAGCCAAGCAATTGTTTCATACTTTAGTAATCTCAAACTTTTTTCAACTTTCACGCAATATATGAGCGTGAGCCATGGATATAGCACTATGGGTGTAATAGCATATGATGATGGGGGTTATGTGGAGAAGACAAAAAAGGAGAAAGTCTCACATTGACGCGGCTAATCAACGAGCTAGGGAGATGCCCATCGATTGATGTCAATGCAAGGAGTAGGGATTGCCATGCAACGGATGCACTAGAGCTATAAATGCATGAAAGCTCAAGAAAAGAAACTAATTGGGTGTGCATCCAACTTGCTTGCTCACGAAGACCTAGGGCATTTGAGGAAGCCCATTGTTGGAATATACAAGCCAAGTTCTATAATGAAAAATTCCCACTAGTATATGAAAGTGACAAAACAAGAGACTCTCTATCATAAAGATCATGGTGCTACTTTGAAGCACAAGTGTGAAAAAAGGATAGTAGCATTGCCCCTTCTTTATTTTCTTTTCTCTTTTTTCGGGCCTTTCCTTTTTTTATTTGGCCTTTCTCTTTTTTTTGGGACAATGCTCTATCAATGATGATCATCACACTTCCCTTTGTTTACAACTCAATGATTACAACTCGATACTAGAACAAAGTATGACTCTATATGAATGCCTCCGGCGGTGTACCGGGATGGGCAATGAATCAAGAGTGACATGTATGAAATAATATGCATGGTGGCTTTGCCACAAATATGATGTCAACTACATGATCATGCAAGGCAATATGACAATGATGAAACGTGTCATGATAAACGGAACGGTGGAAAGTTGCATGGCAATATATCTCGGAATGGCTATGGAAATGCCATAATAGGTAGGTATGGTGGCTGTTTTGAGGAAGATATAAGGAGGTTTATGTGTGATAGAGCGTATCGTATCACGGGATTTGGATGCACCGGCGAAGTTTGCACCAACTCTCAAGGTGAGAAAGGGCAATGCACGGTACCGAAGAGGCTAGCAATGATGGAAGGGTGAGAGTGCGTATAATCCATGGACTCAACATTAGTCATAAAGAACTCACATACTTATTGCAAAAATCTACAAGTCATCAAAAACCAAGCACTACGCGCATGCTCCTAGGGGGATAGATTGGTAGGAAAAGACCATCGCTCGTCCCCGACCGCCACTCATAAGGAGGACAATCAAAGAACACCTCATGTTTCAAATTTGTTACACAACGTTTACCATACGTGCATGCTACGGGACTTGCAAACTTCAACGCAAGTATTTCTCAAATTCACAATTACTCAACTAGCACAACTTTAATATTACTACCTCCATATCTCAAAACAATCATCAAGCATCAAACTTTTCTTAGTATTCAACGCACTTATAAGAAAGTTTTTACTAATCTTGGATGCCTATCATATTAGGACTAATTTCACAATTTAAGCAAATTACCACGCTGTTTTGTAGGACTCTCAAAATAATCTAAGTGAAGCATGAGTAAACAATAGTTTCTATAAAACAAAACCACCACCGTGCTCTAAAAGATATAAGTGAAGCACTAGAGCAAAAACTATATAGCTCGAAAGATATAAGTGAAGCACATAGAGTATTCTAATAAATTCTGAATCATGTGTGTCTCTCTCAAAAGGTGTGTACAGCGAGGATGATTGGGGTAAACTAAAAAGCAAAGACTCAAATCATACAAGACGCTCCAAGCAAAACACATATCATGTGGTGAATAAAAATATAGCTCCAAGTAAAGTTACCGATGGACGAAGACGAAGGAGGGCATGCCTTCCGGGGCATCCCCAAGCTTTGGCTTTTTGGTGTCCTTAGATTTACCTTGGGGGCCCTTGGGCATCCCCAAGCTTAGGCTCTTGCTACTCATTGTTCCACAATCCATCAAATTCTTACCCAAAATTTGAAAACTTCACAACACAAAACTTAACAGAAAATGTCGTGAGCTCCGTTAGCGAAAGAAAACAAAACACCACTTCAAGGTACTGTATTGAACTCATTCTTTATTTATATTGGTGTTAAACCTACTGTATTCCAACTTCTCTATGGTTTATAAACTATTTTACTAACCATAGACTCATCAAAATAAGCAAACAACACACGAAAAACAAAATCTGTCAAAAATAGAACAGTCTGTAGTAATCTGTAACTAACGCAAACTTCTAGAAAATCTACCAAAATAGGACGACCTATATAATTTGTTTATTGATCTACTGCAATTGGAATCAGTATTTTATCACGTTCTGGTGATTTTAAACAATTGTTTTCGTGAACAGAAAGTTTCTGGAATTTTCAGCGAGATCAAATAACTATCATCCAAGAAGATCCTATAGGTTTCACTTGGCACAAACACTAATTAAAACATAAAAACACATCTAACCAGAGGCTAGATCAAATATTTATTACTAAACAGAAGCAAAAAACAAAAAACCAAAATAAAATTGGGTTGCCTCCCAACAAGCGCTATCGTTTAACGCCCCTAGCTAGGCATAAAAGCGAGGATAGATCTAGGTATTGTCATCTTTGGTAGGCAATCCATAAGTGGCTCTCATAATAGATTCATAAGGTAATTTTATTTTCTTTCTAGGAAAGTGTTCCATACCTTTCCTTAACGGAAATTGGAATCTAATATTTCCTTCCTTCATATCAATAATTGCACCAATCGTTCTAAGGAAAGGTCTACCAAGAATAATAGGACATGAAGGATTGCAATCTATATCAAGAACAATGAAATCTACGGGCACATAGTTCCTATTTGCAACAATAAGAACATCATTAATTCTTCCCATAGGTTTCTTAATAGTGTAATCCGCAAGATGCAAGTTTAAAGAGCAATCATCAATTTCATGGAAACCTAACAAGTCACACAAAGTTTTTGGGATCGTGGAAACACTAGCACCCAAATCACACAAAGCATAGCATTAATGATCTTTAATTTTAATTTTAATAGTAGGTTCCCACTCATCATAAAGTTTTCTAGGGATAGAAACTTCCAACTCAAGTTTTTCTTCATAAGATTGCATCAAAGCATCAATGATATGTTTAGTAAAAGCTTTATTTTGACTATAAGCATGAGGAGAATTTAGCACGGATTGCAACAAGGAGATACAATCTATTAAAGAGCAATTATCATAATTAAATTTCTTGAAATCCAAGATAGTGGGTTCATTGATATCTAAAGTTTTGACCTCTTCAATCCCACTTTTACCAATTTTTGCATCAAGATCTAAAAACTCCGAATTTTTGGGACGCCTTCTAACTAAAGTTGACTCATCTCCAGTCCCATAATTATCAAGATTCATATTGCAAAACAAAGATTTAATAGGGGACACATAAATAACTTTTAGATATTCATCTTTATTCTCATAAAAAAATTCCGGTTTAGCGGCCATCTTATTAACTAAGGTGGCCTGCTTATCCGAAATTTCAGCAATTAATTTTTCGAGATGAGCAATCTGAGATTTCAAACCATAAAATTCCTTACACATATCGTCGAGCTCTTTATTCATGTAACCCATAAAGCTTTTTTGTTCCTTAAGCTCGTTTCTAAAGAAATTGTTATGCTCAAATTGTAAAGTCATGAAACTTCTAACGTTGCTTTCAATCTCTTCTAACCTTTTAAGGTGAAGATCACCAAATCTAGGTATAGCCATCGTGACAAACAAGCAATCCAACACACAAGCAAACAAGAGGCAAGCGAAAAAGAGGCGAACGGAAAAAAAGAGGGCGAATAAAATGGCAAGGGTGAAGTGGGGGAGAGGAAAACGAGAGTCAAATGGCAAATAATGTAATGCGAGGGATAATAGTTTGTGATGGGTACTTGGTATGTCTTGACTTGTGCGTAGACTCCCCGGCAACGGTGCCAAAAATCCTTCTTGCTACCTCTTGAGAACTGCGTTGGTTTTCCCTTGAAGAGGAAAGGGTGATGCAGTAAAGTAGCGTAAGTATTTCCCTCAGTTTTTGAGAACCAAGGTATCAATCCAGTAGGAGGCCACGCTCAAGTACCATGCACCTACACAAACAAATAAGAACCTTGCAACCAACCTGATAAAGGGGTTGTCAATCCCTTCACGGCCACTTGCAAAAGTGAGATCTGATAGAGATGATAAGATAATATTTTTGGTATTTTTATGATAAAGACTAAAAGTAAAGAAAGAAAAATAAATGGCGCCAGAAATAGCTTGTTGATGGGAGATTAATATGATGGAAAATAGACCCGGGGGCCATAGGTTTCACTAGTGGCTTGTCTCAAGATAGCATAAGTATTACGGTGGGTAAACGAATTACTGTCGAGCAAATGATAGAATTGAGCATAGTTATGAGAATATCTAGGTATGATCATGTATATAGGCATCACGTCCGTGACAAGTAGACCGACTCCTGCCTGCATCTACTACTATTACTCCACACATCGACCGCTATCCAGCATGCATCTAGAGTATTAAGTTCATAAGAACGGAGTAACGCTTTAAGCAAGATGACATGATGTAGAGGGATAAACTCATGCAATATGATATAAACCCCATCTTTTTATCCTCGATGGCAACAATACAATACATGTCGTTTCCCCTACTGTCACTGGGATCGAGCACCGCAAGATTGAACCCAAAGCTAAGCACTTCTCCCATTGCAAGAAAGATCAATCTAGTAGGTCAAACCAAACTGATAATTCAAAGAGACTTGCAAAGATAACCAATGATACATAAAATAATTCATAGGGGATTCAAATATTGTTCATAGATAATCTTGATCATAAACCCACAATTCATCGGATCTCGACAAACACACCGCAAAAAGAAGAGTTACATCAAATAGATCTCCAAGAGAATCGAGGAGAACTTTGTATTAAGATCCAAAAAGAGAGAAGAAGCCATCTAGCTAATAACTATGGACCCGAAGGTCTGAGGTAAACTACTCACACATCATCGGAGAGGCTATGGTGTTGATGTAGAAGCCCTCCGTGATCAATGCCCCCTTCGGCGGAGCGCTGGAAAAGGCCCCAAGATGGGATATCACGAGTACAGAAGGTTGCGGTGGTGGAAATAGAGTTTTGGCTCTGTCTCTGATGGTTTGGGGGTACGTAGGTATATATAGGAGGAAGAAGTAGGTCAGTGGAGCCACGAGGGGCCCACGAGGGTGGAGGGCGCGCCCAGGGGGGTAGGCGCGCCCCCTACCTCATGGCTTCCTCGTTGGTTGCTTGACGTCCACTCCAAGTCCTCTGGATCACGTTTGTTCCAAAAATCACGTTCCCGAAGGTTTCATTCCGTTTGGACTCCGTTTGATATCCTTTTCCTTCGAAGCACTGAAATAGGCAAAAAAACACTAATTCGGGTTGGGCCTCCGGTTAATAGGTTAGTCCCAAAAATAATATAAAAGTGTATAATAAAGCCCATTAAACATCCAAAACAAAATATAATATAGCATGGAACAATAAAAAATTATAGATACGCGGGAGACGTATCAGGCTACCTTGCTGCACTTTTGTTACTATTATCATTACTTGCTCATTACAATTATCCTGCTATCAACCTACTCGTTACTTATAATTTCAGTGCTTGCAGAGAATACCTTGCTGAAGACCACTTGTCATTTCCTTCTGCTCCTCGTTGGGTTCGACACTCTTACTTATCCAAAGGAATACGATTGATCCCCTATACTTGTGGGTTATCAGGCCATCTAACACTGATCACCACACCTTCACGGTTGAAGGCCCTTGCCATAGTGTGTGGAACAGGTGGAGCAGCAGCAACATCCGATGTGGATGGCTGAAGATCTTCTGTGGCATCAGGGGTTTCAGGTACGCATTGTCTTCAGCGATGACAATGGCATTGGCTTTAGTATGAGTGGCAGTAGAAGCATCCGCAGTGGCTTTAGAGGCTTCAATTACTGGGGGGTTTGGCACAATCACATCTGAAATCACACTTGGTTCAGCAGGGGGGATAACAACTTGTTCTTCTTCTCTTTCCTCGACTAATGCAGCCGAAATGTCATCAACCTCTTTTGCTTCAGACTCTTGAGCAGACATTGAGGGGATAGCTTCAGGGAACACTTGACGTGCTACTGAGCTTGTGGCTTGCACATACTCTTCAGGAATGCTAGACATGGAGACCGTTTGCCTTGGGCCTCTGCGAAGCCTTCGGAAGGGGGCAACACCTGCGGTGATGGAGTAGTCTTCACCATGTCTTCGGGGGTGTCTTGGGGAGTCTCAAGCACTTGAGTCGTGACTTGAGCTTGTGGAGTGTGAGGAATGACTTCATAGAGCAGGGTGTTGGGTGTTGCTCTTCCCAAAAATCATCTTGAGTGATTGGTGTCGTGGGAACGCCAATACTAATCTGTTCACTGCTTGTGGGAGCAGGCGATGATACCTGGTGTCAATAGCTGGGATCTCTTCAGATTCACGAGCCTCTGTGGTAGCAGGCTCATGCACAACAAGACGACGCTCGTGGTTGGAGGAGGTTGGTAAGGTAACTGAGATGGGCTCAACTAGCAGCAGCTCTTCAGGAGCAGATGAGGCAGTTGGTGCTTGGGCCCTTATTGAAGCCTTAGAAGGCTTTGTCTTCAACCTTTTCTGACATGGAACGGCATCAGAGGCTTCTTGATGCTTGCGCTCTTAGCTTCAACCTCTGTCTGCTTTGTCTTCTTCCTCTCAGAAGTAGTTGATGGGACCTTTGGCTTTGAGCCAGTCATGCTAGCAGGGAAGACAATGCTTGGCCTTTCCTACCTTGGAGCCTCAGCTTCAGCTTGTGTTAGCTTTTTCTTCTTAGCAGCCAACTTGGGGTCAATTCCTGGACACCCAAGTGCTTTTCTCTTCATGGCTTCATTGTCAGTCTGAACACATTTCTCAGCATAATATTTGAGGTGCTCACGGGAGCCCTTGGCTTCATCACGATGCTTATGGAACTCGGCCTTGAGATCTGCCATCATTTTCTTGAAGTTTTGGACATCTGTGACACTAAGCTTGGCCATGTGCTTCTTGAAGACAGCCTTCTCATGGTCAATCTTGTTTTTCTGCTCAATGACCTTTTGAGCAATGGCAAGCTCTTTTGTAATGCAGCCTTGGAATGTCACTCTCATGCCAATGGGTAGCTGCAGATCATCAATGGTAAGAGAAGTGTCTTCAAACCATTCATCAATAAAATTGTTCAGAATATTAGCATCAAACAAGGGCAAGTCCTTGAAGATTTCAGCCTCCTATTTGCTCTTAATCAGCAGCTCAAGGACATCGTCAGCAAGATCTTCATCACTGGATAGTTCTATTACATCTTCATCATTGCGCAGAATGCTTGCTGGTGTGAGGCCTTGCCCTGAGATCTTCTTCTTCCTTGCAGATGTGCGGGACAAGTCTTCAGAATGCACACTAGATTCGGGAGGTATAGATTTCAATGGCTTCACTCTTGAAGCTTTCATTGAGAGCACCCCAGAGCCCCCTTTGAAGGACTCCGGTAGCCCCCCTACGGCGGTGTAGGGCCGAGCTCTTAAGTAGTATAGTCCGGCCGTCCGAGGAGGAGGAGGACCCCCTAATACTAGCCAGACGGCCGGACTATAGTCCTTGTGGCCCCCTTTGAAGGACTCATTGGTGATGTATCTTCATAGTCCAACAGTCCAGCTAAAGTATATAGTCCGGCCGTCCGAGGACCCCCTAATCCAGGACTCACTCAGTAAGGCCGAGCTCTTCCTTGGACCGCTCAAGGTCCTGCTTCAGTGCAGCGACGTCCGCAGTACGTGCGGCAGCGGCCAGTAGTGAAGCCTGCATATGCACATAGACATATTCTGATTAGACTCATGTTGTCATTATTTGATCCTCTATCTGGCCTTTCTTCGCGAACACCAAATAGAGCATCAGGGGCTACTGTCTATGCGGTAATATTTTCTTATAATTTGATCACTTACCTGAAAGCCTATTAGGAGGCTGGCACAGGCTTCAGTTAGTCCGCTTTTGGCGGACTGAACCTTCTCGATCACCGCACTCATGATAGTGCGGTGCTCTTCGTCGATGGAAGCGCCGTGAAGCACTTCCAGCAAGTTGTCCGGTGCCTCTGGATGGATAGAGGCCACCGGCACAGGTGGCTTGCCCCTCTTAACGAGGGGTCGCCTGGCAGAGTCCGGAGCCACTGGAGGTTCCGGCGCAGTGTTCGGCCGGGGGCCGAATTCGGAGCCCATGGGAGTCTTGCTCCCCTTGCGCCCAGGGTCCGGAATGTCGCCTTGAGGTGCCTCCAGGACTACCTCCCCTCGGCTCGGTGCCCTTTGAGACAACACCTCTACGTTGTCCATAGGGCGAGGGGAGGAGGCGGTCGGAAGTGAATCGCTATTCATCTCCGACGGGTCCAAAGAACCATCCGACGAAGATACGTCGATATGGGCTCGGGACGGACTGCATAATCATGTTCGGCGTGATGAGAAGCAGTGTAATAAAACATACCATTAATTACTATGGTATCCGGATACTTACGACTTCGCCAGGGGCTTGTCCCTGGGCAACCACTCGTCGTCGCTATAGGCGGCCGTCGTGGAACAGTCCGGGAGGAGGGTCCTTCCCTTCTTGGGCCCTTCGGCCTCCCTGGATGGGGTGGCCTTCCTTTTCTTGTCTCCCCCGGCTGGGGGGAGAACTTTCCTCTTCCTCCTCCTCGTTTTCGTGGGAGGAGTGCGCCTCGGAGTTTTCGGACGATGAGTCCGATATAACCTTGCGCCGGAGACCCTTCCGGGTCCCCGTGGCCTTCTTCACCGGCACCTCGTAAGGCGCCGGAACCAACATCTCCGTTAGTAGAGCATATGCTGGATCTTCAGGCAGGGGGGCTGGGCAATCGATCTGCTCTGCTGTCTCTACCCAGTCCTGTTAAATAGCATGGAGGCTTAGATCCCGCACATGATTAAACTGGGGGAAATAAACATCCTATGAGATATAAAAAACTTACCAGATTGGCAGGGCGCTTTGCGCTGAGTCCGCGGTCCTCGGTAAGGGGAGGAGGTACCTGGGCGCCCTTGAACAACACCTTCCAGATGTCCTTGTGCGTCGTGTCGAAGAGCTCTCGCAGCGTCTGGTGCTCGGCCGGGTCGAACTCCCACAAATTGAATGCCCGTCGTTGACACGGGAGAATCGGCGGAAGAGCATGACCTGGACCACGTTGACAAGCTTGATTTTCTTGCTCATCATGTTTCTGATGCATTTCTGCAGTCCGGTCAGCTCCACCGATGAACCCCAGGACAGGCCCTTCTCTTTCCAGTAGGTGAGCCGCGTGGGGATTCCGGATCGGAATTCGGGGGCTGCCACCCAGTTGGTGTCGCGCGGCTCGGTGATGTAGAACCACCCCGATTGCCACCCCTTTATGGTCTCCACATAGGAGCCTTCGAGCCAGGTGACGTTAGGCATTTTGTCCACCATGGCGCCTCCGCACTCCGCTTGCTGGCCGACCACCACCTTCGGTTTAACATTGAAGGACTTCAGCCACAGGCCGAAGTGGGGCCTGATGCAGAGGAAGACCTCGCACACGACGATAAATGCCGAGATGTTGAGGATGAAATTGGGGACCAGATCGTGAAAGTCCAGCCCGTAGTAGAACATGAGCCCGCAGACAAACGGGTGGAGGGGAAATCCCAGTCCACGGACGAAGTGGGTAAGGAAAACCACCATCTCTTGGGGTTCTGGCGTAGGGATGATCTGCCCCGCATCTGGCAGCCGGTGTGCGATATCCGCGGCCAGATATCCGGCTCCCCGTAGCTTTGTGATGTTCTCCTCCATGACGGAGGAGACCATCCACTTGCCTCCTGCTCCGAACATGCTTGGAGTGGTTTGAGGAGAAAAACGCGAACTTGGGCGCTCGAGCTCGAGTGCGCAAGAATGGATGAGCAAGGAGGAAGAAGGCGTGGGTGAAAAGGGGGAATCCTTGTCCCTTTATAAGGGCGGAAGAAGCTATGCGCCTCTCCACCTACCTGGTAAACTCGCTTATTCCCCAAGCGCCGTAATTGATGGCGCGGTTGGGTTACCCACACCCGTATTGATGAGAATCCCGTGATAAGGGGACACGATCTCTGCTTCGACAAGACGTGCCAAGAAAACCGCCTCGCAATATGTGCAGTAGCTGGTTGAGAAAAACGGTTCGAATAATGACCGGGCCGTGGTATGATGTCATGCTCCCGAACGTGTCAGCAGATTAGATTTGTGGAAATATTATTCTCTCTACGATGGTATGTGGAATTTGTTTTGCAGAGCCGAACACTATCCTTGTGTTCAAGATCTTCTATGGAGTATTCAGAGGAAGAACCCGCCTTGCAATGCCGAAGACAAATCTGCGCGCCGGACTCATCGTCATTGAAGCCTGGTTCAGGGGCTACTGAGGGACTCCTCGATTAGGGGGTCCTTAGACGACCGGACTATATGCTTTAGCCAGACTATTGGACTATGAAGATACAAGATTGAAGACTTCGTCCCGTGTCCGGATGGGACTCTCTTTGGCGTGGAAGGCAAGCTTGGCAATACGGATATGTAGATCTCCTCCCTTGTAACCGACTCTGTGTAACCCTAGCCCCCTCCGGTGTCTATATAAACTGGAGGGCTTAGTCCGTAGGACAACAACAATCATACCATAGGCTAGCTTCTAGGGTTTAGCCTCTACAATCTCGTGGTAGATCAACTCTTGTAATACTCATATCATCAAGATCAATCAAGCAGGAAGTAGGGTATTACCTCCATCAAGAGGGCCCGAACCTGGGTAAACATCGTGTCCCCCACCTCCTATTACCATCCGCCTTAGACGCACAGTTCGGGACCCCCTACCCGAGATCCGCCGGTTTTGACCCCGACATTTGAGGGAGGCCTGGATTAGGGGGTCCTCGGACGGCCGGCCTATATGCTTTAGCCGGACTATTGGACTATGAAGATACAAGATTGAAGACTTCGTCCCGTGTCCGGATGGGATTCACCTTGGCGTGGAAGGCAAGCATGGCAATACGGATATGTAGATCTCCTCCCTTGTAACCGACTCTGTGTAACCCTAGCCCCCTCCGGTGTCTATATAAACCGGAGGGCTTAGTCCGTAGGACAACAACAATCATACCATAGGCTAGCTTCTAGGGTTTAGCCTCTACGATCTCGTGGTAGATCAACTCTTGTAATACTCATATCATCAAGATCAATCAAGCAGGAAGTAGGGTATTACCTCCATCGAGAGGGCCCGAACCTGGGTAAACGTCGTGTCCCCCGCCTCCTGTTACCATCCGCCTTAGACGCACAGTTCGGGACCCCCTACCCGAGATCCGCCGGTTTTGACACCGACATTGGTGCTTTCATTGAGAGTTCCACTGCGCCGTCACCATAAGGCTTGATGGCTCCTTCGATCATCTGCGATGATGCGATCCAGGGTGAGGTTTTCCTCCCCGGACAGATCTTCGTATTCGGCGGCTTCGTACTGCGGGCCAACTCGCTTGGCCATCTGGAGCAGATCGAGAGCTACGCCCCTGGCCATCAGGTCAGGTTCGGAAACTTGAACTATACGGCCGACATCCGCAGAGACTTGATCTTCGACGGATTCGAGCCCATGTCAGGTGCGTCGCATAATCACGACGAGCATGACTTAACTCTGTCGTCGGACAGTGTTCGGGAGATCACACCTGCAACTACTCCGGCCCTCAATCCAGAACAAATTGCGCCATCTGAGGACGGGTGGATAGACCCCGCCACGGAGGCCGCACTCTCGGCGATAGAGCCGAATACTGACTTCACCTCCTACGAGAGCCGTGCCGCCGAACCATTGGATTCGTCCCCGGCCACGGGCTCTGAGCCGCCTGCGTCCATGCCTATCAAACCCGATTGGGCACCGTTCATGGAGTTTACCTCTGCGGATATCTTTCAGCACTCGCCTTTTGGCGATGTGCTAAATTCATTAAGGTCTCTCTCCTTGTCAGGAGAACCTTGGCCGAACTATGTCCGGCTAGAATGGGATGCGGACGACGAAGAAATTCGCTCCCCACCCACCACCCACTTAATAGCCACTGTCGACGATTTAACCGACATGCTCGACTTCTACTCCGAAGACATCGACGGTATGGACGACGATGCAGGAGACGAGTAGGAACCACCGCCTACAGGGCGCTGGACAGCCACCTCATCATACGATATATACATGGTGGATACCCCGAAAGAAGGCAATGGCGATAAGACAGCGGAGGATGACCCCTCCAAGAAGCAACCCAAGCACCGACGCCAGCGGCGCCGCTCCAAGTCCCGCCATAGCAAAAGTAGCGATACCAGCGCAAGAGACAATAACACTCCGGATAGTGCCGAAGACGATGACAATCCCCTCCAGCAAGATTTAGAGCGGGAGGATGAACAAGCTAGCCCTTCAGAACAAGCAGCAGATGGAGAAACGGAGGATGACAATTACATGCCTCTCTCCGAAGACGAGGTGAGCCTCGGCGACAAAGAATTTATCGTGCCTGAGGATCTCGTCGAGGAGGAGCACTTCAAGCGCCGGCTTATAGCCACAGCAAATAGCCTGAAGAAAAAGCAACAACAGCTTAGAGCTGATCAAGATCTGCTAGCAGATAGATGGACCGAAGTCCTTGCGGCTGAGGAACACGAACTCGAACGCCCCTCCAAGAGTTAACCAAAACGCAGGTTGCTACCCCAACTCGAGGAGGAAGCATTAAAACCCACATCACCAGCGTATGATGCGGCTGATCGGCCACCTCGTGGCCGAGACAGAGGGGCATATCAGCCCGAATTCTAGCCCGCACCCCGTCGCCAGACAAACAAAAACACGAAGGCCCGGGGCAACACGCGGGACCTACGATACGTTTTGGAAAACATAGCAGGGCATACAAGATCGATCTACGGATCACGGGGTCGCGCCCCAACGTGAGACGATGATCGTCACACCGGATATACCAAAAGCAAATCCGGCCGGGCTGAATACAGCAGACAAGACTCGTATGAACTGCGTCGTGATATAACCCGGCACAGAGGCGCCGCACACCCCCTATGCTTCACTGATGAAGTAATGGATCACGAATTCCCAGAGGGTTTTAAACCCGTAAATATTGAATCATATGATGGTACAACAGACCCCGCGGTATGGATCGAGGACTTCCTCCTCCACATCCACATGGCTCGCGGTGATGATCTACATGCCATCAAGTACCTCCCACTAAAACTCAAAGGACCAGCTCGGCATTGGCTGAATAGCTTGCCAGCAGACTCCATTGGCAGTTGGGAGGATTTGGAACATGCATTCCTTGACAACTTCCAGGGTACTTATGTGCGGCACCAGATGCTGATGACTTGAGCCATATAATTCAGCAGCCAGGGGAATCGGCCAGGAAATTCTGGACCAGGTTCCTAACTAAGAAAAACCAAATTGTCGACTGTTCGGATGCAGAGGCCTTAGCGGCATTCAAGCACAACATCTGTGACGAGTGGCTCGCCCGGCACCTCGGCCAAGAGAAGCCGAAGTCTATGGCAGCCCTCACGACACTCATGACCCGCTTTTGCGCGGGCGAGGATAGCTGGCTGGCTCGCAACAACAACACATCAAGGAATCCGGGCACTTCAGATACCAAAGATACTAACAGCAGACCACGTCGTAACAGACATAAGCGCCGCAACAACATCGATAACGCCGAAGATACGGCAGTCAATGCCGGATTCAGTGGCTCTAAATCCGGTCAGCAGAAAAAGTCATTCAAAAGAAGTACTCCGGGCCCGTCCAGTTTGGACCGCATACTCGATCGCTCGTGTCAAATCCACGGCACCCTCGATAAGCCAACCAATCACACCAACAGAGAATGCTGGGTGTTCAAGCAGGCCGGCAAGTTGAATGCCGAAAACAAGGACAAGGGGCTGCATAGCGACGACGAGGAGGAGCCCCGGCCGCCGAACACGGGAGGACAGAAGAGGTTCCCCCCACAAGTGAAAACGGTGAACATGATATACGCAACCCACATTTCCAAGAGGGAACGGAAGCGTGCACTAAGGGACGTCTATGCGATGGAGCCTGTCGCCCCAAAGTTCAACCCATGGTCCTCTTGTCTAATCACCTTCGATCGCAGGGACCACCCCACTAGTATCCGTCATGGCGGATCTGCCGCATTGGTCCTTGACCCCATCATTGATGGATTTCACCTCACTCGAGTCCTTATGGACGGCGGCAGTAACCTGAACCTGCTCTATCAGGATACAGTGTGCAAAATGGGTATAGACCCCTCGAGGACCAAACCCACTAAAACCACCTTTAAAGGCGTCATCCCAGGTGTAGAGGCCCATTGCACGGGCTCAATCACACTGGAAGTGGTCTTCGGATCTCCGGACAACTTCCGAAGCGAGGAGTTAATCTTCGATATCGTCCCGTTCCGCAGTGGCTATCACGCACTGCTCGGGCGAACCGCATTTGCAAGATTCAATGCGGTACCGCATTATGCATACCTCAAGCTCAAGATGTCAGGACCTTGGGGGGTTATAACAGTCAATGGAAACACAGAACGCTCGCTCCGCACGGAGGAGCACACTACGGCCCTCGCAGCAGAAGCACAAAGCAGCCTTTTAAGGCAAACCGCCAATTCGGCGATAAAGCCCCCGGACACCTTCAAGCGAGTCCGAAGTAACCTGCAACAGGATCGCCTGGCACGTTCAGAGCTCGCCTAGCAATTCGGCCTCCGTCCTAGTCCCAATCAACCGACGAAATTTATGCCGCGCGTACATAATTACGCACTAAAAATACCATGGGCATAGGTGGAGGCATGGCCAGGACACGTCCCACAATGCGGCTCAACCGCCCCAAGGGCTGTATACCTTTATAATTTTCTCTCTTTCGGGACCTTACTCTCTGGAAGCCCTTTTCGGCAGTCTGATTGCTGGACGCATTACGCGAAGGAAATACAAAGGAGGCAAGAAGCTAAGACGTACAAGGGAATGCCCAGGTGGTCTCTAATAATGATCGAAATACCTGTTTTAAATACCCATACGCAGCTTGCCCCTGGATAGGACATGTCAAATAGTCCTATTTTCTGCTTATTGCACTACTTGTATCCGTACGCTTTGACGTACTATTTAATAACAATGCGTAGCGTTTATTGCATTACCCTTTTTTTTCTCTTGTCTGCTTAATTATGACAGATTGCACCCGTACATTCTAGTACGACTAGTACGCCAGGGGCTTCAGTATACCCCATAATATGGCGTGAGAAGTCCGAACACTTTCGACAGTGCGGCACCCCGAACTTATAGCATTATATGCATCGGCTCCGAATCATGTCTTGGGTCAATAGTTGGGTTTGCCTGGCTCCCATGTTTTGGTACCTTATGTTCCGAAAAATCGGCTAAGGTAGCGCTGGGAGAACTACTGCGATTGTGTCCTGGTTCTTCCGGACGAGCACCTCAGTAGAGAAAGCCGAAAACTGACTGTCATGATGAGGCGAGAGTTGGTCGTTGTTCGAGAGGTCTCAAGTCCTTCAAGACTTTTTCCGCTTCGGGTGAGGAGTCGGCCTTGCCCGACTTAGGCGTATATAGCGCCGCAAATTCGGCCTTCCGAATACTAGGGGCTTCGCCAAAATTTAAAATTGTAGACTTCTATGGCTAAGTGAGGGTGATAAAGCTTTATAGTCCGATTGCCTGGTTCGCTGTGCTGAACACCTCCTTCGAAGGACCCAAAATTGGGATAAAGAGTGTTCAGGTTTATCCCGAACACCCCAGTACTAGTTACATGGGGGCAGAAGCCGACGACTGGCCAACCCTCAGATTTCATGAACGGCCGCACAGAAGGTAATATTTTAAATTAACAAGCGTTGCATAGCGAAAATGAACTCGTTTCACATTACAGGATCACATGAGTACATTCATTCGAATATTACATCCTTAGCACATTCCTCCGCCACAAGGCGGGAACCCTTCAGGACACTGTCATAATACATTTCGGGGTGGCAATGCTCCTTGCCTTCCGGCGGCCCCTCCTTCACCAGTTTTACGGCGTCCAGCTTTGCCCAGTGCACCTTCGCCCGGGCAAAAGCCCTGCGCGCACCCTCGATGCAGACGGACCGCTTTATGACTTCAAGCCGTGGGCAGGCGTTCACAAACCGCCTCATGAGACTGAAGTAGCTATCAGGCAGGGGCTCGCCAGGCCACATCTGGACTATAAGACCCTCCATGGCCTGTTCGGCCGCCTTGTGGAGCTCGACCAGTTGCTTCAGCTGGTCGCTCAAGGGCATTGGGTGTTCGGTCCCATTATACTGAGACCAGAATGACTTCTCCGTCGAGCTCCCCTCCTCAGCCCGGTTGAACTCCGTGGCATCCAACACACTGTGGGCAAGATCTGCGAACGCTCCTGGAGAGCTCCGAACTCGGGTAAGTAAAAGGAAAGTTTCCTTCACATGCTTGCTTCGCATAATGAATGCCTTACCCGCTGCTATCTTCTTAACCGCCTCAATTTCCTGGAGGGCCTTGTGGGCTTCAGCCTTGGCGTTTTGTGCGCTTTCGAGGGCCTTCGCAAGCTCAGACTCTCGCGTCTTAGAGTCAAGCTCCAAGGACTCGTGTTTTTTGGCGAGAGCCTGGAGCTCTTGCTGCACCTCGCCTACCCGGGCTTCTTGCTTTTCTCGCTCGATGCGCTCCTTGGCCGCTTTGTCTTCGGCCTCGAATAGCGCCTTCTTCAGGGTCGCCACTTCGGTCGTGGCCCCTGGAAAATCCATGGTGATCCTATTATTTTACAACCAAATTTCTTTTTAAATATATAGACAGGGTATCGCTTACCTTTGTTCTCTTCGAGCTGCCTCTTGGTAAGTGTCGGTGTCAAAACCGGCGGATCTCGGGTAGGGGGTCCCGAACTGTGCGTCTAAGGTGGATGGTAACAGGAGGCGGGGGTCACGATGTTTACCCAGGTTCGGGCCCTCTTGATGGAGGTAATACCCTACTTCTTGCTTGATTGATCTTGATGATATGAGTATTACAAGAGTTGATCTACCACGAGATCGTAGAGGCTAAACCCTAGAAGCTAGCCTATGGTATGATTGTTGTTGTCCTACAGACTAAACCCTCCAATTTATATAGACACCGGAGGGGGCTAGGGTTACACAGAGTTGGTTACAAGGGAGGAGATCTACATATCCGTATTGCCAAGCTTGCCTTCCACGCCAAGGAGAGTCCCATCCGGACACGGGACGATGTCTTCAATCTTGTATCTTCATAGTCCAACAGTCCGGCTAAAGTATATAGTTCGGCCGTCCGAGGACTCCCTAATCCAGGACTCCCTCAGTAGCCCCTGAACCAGGCTTCAATGACGATGAGTCCGGCGCGCAGATTGTCTTTGGCATTGCAGGGCAAGTTTTTCTCCAAATTCTGAGTACCTGTTGAGTAGTGTCCGGCTTCCCAGAAATGTTGCACTCCTTGGCTTCCGTGCCTAATAATGGCTATCTTCCACGTGTCGAGCGAATGCGAGAAGCCAGGGCATTTTTATATTTGCCACCCTAGCCATGTGAGTAAACCGTCTATTAAAGAGACGGGGATTCTTAGATCCAGATCACACCATCCTCCCACAGCGAGTATCCATCGGAGCGCGCCTGGCAAAATCCATTCCAACATTGCCGGCCATCGCAGCTCCTCCTCTCGCTCCCGTAGCCCTAAGCCCGGCGATTCGAAGAGGTGTTCTGGCCCTCACAGCCAATTAGTAGAGTTACAGACCCAGGGATTTCTCCCTCCAGCGTATATGGTTCCCGTTCGAGCTGGGCTCGCCACCTATAATGGCGGGGAGCAAGCGGAGAGCTCCCCCAATCCATCCACGGGGGAACGGGTATGCCTTGTCCCTTTTTTACTAAGAGGACTTGGATTCCCAATTCATCCGTTCCTCCGTGGGCTCCTGGAGTTCTACGGCCTCCAGTTGCATAACTTTACCCCCGCTTCCATCCTACACATCGCTGGCTACATCGCCCTTTGCGAGCTGTTTCTGGGCTGCGAAGCTCATTTTGAGCTATGGTGGAGGCTATTCTGCCTCGTGCCCCGTACACAGAAGGGGTCACTATATCAAGTGGGCAGAGCCGAAATATGGCGCATCGCCGGTACCAGATACCTGTCCGGTACACCGAAGAAGATGTCTGAAGACTGGCCTTCAGAGTGGTTATATATGGAAGACGTCCCCCTTCCAGATCCTATTCAGATGGGCCTTCCTGAGTTCGACAACGCCCCTTTGAAGAAACGCCGCAGCTGGCGCCCTCGGAGCCCCCAGGAGGAAGATAACGGGGAAGTCCTTTATGTGATGGGCCGGATAGATATGTTGGCCAAATCAGGATTGATAATAACCGAGGTTATGTCCATATGTATAATGCGGGGGGTGCAGCCACTTCAATATCGGGGACAACCCATGTGGCACTTCAATGGGGAAGACGACGCCACCCGCTGTGGTCGTAAAGGTCCGGACTCCATCGCTGCCCTAGCGAAGATATTGTCCGATTTGTATAAAGGAGAAGAAGAGGAGTTCACCCGTATCAAGCCACAGGATGGATTCTCCATGTACAACCCCCCAAGATGGGTGAGCTGCTACTTTCTACTCCAGTCCTTTCGGCATTCTTTGTCATAAGTATTTACCTTGTTATTTCATAACAGGAACTACGAAAAGCCATGAGGGAGGTCCAGAGCCCATCTCCACAACCAGAGGACCCTTACCGGGCCCTCGACCCTGGACTCGAAGAAGATCCGGACACATTTGTGGAGCTCATCGACAGAACGTTCTATCAGTTGAGCTGCGACGGTACCTTGGTGGCCATCATAGCCGATTATCCTGGACTGCTCCCCGTGTCGCATCTAAGTAAAACCGGAGCCCTAACTTCCAAGAAGGATCCCTTTTTCTATACTTCACCTACCGCACACATATGGTGTTTTACAGGGAAGGCCCTCGGGACGCCATGCCGAACCCGCAGTGACCCGCCAACAAGGGGCACCGAAGCCGGGTAGGCTTAAAAGGAAGGTGGTTAGGACTGAGACGCCGTCGCAGAGGTACGAAAGAGAACCCCGCTCTGTGGTGGTCGTCTTTTTTAAAATATCATAACGCCCATATTTCCTGGTAGGAAAAACGCTCGCTGGACTATATCCGGAGAGGCTACCGGTCACGCCTCCACCAGTCGAGCTCCAGAGCCGGACATAGAGGCAGACGCTAACATGGGGCCAACGCCGGGTGTTCCTCCTACAGAGGATGCGGATAGGCTATCCGCTACAAATTCCGAAGTGGAGAGTGCCATGAATCACAGGCGCCACCGTGCCGTACTCCGTGACGCTTGTTTCTCTCAAGAGGCGTTCGATGCCTTCAACTCAGGAGACGCGTACATCCGAGCTGCTCAAAATGGTCTTGCCAGAGCCACGGACCAGTATGTAAAAGATATACGGGTAATGAAATCTGATAATTATATATATCAGTAGCCCCTGAGACTTGAAACAGTTGACACAACTGATTTAAGGATCATTATTTATGCAGGTTCTTACATAGAAGAATACCCAATTGTCTCAAGAGCTGGAAGAGTGAAAAACCCAGCTACAGGCCGCAATTGCCGCGCTGAAGGAGTCCGAGAAGGCCCCCTCTGGTAACACTTGTCTCCATTGCAAAGAATGATAGGTACCAGATAGTATGCGGCATGCATGCAAATCTAACAATAGATTCTGCAGATGACTCCAGAGTGAATCCGGAGGCCGTGATAGGGAATGAGCCGCATGCCCAATGACAGCTAAAGGCTGGTGAGCGCGTGCTTAAAAAGTTTAGGCAGGAGAAAAACAATCTCCAAGATGCCAATATCCAGCTGGGCGTGGAACTGAAAGATGTTCGGGCCCAGCTTGTTGACTCCGTGAAGGAGAATAAGAGGCTTCGACGCGGCATTTTTAGTAAGTGCTTGAACGAACTTTTTATAGAGTTCGGCGAAGAAACCGGCTAACAGAGTTATATCTGTAGGTATGCTGACGGGTCTTCCCGCAGAGGAAATGCCCGGGTCCGCAGGTGATCTTCTGCCAGAGCTCTCACAACTGCACGAACAAGTTCGGCAGGTGATGCAGGGCATTGCACAAGCCTTGTGGCCATCCGCCTCCCTGCGAGGAGGCATGGGGGAGCTCGTAGAGAAGCTCAAGGGAGCGCGGCGGCGCTTCCGATTATGGAAGATATCAGCCTGCCGACAAGGTGCAAGGGAAGCCTGGGCCATGGTGAAGACGCGATATACCAAGGCTGACCCAAACCACATGGCCGAGGTCGGACCTGTGGGGCCCGATGGGAAAGAGATCCCCGTCAGTTTGGTGTATGACCAAGTAGAATTAGCCGCAAAGTATTCCCAACAGGATTGTACGCTAGACAGCCTGTTGGATGGTGTAGAAGAAGAATTTAGTCAGTCTAAGTGACTGTGTACTTCAAGTGACATGTATTGTCCCTAGACGGATTGGAAATCATTTGTCATAGCGGACCTTTTCGCTTCAACCTCTGGACCCGATAGTCCGGAGTGTATCCGAATACCCGCTCAATAAAAACCGGGGTATGCGTGGAAACCAGGCGTAGGGGTCATATGTGCTTGAACAGACAAGTACCCAACTAGCTATGTTATATTACATGGATAGTAAGAAACATCTTCCAGGGAGAATAGTTCCATTAAGAGTTCCTTTACCTGGGTGCGCATGCCCTAATGTGCATGTCCGAACTGCGAAAAGGGACGCGGGCTATAAACATCTGGGGGCATATATTAAAGTAAATAAAACTCATCTTTTGTTCACCGACCGAGTATTGCCTTAAGAACGCTAGCTTTCGGCTTCACCCAGTCTGAGGTACACATCCGGCTGACCCGGCAGTAACAATCGCAGAGGTGCTCCCCTTATGCCCTAGCCGAATTAACGGGAACGTAGGGCATAAACACAAGAGCCAGGCAACCCAGCTTGGCCAAAACTTAAGTCATATCGATGCATATAATGGCGAAAAAAGGTACATGTGGAAGAATAACACATGTGTGGGGCATAGAGCCCGGAGAATAGTTATATTAAGCTTCTGTATAAGAAGCCCCCAGGTATAATGAGCGCGGTTAGCGCGTCAAGATTGTGTAGTCAAGACACAATTTAGCCTTTTAAGGCCTTGAAGAAAAAGGAAAAAAGAAAGAGATAAAAGACAGATAACGGATATGTAAAAAATTGACGGAGGTAAGGAGACGAACATAGATTCCGGCACTAGGCGTAGAACCTTCGGAATCTGGCTGCGTCCAATGGGTTTGGCTCGAGTCGATTATCCGATGCATCCCGCAGACGGTACGCTCCACCAGTCAGAACTTGGTCAATAATGAAGGGACCTTCCCATTTGGGCTTGAGCTTGTTCTTTTTCTTCTCCGGTAGGCGTAGAACGAGTTCGCCAACGTTATAGGTTTTGGCCCGTACTTCTCTGCTTTGATACCTTTGAGCCTGTTGCTGATAGAATGTGGAACGGGCTTTTGCCACGTCACGCTCCTCCTCCAGGGCGTCCAAACTGTCCTGCTGATCAAGCTCGGCCTCTTTTTCTTCATACATGCGCACTCGAGGTGAGTCATGAATTATGTCGCAGGGCAGTACCGCCTCTGCGCCGTACACCATAAAAAATGGTGTGTATCCGGTAGTGCGATTCGGCGTGGTCCGCAGCCCCCATAGTACGGAGTCGAGCTCCTCTACCCAGTGCGTGTTTGATTCCTTTAAGGACCGCACTAATCTGGGTTTAATGCCGCTCATGATAAGACCATTTGCTCGCTCGACTTGACCGTTAGTTTGCGGGTGATAGACAGAAGCATAATCGAGCTTGATGCCCATGTTGCTGCACCAAAGTTTTACCTCGTCGGCTGTAAAGTTCGAGCCATTATCGGTGATGATGCTGTGGGGGACGCCATAACGGTGTACAACCCAGATATGAAGTCTATCACTGGTCCGGATTCAGCCGTTTTAACTTGTTTGGCTTCTATCCATTTGGTGAATTTGTCCACCATGACCAATAGGTATTTTTTTCTTATGGGTTCCCCCTTTGAGGGGTCCGACCATATCAAGCCCCCAGACCGCAAAGGGCCAAGTAATGGGGATTGTTTGGAGAGTGGTAGGCGGCATATGGCTTTGGTTTGCAAAAAGCTGGCAACCGACGCAACGTTTAACAAGGTCCTGTGCGTCTGCTCGGGCTGTCGGCCAATAGAAACCAGTACGGAAGGCCTTGCTTACAAGGGCCCGGGCTGCGGCATGGTGGCCGCCGAGTCCAGCATGGATTTCTGCCAAAAGTTTCCGCCCTTCCTCTTTGGAGATGCACCTTTGAAGGACTCCGGTAGTGCTTTTCTTATAAAGCTCTCCCTCGTGGAACTTGTAGGCTTTAGACCGCCGCACTATGCAGCGTGCCTCATTTTAGTCCTCGGGTAGTTCCTGCCTAGTTAGGTAGGCCAGGAATGGTTCTGTCCACGGGGCGATGACAGCCATTATCACGTGGGCTGAAGGTGTTATTTCGGTGGCAGAGCCTCCGATTGTGTCAGAGTGTTCGGTATCTGGTGTTGTGGCCGGGTCCGGACTATTGTTAGCGGTGTTCCCTTCCCATGCCACGGATGGCTTAAACAGCCTTTCCAAGAAGATGTTAGGTGGGACAGGGTCGCGCTTAGCGCCGATACGGGCGAGGATATCCGCCGCCTAATTGTTTTCCCGAGCCACATGGTGGAATTCAAGCCCCTCGAACCGAGCTGACATTTTGAGGACGGCGTTGCGATAAGCCGCCATTTTCGGATCCTTGGTGTCGAAGTCTCCATTTATTTGAGATATTGCGAGGTTTGAGTCCCCACGCACCTCCAGGCGTTGAATGCCCATGGAGACTGCCATCCGGAGACCATGTAACAAGGCCTCGTATTCGGCTGCGTTGTTGGAGTCTGTGTATAGTATTTGGAGTACGTATTGGACTGTATCTCCGGTGGGGGACGTCAGGACGACGCCAGCCCCCAGACCAGCCAGCATTTTAGAGCCGTCAAAGTGCATAATCCAATTGGAGTGCGCGCCGTACTCTTTAGGGAGTTCGGCTTCTGTCCATTCGGCGACGTAATCAGCCAGTACTTGAGACTTAATGGCTCGTCGTGGTTTGTATATTATGTCGAACGGGAGGAGCTCAATAGCCCATTTAGCAATCCGGCCCGTGGCCTCGTGGTTGTTTATTATGTCGTTGAGTGGCACTTCAGAGGCCACCGTAATTGAACACTCTTGAAAGTAGTGTCGTAGTTTCCGGGATGCCATGAAGACCGCATATGCTATTTTTTGATAATGTGGGTACCGTGATTTGCACGAAGTGAGGACGGTGGATACATAGTATACCGGCTTTTGAAGCGGGAATTTATGTCCGTCCATCTCTCGTTCGACGACGAGCACTGCGCTTACAACTTGGTGTGTTGCCGCTATATATAGCAGCATTGGTTCGCCGACGTTAGGTGCGGCCAGGATTGGGTTTGTGGCCAAAACGGCTTTTATTTCTTCTAATCCGGCCGTGGCCGCGTCCGTCCACTCGAAGTGTTTGGTGCGTCGCAGGAGGCGAAAAAGAGGTAGTGCCTTTTCTCCTAATCGGGAGATGAAGCGGCTTAAAGCAGCCACGCATCCAGTTAGTTTCTGGATTTGCTTGAGGTCCGTTGGGATGGCCAACTGTGACAGAGCTCGGATTTTAGCCGGATTTGCTTCGATTCCTCTGTTGGAGACGATGAAGCCTAAGAGCTTTCCGGCGGGCACGCCGAAGATGCATTTTTCTGGGTTGAGCTTAATGTCGTATGTTCGGAGATTATCGAACGTGAGCCTCAAGTCGTCTATTAAGGATTCGACGTGTCTTGTTTTAATGACCACATCGTCTACGTATGCCTCCACTATTTTGCCAATATGTGTCTCCAAGCATGTCTGTGTTGATAGGTTGCACCGGCGTTTTTGAGCCCGAAAGGCATGGTGTTAAAACAGAAGGGGCCGTATGGAGTGATAAATGCCGTTGCGGCTTGATCGGACTCCGCCATCTTAATTTGGTGGTATCCGGAGTATGCGTCGAGGAAGCACAATGCGTCGTGTCCTGCGGTAGCGTCGATAATTTGATCGATGCGAGGGAGGGGGAAGGGATCCTTTGGGCAAGCCTTATTAAGGTCCTTGAAGTCGACGCATAGGCGCCAGGATTTGTCCTTCTTTGGTACCATCACCAGGTTTGCTAGCCAGTCCGGATGTTTTATTTCTCGAATGAATCTGGCCTCCAGTAACTTGGCTAGCTCCTCTCCCATGGCTTGTCGCTTAGGCTCAGAGAAGCGCCGGAGAGTTTGCTTGACCGGCTTGAATCCCTTTAGGATGTTAAGGCTATGCTCGGCCAGCCTGCGTGGGATTCCTGGCATGTCTGAAGGATGCCAGGCGAAGATGTCCCAATTCTCGCGCAAGAACTCCCGTAGTGCGGCGTCTACTGTGGGGTTTAACTGTGCCCCGATGGATGTTGTTTTTGTAGGGTCCGTTGGATGGACTTGGAATTTGACTATTTCATCCGCTGGTTTAAAAGAGGTGGACTTGGATCTTTTATCGAGTATCACGTCGTCACTGTCCACTGTGGAGCGCAGCGAAGTTAATTCCTCGGCCGCGAGGGCTTCGGATAACGCCTCGAGGGCCAGTGCGGCTGTTTTATTTTCGGCGCGGAGTGCTATGTCCGGATCACTAGCTAGAGTGATGATTCCATTGGGTCCGGGCATTTTGAGCTTCATGTACCCGTAATGGGGTATAGCTTGGAAGATCGTGAATGCCTCCCGCCCTAGAAGGGCGTGGTATCCGCTATTGAACGGGGCCACTTGGAATGTGATTTCTTCGAACCTATAATTCTCCGGCGTGCCGAATACCACATCTCGTGTGATTTTGCCAGCACATCGTGCCTCCCGACTAGGGATGATTCCTCTGAAGGTCGTGCTTCTTTGCTCAATGCGGCTTCTATCTATTTCCATTTTTCGAAGGGTCTCCTCATAGATGAGGTTTAGTCCGCTGCCGCCGTCCATGAGCACTTTATTAAGCCGGAAGCCGTCCACAATTGGACTAAGGACCAAGGCGGCTGGTGCTCGGGCTGTTCGAAATTTAGGTTCATCACTGGCGTTGAAGGTGATAGCCGTGTCGCTCCATGGATTTATTGCTGCTACGTGGCAGACTTCGGCGAGGCTGCGGCGTGCTCGCTTACGCCTATTATTTGAGGTGAAGGTCTTGAAGACTGTCAATACTGTATTGTTGTTTTCCACGGGATGGTGCTCTGCGGTATTGTTGATGAGGATATCCTCACCGCTCTTGGCCACCTGCCGGAGTACCCAACATGCTCTAAGGCTGTGTGTTGGTATGGTATACGTTGTACTGTGAATTTTGCATGGCCCATTAAGCCATCCCTCCAATACGGTTCCACGCCCTGTAGTGGGCTTTTGCTTCTTTGTAATTGGGTCGGGCGACTTACGAGAGTGCACCCTTTTAGTTCGGACTGGGGGTTTTGTCAGAGCCGGAGGATCCCAAAATTTTGTTTGGGTTTTCCAGGCGCTTTCCATCGCACACTACTTCCGTACTATGGCCGCCAAGTCAGCGAAGTGTGCTATGTCACGGCGACTTATGGCGTTGAGGATTCCCTTGTCCATGCAATTATTGCAAAATAATGAGATTGCGTCCTCCTCTCGACAGTCCTTGACCTTGTTCATTACAAGGAGGAATCTGGCTCAATAGTGGTGTACTGTGTCCTGGGGCTCTTGTCTAATGTGGGAAAGATCGCTTATATCTGGGTGGGTGGGTTTAAGTCTGAACCCTGACCCGATCTGAGACCCAGGGGCGGAGGAGTTTCCGATCTTGGAAGTTCAGGCTCCGGGATGTTGCCCAATAGGTCTGGCCCGCTGCCTGATTCTAGGTTCAGGGTTTGGGCGGTGTCCTCCCGTAGACGGGTATCCGGCTCGGGGAGCTCGGGAATCCAGACATAGTTTGTCCTCAAGATAGAGGAAGAATCGCCGCATTGCTCCTCCACCACCGCTATCTGATGGGTGACCGGCAGAGAGTTAATCTCCCTTTGGTCAGGTTTAAGCCCAATCCGATCATAGTCCGTAGCGACTCCCAAAGCGGCGATGCGATCCAAGAGCTTGTTCAAAGAGGAGAGCTCCATTGGATCCATCTGCTCGGTGAATTCCGAGCCGACGTGGAGGCTGTTTTCGATGACCCGAGAAGTCATCGTCGGCGCAGCGGCCGAACGGGCGGTCATGACGAAACCGCCTAGTCGGAGAGTTTGGCCTATAGCCAAGGCTCCCCCAAAGGTGATGTTGTCCTTGACAACAAGACGAGCCATCCAGCTTTATGATGACGGCACAATGGAACTCTCAATGAAAGCACCAATGTCGGTGTCAAAACCGGCGGATCTCGGGTAGGGGGTCCCGAACTGTGCGTCTAAGGCGGATGGTAACAGGAGGCGGGGGACACGATGTTTACCCAGGTTCAGGCCCTCTCGATGGAGGTAATACCCTACTTCCTGCTTGATTGATCTTGATGATATGAGTATTACAAGAGTTGATCTACCACGAGATCGTAGAGGCTAAACCCTAGAAGCTAGCCTATGGTATGATTGTTGTTGTCCTACAGACTAAACCCTCTGGTTTATATAGACACCGGAGGGGGCTAGGGTTACACATAGTCGGTTACAAGGGAGGAGATCCACATATCCGTATTGCCAAGCTTGCCTTCCACGCCAAGGAGAGTCCCATCCGGACACGGGACGAAGTCTTCAATCTTGTATCTTCATAGTCCAACAGTCCGGCTAAAGTATATAGTCCGGCCGTTCGAGGACCCCCTAATCCAGGACTCCCTCAGCCTTGCCCTGAGATCTTCTTCTTCCTTGCAGATGTGCGGGACAAGTCTTCAGAATGCACACTGGATTTGGGAGGTATATATTTCAATGGCTTCACTCTTGAAGCTTTTGGAGCAGCTGTAGGCTTTGAAGCCTTTTACTTCTTGACTGGCTTCGGGGGCTCTGGAGCTGCAGCCTATTCCTCATCCTCAGCATCACCTTCAATGCTGGCCCTCTGTGCTGCACAGTGTGCCAAAAAGGAGTCGAAGTCATCAAAGGGGCCAATAAGATTTAGTTCGGCCTCATGACTGCCATCAGGCCATGGTGCAGCTGGACCTGGGTTGAAGTCAATCCCAAAGTCCTTGTTTTGAACTGTTGAAGCTTTGGCAAACTGGAGATTGGCTTCAAACAGGTCATCCTCACGACACCATCGAACACTGGATGGGTAGGCATCCTCAGGCATTGGTCCTCTGACCATAAAAGGAAAGAAGCCTCTCTGAATGGCTTCAGCCTTGGTCCTTGGGTGTAGTTTCTTGTATACAATATCGGCCCAAGCTGGCCTCACAACGTTCTTATCAGTAAATTCAGCAGTCACAAAGTGATAGAGAAACCACTGCTCTACCCAGTATCTGCGAATCCATTGGACTCGAGATTTACGTTCACTATAGCTCTCTTCAAGATCAGACTTGTATAACTCATAGAGATTGGGAGGCATATCCTTTGCAGTGTTATCACGACACTATCTGCCACCTTTCTTTGCAGATTTGCCACTAGCCATTGGCTTCACATGGCTGATAGGCTTCACAGAAATGATAGGCTTCACTTTGCTGGTCAGACAAGAACTTGCTTCAGGAGAGTCAATGTGATGCTGTAAGAATTCTGCATATGAATTCAGACTATGAGAATCAAGAGACTCGCCCACGGACATGTACCTATGACAGCATTAGAGATGCGAGGGAAGGGGAAGAGGTCATATGCATTCTCAGAGGATTTTGAAGATAAATTAGTTTGAAGACATTGATCTCATAGCGCGAAGACATTCACTTATTGATGTAAGTTCCAGATTTGTACGAATCCATGAATAAGTACAAGTGAGGAATCTAACTAGTAGTGAACACAAGTGAAAGTACTTGCAAGTTATGAGATGCAGAGTACGGAAGATCTAGATTTGGAAGTGAAGAAGCAACTTTCTGAAGATATAGAAAGTTTTAACGGATCAAACGTGCGGTAAAAATATACTTTTAATTACCGCTCAAGAATAGACAAGAATTGCTAGACGAGTCGGGGATGGAGGCCGAGCAGTCCAATCTCCCGCGCCCTAACTTGGTGGCAGAAGACACCTACAGCGGCGGCGGGAGGAAGATGTCCGCGGCCGGTGTGACGATGATGATAGAGAAGTCGCGGCAGTGAAGTGCTTCGTCTCCGGCGACGATGGAAGCTAGCGATGGCGCTAGGGTTTTGAGCGAGACCGCAAGGGAGTAAGATTTTAATGATCGCAGGGGGCTGGGTATTTATAAGGAAGGGGGTGGTACAGTGTACTTACTCAACTACCCCTGGCGGTTCACATCTGAGCTGCACGTGGCACGCATGGAACAACTTAAATGTTGAGCCATGACCCCACATGCGCCCGGTTTGTCGGGTGGTTGTTCTGACTTCTCCGGATTCAGGCAAAAAGATAAGGATAATAAAAGCCTTTTAAATGTTTGTCTCTTAATCTTTGACTGACAAGGACACAGTGAAGATATCGACACGTGTCAACAAAATGCATATGAAGATTTAGAGAGAGTAGGAGAGATAAGCACATATGGGGTTAGGGTCTGATCACATTCACTTAGTGCAGAAGATGACAACTTGAAGACATAGCTATAAGTGAATGCTGTAGAGGACAGAACACACACACACACACACACATGTATATATAGTTGAGCAATGAAATCCAAAACATTGTGAATATGAATCATTAAGATAAACCAATGTTGAAGACAAATCAATTTTTGAAGATAATGCAATGTGACGCCAAACAAAAATCTGCAAGAAAAGTTGGTGGTGGTGTTACCCACCGTATAGGAAGTATTAGACCCAGACACAACGCATAATTATTATGGCGCTTTAAGTCAATTTTCAAATTAATGTATTCACACTTAGAGTGTATGTCTTCATGAATTGAAGACATACGTTACTTTGTGTGTTGCGCACCTAAGTCATCAATATGCATAAGCATTAGGATGTGTGTCCATTCACATGACATTCGAGGATTCTAAGATATTTAGCTCACACCGCAGCTTGTAAAACCTTTTCTCATCCAATGGCTTAGTGAAGATATCTTCCAATTCCTCCTCAGTGTTGACGTGAATGATATCAATGTCTTCCTTCAACACATGGTCTCTGAGAAAGTGATGACGGATCTGAAGGTGCTTTGTCTTCGAGTGCTGAACTGGATTGTGGGCAATCTTGATGGTGCTTTCATTGCTGCAGTAGAGAGGCACATTCTTCATGTTGATGCCATAGTCCTTGAGGGTTTGCTTGATCTAGAGAAGCTGAGCGCAACAAGATCCAGCAACAATATATTCAGATTCTGCAGTGGAGAGTGATACACAGTTCTGCTTCTTTGAAGACCAACAGACAAGAGATCGTTCAAGAAAATGACATGTGCCTGATGTGGACTTGCGATCAACCTTGTCACCAGCATAATCAGCATATGAGAATCCAACTAGATCAAACTCTGAACCCTTTGGATACCATAATCCTAGCATTGGGGTGTGGGCCAAATTTGAATTATTCGCTTCACCGCGAGGTGATGTGACTCCTTTGGTGCCTCTTGGAATTGGGCACACATGCAAACACTAAGCATTATATCTGGCCTAGATGCACATAAGTACAATAAAGAACCAATCATGGAGTGGTATACCTTTTGATCGAACTCTTTACCATTGTCGTCAGGGCCCAATTGGCCTTTGGTTGGCATTGGAGTCATGTACCCTTTGCAGTCTTGCATTCCAAACTTCTTCAGACAATCTTTGAGGTACTTTTCCTGTGATACGAAGATGTCATTTCTCTGTTGACGGATTTGAAGACCAAGGAAGAATTTCAGCTCCCCCATCATGGACATCTGATATGTTCTTGCATCATATGCCCAAACTCATCACTATATCTTTTGCCAGTGCAGCTCAAGATAATGTCATCCACATAGATTGGCATATAAACAGTTCTCCATCATATGTCTTCATGAAGAGAGTGGGATCTAAGGAAGCAGGTTTGAAGCCTTTGCTCTTCAGTTAGTCTTTGAGTGTGTCATACCAAGATCTAGGTGCTTGTTTGAGGCCATACAGTGCCTTGTTGATCTTGTATACCATATTAGGATGCTTTGGATCTTCAAAACCAGGTGGTTGAGCTACATATACTTCTTCAATTTTGCCGTTGAGAAAGGCAATCTTCACATCCATTTGATATAGGAGGATGTTGTTGCGGTTAGCATAGGCTAGAAGTATGTGAATAGCTTCAAGCCTAGCCACAGGATAAAGGTTTTATAGAAGTCAATTCCTTCCACTTGTGTGTAACCTTGAGCAACGAGACGCTCTTTGTTTCTGACAACTTGACCATGTTCATCTTGTTTGTTTTGATAGATACATTTGGTGCCAATAATATTGTGCTTGCGAGGATTAGGATGCTTGACTAGCTCCCAGACATTATTGAGCTCAAATTGTCGAAGCTCTTTTTGCATAGCTTGAATCCATTCAGGTCCCATGAAGGCTTCATCAACTTTCTTGGGTTTGGATATGGAGACGAATGCAAAGTGCCCACAGAAGTTTGCTAGTTGCGTAGCTTTTGATCGAGTAAGAGGACCAGGTGCATTTATGCTATCAAGAATCTTCTCAATCTGAACTTCATTGGCAACCCGAGGATGAACAGGGCAAACACTTTGCTCTTGCTGATCGTTATCTTCATCTTCAACATTGTCTTTAGGTTGAGCATTGTCTTTACGTTGAGTAGGAGCTGGAATGACAATTTCCTTTTCTGCCTGTTCCTCGGTGGGTATGATTTCTCCAGTACCCATTAGCTTGATAGTTTCACTAGGAGAAGCTTCATCTAGCACATTTGGCAGGTGCTCTCTTTGCGAGCGGTTAGTCTCATCAAACCGCACATCTACAGTTTCAACCACTTTATAGTGAAAGAGGTTGAAGACTCTGTAGGTGTGCGAATCCTTCCTGTAACCAAGCATAAAACCTTCATGTGTTTTTGGTGCAAATTTGGAAGTGTGATGTGGATCCTTTATCCAGCACCTAGCACCGAAGACTTTGAAATAGCTTACGTTTGGCTTCTTACTAGTGAGTAGTTCATAAGATGTCTTCTTGAAGAATTTGTGAAGATAAGCTCTGTTGATGATATGGCATGCAGTGTTAATAGCTTAAGGCCAGAACTTTCTTGGAGTCTTGTACTCATCAAGCATCGTACGATCCATCTCAATAAGGGTCATGTTCTTGTGCCCCACGACGCCATTCTGCTAAGCTGTGTATGGAGCAGAGAGCTCATGAGTGATGCCCAATGTATCAAGATAAGTGTCGAGGCCAGTGTTCTTGAATTCCGTGCCATTGTCACTCCTGCTGTGCTTGATCTTGATGCCATAGTTAGTCATGGCGCGATTGGAAAATCATCTGAAGACATCGTGCACTTTAGTCTTATAGAGAATTATGTGCACCCAAGTATATCTAGAATAATCATCAACAATCACGAAGCCATAAAGATGTGCAGTGGTAGTAAGGGTAGAGTAGTGAGTAGGGCCAAATAAGTCCATGTGTAATAGTGATGGCAGCTGGAACTACGTCGGTATTTCCGTGGAGAGGGAGGGATGATGTAGCACAACGACGGTAGGTACTTCCCTCAGTTATGAAACCAAGGTATCGAACCAGTAGAAGAACCAAGCAACACAACGTAAACAACACCTGCACACAAACGACAACACCTCGCAACCCGACGAGTTAAAGGGGTTGTCAATCCCTTCCAGGGTACGACGCCTCAAGATAGGCAAGTGAACGTGAGGTAAATTGTAGTAGGTTGATAGATCGAACGCCAAATAAAACAAATAAAGATAAAACGCAGAAAGGTATTTTTGTATTTTTAGTTTAATAGATCTGAATAAAAAAGCAAAGGAAAAGTAGATCGCAAGGCAAATATATGAGAAGAAAGACCCGGGGGCCGTAGGTTTCACTAGTGGCTTCTCTCGAGAGAAATAGCAAACTGTGGGTAAACAAATTACTGTTGGGGAATTGATAGAACTTCAAATACTCATGACGGTATCCAGGCAATGATCATTACATAGGCATCACGTCCAAGATTAGTAAACCGTCTCCTGCCTGCATCTACTACTATTACTCCACACATCTACCGCTATACAGCATGCATCTAGTGTATTAAGTTCATGGAAAAATGGAGTAATGCAATAAGAACGATGACATGATGTAGACAAGATCCGTTTATCTATATGGCGGTAGATATAGATCTCGTCTTTTTATCCTTAGTAGCAATGATACATACGTGTCGTTTCCCCTTCTGTCACTGGGATCGAGCACCGTAAGATCGAACCCACTACCGGGCACCTCTTCCCGTTGCAAGATAAATAGATCAAGTTGGCCAAACAAAACCCAAATATCGGAGAAAAATGCGAGGCTATAAGAGATCATGCATATAAGAGATCAAAGAAACTCAAATAACTTTCATGGATATAAAAAGATATGACTCATCATAAACTCAAAGTTCATCAGATCCTAACAAACACACCGCAAAAGAGTTACATCATATGGATCTCCAAGAGACCATTGTATTGAGAATTCAGCGAGAGAGAGGAAGCCATCTAGCTACTAACTACGGACCTGAAGGTCTACAAAGAACTACTCACGCATCATCGGAGAGGCACCAATGGAAGTGGTGAACCCCTCCGTGATGGTGTCTAGATTGGATCTGGTGGTTCTGGACTCTGCGGCGGCTGGATGAATATTTCGACGCTTGTTCAAGGATTTCTGGAATATTGTGGTATTTATAGAGCAAAGAGGCGGTCCAGGGGGCACCCGAGGTGGGCACAACCCACCAGGGCGCGCCTGGGCCTCCTGGCGCGCCCTGGTGGGTTGTGCCCCCTCGGGGCACCCCCAGGTGCAACCAGGGCCCATTGCCTTCCTTTTGGCCCATAAAAAATCATCGTGGAGTTTCGTGGCATTTGGACTCCGTTTGATAATGATTTCCTGCGATGTAAAAAACATGGAAAAAACAACAACCGGCACTTGGCACTATGTCAATAGGTTAGTACCAAAAAATGATATAAAATGACAATAAAATGATTATAAAACATCCAAGATTGATAATAAAACAGCATGGAACAATAAAAAATTATAGATACGTTGCAGACGTATCAGCATTCCCAAGCTTAACTCCTACTCGTCCTCGAGTAGGTAAGTGATAAAAACAGAATTTTTGATGTGGAGTGTTGTTCATCATGTCAAATCATATTCTTTTCTTTATAGCATGGACATTTGGACTTTTATGTGATTCAAAGCAATAGTCTAGTTTTGACATAATAATTTAGATACTCAAGCATATCAACAAGCAACCATGTCTTTCAAAATATCAATGCTAAAACAAGTTATCCTTAGCCCATCATGCTCAAACATTGATCCATTCATGAAACACACTCGAATATTAACTACACCCAATACTTGAGCACGATCATATTGCCTCCTAGTTGGTGCTTTTTATGAGAGAAGATGGAGACTCAAATTTCAAAATAAAAATTGCATAAAGTAAAAGAAAGGCCCTTCGCAGAGGGAAGTAGGGATTTGTAGAGGTGCCAGAGCTCAAAGAGAAAAATTTGAGATAAAAACATTTTGGGAGGTGTATCCATCCCACCAACGAAAACGACTTAGAGTTCCGAACACTTTCCATGCTAGATATGCCATAGGCGGTTCCCAAACAGAAAATAAAGTTGATTCCTTTTTCCACCATTCTTTCACTTTCCATGGCTAGCCGTATCCACGGGTGCCCTCCATACCAACACTTTCCAAGGAATTTATTATTTGACAACATAAAGTAAAAAAAATTGCATTTCGGGACTGGGCATCCCTAAGGCCTTTGCCTTACTCTCGTGCAATGACCAGTGAATAAACACTCATCTTGAGAATAACACATCTAGCATGGAAAATATTAGCCACCCGTTACTGTTCCGCGAGCAAAACAAACACACAAAAGAGAAGTTTATTTTGAAAATTAGAGATGGCACATGCAAATTTGCTTAGAACGGCAAAAGAATACAGCATATAGGTAGATATAGTGGACTCATGTGACAAAACTGGTTTAAAGGATTTTGGATGCACAAGTAGAGGTCATACTTAGTGCAGAGTGAAGGCTAGCAAAAGATTGGGAAGCGACTAACCAAGAAACGAATAATCTCATAAGCAAGCATTAAGCATAATTAACATCGAATAATACACCACAAGTAGGATATAATTTTCATTGCATGATTATTGACTTTCATGCATGCATAGGGAATCACAAACCTTAACACCAATATTCTTACTAGAGCACAATTACTCATCAACATAACTCACATATCACATCATCATATCTCAAAACTATTACTAAGAATCAAGTTTATTTTGTCCAATGATCTTCATGACATTTTTTTACTTTATCCTTCTTGGATATCTATCACTTTGGGACTAATTTTTATGTGATGCTTTTCATAAGCTCAAACAAATATAAGTGAAGATCATGAGCATAACAAATTTTTCTTTCTCTCAAAATAATTTAAGTGAAGCAAGAGAGAATTTCTTCAAGATTTACTAACTCTCAAATAAATCTAAGTGAAGCAAGAGAGCATTCATATAGAGTCATATTTTGTTCTAGTATCGAGTTGTAATTTTGAGTCGTAAGTAAATAAAAGTGTGATGATCATCATTATTCATTATTAGAGCATTGTCCCAAGTGAGGAAATAAAAAATAGGTCAAAAAGAGGCCAAAAAAGAGGCCAAAAAGAGCCCAACAAAAAAATAATGAAGGAAAAGAGAGAAGGGGCAATGTTATTATCTTTTTCCACACTTGTGCTTCAAAGTAGCACCATGTTTTTCATATAGAGAGTTTCCTATGTAGTCACTTTCATACAACTAGTGGGAATTTTTCATTATAGAACTTGGCTGGTATATTCCAATGATGGGCTTTCTCAAATGCCCGATGTAACATCCCAAATTTTCAATTTAAAATGTTATACATAGGTCATTCGTGCATATCATATTTTATTGCATTTTCGTTCCGCGATCCTAGAAATTCTAAGCAACTCAAGGACCCACGGAGAGAGTTGGGGATTTCACGTTTTTTTCATATTTGAATTTTATCAAATATTGAAATAAGGATCACTTTGGTTTTAATTATTTTTCTCTACAAAAATATTTCATATTAAAATATATGAGAGAAGATAATATGACTTCTCCAAAATAAATGAAATATTGGAGGAAAAATATTAAAATCAAATAAATAAATTTTATTTGGATTTTATTGCCATTTTATTCGAATTAGGAAAAATATGCGTTTTGCAAAACTGGATTAGAGGCCCAAATAAATGTTCACTTTCTCCGGAATTTTATTACAGGACCGTGAAAATTTATTTTAGGATTTTTGGAGTCCTTTTAGTATTTCTTTTGTTTGTTTTACTGCGTCAGGTTTTCTTTTAAAAGAGCACCGACCTACCGGGCCGTGTTCGACCTGGACACCTCGCCCGGCCGACCTTATAAGCCCGCGCCCGACCCCGCCAGCCCAGCCACCCCCGCCCCGCAAACCCTAGCCCGCCGCCGCCTCGTTTCGCGGGCGCCGCCGCCGCCAGCCCGCGGCGCCGCCGCCACCGTGCCGCCGTCCCGCCGCCGCTGCCGACCTCGCCGGAGGTAGCCCGCCGCCGCTGCCGTTCGTCGGGTTTTCTGAGAAAAACCGTTTGTTTTCTTAAACCCTAGATCTAGTTTTTTTAAATAGATCGGTTCGTTTGGTTTTCCGTCGGTTTATTTATTTTGCGGACGTTCGTCCGTACGTTCGTTTTAACGAACGTTGTTCGTCGGTTAGTTGCAGACAGCAAACGTTCGTTCGTTAGCCTGTTCGTCAGTTTTTCTTTTTCCAGGGTTTTTCCGTGATTATTTTCGATCGCGATTTCTGCCCTAATCTTCGATCTAGTATATCTTTTCGCTCGTTTTTCCAAATCAGGTGAAACAAGCACCTAGATCTTCGTCTCGAAACCCTCTTTTTGTTTAACCAACTTGAACAAGGTTTTGGTACTGTAAAATTTGACTTTAGTCCAGATTTGTAATCAGACCCTGTTTCTTTCGTAGTTTGAGTTTCGTTGCTCCGTTTGATTTGATTCTTTTTGCAAACCGGAGTTCTTCAGTTGAACTTTCTGGTTAGATCTTCTTATTTGAGTTTTCCCGTGCATCTTTGCTTGATTGCTCATGTATGCTATTGTTTGTTCGCGATAGAATTCCCGGAGTGCGAAGCGTGCTACTACGAGTTTGTAGGATTTGCAGATCGTCAGCAAGGCAAGTAACACATTGATCATACTCTTTCATACCCAGTTTTTATGCATTAGTTCCAAACCTCAAACACTGCATGATTAGGATGTGATTAACTTGTGAGTTTGGGAAGTAGTTCATGAGGTAGAACCTATTACCTGTTTCTTTATGAAACCCTTGGGAGTTAGTTCTACATTATGCTTATATTGCTATGCTATGCTCATAGATGTGGATTGGGTTTGAGTGTATCCATGACGGATGTGAGTTTGTTAATTAATGGTTCAACTTAAGGTGGCAACTTTAATACACATCTGGGTGGATTGTTGGTTTTGGGCACCTGGGGTTATACCAGTGTTGTCCTAGGAGATCCTGGGGTTACACCATGTGATCCTCCTATGGTCCGCCACCCAGGCTCAAAGGGATCATAAGATTATTCATGCTAGAAACTTCCGTGTGCAGCCACATGCTATTATGGGCTCTAGCATAGTTGAGTATGTTGCATGACCTCTTCCAGTGGTAGGCTAGCAGATGTAGGGGATGTAGGTTGGTACTGTCTACCCGGGGTTAGAGTTAATGCTTCTAAAAGACTGTGTCTCGGTCATCCGTTTCTCGAACACCATGTAGTGCGAGAAATCCAACGGAGGGGATCGAGTCTTGTGGGGAAAAGTGCGCAAACCTCTGCAGAGTGTATAAACTAATCATGGTTAGCCGTGTCCCCGGTTATGGACAACTTGAGTATCTGGTACTTGAATTATTGATTTGATCTCATCAGTCTAAATTATTTTTGTTGGGTTGATAATTACTTTTTAATTGGGATTGAGATGGGGGTACCATTCTCAATGTTTCAACTACCTTGATAGTTAAATAAAATATATTCCTTTGTTGTAGGAAAAAATTGGCTTTTCGCAAAACATTATAACCATAGAGCCTCCACCAGCCATATATGCATGTAGTGATAGAATTTATCTGTTCATTGCTCTACTGTGTTATATTGCCAACATATTCCATGTGCTGACCCGTTTTCGGGCTGCAACGTATCATGTTGCAGACTTTTCAGACGAGGAGTAAGGTGTGCTAGGTCGTTTGTCATGCACTCAGCTATGCCGTTGGAGTTGATGGACTCACTTTATCTTCCAAGCCTTCCGCTGTTATCTTATTTAGATGGCCTTAAGCCATATTCATTGTAGTAAGTTCTCTCTTGAGATATTCGATGTAATAAGTGTGTGATTGCTACTCTATTATAAATCCTTCGAGTACTGTGTGTGTCAGCATTACCGATCCAGGGATGACACTGAACACAGAGACTTGACCGTCTGAGGTCGGGTCGCTACACCCGAGGTATTCTAGAGCAAGCAAGTTGGATGCACACCCACTTAGTTTTTTTTGAGCTTTCATAAACTTATAGCTCTTAGTGCATCTGTTGCATGGCAATGCCTACTCCTTGCATTGACATCAATTGATGGGCATCTCGATAGCCCGTTGATTAGCCTCGTTGATGCAAGACTTTCTCCTTTTTTGTCTTCTCCATATAAGCTCTACCACCATACTCTATTCCACCCATAGTCATTACAAAAAAATACACTTCCGTGATGGTACGTGTTTGTCACAGTAGGTCACGTTTTTTGTCATGCATGTACATCCATGACGATCTTATGACAGAATCAAGATATTCATACATGTGCTGTCGTAGAAGTGTTCCATGACATTACCAAAATTATCATCACGGAAGTGTCCACTTCCATGACGATAAATCACGCGTCATAGAAGTGCTTTCGTTAAGGGTGACCTACACGTGGCATCCATCGGTCACCGTTAAGCTATCGGGTTCCGGTTTGGATCTGATAACCCGTTGACAGCCGGGACCAATGGCGATTTTCCACGTGTAAAATTCTCATTCGCCGACGAACCATGTGTCGGCTCAGCGTTGGGACAGATGTCAACCATCCATTTGACAAGAATTGCCAATGAAACGTTGACACGTGGGACGGCCCGATAGAGGCCCATATAGGTTTAAAAGCCGGCCCAGGAATAGGCCCACAAGATTTCGTCAGATCTAATGGGTTGGCCCGTTAACAGCCTAATATTTTCTCAACCAAATTATAGCCCACATCAGATACGGGCCATTAAATGACTGCAATATTCTGGGCCAGTTTGCGACCCATATCAGATCCGGCCCATTAACAGCCTGCAATTGTTTGGGCTAAATTATGGTCCACACCTGATCCGGCCCGTTAACTGACTTTCATTTCTTAGGCCCAATTACGGCCCATAACAGATACAACCCTTTTAACAGCTACTGTGCCATTGGGCCCATTGGCGGCCTGATTTGCTCTTCGGCCTCTTAATGGCCCGTTTAACAGTTCGGCCTGATATTAGTTTCGGCCTCTCAGCGGCCCTGTCTATATATGGGCCTCTTTCGGCCCGGTTTCACTTTCGGCCATTTAAAGGCCCGAGTTCCACCTGGTCCTAATTATGGTTCGTAGTTACTTTCGGCCTCTTAACGTCCCGTAGTCTTCATGGATACATTCTAGGACAAACTGCCTATCAGCCCATTAAAGGACCTTGAGAGTGTTGGGCCTAATTTAGGCCCGTTATACATCCGGCCTGCTTCCTGCCCGTCATGTAATTGGGTCAGCCAAGGCCCAAAAACATTTCACCCTGTTAATGGCCCGTCACCCGAATGGGCCAATAATGGGCTGATTTATATTACAGCACGCTGTCGGCCCGTGATTTGTTCACCATAATTAAGGCTGAATCTAGTTTTCAATCAGTTAAAAGCCTATTTAATTTTCAGGCCCAATTAAGGCAAGCGGTTTACTCGGCCTTTTAAAGGCCCGAAACTAATAGTGGGCCAGATAAAGACTAGACCTAACTAATGTCCCAAGATGAAGAATAAACCTAGACTATACAACAAAGAAATTACAACATATTACATCCCCTGGGCATCAAAGTTTGCCGCCAGTGATAATAAAGGGCAACCAGACAACAGATTACATAAACTGGGCAGGTCGCCACCGGTGGAAGTTAACATGCTGACAAAATAATAGACAGAACCGACAACACTTCAACATAGTTCAAGAAAAGTTAGCCCGACCCAGGAGCTGCAGCGCAAGAAACTTAGCAACCTGATGAGACTGCGCTTCTTTGGCACTTATCCACCAAATTAAGCTGCATAGCATCAATAGACGTCCTGTACTTACGGTTAATATTGCATAGAGATTGGAGTTCTAGTCGGATTTGAGCGGAAGAATGTATTTCTGCTTGAATTTTAGACTGAAGAAGTCGAACAGATTCAGGCGGCAACTTCATCGAGCTTGTGTCACTGAGTAAGTTCGACACTACATCAAGATATGACTTCGTGGTTGTATCCCTACCTTCAAGATGTGTTGCCTTCTTCTCTGAATATCTGTTAGAGGGACAAACAATGGGTTCGTCTCACTATCATTGTGGCAGTTCTTCCTAGCAGCAGTGATGTCACCCTGAAAAAGAAACAAGTAGGTAGATAATAGGTTTTGCGCGTATAAGCATCAACACTGTCAATTCATCTCATTTCTTTGTCAGAAATAAAGAGACACGGTTTAAAATATCATTAACATAATTGGCATTGTTCATAGTTAAGACGACAGGAAATGGCATTGTGCAGGAGCGGCCAGCTTCACCAGACCACTGGATTACAGATAAAGAATGCAAGCATACATGTAGTTCTAAACAACGTATAAGAATGAATGGTGAGTGTACTGTCAATTTATACCGTTTCAGATTGGTAAATAAAGAGACACGATTTAAATAACATTAATATAATATGGCATTGTTCATAGTTGAGACATAGCAGGATATGACATTGTGCTGTTGTTGGTAGTTTCACTTCACCACTGGATTACAGATCAAGAACACAAGCATACACATAGTGCTAAAGAAGATAACTTGCTATGTTTAGTTTAATTTACATGGTACGAATAAGGAACTAGGTTGTACAACTAAAGACTGAAATTGAGAAGGACAAACTTATGTTTATGTACTTCTTCTTTATAAACTTTGAACAAGCAATTTGATGCAGACGATAAAAATAAACATCATTTGCACTCATAGCTACCGAAATATACACAACAAAGTTTGAAGGCTCGAGGAGGACAAACTTACATTAGTAGTGAAGGCATGCTCTATAAAGCCCTTGTCCATATTGATGGGGGGCAATTCAAGAAGTTTACCACACACTCTTCTTCAAGAGCATTGGCTTTATTCTACATTTTGTTAAGAGTAAATAAAGATGTGAAAATATAGGAACAAATGGCGATTATTTAACTTAAGATGCAGAGTACGAATGTAAATACAACATGCACGCAAAAGGCACTGACAAGACCAATGCAGAGCTAAACTTCTTCAGTAACATTGGTTTTATTTAATATTTTGGCAAGAGTAAATGTAGATCTGATGTGTAGAAAATGGAGGACAAGGGAAAATAAGCTGCAAAGTGTACATGAAGAACTAGCTGACAAATATAAGTATAGTGATGAAGGACAACAGATACTTACAAGAACAATGTAGAACTAAATTTCTTCATAAGCAGTGGGTTTATTCTACATTAATTTAAGCATTAATATAGATCTAATAATTTGGAGCGAATAGTGGATAAGAAAGCTATAATGCACAATGATGTCACGTAATCCACCAGGTATGAATGTAAGGATAGCGATAGGACAATAGGTACTCAGAAGAGCAAAGCAGCGACCAGCATAATTGCGATATCCTAGGTTTTGCGGCACTGGTTCTGTCGCCAATATACATCGGGTGCTATGTGATTTCTCCGGTAGCACCACCTTTTTCAAGGACTTTGCTTGTACTCCTTCAGGTTCTGCAATCACCCTCTTCCTTTTGGATGTCTGAAACGCAAGAACAACATTTGAATGGAAAAACATGGTATAATGACAAATGTGTTGGGGAACGTAGTAATTTCAAAAAAATTCCTACGCACACACAGGATCATGGTGATGCATAGCAACGATTGTCCACGTACCCTCGTAGACCGAAAATGGAAGCGTTAGCACAACGCGGTTGATGTAGTCGTACGTCTTCACGATCCGACCGATCAAGTACCGAACGTACGCCACCACCGAGTTCAGCACACGTTCAGCTCGATGACGTCCCTCGAACTCCGATCCAGCCGAGCTTTGAGGGAGAGTTCCGTCAGCACGACGGCGTGGTGACAATGATGATGTTCTACCGACGCAGGGCTTCGCCTAAGCACCGCTACGATATTATCGAGGTGGACTATGGTGGAGGGGGGCACCGCACACGGCTAAGAGATCCAAGGGATCAATTGTTGTGTCTATAGGTGGCCCCTGCCCCCGTATATAAAGGAGCAAGGGGGGAGAGGTGGCCGGCCAGGAGGAGGCGCGCCAGGGAGGAGTCCTACTCCCTCCTTTCCTAGTTGGAGTAGGAGAAGGGGGAAGGAGGAGGGAGAGAGGAAGGAAAGGGGGGCGTCGCCCCCCCTCCTTGTCCAATTCGGACTAGAGGGGGAGGGGGCGCGTGGCCTGCCCTGACCTCCCCTCCTCTTCTCCACTAAGGCCCATCTTGGCCCATTAAACCCCCCGGGGGGGTTCCGGTAACCCCCGGTACTCCGATAAAATCCTGATTTCACCCGGAACACTTCCGATATCCAAATATAGGCTTCCAATATATCAATCTTTATGTCTCGACCATTTCGAGACTCCTCGTCATGTCCGTGATCACATCCGGGACTCCGAACTACCTTCGGTACATCAAAACACATAAACTCATAATATAACCATCATCGAACTTTAAGCGTGCGGACCCTACGGGTTCGAGAACTATGTAGACATGACCGAGACACGTCTCCGGTCAATAACCAATAGTGGAACCTGGATGCTCATATTGGCTCCTACATATTCTACGAAGATCTTTATCGGTCAAACCGCATAACAACATACGTTGTTCCCTTTGTCATCGGTATGTTACTTGCCCAAGATTCGATCGTCGGTATCTTAATACCTAGTTCAATCTCGTTACCTGCAAGTCTCTTTACTCGTTCCGTAATACATCATCCCGCAACTAACTCATTAGTTGAAATGCTTGCAAGTCTTATAGTAATGTGCATTACCGAGTGGGCCCAGAGATACCTCTCCGACAATCGGAGTGACAAATCCTAATCTCGAAATACGCCAACCCAACAAGTACCTTCGGAGACACCTGTAGAGCACCTTTATAATCACCTAGTTACGTTGTGACGTTTGGTAGCACACAAAGTGTTCCTCCGGTAAACGGGAGTTGCATAATCTCATAGTCATAGGAACATGTATAAGTCATGAAGAAAGCAATAGCAGCATACTAAACGATCAAGTGCTAAGCTAACGGAATGGGTCAAGTCAATCACATCATTCTCCTAATGATGTGATCTCGTAAATCAAATGACAACTCATGTCTATGGTTAGGAAACATAACCATCTTCGATTAACGAGCTAGTCAAGTAGAGGCATACTAGTGACACTCTGTTTGTCTATGTATTCACACATGTATTATGTTTCCGGTTAATACAATTCTAGCATGAATAATAAACATTTAGCATATTTCCTTCAAAATGGAATAGGTGTTGATAATGGATGGGCATGGCATCCTTACATATATCATGAGTAAACTAAGCAGATGGCGGTGCAACGAAGCAAAAGAAATGCAAGACACCTTATGCAAGATATGTGCAACCAATAAAACCTTGCCAAATTAGAACAGCCACCTTATTGGGTGAACAGGATAGGCCATCTGCCTTTCACTCCTTGAGCTCAGAATAGTCATTAGGATCATATTCTGAATACGAATCTATAGGCCGGGAGCATGTGGGTTTCATTGAATCCACAATGGACCTCAATCCCTTGATGCCAAGTTTGTTACCCATTGAACTGTTCTGCAATATTCTTCTGATGTGCGCATTTTTATATTCATTGTGATTACGTACAATATCTGAAAAGCATGAAAACATAAATAGTAGTGAGATTATCTTTGTAATGCATAGAATATTGTAATATAATAGGGGCTCGTTGTATACCCTTGTGTGCTATCACTGGATTCTGATGAGAGAGCCCATGTGTGCTGTAATATGGTGAGTAGATTAATATAATCTGGCACAACTACAGACAAAAATAGGCTCCGTGTTGGGAGCTCCAGATGTAAGGATAGTTGGCAGATGATAGGTTCATAATATACCATATAGAAAGTTTATTGCCAAACCATGATAACGAGAGTGCAGAGCCAGTAGGAAGATCGTAGTGTAGATAATAGGGGTACACCATAACCACCATAAATAAATCAGGAAAGCAGAACTAGCTGGAAAATACAGGGTTTTGCCGCTACTAATATGCAGCCTATCGATCACCTACAGGCCAGCTCTATCCATCTGAAGGCGCACAACTGTTATTATCAGTTTAGTCTATCAAAGACCGCATGGCTCCCACCATTTCCGGGATATTATGGCAGACCAACTCGAAGAGTGAAATCATGTAGCAGAACCGGCCCAATAGAGTTGTCGACTGCAGATGTCCCTGCTCCCCCTTCCTGACAAGGAACATACTGTACTTACTAAAGAAGAACAGAAGAGGAACATGTTAAAGAATAGAAGGGGAAGCATATTATTGATATTCCCCTTCTTTCTATACAATGTTGGTTGCCCACCCATGATGAATCAGAGCGCCCAAAGAAATGCAATTCCATGATGTCTCTCTATATGTGGCCACATGCATTTGGAAACTCAAGTGGGAGCATTAGCTAACCAACTACATGTGTCTGTTAGCTAATGTCAGTATCATATCCCATTCGTATTTGAAGAACCTTAGGACATATGATTGGTGTGTTATTTAGCTTTAAAGGGTGGACATCTACTAGTAGGACACAAAGCACCTACGCAGATCGTAGTGTAGATATAATGGGAAAACCCTAAGCATCAGGAGTAAAATCAGGAAAGTGGAACTTGCTGGAATATATGTGCTAGTATTGCCGGTAGGGCTAGAAAGGCTTCGCATACTAGCTCTCTACAACTGAAGATGCAATACTATTACTATCAATCTAACTCTCAAAGGCGACACATACGATCGAATATGAACAGTTGAAAGCGTCCATGACAATCGACATGAAGACCAACACGAAGAGTTGAAAGCGTCCATGAAAAGCAACCGAATAGATCTGTACACTGCAAATGTCCCTGCTCCTCTTCACTACAAAGAACATACTATACAACTATTATACTCCCTCTGTTCCTAAATACAAATCTTTGTAAAGATCCCACTATGGATCACATATGGATGTATATAGATACATTTTCGAGTGTAGATTCCTCATTTTGCTCCGTATGTAGTCCATGGAGGAATCTCTACAAAGACTTATATTTAGGTACGGAGAGAGTACTTACAAAGGAAGAACAGAAGAGGAGCATGCTAAAGAAGAGCAAGCAGATTTTGGATAATAAAATGTTGGTTGGCCACACATGATGAACCAGAGCGTATAAAGAACACAACTCCCTGTTGTCCCTCGATATGTGGCGCATGTGCTTTCGAAAGTTAAGTAGAAACATTAACTGACCAATAAACATTCTCTGTTTTAGTACATGTTAGCATCATATCAGATTCGTATTTGAGCAACTAAGTTTGGAATTATGAGTGGCATGTTGTTTAGCTCGATGGGTTGAGGAGCGCTGCTTGCACCTATGATAATAGTACTGAATATATGGGAATGTCTACATGCAAGTCGCCTGACTTTCATCATTTGGGTCAGTCGACCATTTCAGGCGGTTGGATGAAGATCCTACGTCTCCTAACCCTTCTTCTTCCTCGCCTATTATTCTTCCCCTAAAGACCACCGCACGGGTCGCCGGCCGAACCACCGGCCCCCGCCCTCCCCTGAACCGCCCACCACCTCCGATCTTCCGCCGCCTCCGGCCATCCCTATAGCTAAACCCACCCCCGCACCCGCGTCGAGTTTTGCCTTCGGCGAGGCCCCACCATAGCCCGACGACAGCCCCCCACAACCATTATCCCCACCTGAAACCCTAAAATAGATAATGGGGCACCCCTCCGGCGATCCCCTTCCTTCCCACCGGCGAACTCCGGTGAGCTCTAAAAAATCGACTGACCCAGTTTTAAAATTTAGTCTACTGTCATTTAACTAGTGTGGAATATAAAAGGGGAAAACCATAAGCATTGCGAGTATAGTGTTGAGCGTGCCATGGTGGATCTGAAGGTGCAGACCGGACAAAGGCAACTTCGCAACCAATTTTTGCTTTCAACTAACAAGTAAGTGATGGACAAGAAATCAGAGTAAAGCAATGGCGATCTATTTTCTTGCTGCGATAAATAAGTTGAGCAGATACGAAAGAGTACCGCCTCTGGTGCGGCGCCGTGTATGCATCTGCTGAGAATTTGACGGTGTTGTGGTAGCGATGGTTGTTGGCGGCGTGGAAGCAGATCTAGGAGGGTAGGCGGTGGCGGCAGGGGAAATATCCCGGCGCGATGGACGAGACGGTCGTAGGAGCGGCGCCGGCAAGGTGGACGACAGCAAGGATGAAGCGAGAGGACGGGATGCAAGGATCCTGGTTCGAAGCCATGGATGAGAGAGGTCGATCTCTTGTAATGGACGATGGCGTCGAGGGTATCAGCTCCGGCATGGTGGAGGAGGACGGCGGTGGATAGGGTGGCGGGCGGAGGAGGCTGGGGTGGAGAGGGTATTTTGGCGCCCACGGAGTACGAATGGGGAAATGGAGGGAGAGAGGAAGGGGGGAACCATGCCTTCAGGGTGCGCTTGTCTCAAATGCGAGGAAATTTACAAACTTAGCCCCCATTTAAAATTTCCTACATCACAGCAATATTAGTCGGTTGGGGATAGGACGGTAATCTCGCATACACCAAATATTTGCCGATGGAGATTTCCGCCGACGAGAGTTTGTTTTGGTGCCCACCGTGTATGAATCAGGGAGGGAGGCGATTTCAGCCGAGGAGACACTGTGTTTTGGCGCCCACCATGTATGAATCTAGGTGAGAGGCAGTTACGTCATGTTTGAGTGAAATTACAAACCTACCCCTATCGAAACCTATATAAATCGAGCCGATAGGCTTTGCGTGTGAGGGATAGGCAGTAATTTCCATCTCGCAGATTTTGGTTTCGGGCGGTTACTTCGACTTTCCCGCTTCGTTCAAATTTTTGCAGAGAAAGAGTGCACGTTTACCGTGCCAACTCAATTCGAATCCAGTTTGTATTTTATTTTTGTTCGGGCAGGATCCATTGTCGATTGGAATAAAATTCTATATACATCATTTTTTATATATACTTTCAAAAGCACAACACCCTTTATACATAAATATGGTTTACAAATGGCATGATCTCAGATTCATAAGGCCGGATCCATCTTAATTTGGATTTTCAAATATTTTAAACCACTTTTATGTTGAAATCCAATGTATGCATTCCTCGCTAACTGTCTCCAATTAATGTGTGTTTCATGAGGTTTTTTTACTTCAAACATGTATAAAGTGTTTCACACACGCAACATATAGTGTAATCCCGTTTAGACATTAATTGCATATAAACCATGCATTGTCTCTAATTAAAGAATCTATGGATCACTAATATTGATAAACTACATAGCATTACACATGTCCCCAAATTCAAATGACTATGCATGTTTGATACATCAATATTCGTTATGATATTATTGATGTCAAGATCTCTAGTTTAAATATTTGAATCCCCTTTAATCCGGATATTCGTCTCATATAGCTATCACTCATGCTTATATATCTCTCTAGACCTATACGCCTTCATCGTCTCTCGGGTATCTCTCGTGCTACTTGTATGTTGACAATGATCTTTTATCTTCGTAACATACTGACGGTACTCTCTCCCTCGACCTTCACTCTATCTCTCTCTAAGTATATCTTGCTCCCTACTATGTGTCTCTAACTATGATTCTCCCTATGAAATCTCTTTCTCTCACACGAACACAAACTTCGTCTCTCAGGGTCTCATTTCTCTCTACTATTCCCCTATGTGCCACTCGCACACCCCCTCTCACATAGAGATGTCTTGCGCTCCTTAGGTATGAGAAGCTACGATTCTTCCTCCTAAATATCTCTTTCTCACACACGAACACAAACTCTGTCTCCCAGGGTCTCATATCTCTCCACCATTCTCTTGTATGCCGCTCACACACACACTCTCTCTCCCTAGAGATATCTCGCGTTCCCTGATATGTCTCTCTAGCTATCACTCTCGTTGTGAAATATCTTTCTCTCTCGCAAACACAAAACTCCGTCTCTCGGGATCTCATTTCTCTCTGATATTTGTTTGTATGTGACTCACATGCACCCTCTCTCTATCTCTCACACCCACACACATAACTCAGCCTTATGATCCACTTGACTCTTATCTCTAACACACACACTAGCTAGCATCTTTATCTTTCTATTTATCTGTGTCTCCATCAACCTTCTTTCTCGCCCTCACTCTTGCTTCCTATCACGCACACTATATATGTTTCTCTCTACATGCAATCATGCGCCCTCTTTTTATCTTTCTCTCACACACACATAACTTCACCCTCTGAACCTCTCGGCGATCATCTCCAACACTCAAACTAGCCGATGTCCCTCTAGCTAGCATCTCTATCTCTTTATCTATCTGTAGTTTCTCCGTCAACATTTCTTTCTTGCACGCACTCTTGCTTCCTATCACGCACACTATATTTGTCTCTCCATACATGCATCTATAGGTTGATCTCTTTTGCACAATCGTTGTGTCTCGCTCTCTCTGCTCGCCATAGATGCATGCTCCAGCCCACACCACTATCTCTTAAATACAAAAAACCATGCTCAATTATCGGGCCTTCTTCCCTCCACTCTCACATGCATGCATATTGTCATACCGATCCATCTCTCTCATGTCGTTGATCTTATGACTTATGTCTTCTTTCTTTTATCTCGATCATGCGCGCGCGCACACACACACACACATCCCACGTATACATGTATACCTCTCGCACATGCACAGTCGAGGTCTCCTATGTGTCCATACATAGTTAATTACCCTTAGCCCTAACTCCCACATCTAATCGTTCTCTTCTTGTGTGCACATAACTTCCGCCTGGATGGGTAAAACACCCAAACACACTTAACAATCTCCTTCTAGCTACCCCCCTCTCACTCTTCCCCTATATCCCCGAAACCAATAAGACCATCCCTTTGTCTAATTCCCGCCTACAGGCACCATCCATATATAGTAGTCTTCCTCGGTGTCTCTCGAACAAACACGTTCTCTCGATGTCGACTCCTCTCATGCGCACACGCCTTCTCTTCCCTCTCTACGAGCCTCTTCTCTCTCGCACGCCCTCGTTGGTCGCCTCTGCCATACACATCACCTCTTTACGATGAAGCCACACACACTTAAATTACTTTCACCACCGAAGACTCCGCTTCACACACACACACGCACCCACCCACCCACACAAACACACACTAAGACTCCATCTCTCACACATATGCTCTAGGCGGAGCATTTGTTCCTACCACCCTTTATCCAACCTTAGCCGTATGATAAACAATCACCTTAATTTACTTGTATAACATGGACAAATTCCACTTTACTTTAGTAGCTAGCAAACTTCTCATAATTATATAACGCAAATCACGAGCAGGAAGTGACATTTGTTTTTACACAACCACGTTAACATGGCCACGTAAATCACTAGCTAAAGTGTAATACAATTATACTTATATCCCGATGCAAAAGGTTGAGTACATGTTGATGTCGCTTGAAGCTACGTCGGTATTTCCCCAAAGAGGAAGGGATGATGCGGCACAACGGCGGTAGGTATTTCCCTCGGATATGAAACCAAAGTTATCGAACTAGTAGGAGAACCAAGCAACACAACGTAAGAAGCCCCTGCACACAGATAACAAATCCTTGCAACCCGACGTGTTAAAGGGGTTGTCAATCCCTTCCGGGGTACGGTGCCTCAAGATAGGCAAAGGACGTGAGGTAAATTTGTAGTAGATTGATAGATCGAATGCCAAATAAAATAAATAGAAATAAAATGCAGCGAGGTACTTTTGTATTTTTGGTTTAATAGATCTGAATAAAAATGCAAAGGAAAAGTAGATCGCAAGTCAAATATATGAGAAGAAAGACCCGGGGGCCGTAGGTTTCACTAGTGGCTTCTCTCGAGAGAAATAGCAAACGGTGGGTAAACAAATTACTGTTGGGGAATTGATAGAACTTCAAATACTCATGACGATATCCAGGCAATGATCATTACATAGGCATCACGTCCAAGATTAGTAAACCAACTCCTGCCTGCATCTACTACTATTACTCCACACATCGACCGCTATCCAGCATGCATCTAGTGTATTAAGTTCATGGAAAAATGCAGTAATGCAATAAGAACGATGACATGATGTAGACAAGATCTGTTTATCTATATGGCGGTAGATATAGATCCGTCTTTTTATCCTTAGTAGCAATGATACATACGTGTCGTTTCCCCTTCTGTCACTGGGATCGAGCACCGTAAGATCGAACCCACTACCGGGCACCTCTTCCCGTTGCAAGACAAATAGATCAGGTTGGCCAAACAAAATCCAAATATCGGAGAAGAAATACGAGGCTATAAGAGATCAAAGAAACTCAAATAACTTTCATGGATATAAAAAGATACGACTGATCATAAACTCAAAGTTCATCATATCCCAACAAACACACCGCAAAAGAGTTACATCATATGGATCTCCAACAGACCATTGTATTGAGAATTCAGCGAGAGAGAGAGAAAGCCATCTAGCTACTAACTACGGACTCGAAGGTCTACAAAGAACTACTCACGCATCATCAGAGAGGCACCAATGGAGGTGGTGAACCCCATCCGAGATGGTGTCTAGATTGGATCTGGTGGTTCTGGACTCTGCGGCGGCTGGATGTTTATTTTTTCGATGCCTTTAGGGTTTCTGGAATACTGGGGTATTTATAGAGCAAAGAGGCGGTCCGGGGGGCACCCGAGGTGGGCACAACCCACCAGGGCGCGCCTGGGCCTCCTGGCGCGCCCTGGTGGGTTGTGCCCCCCTCAGGGCACCCCCCAGGTGCAACCAGGGCCCATTGCCTTCCTTTTGGCCCATAAAAAATCATCGTGGAGTTTCGTGGCATTTAGACTTCGTCTGATATTGATTTCATGCAATGTAAAAAACATGGAAAAAACATCAACTGGCACTTGGCACTATGTCAATAGGTTAGTACCAAAAAATGATATAAAATGACTATAAAATGATTATAAAACATCCAATATTGATAATAAAACAGTGTGGAACAATAAAAAATTATAGATACGTTGGAGACGTATCAGCATCCCCAAGCTTAACTCCTACTCGTCCTCAAGTAGGTAAGTGATAAAAGAGAATTTTTGATGTGGAATGATGTCTATCATGTCATATCATATTCTTTTCTTTATAGCATCGACATTTGGACTTTTTATGTGATTCAAAGCTATAGTCTAGTTTTGACATAATAATTTAGATACTCAAGCATATCAACAAGCAACCATGTCTTTCAAAATATCAATGCTAAAACTAGTTCTCCCTAGCCCATCATGCTCAAACATTGATCCATTCATGAAACACACTCGAATATTAGCTACAGCCAATACTTAAGCATGATCATATTGCCTCCTAGTTGGTGCTTTTGTAAGAGAAGATGGAGACTCAAATTCAAAAATAAAAATTGCATAAAGTAAAAGAAAGGCCCTTCCCAGAGGGAAGTAGGGATTTGTAGAGGTGCCAGAGCTCAAAGCGAAAAAATAGAGATAAAAACATTTTGGGAGGTGTATCCATCCCACAAACGAAAATGACTCAGAGTTCCCAACACTTTCCATGCTAGATATTCCATAGGCAGTTCCCAAACAGAAAGTAAAGTTTATTCCTTTTTCCACCATTCTTTCACTTTCCATGGCTAACCGTATCCACGGGTGCCCTCCATACCAACACTTTCCAAGGAATTTATTACTTGACAACATAAAGTAAATTCATTTTTGCATTTCCGAACTGGGCATCCCTAAGACCTTTGCCTTACTCTCGTGCAATGACAAGTGAATAAACACTTATCTTGAGAATAACACATCCAGCATGGAAAATATTAGCCACCCGTTACCGTTCCACGAGCGAAACAAACACACAAAAGAGAAGTTTATTTTGAAAATTAGAGATGGAACATGCAAATTTGCTTAGAACGGCAAACGAATACCACATATAGGTAGATATAGTGAACTCATGTGGCAAAACTAGTTTAAAGGATTTTGGATGCACAAGTAGAGATCATACTTAGTGCAAAATGAAGGCTAGCAAAAAGATTGAGAAGCGACCAACCAAGAAACGAATAATCTCATAAGCAAGCATTAAGCATAATTAACACCGAATAATGCACCACAAGTAGGATATAATTTTCATTGCATGATTATTGACTTTCGTGCATGCATAGGGAATCACAAACCTTAACACCAATATTCTTACTAGAGCACAATTACTCATCAACATAACTCACATATCACATCATCATATCTCAAAACTATTACTAAGAATCAAGTTTATTTTCTCCAATGATCTTCATGAAATTTTCTTTTTCTTTATCCTTCTTAGATATCTATCACTTTGGAACTAATTTTCATGTGTTGCTTTTCATAAGCTCAAACAAATATAAGTGAAGATCATGAGCATAACAAATTTTCTTTCTCGCAAAATAATTTAAGTGAAGCAAGAGAGAATTTCTTTAAAATTTTACTAACTCTCAAATAAATCTTGGTGAAGCAAGAGTGTATTTGTTTAAAAATAACAAAGCACACCGTGCTCAAAAAGATATAAGTGAAGCACTAGAGCAAGTCCTAGCTCATAAAAGATTTAAGTGAAGCATAGAGAGCAATTCTAACAAGTCATGATATAATTTTGGCTCTCTCAAATAAGTGTGTCCAGAAAGGATTGATGACTTAAAACACAAAATAAAACAAGCAAAGACACATACCATAGAAGACGCTCCAAGCAATACACATATCATGTGACAAATAAAAATATAGCCTCGAGTAAAATACCGATAGTTGTTGGAAGAAAGCGGGGATGCCACTCGGGGGCATCCCCAAGCTTAGTTGGTTGCTCATTCTTGGATAATAGCTTGGGATGCCGGGGCATCCCCAAGCTTAGGCTCTTACATCCTTCCTTCATCCATCGTAAGATAACCCAAAACTTGAAAACTTCAATCACACAAAACTCAACAAAACCTCCGTGAGATCCGTTAGTGTAAGAAAAATAAATCACTACTATAAGTGTTGTATCAAACCAATTCTTATTTTATTTTTATATTATATCTACTGTATTCCAACTTTTCTATGGCAAAAACTCATCAAAGAAAACCATAGAGCCATCAAAATAAGCACACAACACAAAGAAAACAGAATCTATCAAAACAGAACAGTCTGTAGCAATCTGATTTGTTCGAATACTTCTGGAACTCTAAAAAACTTGGACAACCTGGATAATTTGTATATAGATCTTCTGCAAAACGAATTAGCATTTTATCACGTTATGGTGAATTTTAACAATTATTTTCGTGAGCACAAAGTTTCTGTCTTTTTCAGCAAGATCAAACAACTATCACCCAAGAAGATCCTATTGGTTCTACTTGGCACAAACACTAATTAAAACATAAAAAACACAATCATAACAGTAGCATAATTTTGCTAACACTCAAGAACAGAAAGCAAAAAGCAAAAATAAAATTTATTCATTGGGTTGCCTCCCAACAAGCGCTATAGTTTTACGCCCTTAGCTAGGCATAAAGCAAGGATCTAAGTTTTGTCATCTTTGGTTCAAGATACATAAGATGCCCTCATGATTGATTCATAAGGTGGCCTGATTTTTGTTCTAGGAAAGTGTTCCATACCTTTCCTCAAAGGAAATTGGAAATTAATATTGCCTTCTTTCATATCAATCACGGCACCGATAGTGCGTAAAAATGGTCTACCAAGAATAATTGGACAAGACGGATTGTAATCAATATCAAGAACAATAAAATCTATGGGCACATAATTCCTATTTGCAAGAATAAGAACATCATTAATTCGTCCCATAGGCTTTTTAATAGTAGAATCCGCCAAATGAAAATTCAAAGAACATTCTTCAAGATTGGTAAGACCAAGCACATCACATAAAGATTTCGGAATTGTGGAAACACTAGCACCCAAGTCACACAAAGCAAAACACTCATAATTTTTAATCTTGACTTTGATAGTAGGTTCCCATTCATCATGCAATTTTCTAGGAATTGATACTTCTAATCCAATTTTTCTTCTAAAGCTTTCATCATAGCATCAACAATATGTTTAGTAAAAGCTTTGTTTTGTTCATAAGCATGGGGTGAATTTATCATGGATTGCAACAAAGAAATACAATAAATCAAAGAGAAACTATCATAGTTAAAGTCTTTGTAATCCAAAAGAGTGGGTACATCACTAGTTAAAGTTTTGACCTCTCCAAACCCACTTTCATCAATTTTCTCAACAAGTTTGGTCTTCTCCGGTCCCTTTTTAATCATTCTTAACTTTACTAAACAAGTAATCAATAGAAGAAACACCAATCATTTTAAGATCTTCATCATCTTTGCAAGAATAATCACTAGAAAAAGCTTTCTCTAAAAATTCTCTTTTAGCTCTAAGCATAGCAGTTCTTTTCTTACTTTCATCCATAGAAACATAAAGAGCTTTAATTGATTCATCAACTTTAGGCACAAAAATTTTCATCTTGAGATTTTCCACATCATGAGCAATTCTATCAACACTTCTAGACAAATCATCAACCTTATTCAACTTTTCTTCTATGGAAGTGTTGAAAACTTTTTATGTGTTGATAAATTATTTAATATTATTCTCAAGATCAGAGGTTTTCCTATTATTATTATAAGATTGATTTCCATAGGAATTACCATAATTATTAGAGGAATTACTAGGAAAAGGCCTAGGATTCAAATTACCTCTATAAGCATTGTTGTTGAAATTATTTCGAGAGATAATATTCACATCAATAGCATCACTATTTTGCTCAATCAAAGTAGACAAAGGCATATCATTAATATCAATAGGAGGACTTTCACTAGCAACCAATTTCATAAGAGCATCAACTTTATCACTCAAAGAAGAAATTTCTTCAACCGAATTAACTTTTTTACTAGTAGGAGTTCTTTCGGTATGCCACTCTGAATAATTTGCCATGATATTATCAAGCAATTTGGTGGCTTCACCCAAAGTAATTTCCATAGAAGTACCACCCACGGCGGAATCTAAAAGATTACGAGAAACAAAATTCAACCCCGCATAAAAAATTTGTATGATCATCCAAAGATTTAACCCATGAGTTGGGCAATTCCTTAACATCATTTTCATCCTTTCCCAAGATTGTGCAACATGCCCATGTTCAAATTGCTTGAAATTCATGATCTGGGTTCTAAGGGAAATAATTTTTGCGGGAGGAAAATACTTAGTGATAAAAGCATCTTTGCACTTATTCCAAGAATCGATACTATTGCGACGCAAAGATGAGAACCAAATTTTTGCAGAATCACGCAAAGAAAACGGAAATAATTTCATCTTGACCACATCATAGTCCACATCTTTTTTCTTTTGCATATCGCATAATTCCACGAAGGTATTAAGATGGGACGTGGCATTCTCATTAGGAGTACCAGAAAATTGGTCTTTCATAACAAGATTCAGCAAAGCAGTATTAATATCACAAGTCTCCCCACTAGTGGCGGGAGGAGCAAGCGGAGTGCTGATACGTCTCCAACGTATCTATAATTTTTTATTGTTCCATGTTGTTTTATTATCAATCTTGGATGTTTTATAATCATTTTATAGTCATTTTATATCATTTTTTGGTACTAACCTATTGACATAGTGCCAAGTGCCAGTTGCTGTTTTTTCCATGTTTTTTACATCGCAGGAAATCATTATCAAACGGAGTCCAAATGCCACGAAACTCCACGATAATTTTTTATGGGCCAGAAAGAAGGCAATGGGCCCTGGTTGCACCTGGGGGGTGCCCCGTGCTACCTCTTGAGCATGCGTTGGTTTTCCCTTGAAGAGGAAAGGGTGATGCAGCAAAGTAGCATAAGTATTTCCCTCAGTTTTTGAGAACCAAGGTATCAATCCATTTGGAGACTACACGCAAGTCCCTCGTACCTGCACAAACAAATAAGAACCTTGCAACCAACGCGGTAAAGGGGTTGTCAATCCCTTCACGGCCACTTGCAAAAGTGAGATCTGATAAAGATAATAAGATAAATATTTTTGGTATTTTTGTGGTATAGATAAAGATTGCAAGATAAATAGTAAACTAGAATTGTAGATTGAAAACTTATCTGATGTAAAGTAGACCCGGGGGCCATAGGTTTCACTAGTGGCTTCTCTCAAGGTAGCATGTATTACGGTGGGTGAACAAATTACTGCCGAGCAATTGATAGAATAGTGCATAGTTATGAAGATATCTAAGGCAATGATCATGAATATAGGCATCACGTCCGTGTCAAGTAGACCGAAACGATTCTACATCTACTACTATTACTCCACACATCGACCGCTATCCAGCATGCATCTAGAGTATTAAGTTCATAAGAACGGAGTAATGCATTAGGCAAGATGACATGATGTAGAGGGATAAACTCAAGCAATATGGTATAAACCCCATCTTTTTATCCTCGACGGCAACAATACAATACGTGCCTTGCTGCCCCTGCTGTCACTGGGAAAGGACACCGCAAGATTGAACGCAAAGGTAAGCACTTCTCCCATTGCAAGAAAGATCAATCTAGTAGGCCAAACTAAACCGATAATTCGAAGAGACTTGCAAAGATATCAAATCATGCATATAAGAATTCAGAGAAGAATCAAATAATATTCATAGATAATCAAGTTCATAAACCCACAATTCATCGGATCTCGGCAAACACACCGCAAAAAGAGTTAAATCGAATAGATCTCCAAGAGAATCGAGGAGAACTTTGTATTGAGATCCAAAGAGAGAGAAGAAGCCATCTAGCTAATAACTATGGACCCGAAGGTCTATGGTAAACTACTCACGCATCATCGGAGAGGCCATGGTGTTGATGTAGAGGCCCTCCGTGATCGATTCCCCCTCTGGCAGAGCACCGGAAAAGGCCCCAAGATGGGATCACACGGGTACAGAAGGTTGTGGTGGTGGAAATAGGGTTTCGTGGTGCTCTCGGATGTTTTCAGGGTCTATGAGTATATATAGGCGAAAGAAGTAGGTCGGTGGAGCCACGAGGGGCCCACAAGGGTGGGGGCACGCCTACCCCTCTGGGCGCGCCCTCCTACCTCGTGGCCGCCTCGTTGCTTCCTTGACGTCCACTCCAAGTCTCCTGGATTGCGTTTGTTCCAAAAGCGATCCTCGCGAAGGTTTCATTCCGTTTGGATTCCGTTTGATATTCCTTTTCTGCGAAACATTGAAATAGGCAAAAAAACAGCAATTTGCACTAGGCTTTCAGTTAATAGGTTAGTCCCAAAAATAATATAAAAGTGCATAATAAAGCCCATTAAACATCCAAAATAGATAATATAATAGCATGGAACAATCAAAAATTATAGATACGTTGGAGACGTATCAAGCATCCCCAAGCTTAATTCCTGCTCGTCCTCGAGTAGGTCAATGATAAAAACAGAATTTTTGATGTGGAATGCTACCTAACATAAACTTCAATGTAATTCTCTTTATTGTGGCATGAATGTTCAGATCCAAAAGATTCAAGATAAAAGTTCAATATTGACATAAAAATAGTAATACTTCAAGCATACTAGCCAAGCAATTATGTCTTATCAAAATAACATAGCCAAAGAAAGCTCATCCCTACAAAATCATATAGTTTGGCCATGCTTCATTTTCGTCACACAAAATGCTCCCATTATGCATAACCCGATGACAAGCCGAGCACTTGGTTCATACTTTTTAACGCGCTTCAGCCTTTTCAACCTTAGGCAATACATGAGCGCAAGCCATGGATATAGCACTATAGGTGGAATAGCATATGATGATGGGGGTTATGAGAGACGATAAAAAAGGGAGAAAGTCTCACATTGACGCGGCTAATCAACGGGCTATGGGGATGCCCATCAATTGATGTCAATGCGAGGAGTAGGGATTGCCATGCAACGGATGCACTAGAGCTATAAGTGTATGAAAGCTCAAACTGAAAACTAAGTGGGTGTGCATCCAACTTGCTTCCTCACGAAGACCTAGGGCATTTGAGGAAGCCCATCGTTGGAATATACAAGCCAGATTCTATAATGAAAAATTCCCACTAGTATATTAAAGTGACAAAACAAGAGACTCTCTATCATGAAGATCATGGTGCTATTTTGAAGCACAAGTGTGGAAAAAGGATAGTAACATTGTCCCTTCTCTCTTTTTCTCTCATATTTTTTTGTTTGGGCTTCTTTGGCCTCTCTTTTTTTATTTGGGATTCTTTGGCCTCTTTTTCTTATAGTCTTTCCTCACATGGGACAATGCTCTAATAATGATGATCATCACACTTTTATTTATTCATAACTCAATGTTACAACTCGATACTAGAACAAAAATATGACTCTACATGAATGCCTCCGGCGGTGTATCGGGATATGCGATGAATCAAGAGCGACATGTATGAAAGAATTTATGAAAGTGGCCTTGCCACAAATACGATGTCTACTACATGATCATGCAAAGCAATATGGCAATGATGGAGCGTGTCATAATAAACTGAACGGTGGAAAGTTGCATGGCAATATATCTCGGAATGGCTATGGAAATGCCATAATAGGTAGGTATGGTTGCTGTTTTGAGGAAGATATAAGGAGGCTTATGTGTGATAGAGCGTATTGTATCACGGGGTTTGGATGCACCGACGAAGTTTTCACCAACTCTCAAGGTGAGAAAGGGCAATGCACGGTACCGTAGAGGCTAGCAAATTGCGGAAAGGTAAGAGTGCGTATGATCCATGGACTCACATTAGTCGTAAAGAACTCATATACTTATTGCAAAAGTTTATTAGCCTTTGAAGCAAATTACTACTACGCATGCCCCTAGAGGGATAGATTGGTAGGAAAAGACCATCGCTCGTCCCCGACCGCCACTCATAACGAAAGCACTCAAAGAACACCCCATGCTTCAAATTTGTCACACAACGTTTACCATACGTGCATGCTATGGGACTTGCCAACTTTAACACAATTATTTCTCAATTTCACAATTACCCAACTAGCATGACTCTAACATTACCACCTTTATATCTCAAAACCATTATCAAGTATCAAATTTATCATAGAATTTAATGCACTCTATATGAAAGTTTTTATCATACCCATCTTGAATGCCTATCATATTAGGACTAATTTTATAACATAAGAAAATTACCATGCTGTTCTAAAAGACTCTCAAAATAATATAAGTGAATCATGAGAGATCAATAATTTCTACAAAATAAAATCACCATTGTGCTCTAAAATATAAGTGAAGCACTAGAGCAAAAGTATCTAGCTCAAAAAGATATAAGTGAAGCACATAGAGTATTCTAATAAATTCCGATTCATGTGTGTCTCTCTTAAAAGTTGTGGACAGCAAGGATGATTGTGGTAAACTAAAAATCAAAGACTCAAATCATACAAGACGCTCCAAGCAAAACACATATCATGTGGTGAATAAAAATATAGCCTCAAGTAAAGTTACCGATAGACGAAGACGAAAGAGGGGATGCCTTCCGGGGCGTCCCCAAGCTTAGGCTTTTGGCTGTCCTTGAATTTTACCTTGGGGTGCCTTGGGAATCCCCAAGCTTAGGCTCCTGCCACTCCTTATTCCATAATCCATCAAATCTTTACCCAAAAACTTGAAAACTTCACAACACAAAACTCAACAGAAAATCTCATGAGCTCCGTTAGTATAAGAAAACAAACCACCACCTTAAGGTACTGTAATGAACTCATTCTTTATTTATATTGGTGTTAAACCTACTGTATTCCAACTTCTCTATGGTTCATACCCCCCCCCCCATACTAGCCATAGATTCATCAAAATAAGCAAACAACACACGAAAAACCGAATATGTCAAAAACAGAACAGTCTGTAGCAATCTGATTTGTTCGAACACTTCCGGAACTCCAAAAATTCTGAAAACTAGGAAAACCTGGATAATTTGTATATTGATCTACTGCAAAGAGAATTGGCAATTTATCACGTTCTGGTGAATTTTAACAATTATTTTCGTAAGCGCAAAGTTTATGTCTTTTTCAGCAAGATCAAACAACTATAACCCAAGAAGATCCTATTGGTTCTACTTGGCACAAACACTAATTAAAACATAAAAACACATCCAAACAGAGGCTAGATGAATTATTTATTACTAAACAGGAACAAAAAGCAAGGAACAAAAATAAAATTGGGTTGCCTCCCAACAAACGCTATCGTTTAACGCCCCTAGCTAGGCATAAAAACAAGAATAGATCTAGGTATTATCATCTTTGGTATGCAATCCATAAGTGGCTCTCATAATGGATTCATAAGGTAATTTAATTTTCTTCCTAGGAAAGTGTTCCATACCTTTCCTTAATGTAAATTGGAATCTAATATTTCCTTCTTTCATATCAATAATTGCACCAATCGTTCTAAGGAAAGGTCTACCAAGAATAATAGGACATGTAGGATTGCAATCTATATCAAGCACGATAAAATCTACGGGCACATAATTCCTATTTGCGACAATAAGAACATCATTAATCCTTCCCATAAGTTTCTTAATGGTGGAATCCGCAAGATGCAAATTTAAAGAACAATCATCAAATTCATGGAAACCTAGCACATCACACAAAGTTTTTGGAATTGTGGAAACACTAGCACCCAAATCACATAAAGCATAGCATTCATGATTTTTAATCTTAATTTTAATAGTAGGTTCCCACTCATCATAGAGTTTTCTAGGGATAGAAACTTCCAATTCAAGTTTTTCTTCATAGGATTGCATTAAAGCATCAACTATATGTTTGGTAAAAGCTTTATTTTGACTATAAGCATGAGGAGAATTTAACACGGATTGCAACAAGGAAATAAAATCTATTAAAGAACAATTATCATAATTAAATTCCTTGAAATCCAAAATAGTGGGTTCATTGCTATCTAAAGTTTTGACCTCTTCAATCCCACTTTTATCAATTTTTGCATCAAGATCTAAAAACTACGAATCATTGGGACGCCTTTTGACTAAAGTTGTCTCATCTCCAGTCCCATCTTTATCAAGATTCATATTGGAAAACAAAGATTTAATAGGAGACACATCAATCACTTTTAGATCTTCATTAATATTGTTATTATCTAGATCTCCCGGTTTAGCGGCCATCTTATTGACTAAGGTGGCCTGCTTATCCGAAATTTGGGCTATCAAGTTTTCAAGATGAGCAAACTGAGATTTCAAACCATAAAATTCTTTAGACATATCATCGAGCTCTTTATTCATGTACTCCATAAAACTTTTTTGTTATTTAAGCTCGTTTCTGAAAAGATTATTATGCTCAAACTGCAAAGACATAAAACTTATAACATTGTTTTCAATTTCTTCCAGCCTTCTAAGGTGAGGATGAACACCTTTTGGCAGAGCCATCAGGACAAAAGGGCACAAAAGAGGCAAGCAAAAAGCGACGAACAGAAAATGGCGAATAAAATGGCAAAGGTGAAGTGGGGGAGAGGGAAACGACAGGCAAATGGCAAATAATGTAATGCGAGGGATAAGAGTTTGTGATGGGTACTTGGTATGTCTTGACTTGTGCATAGATCTCCCTAGCAACGGCGCCAGAAATCCTTCTTACTATCTCTTGAGCATGCGTTGGTTTTCCCTTGAAGAGGAAAGGGTGATGCAGCAAAGTAGCGTAAGTATTTCCCTTAGTTTTTGAGAACCAAGGTATCAATCCAGTAGGAGACTACACGCAAGTCCCTCGTACCTGCACAAACAAATAAGAACCTTGCAACCAATGCGGTAAAGGGGTTTTCAATCCCTTCACGGCCACTTGCAAAAGTGAGATCTGATAAAGATAATAAGATCAATATTTTTGGTATTTTTGTGGTATAGATAAAGATTACAAGATAAATAGTAAACTAGAATTGTAGATTGAAAACTTATATGATGTAAAGTAGACCCGGGGGCCATAGGTTTCACTAGTGGCTTCTCTCAAGATAGCATGTATTACGGTGGGTGAACAAATTACTGCCGAGCAATTGATAGAATAGTGCATAGTTATGATGATATCTAAGGCAATGATCATGAATATAGGCATCACGTCCGTGTCAAGTAGACCGAAACGATTCTGCATCTACTACTATTACTCCACACATCGACCGCTATCCAACATGCATCTAGAGTATTAAGTTCATAAGAACGGAGTAACGCATTAGGCAAGATGACATGATGTAGAGGGATAAACTCAAGCAATATGATATAAACCCCATCTTTTTATCCTCGATGGCAACAATACAATACGTGCCATGCTGCCCCTGCTGTCACTGGGAAAGGACACCACAAGATTGAACCCAAAGCTAAGCACTTCTCCCATTGCAAGAAAGAACAATCTAGTAGGCTAAACTAAACCGATAATTTGAAGACAATTGCAAAGATATCAACTCATGCATATAAGAATTCAGAGAAGAATCAAATAATATTCATAGATAATCAAGTTCATAAACGCACAATTCATCGGATCTCGGCAAACACACCGCAAAAAGAGTTACATCGAATAGATCTCCAAGAGAATCGAGGAGAACTTTGTATTGAGTCCAAAGAGAGAGAACAAGCCATCTAGCTAATAACTATGAACCCGAAGGTCTATAGTAAACTACTCACACATCATCGGAGAGGCCATGGTGTCGATGTAGAGGCCCTCCGTGATCGATACCCCCTCCGGCAGAGCATTGGAAAAGGCCCCAAGATGGGATCTCACGGGTACAGAAGGTTGCGGCGGTGGAAATAGGGTTTCGTGGTGCTCTCAGATGTTTTCAGGTATATGAGTATATATAGGCGAAAGAAGTAGGTCGGTGGCGCCACGAGGGGCCCACGAGGGTGGGGGCGCGCCTACCTCGTGGCCGCCTCGTTGCTTCCTTGACGTCGACTCCAAGTCTCCTGGGTTGCGTTTGTTCCAAAAATGATCCTCGCGGAGGTTTCATTCCATTTGGATTCCATTTTATATTCCTTTTCTACGAAACACTGAAATAGGCAAAAAAAATAGCAATTTGCACTGGGCTTTCGGTTAATAGGTTAGTCCCAAAAATAATATAAAAGTGCATAATAAATCCCATTAAGCATCCAAAGCAGATAATATAATAGCATGGAACAATCAAAAATTATAGATACGTTGGAGACGTATCACCTCGAGGGGGCACAACCCACCAGGGCGCGCCAGGAGGCCCAGGCGCACCCTGGTGGGTTGTGCCCACCTCGGGTGCCCCCCGGACCGCCTCTTTACGATGAAGCCACACACACTTAAATTACTTTCACCATCGAAGACTCCGCTTCATACACACACACGCACCCACCCACCCACACAAACACACAATAAGACTCCAACTCACACACACATGCTCTAGGCGGATCATTTGTTCCTACCACCCTTCGTCCAACCTTAGCCGTATGACAAACAATCACCTTAATTTACTTGTATAACATGGAAAAATTCAACTTTACTTTAGTAGTTAGCAAACTTCTCATAATTATATAACGCAAATCACGAGCAGGAAGTGACATTTTTTTTACACAACCACGTTAACATGACCACGTAAATCACTAGCTAAAGTGTAATACCATTATTTTTATATCCTGATGCAAAAGGTTGAGTACACGTTGATGTCGCTTGAAGCTACGTCGGTATTTCCCCAAAGAGGAAGGGATGATGCAGCACAGCGGCGGTAGCTATTTCCCTCAGATATGAAACAAAGGTTATCGAACCAGTAGGAGAACCAAGCAACACAATGTAAACAGCCCCTGCACACAGATAACAAATCCTCGCAGCCCGACGTGTTAAAGGGGTTGTCAATCCCTTCCGGGGTACGGCGCCTCAAGATAGCCAAAGGACGTGAGGTAAATTTGTGGTAGATTGATAGATCGAATGCCAAATAAAATAAATAGAAATAAAATGCAGTGAGGTATTTTTGTATTTTTGGTTTAGTAGATATGAATAAAAATGCAAAGGAAAAGTAGATCGCAAGCAAATATATGAGGAAGAAGACCCGGGGGCCGTAGGTTTCACTAGTGGCTTCTCTCGAGAAAAATAGCAAACGGCGGGTAAACAAATTACTGTTGGGCAATTGATTGAACCTCAAGTAATTATGACGATATCCAGGCAATGATCATTACATAGGCATCACGTCCAAGATTAGTAGACCGACTCCTGCCTGCATCTACTACTATTACTCCACACATCGACCACTATCCAGCATGCATCTAGTGTATTAAGTTCATGGAAAAACGGAGTAATGCAATAAGAATGATGACATGATGTAGACAAGATCCATTTATCTATGGCGGTAGATATAGATCTCGTATTTTTATCCTTAGTAGCAACGATACATATGTGTCGGTTCCCTTTCTGTCACTGGGATCAAGCACCGTAAGATCGAACCCACTACCGGGCACCTCTTGTCATTGCAAGATAAATAGATCAAGTTGGCAAACAAAACCCAAATATCGGAGAAGAAATACGAGGCTATAAGAGATCATGCATATAAGAGATCAAAGAAACTCAGATAACTTTCATGGATATTAAAAGATATGACTGAGCATAAACTCAAAGTTCATCAGATCCCAACAAACACACCGCAAAAGAGTTACATCATATGGATCTCCAAGAGACCATTGTATTGAGAATTCAACGAGAGAGAGAAAGCCATCTAGCTACCAACTACGGACCCGAAGGTCTACAAAGAACTACTCACGCATCATCGGAGAGGCACCAATGGAGGTGGTGAACCCCATCTGAGATGGTGTCTAGATTGGATTTGGTGGTTCTGGACTCTGCGGCGGCTGGATGAATATTTCGTCGATGCCTTTAGGGTTTCTGGAATATTGAGGTATTTATAGAGCAAAGAGGTGGTCCGGGGGGCACCCGAGGTGGGCACAACCCACCAGGGCGCGCCTGGGCCTCCTGGCGCGCCCTGGTAGGTTGTGCCCCCCTCGGGGCACCCCACAGATGCAACCAGGGCCCATTGTCTTCCTTGTGCCCATAAAAAATCATCGTGGAGTTTCGTGGCATTTGGACTTCGTCTGATATTGATTTCATGCGATGTAAAAAACATGGAAAAAATAGCAACTGGCACTTGGCACTATGTCAATAGGTTAGTACCAAAAAATGATATAAAATGACTATAAAATGATTATAAAACATCCAAGATTGATAATAAAACAATATGGAACAATAAAAAATTATAGATACATTCGAGACGTATCACATGTCCGAAGAGTAGAGTCGCACACACGCACTCTGTCTCTCAGAATCTTACACACACCAGTTACGTGACGCCCCCTTAAGCAGACCCGTATGTTACAATTTGTGCACCCACGGGCACACGTGATGGTGCGCATTTATTTAAGCCGGATGGCGAACCCAAACAGTAGCTCCATGCATTCCCCTACCGCCGCCTCTTCTCTGGTCGCCGTTGTTTGGGATCGTAGCAGAAATTTAAAATTTTCTATGCATCACCAAGATCAATCTATGGAGTTTACTAGCAACGAGAGAGATGAGTGCATCTACATACCCTTGTAGATCGCGAGCGGAAGCATTCAAGAGAACGGGGTTGATGGAGTCGTACTCGTCGTGATCCAAATCACCGATCATCCTAGCGCCGAACGGACGGCACCTCCGCGTTCAACACACGTACGGTTGGGAGAGACGTCTCCTCCTTCTTGATCAAGCAAGGGGGAAGGAGAGGTTGAGGGAGACCCAGCAGCACGACGGCGTGGTGGTGGAAGCAGCGGGGATCTCGGCAGGGCTTCGCCAAGCTCAGCGAGAGGGAGAGGTGTTACGGGGGGAGAGGGAGGCGCCAGGGGCTTGGGTGCGTAGCCCTCCCTCCCCCCCTTTATGTAGGGGCCCTGGGGGCGCCGGCCCCTGGAGATCCCATCTCAAGGGGGCGGCGGCCAAGGGGGGACTTGCCCCCCAAGTCAGGTGGGGCGCCGCCCACCCCTAGGGTTTCCAACCCTAGGCGCACGGGGAGGCCCATGGGGGGTGCACCAGCCCACCAGGGGCTGGTTCCCTTCCCACTTCAGCCCATGGGGCCCTCCGGGATAGGTGACCCCACCCGGTGGACCCCTGGGAACCTTCTGGTGGTCCCGGTACAATACCGGTGACCCCCGAAACTTTCCCGGTGGCCGAAACTGGACTTCCTATATACAAATATTTACCTCCGGACCATTCCGGAACTCCTCGTGATGTCCGGGATCTCATCCAGGACTCCGAACAACTTTCGGGTTACCGCATACTAATATCTCTACAACCCTAGCGTCACCGAACCTTAAGTGTGTAGACCCTACGGGTTCGGGATACACGCAGACATGACCGAGATGACTCTCCGGTCAATAACCAACAGCGGGATCTGGATACCCATGTTGGCTCCCACATGCTCCTCGATGATCTCATCGGATGAACCACGATGTCGAGGATTCAAGTAATCCCGTATACAATTCCCTTTGTCAATCGGTACGTTACTTGCCCGAGATTCGATCGTCGGTATCCCAATACCTCGTTCAATCTCGTTACCGGCAAGTCACTTTACTCGTTCCGTAATGCATGATCCCATGACTAACTACTTAGTCACATTGAGCTCATTATGATGATGCAATACCGGAGTGGGCCCAGTGATACCTCTCCGTCATACGGAGTGACAAATCCCAGTCTCGATCCGAGCCAACCCAACAGACACTTTTGGAGATACCTGTAGTGCACCTTTATAGCCACCCACTTACGTTGTGACGTTTGGCACACCCAAAGCATTCCTACAGTATCCAGGAGTTGCACGATCTCATGGTCTAAGGAAATGATACTTGACATTAGAAAAGCCTCAGCAAACGAACTACACGATCTAGTGCTATGCTTAGGATTGGGTCTTGTCCATCACATCATTCTCCTAATGATGTGATCCCGTTATCAATGACATCCAATGTCCATGGTCAGGAAATCGTAACCATCTATTGATCAATGAGCTAGTCAACTAGAGGCTCACTAGGGACATGTTATGGTCTATGTGTTCACACATGTACTACGATTTCCGGATAACACAATTATAGCATGAACAATAGACAATTATCATGAACAAGGAAATATAATAATATCCATTTTATTATTGCCTCTAGGGCATATTTCCAACAGTCTCCCACTTGCACTAGAGTCAATAATCTAGTTACATTGTGATGAATTGTACGCCCATAGAGTTCTGGTGTTGATCATGTTTTGCCCGTGGAAGAGGTTTAGTCAACGGATCTGCGACATTCAAATCCATATGTACTTTACAAATATCTATGTCTCCATTTTGAACATTTTCACGAATGGAGTTGAAGAGACGCTTGATGTGCCTGGTCTTCTTGTGAAACCTGGGCTCCTTGGCAAGGGCAATAGCTCCAGTTTTGTCACAGAAGAGAGTCATCGGCCCCGATGCATTGGGAATAACTCCTAGATCGGCAATGAACTCCTTCATCCAGATTGCTTCATGTGCTGCCTCCGAGGCTGCCATGTACTCCGCTTCACATGTAGATCCCGCCACGACGCTTTGCTTGCAACTGCACCAGCTGACTGCCCCACCATTCAAAATATATACGTATCCGGTTTATGACTTAGAGTCATCCAGATCTGTGTTGAAGCTAGCATCGACGTAACCCTTTACGACGAGCTCTTCGTCACCTCCATAAACGAGAAACATATCCTTAGTCCTTTTCAGGTACTTCAGGATGTTCTTGACCGCTGTCCAGTGTTCCATGCCGGGATTACTTTGGTACCTTCCTACCAAACTCACGGCAAGGTTTACATCAGGTCTGGTACACAGCATGGCATACATAATAGACCCTATGGCCGAGGCATAGGGGACGACACTCATCTTTTCTCTATATTTTGCCGTGGTCGGGCATTGAGCCGTGCTCAATCTCACACCTTGCAATACAGGCAAGAACCCCTTCTTGGACTGATCCATATTGAACTTCTTCAATATCTTGTCAAGGTATGTGCTTTGTGAAAGACCTATGAGGCGTCTCGATCTATCTCTATAGATCTTGATGCCTAATATGTAAGAAGCTTCTCCAAGGTCCTTCATTGAAAAACACTTATTCAAGTAGGCCTTTATACTTTCCAAGAATTCTATATCATTTCCCATCAATAGTATGTCATCCACATATAATATGAGAAATGCTACAGAGCTCCCACTCACTTTCTTGTAAACACAGGCTTCTCCATAAGTCTGTGTAAACCCAAACGCTTTGATCATCTCATCAAAGCGAATGTTCCAACTCCGAGATGCCTGCACCAGCCCATAGATTGAGCGCTGGAGCTTGCATACTTTGTCAGCATTCTTAGGATCGACAAAACCTTCCGACTGCATCATATACAATTCTTCCTTAAGGAAGCCGTTAAGGAATGCCGTTTTGACGTCCATTTGCCATATCTCATAATCGTAGAATGCGGCAATTGTTAGCATGATTCGGACAGACTTCAGCTTCGCTACGGGTGAGAAGGTCTCGTCGTAGTCAACACCTTGAACTTGTCGATAACCCTTAGCGACAAGTCGAGCTTTATAGATGGTAACATTTCCATCCGCGTCCGTCTTCTTCTTAAAGATCCATTTATTTTCTATCGCTTGCCGATCATCGGGCAAGTCTGTCAAAGTCCACACTTTGTTTTCATACAAGGATCCTATCTCGGATTGCATGGCTTCAAGCCATTTGTTGGAATCTGGACCCCCCATTGCTTCTTCATAGTTCGAAGGTTCACCGTTGTCCAACAACATGATTTCCAGGACAGGGTTGCCGTACCACTCTGGTGCGGAACGTGTCCTTGTGGACCTACGAAGTTCAATGGTAACTTGATCATGATCGTCATCATTAACTTCCTCTCTAGTCGGTGCAGGCACCACAGAAACATTTTCTTGTGCTGCGCTACTTTCCGGTTCGAGAGGGGTCATCTCATCAAGTTCCACTTTCCTCCCACTTACTTCTTTCGAGAGAAACTCTTTCTCCAGAAAGGACCCGTTCTTGGCAACGAAGATCTTGCCTTCGGATCTGAGGTAGAAGGTATACCCAATGGTTTCCTTAGGGTATCCTATGAAGACGCATTTTTCCGACTTGGGTTTGAGCTTTTCAGGTTGAAGTTTCTTGACATAAGCATCGCATCCCCAAACTTTAAGAAACAACAGCTTAGGTTTCTTTCCAAACCATAATTCATACGGTGTCGTCTCAACGGATTTCGACGGAGCCCTATTTAAAGTGAATGCGGCAGTCTCTAAAGCATAACCCCATAATGATAGCGGTAGATCGGTAAGAGACATCATAGATCGCACCATATCCAATAGAGTGCGATTACGACGTTCGGACACACCATTACGCTGAGGTGTTCCAGGCGGCGTGAGTTGTGAAACAATTCCACATTTCCTTAAGTGTGTGCCAAATTCGTGACTCAAATATTCCCCTCCACGATCTGATCGTAAGAACTTTATTTTCCTGTCACGTTGATTCTCAACCTCACTCTGAAATTCCTTGAACTTTTCAAAGGTCTCAGACTTGTGTTTCATTAAGTAGACATACCCATATCTACTCAAGTCATCAGTGAGGGTGAGAACATAACGATAGCCACCGCGAGCCTCAACGCTCATTGGACCGCACACATCAGTATGTATGATTTCCAATAAGTTGGTTGCTGGCTCCATTGTTCCGGAGAACGGAGTCTTGGTCATTTTGCCCATGAGGCATGGTTCGCACGTGTCAAATGATTCATAATCAAGAGACTCCAAAAGTCCATCTGCATGGAGTTTCTTCATGCGTTTGACACCAATGTGACCAAGGCGGCAGTGCCACAAGTATGTGGGACTATCATTATCAACCTTACATTTCTTGGCATTCACACTATGAATATGTGTAACGTCACGTTCGAGATTCATTAAGAATAAACCATTGACCAGCGGGGCATGACCATAAAACATATCTCTCATATAAATAGAACAACCATTATTCTCGGATTTAAATGAGTAGCCATCTCGCATTAAACGAGATCCAGATACAATGTTCATGCTCAAAGCTGGCACTAAATAACAATTATTGAGGTTTAAAACTAATCCCATAGGTAAATGTAGAGGTAGCGTGCCGACGGCGATCACATCGACCTTGGAACCATTCCCGACGCGCATCGTCACCTCGTCCTTCACCAGTCTCCGCTTATTCCGCAGCTCCTGCTTTGAGTTACAAATATGAGCAACCGCACCGGTATCAAATACCCAGGAGCTACTACGAGTGCTGGTTAGGTACACATCAATAACATGTATATCACATATACCTTTGGTATTGCCGGCCTTCTTATCCGCTAAGTACTTAGGGCAGTTCCGCTTCCAGTGACCGTTTCCCTTGCAATAAAAGCACTCAGTCTCAGGCTTAGGTCCATTCTTTGTCTTCTTCCCGGCAGCTTGCTTACCGGGCGCGGCAACTCCCTTGCCGTCTTTCTTGAAGTTCTTCTTACCCTTGCCTTTCTTGAACTTAGTGGTTTTATTCACCATCAACACTTGATGTTCCTTTTTGATCTCCACCTCCGCTGATTTCAGCATTGAATATACCTCAGGAATGGTCTTTTCCATCCCCTGCATATTGAAGTTCATCACAAAGCTCTTGTAGCTAGGTGGGAGCGACTGAAGGATTCTGTCAACGACCGCGTCATCCGGGAGATTAACTCCCAGCTGAGACAAGCGGTTGTGCAACCCAGACATTTTGAGTATGTGTTCGCTGACGGAACTATTCTCCTCCATCTTACAACTGTAGAACTTGTCGGAGACTTCATATCTCTCAACCCGGGCATGATCTTGGAAAACCATTTTCAGCTCTTGGAACATCTCATATGCTCCGTGCTGATCAAAACGCTTTTGGAGCCCCGGTTCTAAGCTGTAAAGCATGCCGCACTGAACCAGGGAGTAATCATCACTACGCGACTGCCAGGCGTTCAGAACGTCTTGAGTTGCTGGGAAAATAGGTGCATCACCTAGCGGTGCTTCAAGGACATATGCTTTCTTGGCAGCTATGAGGATAATCCTCAGGTTATGGACCCAATCCGTGTAGTTGCTACCATCGTCTTTCAGCTTGGTTTTCTCTAGGAACGCGTTGAAGTTGAGGGCAACATTAGCGTGGGCCATTTGATCTACAAGACATATTGTAAAGATTTTTAGACTAAGTTCATGATAATAAAGTTCATCTAATCAAATTATTAACGAACTCCCACTCAGACAGACATTCCTCTAGTCATCCAAGTGTTACATGATCTGAGTCAACTAGGCCATGTCCGATCATCACGTGAGACGGACTAGTCATCATCGGTGAACATCTTCATGTTGCTCATATCTTCTATACGACTCATGTTCGACCTTTTGGTCTCTTGTGTTCCAAGGCCATGTCTGTACATGCTAGGCTCGTCAAGTCAACCTAAGTGTATTGCGTGTGTAAATCTGGCTTACACCTGTTGTATGCGAACGTTAGGACCTATCACACCCGATCATCACGTGGTGCTTCGGAACAACGAACCTTCGCAACGGTGCACAGTTAGGGGGAACACTTTCTTGAAATTTTAGCGAGGGATCATCTTATTTATGCTACCGTCGTTCTAAGGAAATAAGATGTAAAACATGATAAACATCACATGCAATCAAATAGTGACATGATATGGCCAATATCATTTTGCTCCTTTTGATCTCCATCTCCGGGGCGCCATGTTCATCATCGTCACCGGCATGACACCATGATCTCCATCATCATGATCTCCATCATCGTGTCTTCATGAAGTTGTCTCGCCAATTATTACTTCTACTACTATGGCTAATGGTTAGCAATAAAGTAAAGTAATTACATGGCGTTTCAGTTGACACGCAGGTCATAAATAAATTAAGACAACTCCTAGGCTCCTGCCGGTTGTCATACTCATCGACATGCAAGTCGTGATTCCTATTACAAGAACATGATCAATCTCATACATCACATATATCATTCATCACATCCTTATGGCCATATCACATCACATGACACTTGCTGCAGAAACAAGTTAGACGTCCTCTAATTGTTGTTGCAAACTTTTACGTGGCTGCTATAGGTTTCTAGCAAGAACGATTCTTACCTACGCCAAAACCACAACGTGATATGCCAATTTCTATTTACCCTTCATAAGGACCCTTTTCATCGAATCCGATACGACTAAAGTGGGAGAGACAGACACCCGCTAGCCACCTTATGCAACTAGTGCATGTCAGTCGGTGGAACCTGTCTCACGTAAGCGTACGTGTAAGGTCGGTCCGGGCCGCTTCATCCCACGATGCCGCCGAATCAAGATAAGACTAGTAACGGCAAGTAAATTGACAAAATCAACGCCCACAAAACTTGTGTTCTACTCGTGCATAGAAACTACGCATAGACCTAGCTCATGATGCCACTGTAGGGGATCGTAGCAGAAATTTAAAATTTTCTACGCATCACCAAGATCAATCTATGGAGTTTACTAGCAACGAGAGAGATGAGTGCATCTACATACCCTTGTAGATCGCGAGCGGAAGCGTTCAAGAGAACGGGGTTGATGGAGTCGTACTCGTCGTGATCCAATTCACCGATGATCCTAGCGCCAAACGGATGGCACCTCCGCGTTCAACACACGTACGGTTGGGAGAGACGTCTCCTCCTTCTTGATCCATCAAGGGGGAAGGAGAGGTTGATGGAGATCCAGCAGCACGACGGCGTGGTGGTGGAAGCAGCGGGGATCTCGGCAGGGCTTCGCCAAGCTCAGCGAGAGGGAGAGGTGTTACGGGGGGAGAGGGAGGCGCCAGGGGCTTGGGTGCGCAGCCCTCCCTCCCCCCCTTTATATAGGGGCCCTGGGGGGCGCCGGCCCCTGGAGATCCCATCTCAAGGGGGGCGGCGGCCAAGGGGGGGACTTGCCCCCCAAGTCAGGTGGGGCGCCACCACCCCCAGGGTTTCCAACCCTAGGCGCAGGGGGAGGCCCATGGGGGGCGCACCAGCCCACCAGGGGCTGGTTCCCTTCCCACTTCAGCCCATGGGGTCCTCCGGGATAGGTGGCCCCACCCGGTGGACCCCCGGGACCCTTCCGGTGGTCCCGGTACAATACCGGTGACCCCCGAAACATTCCCGGTGGCCGAAACTGGACTTCCTATATACAAATCTTTACCTCCGGACCATTCTGGAACTCCTCGTTATGTACGGGATCTCATCTGGGACTCCGAACAACTTTCGGGTTACCGCATACTAATATCTCTACAACCCTAGCGTCACCGAACCTTAAGTGTGTAGACCCTACGGGTTCGGGAGACACGCAGACATGACCGAGATGACTCTCCGGTCAATAACCAACAACGGGATCTAGATACCCATGTTGGCTCCCACATGCTCCTCGATGATCTCATCGGATGAACCACGATGTCGAGGATTCAAGTAATCCCGTATACAATTCCCTTTGTCAATCAGTACGTTACTTGCCCGAGATTCGATCGTCGGTATCCCAATACCTCGTTCAATCTCATTACCGGCAAGTCACTTTACTCGTTCCGTAATGCATGATCCCGTGACTAACTACTTAGTCACATTGAGCTCATTATGATGATGCAATACCGAGTGGGCCCAGTGATACCTCTCCGTCATACGGAGTGACAAATCCCAGTCTCGATCCGAGCCAACCCAACAGACACTTTCGGAGATACCTGTAGTGCACCTTTATAGCCACCCACTTACGTTGTGACGTTTGGCACACCCAAAGCATTCCTACGGTATCCGGGAGTTGCACGATCTCATGGTCTAAGGAAATGATACTTGACATTAGAAAAGCCTCGGCAAACGAACTACATGATCTAGTGCTATGCTTAGGATTGGGTCTTGTCCATCACATCATTCTCCTAATGATGTGATCCCGTTATCAATGACATCCAATGTCCATGGTCAGGAAACCGTAACCATCTATTGATCAACGAGCTAGTCAACTAGAGTCTCACTAGGTACATGTTATTGTCTATGTGTTCACACATGTATTACGATTTCCGGATAACACAATTATAGCATGAACAATAGACAATTATCATGAACAAGGAAATATAATAATAACCATTTTATTATTGCCTCTAGGGCATATTTCCAACAGCCGTCGCCCGATAGCCATGGCCCGGCCGAAGGTAATGACATACGCCATACTCCCGCCGGAGCGAAGCTTTAATCTAGAGGCGACGCAAAGCCCAGATAGCAACCGCCCTGCCTCCGGAGTCCGGACTAGCCGGAGCCGGACGAGGAGGCGTTGGAGGCGGAGCAGCATGCAGAGACGGAGGAGAAGAACGACGACGCGGAGCCGGAATAGGAGGAGGACGACGCGGGCAAAGCAGAGCCGGAGGAGGATGATGATTTCCATTATACCCAGACTTAAAGGGCTCTGAGTTTCACGCCACATTTATTTCATAGAGATAAGAGAAAGGAAATTTTAGTGGTCATGCATGCATCTTTTTGTGCTAGCACTCCTATATAAGGGTTAACCGTCGCTTCCCACGGACGTGCGCGGGCGGTGGAAGAGGAAGGAGAAGGGAAGTAGGCTGTGGAGTACGCCAGTTGCAGCACGAGCTCCAAGGAACGTTCGTGCCAAACAATGCATAGTTGTACAGTATAGTCCAGCGGAGTATGAATTGGCCTTTAGGTTGCGTGTGGATGACATGGCCGCAACAAAAATCGGAGGGGTGTGAAGCCCTTCTTTCATTCAAAAAAATGGTTGCAACATGCAGGCTGCAGTTCGACAGCCTACCGCTCCGCTTCGCATGGTTTGATCACGCAAGATTTGCATGCATGCATGTCACGCACGTACTTGTCAAAGGCGTGCTCGAAAAAGGGCGACCATGTCCGCTAATCCGTGTTGGTCCATGCGCCCGGAAAACAACTAATCCCAGTCGCGGTAAATGTCATGCGTGCTTTAATTCCGGGCTAGTGGATGGACGCGAACGTGCCGTACAACAAACCGCCCGCCAGCTCCCTATTCTCTATATCTCTACTCTTATAATAATAATAATCTATCTATCTATCTCTATCTCTCTTCTACTACTCTACTACTCTTATAAAAACCAGAGTTGGTGGTGATGGTGTGCCTGCCATCCTGCAGTATAGGCCGTCCGATTTATATCTAACGGATAGGAAGAAAACTATGGCAATTTTGCAAAAAAGATACCCACACCCCTCTCCACATTTGCAAAATAAGGCCTTCCCTTGTTCATCCTTTTCTCTCACAAGATAAACTACTCATACAAATGCATCTTGATGTTACGTGCAATGCACGAGGATGTTTCCTTGGGGGTCTCTCCAGCGCGGCGTCGCCGTAGTTGCAAGTTGACGCCCCTCGAGATGCCGACGTTGAGGGGCACTCGGATTTTTGTCCGATGAGCAGGTAAGTGATGAGTTTGATCGCGTAGTAAATGCATTCTAAAGACTACTTATGTGTCCATTTCGTAATCCCCCGCTGCCCACTGTTTCACAGGTTAGGCTTGGTGCCAGTGGAGATTTGCTTGCATATGTACGGGAGGGTACCAACATCAATTTGCACAACATTTACAACGGTGACACCATTCCCGTAGAACCTTTATCCAACATTGGGATCAGCCATGCAACGGGCCATCGCCTGAATTGGTACGATGGAACCACGGTGAGATTGAAGAAGATAGCAATCCCAGAAGCCCCAATAAGGTCGTCCGCCAACCAAAATTACACTCTCATCACGGTGTTCGACATCGCGATTGCTTTCACGAACCCTGTACATGGCGGTCAAAGGTGGACCATGTTGTCTGCGGCCGATTTGCTGCCGAACGAGTATGAAGACGTTGTGCTCCTTTCTAACCGCATCTTCGCGGTGACAAACCAGGGGACTTGTTTCGTATGGGACACATCCTACGGTATACTCCCTCTCTTCTAGTTTATTTGTTTTGAATTTTTCCGTTTTATAAGTTTCAAATTCAAATTTAGAGCTCCCCATCACATGTTGAGATTACAATGTCCATTAAATCATTGCGTGCATGTACTAGTTTTTTATTGGTCATTTATATTGGTCACGCATGCATGCATTGCAAGTACAGTAACGTTTTTACCACAATTTCTTAGGAAACTGAGTGCAATAATTGAGTAGTTTGGCAAACTACCGGTACTGACCGCCCTGGCCCACCATTGTCGAGGGATATCCGCGGCCACCTATGGGACCGGGTGGCCTCTTGCTGGTTCGACGGGGGGACATCGCGTTGCACAAAGAGCAGGTCAGCGCACGACAGCACGGCAGAGAGCACACAAGCAATTTACCCAGGTTCAGGCCGCCGCGAGGCATAAGACCCTACTCCTGCTTTGGTGGATTGATGGTGGAATGAGTGTGGTGGTGCGTAGTACACTTGCCCGGCAAGGTTTGCCTCGGGGCCGCAGTGGCTACGCGCGTATGGTGGTTTGGGTTTGTCAACTTTCCAACCCTCTAACCCCTCCTACGAGTGCCATGGGCCTCCTTTTATAGATTAAGGGGTCACCACAATGGCAAAGTGGTCATTATCCACTGATACGATAGCAAACAGTGCTATCATACCTAACTCTGCGGGCTGACAGGGTGCATTAAATGCACCGCTTAGTGTCACATCACTGGTTGCCCGGCAAGGCCTGTCGGGCTATCTTGCCAGCTCCGCGCATGTTCTCTTGACACGTTGCAGAACGGGTGTCACCTGTAGGTTTCTTCTGTAGGAAATGGCTGCCATGTGGCGAATGGCTGCCACTTAGTCATCTTGCGGCTTGACACCGCACTGATCGATGACGTGAGTCGTGGTTGAGTGGTTGGTGGGGTGGTTCTGCCCCCACGAGCCCCGGCAGGCTCTGCCGGGGAGCCCTGATTGCTTGCTTCTGGCGGTGGCCTCGCCCCTTGCCGGGCTCGCCTGCCCGGCAAGGGAGGCCCTTCTCTTGTCGATGCCTTGCTTCTCTGGCTCGCCCTTGGTCTCTCTGAGCTACATGTTGTTCTTCGAATCTCTTGGTTCTTCTATCTCTGGCTTAAGCTGATGCTTCAATCTTGATCTTGTGCCTGTGCACGGTTGGGCAACAGACCCAGGGTTTGTTGCACCGACAGAAGCCCCCGGGTCTGCCCCGAACGCCCTGCTGAGCGTCGTCGGGGTAGGGCCTAATAAGTGCACATGTAGAATCGCTAAAGGGGTTGGCCCCTTGAGGTTTCCATTGCTGCTTCACCAGCCTTGATCTTGGGGGCGGTTTCCGATTTCTCCGCACGTGGTGTAAAGCCAATAGTGGTGGGGCCGTGGCAGTGATGGCCCGTGAATGACTTCAACGCACGGGGTAGAAACCGCCAAATTACTCTTCCCGCGGCGCGCCCTTATCCTTAGCCATGTATGTTGCATGCATCGCGCGGGGTAGGTAACGGAGGCGAGTGGCACAGGAGAGCATCTTGAAGTGGGTCCGCCCGCCTTGAATTGGCGGAGGAGGGCGGTGATAACCCGTTGATGGTGCAGCTGCCCTTCCCCGCCCAGCCTATAAAAGGAGGGGCGGAGGAGGGCGAAGTCATTCATCTTTGCATTCTTCCTCCTCTTCTCTCGTTCTCTGCTTCCGCTGGTGATGTTGAAGAGGAGAGCCTGGGGCCAGCCTCCGGGCTTCTGGTTGGGGTCTCCCATGGATCTGAGAAGGAGGTTCGGGCGGCGCGGCGCTGACGCTGGGAGTAGGAACCCCGGCGTGTTTGCCGCCGCATCACCCGTAGCCTTGACCTTAGTGGGAGGGGACGCGGCCGACATCATGCCATGGCTCGAAGAGGGCACGACGCGTGGTAGTCGACCGCTCTTCATTCTTCATCTTCCGGCGGTATCGGGGAGGAGCCGTAAGAAGGATCCACCATTAATAGGGGCAAATTTGGCTCCTCCTCGGTGCGGTCATCTCGTCGACCAGGGAGGCTCTTTTCTTTCTCACGCGTCTTCAAGATGTGCGGTATCTTCCAACGCCAGGGCTCCTGGGGACGACCATGCTCTCTGTGGAAGGGTTTAGAGAGCATGGTGTCCGGCGTGGGGGTCGCGCCAAGGTCTTCAGGTGGTAGTGATGCGTACGGCAGCGGCAACCCACAACGCGCCAAGAACGGGGACGTCCGTTCTGACGAGTCGTGTTTGCCAGTGACTCCGTCCCTCCCATCTAGTCCTCCGGCAGTGTCGCCATCCACGCCTGCCCTACAATTTCTTCCTCCTCGCTGGGGAGAGGCACCGTCCTGATCCTAGGGAGGCGCCAAATCCCAGTTGTGCTCGCCTCCGGCTCCCTCGGCCTCTTCTTGCAGGGAATGGACAGGGGCAAAGGCGTAATGGGGCACTTGTCTTTTTTCAATCTTAAATCTATAGGCAATTGCCAAATTTTAATTCAAATAATGTAATCTCTCGAGTCCATCTTTGTGTTCCGTAATGCTTGTACTTGTATTAGCATATGAATGAAAAAGATGAGTCTTGTCAGGAACCCGTGCATGTATATGTCCATGCAGAGGTGGAGTACCTCTTTAATGTAAATAAACGAGTTTCCTCGGCAGGATATCCTGCCGGCACCCTCTTTTGTCTGCCGGAGAGATCCGCCTGCCTGGGAACAAACAGAGGGGCCAGCCCCCCGCCAACTCGTTTTTACCAAAGGCTACAGCGACCATCCTGACTGAAGCAACGTTCAAGTCATGGATGGGAGCACCTAAGTTTCAAAAAGAGAGGCGAGGTTTCCTTATGCGAAGTTATAGCTTTACAGAACACTAATGGACAAGAGGTAAACTTATCTGTTTGGCTCTGCCGGGGATCGCAGTGCCGTGCAATCTTCTCGTCCTTCGTCGAAGTCAAGTTCACGACAGGAACCTGCAACTCCATGTAGATGAGAATGAATGCAGGATGCAATCCTATCTATATGCATATGCAAATGCTCATGAAATGCTTGTGCAGTGATCTGGGTGTGCTCGTGCATGCATGCAATCTTAGTTGCCCCCCCCCTATAGCGCTTCTTTATTTTCTCTTGCACGGGGTCATCGCCCCAGCTTTGTACAAGGGGTTACATGCAGCTGAGGCAAGACCTATATAAAAGGGTGGCTGCCGCGCCTAACGGGTAGTACTTATGTAGATGCTCAATATTCCATGAGTTTTGCAACGATGTGCCATCTCCGGTCTCCAGACGGACTGCGCCAGGTCTGTTGACTCGTACCACCCGGTAAGGGCCTTCCCACTTCGGTGATAGCTTGTTTGTACCCTTGGCGGACTGAACGTGCCTAAGGACAAGGTCACCTTTCTCAAAACACCGGGCATGAACCCTGCGGCTGTGATAGCGATGCAGGCCTTGCTGGTAGCGTGCAGCACGCGTAGCCGCCCGGCGCCGGTTCTCCTCAAGTAGCACAGCGTCGTCACGCCGGTGCTGATCTTGCGCTACTTCATCATAGGCAAGCACTCGAGGAGACCCGTAAATGAGTTCCGTGGGGATAACTTCTTCTGCTCCGTAGACCAGGGAGAAGGGAGTCTGCCCGGTAGCTCGGTTAGGTGTCGTTCTGAGGGACCAGAGAACTATCGGCAGCTCCTCGATCCACCGCCTGTCGTGCTTTTGCAGCGTATCGAAAGTCCTTGTCTTGAGTCCACGAAGCACTTCAGCGTTCGCCCTCTCAGCTTGTCCATTGCTCCGGGGGTGTGCTACAGAAGCGAATGAGATCTTGCATCCGAGGGTATGAACATATTGCATGAAGGTGTGGCTCGTGAACTGGGTGCCGTTGTCAGTGATGATCCTTGCCGGAACTCCGAAATGACACACCAATTCTTTCAAGAACTTGATAGCTAACTGAGTAGTCACCTTTCTCACGGCGGTCACTTCCGGCCACTTTGTAAACTTGTCGATGGCAACGAACAAGAATACAAAGTCCCCGATTGCTCGGGGGAAGGGGCCGAGGATATCGAGCCCCCAGACCGAAAATGGCCATGATCAAGGGATTGTCTGAAGGGCTTGGGTGGGCTGGAATGGAACTGGCAGGCTTCACATGTCGTGACGAGCTCAACTGCTTCTTGGAGGGCTGTGGGCCAATAGAATCCTTGCCAGTATGCTTTCCCAACTAATGCCCTTGATCCAATTTGTGAGCCGCACATTCCTTTGTGAATCTCAGCCAGCAGTTCCTTTCCATCCTCCCGGTAGACACACTTCAATTTCACACTGTTGGGCCTTCTTCTGTACAGAGTATCATCGACAAACTGATCCATACTGGCCCTCCGGGCTACTTTCTCAGCTTCATCTTGGTCGCCGGAAAGTTCTCCGGTTTGGAGGAAGCGGACGATGTCCCTTGCCCAAGTTGGAGCCTGGAGCTCAGCAACGAGGACTAGCAGCACCTCCTCGGCTGCGGGAGCACCAGCCTCGTTCGCGGGGTCCATAGGCCCAGCTGGAGGGGGTGGTCCGGCAGGCTGTGAGGAGTTGTTTCCGCCAGGGTCTCTGCCGGGAGAGGCTTACCGTAGTCCAACTTTCTCCTTTTCCGGGCCATTGTGGCTGGTGATACAGAGGGTTGAGAGAGATGGAGAACAAAAGTTCATGGTTCCACGGGAAGCTTCTGCGCAACACACTTCGACAGGTGATCAGCTATGCTATTTTCCGCATGGGGTACGTGCTCTGTTTATAACCCATCAAATGCACCTCCAATCTCCTTACTTCCTCGACGTATGCTTCCATCAATGGTCTTTGATAATCCTTGTTGACTTGTCTCACCACAAGCTGTGAATCTCCTCGAATGATCAACTTCTTAACTCCCAATTCTGTTGCAATCCTGAGCCCGACAAGGAGCCCTTCATATTTAGCTATATTGTTGGTGGCTTCCTCCCGGGCAAAGTGCATTTGGACGATGTACTTTAAGTGCTCCCCGGAGGGGGCAACAAAAAGCATGCCAGCCCCTACACCTTGTAGGGAAAAAGCACCATCAAAATACATGATCCATTCTTGGGGTGATTCCTTGCTGGGGAGAACTATTTCTGTTACTTCCTCATCAGGGGTTGACGTCCATTCTGCAATAAACTCTGCCAGTGCCCTGCTCTGAATAGTTGATGTGCTCTCAAACTTCAAACCAAAGCTGGATAACTCCAAAGCCGACTCCACTATTCTACCAGTAGACTCAGGGTTTCAGAGTATCCTTTGCAATGGAAAACGAGTGACAACCGTAATCTCATGGGCTTGGAAGTAGTGGCGCAGTTTCCTTGAGTCCATGATGAGGCCAAAGATCAATTTTTGCACACCAGAATATCTCGATCTAACCCCTTATAACAAGGAGCTGGCGAAGTATACTGGGTGCTGCACCACTTTCTTCCTTGTCGCATCCTTGGGGTTGCTCTCGTTGCCGTGCTCACTGCTATTCTGATCCTTTCCTGACTCTGTCATGACTTGGCCACTTTCTGCCTCATCCACCTCTCGCTGTGCTACCAAGGCTGCACTAACCATCTGGTTGGTTGCCGCCAAGTAAAGCAATAACGGCTCCTGGGGTTTGGGTGCAACCAAGGTAGGCACAAATGATAGGTAAGCCTTCAATTCTTGCAGAGCTGTATCTGCTTCCGGGGTCCACTGCATAGGCCCTGCTTTCTTCAAAATTTTGAAGAACGGTAGGGCACACTCGGCAGACTTGGAAATGAATCTGCTTAGCACGGCAACGCATCCCGTCAAGCGCCTTACATCCTTAACTATCCTTGGCGCTTGGATCTGCTCAATGGCCTTGATCTTGTCGGGGTTGGCTTCAATCCCCCGATGGGCCACGAAGAATCCAAGTAGCTTGCCGGAGGGGACACCGAATACACACTTCTCCGGATTGAGCTTCAAGTTGATCTTGCGCAGATTAGCAAATGTCTCTTCCAAATCCTGGATAAGGGTGGCCTTATCCTTGGTTTTGACCATGATATCATCCATATAGGCTTCTATATTTCTATGCAGCTGTGGCTCAAAACCAATCTGGACTGTTCTTGCAAAAGTGGACCCGGCACTCTTTAATTTGAAAGGCATGCGAACAAAGCAGTACATACCACATGGAGTGATGAACGATGTCTTCTCCTCATCCTCTTTGGACATGAAGATCTGGTGATATCCGGAGTATGCATCCAGAAAGGAGAGCAAATCGCAACCTGAATTGGAATCCACGATCTGGTCGATGCGCGGCAAGGGGAATGGGTCCTTCGGGCAAGCCTTGTTGAGATCCGTGAAATCAATGCAGAGCCTCCATTTCCCATTCGCCTTCCGGACCACCACTGGGTTTGCCAACCACGTAGGGTGGGGTACTCCTCTGACCAAACCAGTTGCATCTAATTTCCTGATCTCTTCGGCAATGAACTACTGCCGCTCCAAGGCCTGCTTCCGGACATTCTGTTTGACAGGTCGGGCGTGTGGGCAGACAGCAAGGTGGTGCTCGATTGCCTCCCTGGGAACACCGGGGATATCAGATGGTTGCCAGGCAAACACATTGATATTCGCCCGCAGGAAGGCAACGAGCGCGCTTTCCTATTTGTCATCAAGGGTGGCGCTGATAGTGAAAGTACCATCAACACCAGCCAGCCCTGCCGGGACCTTCTTCACTTGGGGTGCAGCAACCTTGGATCTCTTGCTGTTGGAACACTCCGGCACGTCATCAACGGGCGCCGTCACTCGGAAGGGGCACGCTTCCTGGACTCCTTGCCGGAGGCCCTACAATACCTCTTCTTTCCATTGCTTTCTTTAGCGGGAGCTGACCCTGCCGCAGCCTCTGCCGCGACCGCATCCCGATACATCTTGTCTAAGCAGATAATTGCATCCTTCTCATCTGATGGGATAGTGATGACTCCCAGTGGCCCGGGTATCTTCAAAGTTTTATAAGAATAATGAGATGCTGCCATGAATAGCCAGGGTCGGGCACCCTAGAATCCCATTGTACGGCAGGGGGGATCAACCACATCAAACACAATCTTCTCAGTCCGGTAGTTCAGTTCTCCCCCAAACATCACCAGCAACATAATCTTCCCCTTAGGATGGCTCCTGCCGGGATTGACTCCTTGAAACGTGCGGGTAACCTCTAACTCTTCTTCTCCTATCTGAAGCTTGTTGATGACTGCCGGGGAAATCAGATTCAACCCGGCCCCGCCATCCACTAACATCTTTGTGAAGTTGAGGTTGCGAATTGTTGGGGAGACCAACAATGGAAAACACCCTACCGTTGTGGTGCGGTCAGGCGTGTGGGACCACTTGAGCGGCTTCCGGGCCTCTGGCGCTGGTTCCACAACATTGACCTCTCGTGCCCACTGCTTGAGTTGGCGGTGAGAGGTGTGCAAAGATGCACCTCCATCAATGCATAGGGCGTCAGTGGCCTTCTGAAATTCCTGTTCACTGGTTTCCTCTTCATTCCCTTCATCACTCACATCATCACAGATTTCCTTCTCTTGGCCCCTGGTGGGTTTTCCTTGGTTCCGAAAGGGCTTGCCGGGGCAATTTGCTTCACCGCCTCGGCCCTTACCGCCAGCAGCGTTCTGACCTCTCTCCTTATCATGCTTATCATACTCTGCCCTCTGTTTCTTGACGAGCCGCTCAATCTGATAACATTCCTGAAGGTCGTGGCCTTTAGTCCGGTGGATCTTGTAGTACGGCCCATCACCATTTCCAGCTTTTTCCGCGGCAGCGGCCTCCCGGCAGGCAGTGCACGCGCCAGCTTCTTTGCCGGGGGCCTCAGCCTTGGCCTTCTTGCCGGTACTAGGTGTGCCCGAACCTTCTACAGTCATCATTGCCTTATCTCTTGGCTTCTTGCTGCGCTTCTTGCCCTTTCTCTGACTGGTTGATTCATCCTCATCCTCTGAATCAACATTGATGCAATCCTCCTCTCCGGGCAACTTCCTTCCTTCCTCCATCCGAACACACTTATCCACCAGTGTGTATAGCTCCTTCACAGTCTTGGGCAACCGCACATTCATCTTAGAACGAATGCGACGGTTGCGCACATTGGACTAGGAGGCTGCAATAACGGCTGCCGGATGGATATTTGGAATATTCCTATGAACTTTACTGAATCTTTGTAAATACTTACGAAGGATTTCTCCTTCCTTCTGCTGGAGAAGCTGCAGATCGCTGGGCCTACCGGGCTCTTGGTGGCCACCAATGAAAGCACCGATGAACTCGTGGCACAGGTCTTCCCATGACGAAATGGAGTTCTCCAGCAGGTGCATAAGCCAAGACCTCACATTGGACTTGAGGGCCAAAGGGAAGTAGTTGGCGAACACCTTCTCGTCTCTTCCCCCGGCAGCCTGAACAGCGATGGTGTAGATGCTCAGGAACTCTGTCGGGTTTAGCCTCCCGTCGTACTTCTCAGGTATCTCTGGCTTGAACGTGTGAATGGATGGCCAACGGACTTGCCGCAGCTCTCGTGTAAAGGCAGGGCAGCCGACCTCGAAAGGTAGGCACCCGCCAACACCGAGCGCAGGCTCGTCGACGTTGAGGCCGCCGCACCCGTCGGTCTGGCGGAGGTCATCGTGGCACCGATCCAAGGCAACGCGCGCGTCTCCCCGCCGCCTATCCTCCAGGGCTCGACGTTGGCCTGGACGTGCTCGAGGGTCAGAAGAGGCCAATGAGATGTCGTCGGGGTTTTGATTCTGCTGCGCCCCCGTCATCTGTCGTGGTGGGGACCGCACCGTAGGGACAACCCCCTCCGTTCGGCCAGCAGTGCGGGCGGTTACCGTTGCTTGGGGAGGTCGTGGCGGGCCGGCTCGTCACGAGCCCCCAGCCTCAGCGAACCTGAGCAGGCTCTGGATGGTGGCACGCCATTCATCCATCTGCTCGGCCGCCGGCGGAAACCTCAGTACGAGCTGAGCTCGTGCCATAGCCTCCGTGGCTATGCTTGGCATAGCAGTTGATGATGTCGACCGCACCGTCGCTTGGCTCCTAACGGCGCCAGCGATGGCGTCGGTGGTAATACTACGTCCACGCAGCTGCGGAAGGATCACCTGGGCTGCGGAGTCGTGCGGTGGTGGTGCTCGGGGGTCAATGGCTCCGTCGAGCTCAGCAGTCTGGTCGGCTCGTCCGGGAGGAGACACACGGGCCGTGGTCGCTCCCGTGGCGGGGGCGGCTGGAGGGCGGTGGTTCGCCCCGGACCGAGCGCCGTTGCTGCGGCTGTGCCCGTCAGTGGGGGGAGAGGGTGCAGAAGGAGCGACCCCCTTGCCCGCGCCTTATCGAGTGTGACCACCAGGGCGTTGCTGATGTTGTTCTCTTCTGACGTCTCTAGCCCCCGTGTCGGCCGCGGGGGAGCGGTGATGGCGCCACCTGCCCCAGTCACGCCCCAGCGGCGTTCACGTCCTCGCTCACCTCCGCAGCCTCCGAGGCACTCGAGGTCGTGGGCGGCGGAGCCTTCGAAGTGGACGGATGGGTCGAAGGGCCGGACTTCTTCTTCTTAGGTGCCATGGTCGATGGCGTCGTCGAAGATGAGGATGGCGATGATGATGACGCGCTGCGCATGCTTCCAGGTTCGAGCAAGCGAGCCCCCTACCTGGCGTGCCAAAGATGTCGCGGGATATTCGCGGCCACCTATGGGACCGGGTGGCCCCTAGCTGGTTCGGCGGGGGGACGTCGCGTTGCACAAAGAGCGGATCAGCGCACGGCAGCATGGCAGAGAGAACACAAGCAATTTACCCAGGTTCGGGCTGCCGCGAGGCGTAAGACCCTACTCCTGCTTTGGTGGATTGATGGTGGAATGAGTGTGGTGGTGCGTAGTACACTTGCCCGGCAAGGTTTGCCTCGGGGCCGCAGCGGCTACGCACGTATGGTGGTTTGGGTTTGTCAACTTTCCAACCCTCTAACCCCTCCTACGAGTGCCATGGGCCTCCTTTTATAGATTAAGGGGTCACCACAATGGCAAAGTGGTCATTATCCACTGATATGATAGCAAAGTGCTATCATACCTAACTCTGCGGGCTGACAGGGTGCATTAAATGCACCGCTTAGTGTCACATCACTGGTTGCCCGGCAAGGCCTGTCGGGCTATCTTGCCAGCTCCGCGCCTGTTCTCTTGACACAGGTTTCTTCTATAGGAAATGGCTGCCATGTGGCGAATGGCTGCCACTTAGTCATCTTGCGGCTTGACACCGCACTGATTGGCGACGTGAGTCGTGGTTGAGTGGTTGGTGGGGTGGTTCTGCCCCCACGAGCCCGGCAGGCTCTGCCAGGGAGCCCTGACTGCTTGCTTTTGGTGGTGGCCTTGCCCCTTGCCGGGCTCGCCTGCCCGGCAAGGGAGGCCCTTCTCTTGTCGATGCCTTGCTTCTCTGGCTCGGCCTTGGTCTCTCTGAGCTGCATGTTGGTTCTTCGAATCTCTTGGTTCTTCTATCTCTGGCTTAAGCTGATGCTTCAATCTTGGTCTTGTGCCTGTGCACAGTTGGGCAACAGACCCAGGGTTTGTTGCACCGACACCCATACCCCCTCCCTTGCCGGCGCGCGCTTCCCACGTGAAACAGTCAGTGTCGGCCCGAAGCGTCAGTGTCGCATTAATGCTCGGCCAGAGCGGAGGTGACCTCTCACTGGCGCCAGCTTTGAAGCAACGCGACGCCCAAGAGAGCGCCGCTTCCCGGTGCACGCGACTACTCCGCGTCGAGGCTGGCCATAGTTTGGATGAGTCTCCATAGGGAGGAGCCACACTAAGAAGCTGCGATGATATGGACTCCCGTTGCCCACCGTTATGGATCGTTCCATCTGTGAAGAACATGTGGGACTGGAACTACGAGACGGACATGTACCCAGGAGTGGACGTACGAACTTGAGTAATGTAGTGCAGTAAGTGAAGTAGAAAGGCACAAATAGTATAACCATGCGTGGCATATAGGCATTTGTCTCTTATTACCACTAAATGTTGTACGTGCAATGCACGGTGATGTTATGATGTACGTGCCTAAGTACTCTACTACTATATTAATTGGAGGCACATATTAGGTTTTATATTTGTTTACGTGTATGGCCCGAGACCTTCCAACTAGACGTGTCTTTCTCTCCGGGCCGCACTTTGTATCGTTCATACCACTAGTAGTACTACGTGTGGTCTCCAACCTAGAAGTGGAAGAAGTGGAGACGCTCTACCACGCTGTTCATGTCCCACTCCTTTCGCTGAGTGTGGGACATCCAGCACGTGCTGTGTTTGGCACTTCTTCGTCGTAAGAGTTGAAACGCTAGCTTTCATCAAAAATAAAAAATAAATATAAATTAGCAGTGATACTATACCATGCGGTTTCCTTGCTCCTCGATATCGGAAAGAATCCTTCCGTTCGCCGACATGTGGGATGTCGACCATCCTGGTCCACTTGCCATGCACGCAGAACTCCAAGGGAGAGTCACCCCAGTCGTTGCGCCGCAATAATAATGACTAATGAGCTGTCAAATCACAGGCCCAACCTTTCCCACTGTGAAGTTTCTCGGACGAAGGAACCATCATGACTTCGTTGAATTCCGCTTCTTGAAGAAAACTACTGTACCAGTAGCACTGCTAGCTACAGTAGTACTGTACTCCAGCAGAGGCCTCCTTTGGTTCATAGGATAGGAATTTTTATAGGAATATGAAAATCATAGGAAGTGAGATGACATGCATCTCAATTCCTATAGAGAAAGAGATGCCATTTGATGCATAGGATAGGAATTTTTTCATTGAGCCTAGGCTAATGTATTGGTAATTTGCTCTAAAAACTACATTAGTAACTAGTACTGGACATGCTCGTAATTAATTAAACAAACGTACGGGCGACACAGACACACACACTAACTACTAGTACTACTACTTCTCACATGCTGGCCAGACGCCGTTGTTCTCCTTCCTGGCTTTGTCGGCGACACCCCACCGTGCTTGGATCTCCCCCGAGCTCTCCGCAGCAGCACATGCGTCCTCTTCTTTCCTGCGGCGGCGGGCCTCTCTTTTCTTGAGTGCTTTCTACCTTTTCCGCTCCCTCTGTGCGGCTTTGGCCGCCTCTTGCTCTACCGCCCATTCGGCCTTGGCAGCTTCAAAGTCCGCCCATGTAGGTGTGAGGTCGCGAGCAGCGAACTCGGCACGGCGGGATGCCATCGCTTCCCTACCATTTTGTGTGCGGTCGTGGGCGGTGAGGAACTCGGCGCGGCGGGATGCCATTGCTTCCTTACCGGTTAGTACCGGCCTAAGGCCTTCATCCATATTAGTTTGCTGTCATCTCTATTTGTATCGTGCTACTGTGTTGCTACTGTCATGAGAAACTCCTTTATCTTTGCACGTTAAAGTTTTGCAACCTATGATACATGGCAATGCTTTGAGTGTTGAGCTAATTGGCACTGATTAAATAAACTAATACCTATCTTTAAGCAAGACTACTATGTTGCTAAATTTACCCATTAAGATAATGAGGGTGCTTCTATTTGTTAGTGTATGTTTCATCAACTAGTCCCACCATTACAGTAATCTCACTCTCTCAATATATGTGCCAACAGGGATGCTCGATTTTGGTGGAACTGCACAAAAACTTTGGGTGCTTCATTGCCTCGACTGCTTCCTTCCTTTCTTGCCAGTCGCTTATCTCGGCTTGCTTTCTTCCTTTCCTGTCAGTTGCTTCGCTTATCTCGGCTTCCAGTCAAAGGAAATAGTAATTGATATGCTACCTCACATAGGTTGGTACCGGTCTTTATCCTGATTATTGTGCTTGTCATATGTATTGGTAAATTGGTATTGTGCTACTATTTTTCGATTTCATAAAGGAGTAACTTGGAGCCTGAACTCGCAGGCAAATCATTACATTGGGCGATTTCAATAGAACTGCACAAAAAGATCAGATGGACAGATACTTATGATGTTGCTATGTACTCCAAAGTTCACTCAAACAAGTATCGATGTTGACAAGAAGTGCCTATATTCATTCAAGTAACAACCAGCATCAACTAGTTGTCAAACTCCAAGTATTAGGAGATTGAACGCCAAAAATATTGCTTGGCGCATAGCCCTGAAAAACGCAGTCTAGTCTTTGGTCCCAACTTGTGCCTTTTGGTTATCAGCACATATGGTTGCGAACTATGTGGCATGGAGTCTAAAGATTCCAGACAAGTTGGTTGACGCGTATATTCATCTGGCACTTAATCAGTCTGCACCCCAGGGATGCTCCATTTCAGTTGAACTGCACAAAAAATTTGGGTGGTTCATTTTATCAAACGCCTCCTTTCTTGTCTGCAATGTAGAATTTTGGCGAGCTACAGGACCAAGATGAGCCAGTAAACTAGTTGGATGGAAGTAGTGGCCAAGTTGCCCAAACCTCCCTCGGCATCGAGGCCACTATCTTAAGGATAAACCTACAAGCAAAGTTCAGATTGTCTGTGCTGCCTCTTATGTACTCGAAAAATTACTCGTGCAAGCATTAATTTTAGCAAGAAGTACCTCCGACTGAACACCATTTACCAGTCTGTACCCTAGATAATTAAAGTTTGTCCATGGATGATATCGGATGTGATCTCAATCATTTGGATGCATAAACATACTGAACATGTGTATATCTGAATCTTTTTGTGAATTATCTTAGAATATTGTCTTGTGATCTATCAATCATGTGGATGCATAGACATGCTGAACTTGTGTATATGTGAATCTTTTGAGTTGTTGATTGTGAATGTTGTCTATGAATATGAACGTGTCCTATGAACCTGAGTTTGATACGAATGTTTACCTTTTCCGTTGTACTTGTGTGTGAACTTGTTAGTATGTCTACTATGGGATTTGTGACGTGTGGGTGTCAACGACACACCTTCTTCCCGAGAAGAATTGCACCTGCTTATTAGGGTAACAACGGCGCATCAGCTCTTTTTAATCTTTTTGCTCTGTCTCCCCCCCTCCCCCGCTCAACCCTTGCCATAATGTTTTCAGCCTCAAAACAAACATAGTACTGCGTTGTTTTTTGGGCTTGATAAAAAATCAAGTGTTGCTTTCTGCTGGTTGGCCCGCCCAGCAAATGGGCTGCTAGTCCACCACGGACTGGGAGGCTAAAAATACAAGTTGTATGGTGCAGAGGCAAGTAAAAACACGCCATCGAGAGCCATCCACTGAAAAAAATCGCGTCTGATGTGCTTCTTCAGTCGCGCCGCCGGCCCCCTCTTTAATCCAGTTCGCTCCATTCCCCAACCGGCAGCATGAAACGGAAGTTCATTTCCCCCTCGCGCCTGCCGGGGGATTGAAGAAGCGCGGCACCGAATCCAACACCGGTGATGGCTGCTTGTCCAAGTGATTTTCAGATAAGAAACTGCATGTTTCAGAGGCAGAGCATTTAAATCAACATGCACTTTCCAAATATGGATAACAGAATGTTGGAAATTTTATTCATGGTAAAAAATGGAACTAACAACAAGTTAACATCATGCCGATCAACATTCATGTATAGCACATCTTCATATGATGCAAAGTCAAAAAGATATGCTATTTCAAAATGGCAAGACAATATTGAGTGTGCGAAAAATTGGGTAAACTAGGGACGAAATTTTGGCAAGTGTTAGATATTTTTCAAAATGGCCTAGGTTTTGTTTTTTAACATGCGTAGCCCATGACATACCGAGATAGTGGTTTCAACTTATTTTTTTGAGGTCCATCATGTGCGTACCGGCCTATTGGCCTCCCAGCGTAGGTTTTACTTTTTCTTAAAGATAGGCAGCCCAATGTATTTTTTAATAAAACGCAGATCTTTGTTCTATTTATCTATATATTCTTCTATATATAAGAATAATAATGATGTGTCCAATTTATGTTTTCCCTTCTAACCACATTATATATATTTATACTATTACTATTATCGCATATTTAATAGAGACTTATATATACGTTATAAAAACATCCCACGTCTTATTAACTTATAAAAGTAAATGTTTAACAGAAGTTGGCAAGGAAAATCCTGGTTGTTTTTAACTCACAGGCAAGGAAAATCCTGGTGATTGTGTACAAAAGCTTGTGAAGATTTTAAGGACCAATGTAATAATAACGCGCTCATTTTTGTTTTGAGCAATAACTCACTAATTTGTTAATTATATATATAATGTGTCGCTCCGGTTTATTTTTTGATATTAATTGCTCCTTCTAACCTAACATTATATATAGAACAAGCCCAGCTAATTCGTGTATTTCAAGAAAGTGCAAATGAGCTGGATTTCTTATAAAATATTAAATGGGCCGCATTGAAGCGAAATTATTTGTTCACCCATCCCAGCAAATGGATTGTAAATTCTAGAAAACATGGGTTAAATATATGCCACATTTTTGCAGGCTGACATGTGGGCCAATAGGTCGAAGCCTACACAAGGCGTTGTCAACTTGGTCAACAAATGATTATGACATCCACAGCCATTGGATTTATATCCAACGGCCCGCATGCACCTTCAATCTCTCATCTTCTTCCTCCAGCATCGCCGGGACCGCCTGCTCCGGCCTCCAGCAGCTAGCGGCTCTGCTTAGCACGCATCGCTGCGAGACGCTACCCCACTGCCGACCAGGCTATTCCTCCACCTCTCCACACCTTATGTTATTCTCCACCAACTACAGCCCCACACCGCACCAAAACCAGTTATAACCGTTATACTCCTCTCAATCTGCGACCCCACTGCCGCGTCTTCCCATCTCCGGGTCGTTCCCGTCCGAGCCTCGCCGTCGTCCAACGCCTCACTGCGCTCGGTGCGGCATGGTCAACAAACGAGAGTCATCGGAAGAGGACTGTACGTGCAGAGCCTGACGGCTGGGACCCACGAGATCCATGGTCGCACGCGAGGCAAGTTCCTCCCCCTGACAGCTGGAACCCACCGACTGTATCTTCGCACGGAAGGAAGTGCCTCCTTGTTATGCAAAAAAAACTATTCCTCCCGATGATAGCTGGGACCCGGTAGATTTGGTGGCTGACTTGTGGGCCTACTAAGCTAACGTGTACGGAGGTCTTTGTCAACTTATTCAACAAATGATTCTAGCAACTGGACCGTTGGATGTTAATCCAACAGCCGTGCTGCTTCTTCAACCTCTGTTCTTGCTCCTGTCTCCCGTGGGCGGCAGTGCTGCCGCACACCCGAACCAGTCAAGTTTCCCACTCCTCTCCATTTGCGACTCCACTGCCGCATCTTCCCCATCTCCAGGTCGTTCCAGTCTGGGGCCTCGCCGTCGTCCATCGGCCTTGGTGTGCTCGACATGGTGTGGTCAACGTGATCAACAAACGAGAGTCATCGGAAGATGACTGTACATGAGAGGCTGACAGTGGGGACGCACCACGCCCATGGACGCATGCATGCAACTGCATCATTTTTACCCTGAAAATAATGTTTTCTCCCCCTGACAACTGGGACCCACCAGCTACATCTTCGCACTCAAGGAACTGCGTCCTTATTACAGGCAAAAAAATGATTCCCCCCTGACAGCTGGGACCCAACAGCTATATCTTCGCACGCAAGGAAGTGCGTCATTATCCTCCTTGACAGTTGGGACCCACTCGGTCGAAGCGTACGTACCATTGTCTGTCTTATCACGAACGTGTACGTACATACTGCTCGATCGGTCGCTCTACAACGATGAATCATGGCCGAGTAAGTAGCGGCACATGTCATAGTAGAGCCCCCCACATAGCAGTTCAGGCTGTCCTGTCTAAACCGTGTACACGTACATACAGCCACATGCCAAAAAATACGGCCACGTACATAAAGACGAGCGGGGTCTCGAAATGCGTACTCGCGCATACGGACGGCTAGGGCTCATGTACATGGAGAGGCAACGGACGGTAGCAACATTGTCCTATTCATCTTCAGCTAACCGGCTGGGTCAGAATGGAGGAAACAACGTTGTGTTCATCGGGAGCCAAGTGACTGGGTCGGAATACGTCCTGTTCATCGAGAGGCAACAGACTGGGTCGGAATGGGTCGTGTTCAATGGGATCCAACTGGCTTGGATGGAATAGCCGGAACGGGGTCTGGCGTACCACAAAACGGAGGAAAACGGGCCTTGTGTTCGACCGCGTACGGTCGAAACGGGGTCCTGTTCATCGGGAAGGGTCTGGTGTACCGCAAAACGGAGGAAACCGACTTTTCTCGAGCTCCTACGGTCGAAACGGGGTCATGTTGATCAGGAGGGGTGTGGCATACCGCAAAACGGAGGAAACGGACTTCTCTTCTACCTCCTACAGTCGAAATGGGGGTCCTGTTCATCGGGAGGGGTGTGGAGCACCGCAAAACGGGACTCCACGGGCTATTGTTCATCCGCCGTCTACTACCTCCACGGGATTCTGTTCATCTCCACCGTCGACCTCCTCCAGCCTCCACGGGCTACTGTTCATCCACCGTCGACCTCCTCCAGCCTCCACCTGTAACTGTTCATCCACGGGTCCTGTTCATCCAGCCTCCACCGCTCCTCCACCGGCTACTGTTCAACCAGCCCTCTCCACGGGATCCTGTTCAACCACCCCTCCACGGCTACTGTTCATCCAGCCCTCCACCGGCTACTGTTCAACCAGCCCTCCACGGGGTCCTGTTCATCCAGCCCTCCACGGGGTCCTGTCATCCACCCCCAACCGGCTCGATTGGGGTCATGTTCATCCAGCGGCAACGGCCTCTACTACCACGGGGTCCTGTTCATCCAACCCCCACCGGGAACTGTTCATCCACCCCCCCCCCCCAACAACGCTCACTGTTCATCAAGAGGCAGCAGGTTCGATCCGCTTCAGTTAGCAGCAGTAGCGAAGGAGTCACTCAATCGGGTTCAGTTAACAGCCAAATCGATCGATCGCTCGGGTTCAGTAACGCGTAGCCTGCAGTGCAATCGCTCGGGTTCAGTAGGCGAACGCCTCGCTCGGGTTCAGTTAGAGCCCAACGCCTCGCACCCACGCGCATATGTGTACGAGAGAAACGCGCATCGCTCGGCCCCGACCACCCACCGTAACCGGGAACTCCCCGATATTTTCCTCGCCCTCGCTTCTACCACGGTTTTTTTCGTCATGGACGGCCCAAAGAATGTCATGCAGCTGCGTCTCCAGCCCGCCCAGGACGAAAATCCCATTTTCTGTCATGATTTTTTGTCATAGAAGTAGGAGCCCACCACATCTATGATGATACCGGGTTTTGTCACAATTATCGTCATAGAAGTGTCATAAGCATGATAAAAAAAATTGGTCGGCCCAAAATGTCACGGATGTGTCTTTTTTTTGTAGTGAGTGTTATATCCATCGCTTGCACTCATGTAATGCGTGGGAGTTGAAAAAGATGAAGCACGTTAACAAATATGAACCAATTGCTTGGCTGACACCGGGATAGTGCATGATTTATACTTTACGTTAAGAAGATGGAGCATGACAAGGCTATATGATTTTGTAGGGATAGCGTTCTTTAGCATTAATATTTTGAAAGGCATGATAGTTTGTTGGTATGCCTGAGTATTGATGTCTTTATGTCAAATTATAGACTATTTCTTTGAATCATTCAGATCTAAATATTCATGTTATAAAAGAAAGATTACATGATGAACACGTTAGGTAGCATTCCACATCAAAAAAATTGTTTTTATTATTTATCCACTCAAGGATGAGCAGGAATTACCTTCTCGTTCAAACACCAACTTTGAGAGCACAATTGTCATTCTTAGTTAACATGCATTGAGTATATTTAGTGTTGGATGTGAGCATGATTGGATTTCTTCTACCCTGAATTACAATGTTTAGTTGCTGCTTGAACTTCAGAGGTTCTCTGCATTTACGTTTTGTGGTCTCAAAAAGTGCTAGCGAGATACCATATGCTATCATATTATATGATGATTGTTTTGACAAATTTTTGGCATCTGAGATATGTTATTATTGCTCGCTAGTTGAGTATGCCATTGATACGAGTAAATGTGAGTTCTAAGTGTTATCATTCACATGGTTAGTTCACGATCTTTGCTGAAAACTTGGTTGGTAGTTAAGCTTATATACGACAACAAAAACAAAATAGTTTGTAAAAAAATCTTTGTCACTTTCAGTTTATCAACTGAATTGCTTGAGGACAAGCAATGAGTTAAGCTTGCCGGAGTTGATACCTTTCCAACGTATCTACTTTTCCAAACACTATTTCTCTTGTTTTGGACTCTAATTTGCATGATTTGAATGAAACTAATCCGGACTGACGCTGTTTCCGGTAGAAATACCATCGTGTTGCTTTTTGTGCAGAAATAAAAGTTCTCGAAATTGGACGAAACTTGGCGGAGATTTTTTATTGAATAAACTAAAAATACTGGTGCAAATATTCACGAGAGAGGGGGCACTTGCTGTCCACAAGACAACGGGGCGTGCCTACCCCCAGGGCGCGCCCTGATGTCTTGTGGGGCCCACAGGCATCCGTCTAACCTAATCCCATCTCCACAACTACCGTCTTCCCGAGAGAAAAATAAGGGAAGAAGTTCATCATGTTTTACAATATAAAGCCGCCGCCACCTCCTATTCTTCTCTAGAGGGCTGATCCGGAGTCCATTCGGGGTTGCGGAGAGGGGGGTTCGTCGCTGTCATCATCATCAACCCTTTTTCATCAACAATTACATGATTCTCACCACGGGGAGTGAGTAATTCCTTCATAGGCTTGTTGAACGGTGATGGAGATGGATGAGATTTGTCATGCAATCGAGTCATTTTGCTAGGGCTTGATCCCTAGTATCTACTATGCTCTGAGATTGATGTTGTTATGACTTCGATATGCTTAATGTTTGTCACTAGGGCCCGAGTGTCATGATTTTAGATCTAAACCTATTATGTTTTCATGAATATGTATGAGTTCTTGATCCTATCTACTAGTTATATGCACTGGTTTTGGTTTGAACCGTAAACCCCAAGGTTACAATAATTGGGTACTCTCCGGGGATGACTGTAATTCGAGGAGTTCATGTATTCACCATGTGTTAAATGCTTTGATTTGGTTCTCTATTAAAAGGAATGCCTTAATTGTGCTTAGATTTCCTTATGGACCCCACTGTCACGGGAGAGTGGAACAAAAGATGCCATGCAAGTTCTTATTATAAGCACATATGATTATATACGGAATACATGCCTACATTGAATTGATGAATTGAAGCTATTATGTATCGCTCTAGGTTGCGACTGTTACAGGATGAATGTCATCCATACAAACATCCATCGTTGATTCAATGCCTACGCTTTGCTCATATTGTCTTTATTAAGTTACTACTGTTGCTGCTACTGTTACAACCACTACAAAACTGTTACTGTTACTATTGCTACTGTTACCGCTACTATCGTAATTATCATACTACTATGCTACTCATACTTTACCGCGAAGAAATAACTTCTCAGGTGTGGTTGAATTGACAACTCAACTGCTAAGGCTTATAAATATTCTTTGACTCCCATTGTTCGAATCAATAGATTTGGGTGAAATACTACCCTCGAAGACTGCTGCGATCCCCTATACTTATGTAGGAGTGCTAGGTGACACGGCGGCTCCGCCAGGCGGCCGCAAGGGCACCTATCCCATGCTTCATCCCGTCGACAGGCTCTCCCACAGAGCGTTCCCACTTGCGATCATGGTGGATGTGGTGCAAGGGAGGAGGATGTGGAGCGGATGTGTCCGTATGGAGTTTAGTCGGGGTGTGACCGCCTTTAAATAGTGGATTCCGGTGAAGCCAAGCTTCCGGGTGCGTAAATGCGCAACGCCGGAGTCGGTTCCTTGGCCGACGAGCCTGCTTAAGACGACCTACGGATGGACAGACATTGAACGGGTGTGGTAGATATCCGTCCCATCCCGTACAGTGACATCGGGGGCGCGACGCGAGCGGCGCTCTTGGATGGCGCGCCGCTTCAATGTCGGCGCCAGCGAGAGGTCGCGTCTGCTCTAGGCTGGCGTCAATGTAGAGAGGCCGCTTTACAGCGGCATGAATGCGGACAGCTAGGGCCAGACGAGAACGCTCGCGGGTCAAGGAGAAGGGTTTTTGTGGGCCGGGTAGTCAGGAGCGGGCGTGGCAGCGGTGCGGACGCCCGCAAAGCCTTCACTTTGTTTCCAATTTGCGAGAAAAATGTGTCCCAACCGTCAAGCAAATCAATACAATACCGTGTTAAATGGCTTCCGGGGTCCGGACCGGACGTATGATGCCGTGACCTCCTCCTAGTACCTCCCGTGAGAAGTTCATAAGACCGCACATGGCACAATTTCAATTCTGCCAGCTATGTAAAGGATTAGGCGCAACCCAAGTGGAGGGCTCCCATTTTCCTGCGGCCGGCCAAGAAAAACGACGCGTCCAAATAATCAACATGAAACACTAGTAATTATTCAGGAGTCCAACACCACGTTAACCCCGACATTTCTTAATCATCGTACTACGTATAAAGAAGGTATCTGTCCGTCAATCGGCAAAGTTCTGAGTACCACCGCAGTAAACAAAGGCTACTACGTAGTAAGCAGCAAGGGTGAGGACCTAATGATTAGGCAACGATAAACAAGTCGCGCGGCGCACATGGTGAGTACGCGAATCCTGCTGTTTCCTTGCCCGGCCATTGACGAAATCATTCGGGTACTCCTTTGTATTAATCCGGCCGCGGAGGACGCTAATCATGTTCACACACCCACGCGCTCTTCACATAATGACCGTGTGCGGCGTACGAGTGGCAGCTGGATGCCGCCCACGAAGGAGTAATTTATGTGGCCTTTCTGCAAAACTTTTCCGTGTTGTGATTGAAAATGAACTGTACTACTACGTGAGTTCTTTCTGTTGCAGGATGCAACTCCCAGCAATCCGAAAGAGCCAGCTAATCATAGTCCATCAGTTGAACCGACGAGACTTGGCACTGATTGAGCCATGAGAATGCTCCAACAGACAAGTAGAGTATACGATGCATGTCATATGTACTCACGCGGTACCACATCTGCGCCAGACACTTGTGTTATTTTGAAAACAGACAAGTAGTATTTATGTCTGCTTCGGATATCAGAATGTGTTGGTGCTGCCTCTTGGTGGGAAGGCACCAGGTGGCGTCTGCAGCACAATGTTGTTGCGTGCCATGTGCTTTGCAATCAACCAGGATGCTGCTATTGCCCCCGTCGGCAACTTCCCGCCATCCCACTTCTTATCTTCTTTATAATCTCAAACATGGAGTATCTAGCATAAACCTAGTATATGTTTTGAGGCAAGTCCACAGAACTATCTATCTTAATTTTCGCAGACTTCGTCTCAGAAAGCCCAGCTATCAGGTTGGTTCAAAACTTACACGTATTATGACATGACCCCCCCCCCCCCCCCCCCCCACGTCAGGCCTGGATGGAAGGAGAGGACCCTAACGGCCGTCAACTGCTTGGTCCGGTCGGACCTGGTCAAAACAGCCCGAGCTGTCACGGTGTCTCTCAGTCCGCTCGCTCTCCTCTCCCTATCTCTGAGCTCGACTCCGGCGGCCGCCCACCCCGCTACTCGTCACCGGTGAGTTGTTCCACCAAGATAACCGTCGTGTCCAGCCAGTCCTCACTGTGCCAAACCCCAAGGAGGATAGATCTAGGGCTCAGTGAGCTTACGAGGAAGAAGAGGAGGTGTGTCCGGCCAGGGCGCGGAGGCTGTAGAAGGCATCAACGCAGGCGACTACTCCTTGGAGTAGAGCCACCGGCTGTCAGACAAGATCTTGGCGCACTGCATCGACGATGAGTTTGAGTGTGTGATCCCCATTGGGCCAATCGAATAGTATAAGAGCAAATCATCCAATGGGCGAGGAGGGAGCCTGACTTTTCTCGAGGTCAAGCTATCACTACACGTTGGTTGTCTTTCATGTACCCTTGATCAATTTAACACTTGTTAGTCTCTTCGTGATGAACCTACGAATGAATGTGATCAAATGAATCTTTGTGATGAACTAATGTTTAAATTCTTGTGATGGAATGAATCTTTCTGTTGAACCAATGTATGAATATTTGGAATTTTTGTGATGAACCAAAGTATGAATCTTTGCTTGTGACAAATGAATCTTTGCCACGAACCAATGTACGAATCATTGTTTGTGATCAAATAAATCTTTGCCATGAACCAATGTATGAATATGTGTTTGCGATCAAATGAATCTTTGTCAAGAACCATTGTATGAATGTTTGTTTCTGATCAAATGCATCGTTGTGATCAATCAAGCTTCTTGTGATTAGACATGTTGCTATGGGGTTCTCATGACCAATGAAGCTTATTGTGACCAGTCAAATTGCTTTTGTCATTTTGTCAATTTAAAGCTGCTGGTCAGTGAAGCTTGTTGTGATCAGCCAAGCTTCTTGTAATCTTTGTGACCCGTCAAGCTTCTTTTGTCAATTTGAAACTTCTTATGATCAAACATGTTGCTATAGTGGCCAGTTGGACAGAAAACTATGAAATAACATGATAACTTGTCCATAGAAACATAGCAAATTGTTTAAAACAACAGAAAACAACAGAAAGCTATGAAATAACAAGTTCTCAATGTCCATAGCAACATACCACCATAGTTCAGCAGCACTATACCAACATAGTTCAGCAACACTGACCAAACATAGTTCATCACAGACATGCTCAAGTTTCATATCACACACACCTAAGTTCAATACATCATAACTAACAAGCTCATCTTCAACGTCACACACAAGATAGTTTAGTAGTTCCCACCCAGTAGTGAAATACCACATCTTCCTGTAATTTGGCATCGTTTTCCTCTCTAGCCCCACTTGCACACAAATGAACTAGCAGCTCTAGGTGCATTGAAGGCTACACCTCTAGCTACTCTTGCAGTACTGGTGATTATGGTTGTAGAGGTAGTAGAAGACCTTGTATTTTTGGTAGGGGCAGATGGAGCTCTTCTCTTTCTTGATGTAGAGGTATCAGTTCTTGTTGTTGAACCTGTTGTTGCTGAAGCTCTCGTTGGAGGTGGAGCCAGTGTAGAGGCAGCTTAAGGTGGAGCAGGTGTAGAGGAAGGTGGTTTTGCTCTAGGAGGCTTTAGGGATCTGGTGGGCCTTATAGTACTATCTCTTGCTGCAAGTGTAGGTGCGGAAGAAGCTGAAGGTGGGGCAGATGTAGACCCATTTGCTCCAGGTGTTGTTGATGAAGATCCAATGAACATGGTTCTATTCCCATGCATATTAAGTAACATGATAAATACTTATGTGTAAATAAATAGATAAATAAAATTGGCACCTCACAAATTAACTAGACAACCTTGTGTGTGTTCTTTCTCATCCATAGTGTGGCTTCAAACATGTGACCTTATTTCTTGTGGTTGCTGCATGTCACAGTGCCCATCCTGGATGTGTCTCTTGGAGCTGGCACCTCAAACCGTCCCTTCTTCCTAGTAGTTTTTTTTCCTTTCTTTTCTCTGAATACAAGTGGTGATGTGTCCCATGTTTGTGTGTTTGGCCAAAATTCAGGACTTGGCACATGGTATATGACGTGCTTGTAGGCTGCAATGTAAAGTCCCTTCTTGAAGAAAGGATGCACAAAATCCTCATGGTGTAGCTTTATCTTTTGTATTGCAACTATTGCATGGTGGCATGCTACTGTTGACATGTCCCACCTCTTGCAGTCACATGCATACTTAGTCAGCTTGACACTGACACACTATGAGTTTTTTCACCACTTGTCACTTGCTAGATGTGAGGACTAGCCATATCAACCTCACAGTATTTTGCATACTTCTTTGACTCCTCTGATCTCTTAGAGTACGTGGATGTAATTTCCCACCTAATGTGGCTAAGAGTTGAAATGGAATAAATAACTCGGCACTCATTCAAGTTCAGTTGTGTTACTGTTCATTCAAGCTTGTCCCTTTTTTGCTTTTCAATTGTGCAACCGCCCGTATCTAAATGTATGGATAGTAGTAGTGTGAAACACCATTGCATATCTAAATAGTTGGCACTGAATTTATCATTTGCATATCAGGTTTTCTGTGTAGCAAGATTGTTTATTTCCTGTGAGGTTTATTGAGTGCTAATCTATGTAAACACCAAGAAAGGGCATGCAAGAAATCATCATCTTGACGGCTCACATGAACCTCCAAACCTAAAAAATAATGATCTTAAAAAAGTATTTGTGTTTTAATATTTTCCAGATGAAGAACTTCCAGAAGCATGATAACCTTACTCATGTGATTGTTTTGTGCAACCTTCTCATAGGCTCAAAATGTAGCTATGTTTTTAGTTTTTACCATATAGCTCTGATCTGTTTGGTGGATATGGATGATATGTTGTTGGGGCATTTGATTCATGAAATTTTGAACTCGATGCATGAGTATTTTGTGACCTTTCTTTGCTAGCTGGTTAATATATATCTTGTCGGTATTTCTTTGCCCACTTGAATTGATTGCAAAAAAAAAAAGACTGCTCGTATTTACATTATTTCTTTGTTCATGTATACTGCTCATATTAGTTCTTTGATGCAGACTAATTGTCCTTCATTGCCAATGTGCAGGATGAGAGTCATTAGTTTGGTACGGCAGAAACTTGAGCGAGCTCGGGAAAATAATAATTGTACAACAATGATTGTTGGGCCGCTGCTAGGCGTCAGCCGGCTGATCTTAGAAAAAGATAAGCCGCCTAGCCAGCCGTTGATTTGCGTCAATAAATCTGAATTGGGTCGCTTGATTCCCTGATAGAACCACGCCATCACTTCCATCCCAACTTTCACCAGCATCACTGCCGTGTCTCCGCGCGACACCTCCAGCCACCAACAGAGCATCAGCTGTAGCCTGTACAAGCTCCATGCTACTGCTTCCCCGGTGTCGCGCGTGTAATTCCATAAAGCATCGGTCATGCTTCATTGCTCCACCCACGATGCTCTGCAGCTCCGGCGGCCCGACGATGTGTCATTCCAGCGCCAGCGATGCTTCCGACGGCCAGGCGATGCTCCACTGTAGCACCGACGATCCTCCAGTGTCTTGGTAATGCTCCGACGATCCTCCGGCGGCTCGGCGATGCTCCATCGCAGCAGCGGTGATGTTCCGACGATCCTCCGGCGGCTCGGTGATGCTCCATCGCAGCAGCGGTGATGCTCCGACGATCCTTCGGCAGCTCAGTGATGCTCCATCACAGCAGCGGTGATGCTCCGACGATCCTTCGTCGGCTCGGTGATGCTCCGACGATCCTCCGACGGCTCGGTGATGCTCCATCCCAGCAGCGGTGATGCTCCATCCCAGCAGCGGTGATGCTCCGACGATCCTCCGGCGGCTCGGTGATGCTCCATCGCAGCAGCGGTGATGCTCCGATGATCCTCCGGCGGCTCGGTGATGCTCCATCGCAGCAGTGGTGATGCTCCGACGATCCTTCGGCGGCTCGGTGATGCTCCATCGCAGCACCGACAATGCTCCGACGATCCTCCGGCAGCTCGGCGATGCTCCATCGCAGCAGCGGTGATGCTCCGACGATCCTCCGGCGGCTCAGCGATGCTCCATCACAGCGCCGGCGATGCTCCGACGATCCTCCCGCGGCTCAGCGATGCTCCGACGATCCTCCGGCGGCTCGGTGATGCTCCATCGCAACACTGACAATGCTCCGACGATCCTCCGGCGGCTCGGCGATGCTCCATCGCAGCAGCGGTGATGCTCCGACGATCCTCCGGCGGCTCGGCGATGCTCCATCGCAGCAGCGGTGATGCTCCGACGATCCTCCGGCGGCTCGGCGATGCTCCATCACAGCGTCGGCGATGCTCTGACGATCCTCCCGCGGCTCAGCGATGGTCCATCGCAGCATCGGCAATGCTCCGATGATCCTCTGACGGCTCGTCGATGCTTCATCGCAGCAGCGGTGATGCTCCGACGATCCTCCGGCGACTCGATGATGCTCCATCGCAGCAGCGATGATGCTCCGACAATCCTCCGGCGGCTCGACGATGCTCCATCACAACACCGGCGATGCTCCGACGATCCTCCCGCGGCTCAGTGATGGTCCATCGCAGCACCGGCAATGGTCCGATGATCCTCTGACGGCTCGGCGATGCTCCATCACAGCACCAGCAAAGCTCCGACGATCCTCCGACGGCTCGGCGATGCTCCACCGCAGCACCGGCAATGCTCGGAGGGCCGAAGATGCTCTGTTGCAGCACCACCGATTTTCCAACGTCCCGACGATGCTCCATCACAGCACCAGTGATGCTCCGACGACCCGGCTACGTTCCGTGGCCCAGCGAATGCTCCATTGCAGCAACAATGATGTTCCAGCGGCCCGGTGATGCTTCAAGTCTCGCCCACCTCGCTTACTATTGAGCGTCATAGGAACCAGCAATAAGCTCAACCACCACGTGTCCCATTCGCGCACCAGTCGCAGCATCCCCGGGCGGTTCGCAGCAGCCGGTCGGCAGCCCCTAGCAGGATCATCGGTCCCCCGTCACAACGGCCGCCCATCCTACACACCCCTGGCTTAGCAGCAGGCCTCAAGCTGTCGCAGCAGCTGCTGGTCCGCTCTTGGAGCAGCAACCAATTAAGATTGCCCTCTTATTATCGCCCAGATTTTTCTTAGCAACTGTACCCAAGTGGCTTGTTGAAACCCGTGTTGAGAATGATCCATCAATAGACTTTGCATTATCCATTGTTGAGGCTATGCGAGGAGAAAACGAAAACCACAACAAAAATGAAAATATGGTACTCCGAAAACCTATGCAACAACAGTAGTACACCAAAACCGAATAAGAACCACACTATCTCTGCAATGGCGACTACTTGCTGAAACACGTATTTGCTAGATAAAAAACCACTGCCGCTACATTTTCATACTACCAATATAAAACAAAAAAACACAGCACCGTAGATATAAAACCCCACTACATGCATGTAATCCATTATCCACTGATAACAAAAGCACGCAGCTACTACTGAAAAAGTAAACTACAACTATCCTAGAATGCAAAGGCTACTAGCAGGCATCTACACGTAGAACTACTACTGCAGTAGGAAAGGATGCATCAGGAGTCAAATGAAGGCTGAAGTAAACTACAACTATGCTACTCAACTGGTGAATATTGTACAGAGATTATCCGCCAGAGCATGAATATTGTGTTTGTCTGTCAGAGATATCACGGTACTTGGGAGTTCAGACAGCCGCACGAAGGCGACCATTGACCAACATGATTAATTAGCAATGAAGAAGAGATACAGCTCTGTTAGGCTGACGAAGCAATCAATCAAGAACTATGATAGGCACATCACACGAGTATTACATTATCCAGCACTAATGAAGCATTACACAAAAGGTAACCCTGCTAGTGAAACAAAGTTACTAATGATACATTATCATATTATATACAGCATACCATACATGTAATCAGAAGCCTCATTTTGACAAAAGAAAGAAGAAAACACCAGTAGTTTGTACTGCAATGAACAACACTCAGTTGGGTAAACTCAAGCCCATGCATAGAAAAGAAAAGAAAACAACAATAGTCTGTATTGGAATGAAACATCACTCGCAGTTGGTTAAAATCAAGCCCATGCCTAGAAAAAGCAAAATAAAAGAAGCACATCCCGGTCTGTGCTGCAATGAAGCAAAATAAAAGAAGCACATCCCAGTCTGTGCTGCAATGAAGCACCACTCCCAGTCTGAAAAACAACATTCGCTGCTGTGAAGCCCCAGATCACACCCATCTCAGATTGGATTTGCTTTCAATGTGGATTTGCTGCATCGAAACAAGGAAATCCGCCCTAACGAGCCCCTCTTCCCCAAAATCACAGCGCCATTGACTCCCCTCTGCCTCACGAGTGCCGCTCATCGAGCCCCCGCATGCGTACCCCTGATTTTGTATCAAGACCTAGCATTTCAGCTCGATTTGGGGGAAGTGTGTTGAATACCTGCGTGGCAAAGCGTCGTCGTCGATTCTCTTAGTTTGATCCAGCCGCCGTCGCCGTGGCTCGCCGCTCCGGATGCTCGCCGCCGCGTCGCCTCTCACACCAGCTACTGCTTGAGTAGCGCCCGGATCTGACGCCCCTGCTTCCATCTCCCTGAGACGCTAGGCGGTCGAGCGCGATGCAGTCGAAGCTGAGGCTGCTGAGCCCGTGTTGCTGTCTAGGCGGGGGCGTGAGAGATGCCAGCGCCGCACGATCAAACTCGATCGGACGGCTCCCGAGAAGGTTTGCGCCAGCCATAGAATCAGTCGGTTGAAACAAAGGGTTTTCCTTGTTGATTAGGGTCGTTTTTCGACTTCTAAATATTCAGAGTGCATGTTGCCTTGTTTGGGTTGGATCTTTTTTCCTTCTAAATTATCAACTTCTAGAAAGCTTGCCGTGTGACGTTTGGTTAATTTGGTGCACGGATGTATGATTTTTGTAGCAAGTTAATTCTGTGTGACGTTTAGTAGATTTGGTGCTCCAATGTACAAAGGCCAGTGGTGGGAGGTTTGCCGGGTCTAACCGGACAGACTAGCTGTACATATGGATTAGGAGGTTTGGTTCCCGTGGAACCGAATAAAGCCTTAGGGAATTTAACTATGGTGTGGTGCTTCACGGATCTGAGTGTGGGAAAACAACAGGTGTGCACATACCTTTGATAACTGATATCAGCCACCGATAACATGGGATTTCAAGTGCTAACAGTACCTTCGAACAGTTTGTCATCAGTAGGCAGCTACACATATGCACATTGCACTGATATCAGCCAAACAAAAATGCATTACGTTTGCGCAAGCCTGTACAGGCTTGGCTTCATTAAATGTAGCAACATCTGTAATATTTCAATGTATTTGTTTGTTGATTTTGAAAAACTGAAGCAACTATCTATGAACTTCCCCATAGTTTTGACCGCAAGTGAGTCGTGTCTTGATCCACTGGGGTAGCTTTTCAACGGGGCAAGAGAAACCCTTGCTTCATGAGGTGTGTGCATAACGTGAGTCAACCAACAGCATTGCAGCATAGTCATTTACATGCCTGATTGCTCTACCTGCAAGCAAATTAGTTCATCGTTTAAGAACAGAACTAAAGCAAAATAGTGACTTAGATGACACATCAGCTTACCGATAGACTGATTCACAGCTTTCATGCATAAGTTCTCATAGTACTCTCGGCCACTTTTACCGCTCTTCCTTAGTACATCAAAGCCAGGCTCAAGCTTGCATTCATCGTTTCCGTTGAAGGGCTTATCATCTCCAATCACAGATGAGGTAGAATAGTTTCCAATGTGTTTTATTGTCTCCATCAGTTCAATATCATCTGGACTTGGATAAGGCAATCCAACCATCAGAACACAACGACCCATACCATCACTGAAGTTTATACCTTCAGAGATCTTCCCACCGACAACAGCCAATAAAAGTGCCCCGTTAACACTAGTGTCTCCTGAACCTTTGCTGCAGGATTGAATTGCCTCCTTGTATTTGTTGAGTATCACCTCGACATCAACACTGCTTCTTGGCTCTCTGAACACGTGTTTCTTCTTAGAAATCTTAGAAATTGTGCCTGAAGCCATCCATGCATCATAAACTTGTTTTTCATATTCGTAGGAAGAGAAAAACATTACTATTCCTTCTGGTACTATTGTCACTATATTGCAAAGAAAACGTCCAAGCTCTTCGATCTGCAAAGATAAGCAGATAAGAATAGGCACAAAAATAATGTGCATTTGAGTAGAGCATATTACCAAAAAAAATATTAACACAAGAGCAAATATAACCTATAAGTTAGCATGGTATGTTTTATAGAACAAAACTTGGCTGTTGGTAAGGAGTTTGGACACAGCAATTCATGCACTCATTTAGAAGGCTGGCATTTACATTTCATAATGAAATACAACCAAATAAACCAAGGCAATTAAGCATGCATATTTTAGCAAGTTCTAACAGCAAAGAATATTAAGAAACAAAGAGGGTCGCATGGATTAAAAGTTGCAAATATACTTTAACACAGAGTGGTACAATCCTTGATTACTTCTATAGACAAATCACACAATGAATACTGCAATAAACATTAGGTCTTAATTATTTTGTTAAAAATATGTATGCATTGGTATTTACTCCCGCCGTTCCTAAATATAAGTCTTTTTAGAGATTCTAATATGGACTACGTACGGAGCAAATGAATGAATCTACACTCTAAAATACGTCTATATTAATCGGTATGTAGTCCATATTCAAATCCCTAAAAAGACTTATATTTAGGAACGGAGGGAGTATATATTAATCAGAAAGCACAACGCAGTGCCCATTGCAAGATAAACTAATAAAATGGCATTCTCAGCAAATACTAGAGTAGCAAGAGTAAAGGAGAAATGATCGAGGTATACAGACCATGTTAAGAGAGCTCCTTGAACTGTGGCTGAAATCAAATTTCTTGCCTGAGGGCCCACATGTAACAGCTATAGGAAGAATACTCTCAGGGGGAACAATATGGTTGCATGAGAAGAATTTTATATCACTAGGCAATAAGCCTGGAAACAGGCGCAACCTTGTTTCTTCAATAGGCTGGAGGGTTCCACCAGCCATAATAACAACATGTGCGTCATCTGTAACCTGCAAGAGGAAAGATCTATAAATACTTACGTGAAATAGGACAACTCTTGTCTCCAAGCAACATATGGAGCAAGGTACATCACCTCAGAAAATGTTTTCTCTGCACAAAGCATCACGAATTTAATATATGCATCTTCAGGTTGTCCACCAGGCTTGTGCCGTGCAACTATGATTCTTCCATCATCATTGCAGTACAGTAGAGAGCGTAAAAGGTCAGTCAAAGCCTGAAAGCTTGTTATACTGCTTCCTTCACCATGTTGCTGTCCATGATTCAAATTGCACACACCATTTTCGGTGATAAATAATTTGTTGGCATATCCACTAACCTGCATATCATTAGTCAATGGATATAGATTCTAGGCACAACAAGACTGAGTGGAAATGTAGTGGAAGAAATATTTCACCTTGTGGACTATATTGCTTTCCTTCAGATACTGACAAAGTTTTACTATGTTTATGTTATCAATATCAAGGGAGAATAAGAACTTATTTATAGTCATAGAAGTCACAGCAGAGGAACAGTCTTCATTACTTATCAAACATCGTAGGAATGACCGTGTTAGAACTGTCAAGGTCTGGATGTAACGTCGATTTCCAGCTCCCAGAACATTCTGAAATCTATTGAGATATGCCTCCAGGTGGGAAAGGACTGCCCTCAACTAACGAAAATGAGAATCAGAAAATTATGTTAGTTTCCACAACTGGAAGCAAACAGTCTCAGTTCATTTGTTAATTATGTTTTGCTTAGTAAAGGAAATTTTATAAAATGGACCAATAAATATCATTTTTAGTATCCTGTTGTCTGCCACAACAACACAACTGAGTCAAGTCAAGCTCTCTACCAGAAAACTCTCTTTGCTTAGGTCTCCTTATATACAGTAAACATACATACGGCACATGTTCGGATCTTGGATAACACTATTGAATGTGCAAGCAAACGAAATTATGAAGCTAGAGTACCATTATACAGTCAGACTAATTCTGTATAATGTGTGGAATGAGATGCGTCACAGTGCAGTTTCCAACAGATGTTAGGAATCTAGAACTCAGAACAAAAACATCCTCACCTGAGAAGATTCGACCTTTGAGTTGTACATGCTAGTAAGGGAGTCTGCTAAGTTGTGAGCCTCATCTATGATGACAACACTGTTCTTCAGATTAAGGCCAAGTAATTCTCTAGCAGACTTCAGCAACAAAGACTGGTAAGGAAGTACTACAAGGTCAGCTGAGCGGACCATGTCACGTGCACCGTAGTAAGTGTTAGAGTTATAATATAAGTCATGTTTACCCCTTTGTATTTATCCCGTAGTATAAGGGGTTTCCTGCATATGTACCACACCTGTACGTGTATATATATCGGCCTATGGCCTCATGGGAATACAAGTTGCTTATTCCTAACATGGTATTAGAGCCTTAGGTTTCTTTTTTCGCACGCGCAACTCGTGCTCCGATTCTCTCGCCGCCGCCGCGTCTTCTTTTTGCCAGCTCCCGCCAGGCAACCTTCTGCTCCCGCCGGCGTCGCTCCTGCCAGGCCGCCGCTCCCGCCCGGAGGCTCCCGCCCGGCCGTCGCTCCCGCCCGGAGGTTCCCGCCAGGCCGCCGCTCAGGCTTCCGCCACGCTAGGCGTCGCTCCCGCCGCCCGCTGGGTGCCGCCGATCCCGCCTGGTGCTGCTTCTCCCGCTCGCCGTGCTCCCGCCTTGCTCGGCCTGCTCCCGCTCCGCCGTTCTCCAGGGGCCCAGCCCGTCCCGCTTGGCGCAGCTCCCAGCTGCCCCTGATCGACGCAGCCAGCCGCTGGTTTCGTCCGGTTTCGATCTGCTGCTTTCGATCTTTGCAAATAAAAAAAAAAATGTCTGCTGCATCGGGCTATGTCGCTGTCCCTCGCTGTCCGGTGATCTTCGACGGTACTAACTACACTGAGTTCGCTGGCTTCATGCGCATTCACATGCGTGGCATCCGTCTCTGGGGTGTTCTTTCTGGCGAGGTCTGCTGTCCGCCACGTCCGGTTCCTCCGGTGGCCCCTACTCCGCCGACTCCACTAGTTCTTCCTCCGGATGCTAATCAGGCCGCCAAGGATGCGGCTAAGGTCGCTGATGAGGCTGCTGATCGTGCCTATGATGAGAGGGCTCTGGCTTATGAGGAGGCTCTTCAGACGTATCATGGTGCTTTGTCTGTTTACACCCAGTGGCTTGATGATGATGCTCGTGCTGCCGCTGTTCTTACTGCTAGTGTTCTGCCTTAGTTTGCTTCTGAGTTTCTGGGTCTTCCTACTGTCTTCCAGATGTGGACCTGTCTTCGTCAGCGCTATGAGCCCTCTGGTGATGCCTTATACCTGTCTGTGGTTCGTCAGGAGCATGCTCTTCAGCAGGGTGACTCTACTGTTGATGACTTTTATGCACAGAGTTCTGCTATCTGGCGCCAGCTTGATTCTCTCTGCAGTGCTGGTCGTCGTACTTGTCCCTGCTGCCAGGCTGTCCAGGCCGATTTGGAGTTTCATCGCGTCTACGAGTTCCTGTCTCGGCTCCGTAAGGAGTTTGAGCCTCGGCGTGCTCAGTTGCTTGCTCGTGGCCGTATTTCTCTCATGGAGGCGCTTTCAGAGATTCGTGCTGAGGAGACTCGCCTACGTGGTGCTGGTTTGCTGGAGGTTCCCTCTGTGCTCGCTACTCGGGTTTCTTCCACTCCACCTGCTGCACCGCCCCATTCTCGCTCGAGTGCTCCGCCGCTCTTGCCCACTCCTTCTGGAGGCTCAGGTCGCCCCCGTTCACATTGTGACTACTGCAAGAATGATGGTCATATTGAGTCCCAGTGCTACACCAAGCGGAAACACCTGCGCAAGGCGCGATCATCAGTGACTGCGTCATCTCCCCCGCCAGCTTCAGCCATTGCTTTGACCGAGCAGGATATTCTGAGACTTAAGCGTCTGCTCGCGGCTTCAGGTTCTTCCTCGACGGGTACTGCTGGTTCTGTGACTGATGCTTCCCGCACTGAGCACCCGCCCTCTACACAGTCAGGTACATCCCCATGGGTTCTGGACTCTGGAGCTTCTTTTCACATGTCTTCTCATTCTTCCGCTTTGTCTTCTCTTCGCTCGCTGGATTCTCCTGTTCATGTCTTCACTGCTGATGGTACTCCACTTTCTGTTGCTAGTAGAGGCCATCTTTCTACTCCTTATTCTGTTCCTGATGTTGCTCATGTTCCTCGACTTACCATGAATCTGTTTTCTGCCGGTCAACTTACTGATTCTGGTTGTCGTGTCATCCTTGATGTTGACTCTTGTTCTGTCCAGGATCGTCGCACGCACACTCTGGTTGGGGCTGGCCCTCGCCGCCGTGATTCTCAGGGTCTTTGGGAGTTGGACTGGCTTCATGTTCCTTCCGCTGCCACCACCATCGCCAGTTCCTCCGCTGCTGTCGCTTCTGTTACTGGTTCCTTCAAGCAGTGGCATCATCGACTTGGTCATCTGTGTGGTTCTCGATTATCGTCTTTAGTTCGTCGAGGCCTTCTGGGGTCTGTCTCAGGAGATGTCTCTTTAGAGTGTCAGGGTTGTCGTCTTGGCAAGCAGATTCAGCTACCATATTCTCATAGTGAGTCAGTGTCTCAGCGTCCTTTCGATTTAGTCCATTCTGATGTATGGGGTCCAGCTCCTTTCCCTTCGAAAGGTGGTCATAAATACTATATTATTTTCATCGATGATTTTTCTCGTTACACATGGCTTTATTTCATGACTTCACGTAGTGAGGTGTTGTCTATTTATAAGCGTTTTGTTGCCATGGTTCATACTCAGTTCTCTTCACCCATTCGTTCGTGCCGACTCTGCTGGTGAGTATATCTCTACGATGTTGCGTGGTGTCCTTGCTGAGCAGGGTACTCTTGCCCAGTTCTCTTGTCCTGGTGCTCATGCTCAGAATGGTGTGTCTGAGCGCAAGCATCGTCACCTTCTTGAGACGGCTCGTGCTATGATGATCGCCGCCTCTCTTCCGCCTCATTTTTGGGCCGAGGCTATCTTCACTTCTGTCTATCTCATCAACCTTCAGCCCTCTGCTGCTTTGCAGGGTGGTGTTCCTTTTGAGCGTCTGTTTGATCGCTCTCCCGATTATTCGATGCTTCGCTTGTTTGGTTGTGTTTGCTATGTTCTTCTTGCCCCTCGCGAACGCACCAAACTGACCGCTCAGTCTGTTGAGTGTGTCTTCTTAGGCTACAGTGATGAGCATAAGGGCTATCGTTGTTGGGATCCTGTCGGTCGTCGAATGCGTATCTCTCGAGATGTGACTTTTGATGAGTCTCGTCCTTTTTACCCACGCCCATCTTCCTCGGTCTTTTCCGTGGAAGATATCTCTTTTCTCACTTTTCCTGACTCCCCTATCACTCCCGTTGCGCCTGTGCCTATTCGTCCCACTCCCTCTGCTTCTCCAACCCTTGTCGATTCATCGCCACCATCTTCCCCGGTCTCCTCACCTAGCATGTCACCGGATTCTACACTTTCATCTCCGGTGACTTCTTCGTCGCCTCCCCCTGATTCTACCTTGGCGATTCCTCCTTCTCTTGTTCCATCTCTTCCTCAGCATTACACTCGTCGTTCACGGCCTGTGGATGCTTCCTTGGATGAGTCGTCCTCTTCCTCTCAGCCTACTTATGGCTTGCGTTCTCGTCCTCGTCCGCCTATTGATCGCTTTGGATTTCCCACCGCTGGTGCTGCTGTTCTTGAGCCGACTTCTTACCGTCAGGCTGTTGTTCATCCTGAATGGCAGTTTGCGATGGCAGAGGAGATTGCTGCTCTTGAACGCACTGGTACCTGGGATCTTGTTTCTCTTCCTCCCGGAGTCCGTCCCATCACTTGTAAGTGGGTCTACAAGGTTAAGACTCGCTCCGATGGTTCTCTCGAGCGTCACAAAGCTCGTCTCGTGGCTCGTGGTTTTCAGCAGGAGCATGGTCGTGATTATGACGAGACTTTTGCTCCTGTGGCCCATATGACCACTATTCGTACACTCCTTGCCGTTGCCTCTGCACGCCACTGGTCTATATCTCAGCTTGATGTTAAGAATGCCTTTCTTAATGGTGAGCTGCGTGAGGAGGTGTACATGCAGCCACCACCTGGGTATTCTGTTCCTGATGGCATGGTGTGTCGTCTTCGTCGCTCTCTCTATGGCCTTAAGCAAGCCCCTCGCGCCTGGTTTGAGCGTTTTGCTTCCGTGGTCACTACTGCTGGTTTTTCAGCAAGTGTTCATGATCCCGCATTGTTTATTCACCTCTCTCCTCGTGGTCGGACTCTTCTTCTTCTCTACGTTGATGATATGGTCATCACTGGGGATGACCCCGAGTATATTGCCTTTGTAAAGGCTCGTCTTAGTGAGCAGTTTCTTATGTCTGATCTTGGACCTCTTCGCTACTTTCTTGGGATTGAAGTCTCTTCTACCTCTGATGGCTTTTTTATATCCCAGGAAAAGTATATCCAGGATCTTCTTGCTCGTGCTGCTCTTTCCGACGAGCGCACTGTTGAGACTCCTATGGAGCTCAATGTTCACCTTCGTGCTACTGATGGTGATCCTCTCCCTGACCCGACGCGTTATCGCCATCTCGTTGGCAGTCTTGTCTATCTAGCTGTCACTCGTCCGGACATCTCTTATCCGGTTCATATTCTGAGTCAGTTTGTTTCTACTCCCACCTCGGTTCATTATAGTCATCTCCTTCGTGTTCTCCGATATCTTCGGGGCACGATCTCTCACCGTCTCTTCTTTCCTAGCTCCAGTTCTTTACAGCTTCAGGCCTATGCGGATGCTACGTGGGCTAGTGATCCTTCTGATCTTGGCGGTTCTCTCATTGCCTGGAAGACGAAGAAACAGATTGCAGTTTCCCGTTCGAGTGCTGAGGCTGAGTTGCGAGCTATGGCTCTTTTGACGGCAGAGGTGACTTGGTTACGGTGGTTACTTCAGGACTTTGGTGTTTCTGTCACTACACCGACTATGCTCTTCTCTGACAGTACAGGTGCTATTAGCATTGCGCGCGATCCTGTGAAGCATGAGCTCACCAAGCATATTGGTGTTGATGCTTTCTATGTGCGTGTTGCTGTGCAGGATCAGGTCGTTGCTCTTCAGTATGTGCCTTCCGAGTTACAGTTGGCGGATTTCCTGACGAAGGCCCAGACTAGAGCACAACATGGCTTTTATCTCTCCAACTCAGTGTTGTTCCTCCACCATGAGTTTGAGGGGGGGTGTTAGAGTTATAATATAAGTCATGTTTACCCCTTTGTATTTATCCCGTAGTATAAGGGGTTTCCTGCATATGTACCACACCTGTACGTGTATATATATCGGCCTATGGCCTCATGGGAATACAAGTTGCTTATTCCTAACAGTAAGGACATGTTCCAATCTTCCTTCCAAGTTGTGCCAAATCCTCAATGTCCAATGCACCATGGTCGGACACTTCACTCCTGAACTGTTTCTGCAGACTTCTGTTTCCTAACATTGGGCACCGACAAGAGGTCTTTGTTCGGCGCCCCTTCTTGTTATCACCCTCGACCTGAATATTTGCAGCCGCAAAATCTTACTAGCAGTTAATAATAATAAAGTTATAAATTGGCAGCATACTAATGGTATTTAACAACCCATCACATACAAATATGACAAGTGATAACCATACGCTTTCCTGTGCAATCACACTGAATGCAAGTATGGGAAAAAATAACTCAATGCATATCTAGTTCTACTACCAATTTAGGCCGGGGTAATCCCCTATTCAAAAAAAAATCTAGTTCCACTTCCACCGAGAACTGACAAAACTAATGTTCGGCTCGAAATCTTGGAAGAAATTACAGTCGGGAAACAATATTAGTACATCATGAGCATGACAGGCCCTAAACGTGCAAGAAACAGCCAAATTTGGGTGCAGAAGTCAATCAAAGATATACGTATCTAACAGAGCAGCTGAGCATTGCAAATTAATTTGACGTAATTGACACATGCCTTAATTTTGCTGCTCTTCTTGTTCTTGAGCAGTTCCAAGCACCTCTCGTTGATCCGGGTTGCGCTCCCGAGCTTCTGAACATCTGCAAGCAAAGGCACCAGCCCCACAGATCAACTAAACACAATCCCAGCCCCAAAAATAGATGAACAAAGATAACCACATAATCCACTCACCCGTGTTAATACACAGGCTCTTTCTGGACCCCAAGCACACTGTCCTGAGCTTCCCTGAGAAATTCGTCCTTTTGAGCTCGCCGACAAACTGCGAGACCTGCGAATGCGTACGGCTGGTGAAATACACCTTGGGAGTGGCCTCCTCTTCGTCCTCATCATCCTCGCTCTCACTACTACTACTACTACTACTACTAGCACCACCACAATGTGCCCGCTTCCCGGCCTGCCGTCCTGTGCCCTCCCCGTCATCGCTCTCGTACTCGTCAAGCAAGAATTCCTCCTCGTCGTCATTCTCCCGAATTCCCTCAGATTTCTCCGAACCCCCCACTTTCTTCGTTCCATGCCTCCTGGACGGGTGAGTCTCCGACTTCTTCCTGATGTCCTTCTTAGGCGGCAGCGGCTGCAGTGTGAAATCCCGCATCCAGTCGGGCTCGTCGTCTTCGCCGCCGACAGCAGCGGGGGCGGAGCCATTGGCCCGTTCGGGGTGGCCCAGCGAGGCGGCGTCGCGGTGGTCGAGGAGCCATTGGAGCGCACTGCAGATGATGCTGAGGGTCTTTCCGGTGCCTGCGGCAACGCGGGGAGGCTGAATCGTTAGGGTCTTGGTGGTGGAGGATGAGGGGAAGGGGGCAGGGCAGAGCTTACCGGTGGGGCTTTCGAGGAGGGCGAGGGCGCGGGGCCCGGAGGAGAGGGCGCTGTAAAGGAAGGACATGAACTCCGTCTGGATCGGGTACGTCGCGAAAGGGAACGCCGGGAAGTCCTGCCGCGGCGGCGGCGGCGGCGGCATTTCGTCGAGCGCGCGCTGGTGCGGTGGGTTTGGGGTTTCCCGCGCGCGCTGCCCTTGGGACTTTCTCTCGGAAACAAAACAGGGCTTTCGCCCGAAAATGACTGATGCTGGACGAGCGGAGCCCCTCGGTGGACTTTGTTGGAACGAGATCCTCTTTTTTCATCATAATACGTGTTTTATTAATAAAATAAAGATTCAGTTACAAGTCACGTAAACATCGACGTTACAGGACTGAAAAATAGGATAATCCTATAAAAAAACCAGCGTCTGTCCCTCTCCATTAAGGAAAGGAGACAAATCACCTCTTCACACAAGCTCGACACGGCTACATCGCTGATCAGCAGCTTTACGGACCTCCAAAGTAGTTTGCTTGAAGCAAAACACGCCATCGAACTCCAGAACTGACACCCCCACGCGACTACGACGCCGGAGGAGGAAACCAGAACTGTCAGCCTTCAACCACAAACCCAGTACAAGATGCACCATCTTCCAGCTGTCACTTGCGTAGACAACCGTCTGCGCGAACTCCTGGACGACAAAATCTCCCTGCTCCACCATGACGTCGGAGATAACGACATAGCAACGGGGACAGAGCAGAAGGAGAGACACACCTAATGGAGTCACCGCCGCCGCCTCACCGACACCATCCATGAACCCTAACGTCGCCGATCTGAAGGATCGGCAAACACACGATGCCATCAACTCCGAGACGCCGCCATGATGAGCACCGCCGGTGTGGGAGTGAAGTTGAGGCAGATTTGTTCGCCGGAGCGCCGCTTCCACCACCCCAAGGACGCACCATGACCTACAAATCCAAACCCTAACTACAGAGCGAAGAAACGGGGTCCCCCTCCCTTCTGCTGCCAGAGCAACAGCCGGAGGAAGAGGATGCCAACGTCCTGGCCGGTGGAGATCGGTGGAAGAAGATCCGCCTCCCTAGTCGCCTGGTTGTGGCGGCGGCTAAGGCAGAGGAAAAACGCCTCGCGTCTGGTCGCGATGGAAGGTGTTCGCTCGGGTGTACCGTTGGAACGAGATCCTCTAACGTAGCAACAACTACTGCAGAGGGACGCCCTATACGTATCACCCGTTCATGAGCGAGATCCGACGGTGGGAACTGCAAACAAGAATCGGCAGCATTGGTTGCGCGGCCCATAAGCAGCCCAATCACCTCGAGAAGTAAAAAAAAGAAACATGACGCTAGAAATTCCTCTTCAATCTTCACAGCGCGCAGCACGACGACTGCACTCCCGTCTCCACAGCCATGGTCGGCTGCACCACGCTTTAGAACGAGCTTCCAGTTGCTGGGTTCATGGTCGTATTCGTATACGTGCACCGTGCGGATCGACGGGGGCCTCTCTATCTCTACCAGGTTTTCTCCCTCCCTATCTCAGACAAAGTTCTCGCCGGGCGCCTATGCAGAAAAAGAGGACGGGGCGATCGCAATCGCAAGAGCGATCGTGCCAGGGTTTCGGCCGCCGCCGCCGGCGGCGGCATGGGCGGCATTAAATCCGGCGCCTATGCAGGCGCTGTCTACGGTTCTTCTCCTTCTCCTTTGCTGAGTGCTTGAAGATTAACAGGCATGTGTGCTGACTAGATTGGGAGGTGTTCTTGGATACGTCCCAGCACGCGACGGCGCAGTGCTGGTTTTTGTCCCGGCGCGGATCTCTGCTGTGCAAGGCTCCGTGGTCGGTTTCTTTGTCTCTTGCTTTGTCAAGATTTTGTCTTTGCTGCGTGAGGTTAGAAGGAGGATAATCAGAGAAACTATGAAAACTCTGGCATGGAATTGTCGTGGTATGCTCACACATAACAGTTCGAGAGCTCTTGTACCTTCAAGGGCGTTTGAAAGCAGATGTGGTTTTTCTGGACAAAGATAAGGCAAATGAATTGAGGGTGAAATTAGGTTTTGATTTTATTCATACTAGTTGGATGCCCATGCGTTGCCACGGAACAATATAGATATGCTAGAGACATTAGTGAAAACTTTTTATGAACACAAATGTCATGCATCCAGTTTAGTCCAAGCACCCACTCCTTCCTGCCAAATGGACATTTTCTTAACCGTCAGGCTGTTAAAGGACAAATTAAGTGTCTTTGCTACTATCATCCAGGGCCGGTCCTGAGATTTGAGGGGCCCGGGGCGAAAACAAAACCCGGGGCCCTTTATGCGTCTTGCATGGTACACTACAGCAGGCGCATCTATTTTGCCTACTAATGGCGCACGACAGGTGCGCCACTAGCATCACGTCATTAGTATCGCCATTAGTACATCACATGGTGCGACATTACTATCTGACTTAGTAATGGCGCATCACATAGAAGTGCGCCATTATTAACTTTTTTTTTAATTTTTTTTCAGAAATATTTTTTTAATCTCGGGTCACTATGGCTTAATCTCGGGTCAATATGCTTAATCTCAAGTCAAATCGCACTCCGTGGTCAAACTTTCCAAAAGGTCACCCATCCTCACACTACTCCAGCCCAAGCACGCTTAACTTCAGAGTTCTATCCAACCCCAGCACCAGCTCACTTAACAGGCACTTGTTGATATATCTAGCATATCAATCCTACTAAACCTTTTTGATGTCTAGGACTTTGTTCATGTTCATGAGTGTGATGAAATTTTGAAAAAATATTTCAAACTTCTGTTCATATTACGTATCATATTTTGAACAGTTTTTCCAAAAAAAAATTTGAAACTATTTTTTTCTGTTATTAGTGACGCACCTAGCAAATGGTGCGCCACTGGTAAGTTTGAATTTTTTTCCATTTTTCCCCCTGAGATCTTAAAAGTCCCGTATCTTTTTTTCTGTAAGGTTTTTTGGGATTCTAAAAATGTTCAACGGGGTTCCCCCAGTTGAATTCGGATGTATCTTTTCGAGTAGATGATTTTTCATATAATTTTTTTTTAATCCGAGTTCGTATGCAAAAGTTATGCCCATTTTACAAATTCCAGAGAGATTTTGCAAATAAAGTCAAAATTCATATTTGTAAATTTTACCAACAACTAGACCACATATCACATGGGAAACTTATTTTATTTTATTTTTTTGACATTTCCATCATTTTCTTTTATTTTTTCTAAAACTGAAAAGGCGGTCTAAGTGGTGCATTTGGTGGAATTTTTGGGCAAAGTTAGTAATGGCGCACCGTGGGTGTGGTGCGCCATTACTAGTTTAACTAGTAATGGCGCACCACACCCACGGTACGCCATTACTAACTTTGAAAACAATAAAAAAAAATATTAGTAGTGACGCACCGAGGGTGTGGTGCGCCATTACTAGTTAACTAGTAATGACGCACTGTCCCCTGTTGCGCCATTAATAGTTTTGAAAAAGAAATAAAAAAATTTGTTAGTAGTGGCGCACCGAGGGTGTGGTGCGCCATTATTAGTTTTAAAAAAAATTGTTAGTAGTGGCGCACCGTGGATGTGGTGCGCCATTAGTATTTAGACACTAATGGCGTACCAACACATGGTGCGCCATTAGTATATAGTAGTGGCACACCACATGTGTGGTGCGCCATTAGTGTTCATATTATCTATAACCCTTTTCCTAGTAGTGGTATGATTATCTTTAAATACATGTTACTCTTAACTTTTTATCAATGGAGGGAGTGCAACCCAGCATGTCGACCTAGTTTCCTGATTTAATTGTATATGGCTATCTTACTTTAGATTTTGCCAAGGAAATTGCATGCATTGTATATTTCACTATATAGTTTGCCACACACACAAAGAAAATTGAACAGCTCCTTATTGCAGCGGCTAGAATTACTTTATAATTTACAACGCTAAAATTAATTTAGCCACCTAAATAAATTAAATCAACCATGCATTCTCGGATTAATTTCATCTCAACTATTATTATCATTAATTCATGGATCCGAGTCATTCTCTCCCCTCGTCTTTCATGGACCACTGACACAGCTAGATCAATTGATCAGAAGGTCGGACAACTACATCCTACTCTTCTTCGCTAATTCACTAGCTACTGATTGTGCCACTTCCATTTTGCGAAAAGATTATGCCACTAAGTAGCAACCTATCTATTACAGAACCTAGGTAGCTCTCGTATGATGAATCAAGAACATGCTTACCTATTATGTTGTTCAAGACTGCCCCTCAGGATCGGGGTGTTGTTACTCCTGTCCGACGAACATGAAATCACTCGAGCCGCCGTTGGAGGAGGAAGCATGGGTGAGGACTCCGCGGGAGGACGCTGCAGCGGCGCGAGTCGGGTGTGATATGCGCGGCTAGGTTATTTTTGAGGGATTGGTTTGCGGCTAGATCGATCGCTCATGTTGTTGTATGCAGGCCTACGCGTGGGAAACGGTAGTTCCACTAATTCAGGGAATTGCTGACTTACTTACCCATTACTACACCTACATGTACAGGCATATTGCACCTAAATTAGCGCAGGGTCAATTTTTTCACGGGCCTAATACACAGAGCACACATACTGTGGGGGCCCCGATGTTTCGGGGGCCCGGGGCGGCCGCCTCCCTGCCCCCCCCCCCCCCCCCCCCCCCCATCAGGGCCGGTCCTGATATCATCTCAACCTAAATGCGTACCAGGACAAAAATGTGAAAACATAGTAAAAATTAAGATCTCCATTGTAGGTTGAAAAACTTCAAACAAAACCACAAATAAGTGCTGAAAAGAAAGCAAACATCAAGATCCATAATTTGATCATATAATTTACATGATAAATGAAATCCATGTTATAATAAATTATAATGTGCCATGAGCGAAAACAAATATGTATAAGAGACAAGGCAACTCCATCTAGCGTGTACAGTATCCCGAGCTCGTCAACGGTGCATGCGAGACATCTCTTCCTCTCACATCAATTGCATCCCGTTCAAACTCTAATCCTCATGGTACAATCTTTCGATGCCGAGACACCATATTTGGAGCTCCAAGGTGGGGAAGATGTTGCTTTGGTCACCTTTGCCTCCTTTGTCCCAGATAGTAGCCCACAACCGAGAGAATAAAAATTCACAAGAGGCCATATAATGGTTAGGCCGCATAATATCAGATTCAGAATTCAATCATATTTTCATTCCTCTCGTTGCAAAGAGAGACAAACAAGATGTGAGTATCACTTGAGAATACATCTTAGAAACAAAAGCATCAACATATACAATAGATAACTTGTAAAACGGTCAACTTTGAGACACAACAAAACACCAAATGTAGAAATGAGGAAAGAGAATCATGGCCAAATCCTACAAACAGGATAAGAAAATATTTCAATGAAGAAGAACCTTTTACTTTGTCAAATGGTAATGTTTATTACGTTGCATCAGAACAAAAAAGCTAGACCACAATTAAGGTTTTTAGACAGGCAGCCGCATAATTTAAAGATCAAGTGATTGCCATTTCCAACAACACGAACAGAGAATAAGTGAAACTTTCAATGAAATATTGTACTTCTACTTAAGTTCTCTGCAACATTACCAAGCTTCAGCATGTTTGTCTTGATTTATAAAACATTTCCTCCCTGCCTTCTTGGTCATGCCATTCATGAACAATAAAAACACACAAGTACCTCCCAGCACATTAGAAAGTGAATCCTCGATTTCAAAAAAGAAAAACAAGAAATAGCTGGTATAAGAGTTTGTCTTTTTAATCCAATGGCAAAGGAGAAGTCCTGCGTTAGAGCACTGTTTGTTCAGTATGAATAATAAGTAACATAAATCTAAATTTTTATAGAGATTATTGGAAGTGATGGTCGTTCGGGAGGGCTTGTACTCTTTTACAATCCTTCTAATGAAGTGGTGTTAAACTACTCCTCGCCTAATTTTATTGATGGTTTTGTCATGGAGGGAGATAATGTGGCTTGGAGACTTACATGCTTTTATGGAGAGCCTAATTGGGATTTGAAACATTTGTCCTAGACACACCTGAGAAATCTTCATAACAATGCAACAGGCCCTTGGTTGATTATAGGAGATTTTAACGAAATTTTGGTGGCAAGTGAAAAGGAAGGCGGAAATATTAGACCCCAATAGTACATGCAAAATTTCAGGGACTGTGTAGATGACTGCGGCCTGCAAGAGGTCATGGCAATCGGTGATCCCTTCACGTGGAGCCGAGGAGTCATCTGAGAGCGGCTGGATTGAGCGCTCTGTAATGAGAAGTGGGCTGAGAAATTTCCATATGCAGCAGTAGTTCATGAACATCATGTACACTCTGATCATAGACCACTCCTTTTGGATACAAATTATTTTGCAGCCGCTATGGGGCGTAGGCCAACAGGAGAAAGGAGGTTTGAAGCAAGATGGTTAAGTCAATCTACGGTGGATGAGATTGTTCATACTGCTTGGGAAAGAGCTAAGTTAGCTAGTGTCGGGCCATCATTAGCAGATAGAACAAAATCAGTCAAGGATGATTTGCACAAGTGGGATAGAGACACACTTAAGGGGCCGAAGAAAAGAATAAATAAATTGCAGAAATACATGGAGAAGTTGAGAAGAGGTGCGTTAACAGCCGAGGTGCGACGGAAACTAAAGGAGACCCAGATCCTTGTCGAAAACTTGCTTGATCAAGAGGAGTTAATTTGGCTGCAAAGGGGTCGGGCCAATTGGCTTCTCCATGGGGACAAAAATACGCCGTTCTTCCATAAGGCGGCGACCGCTTGGAAAAAAAGAAATTGTATTAATCTGGATGATACAGGAGTCTGGAAGGAAGAGATTGATGATCTAAATACTATCATATCTGGAAACAAACGGTTTATTACCCCTTTCAGCGACGGCATTTGGAACCGTCGCCAAGTGAGTGTGGGCGATAGAGGGGTCCTTCCCACACGATCCAGAAACCGTCGGGGATATGCCCTCCTGGCACACACGTTCGGCAAAATGAGGTCGTGTGCGACCGGCGAGCACTCAAATACAGAAATACGTACAGTAGAGCTAAAAAAATACAATTATACGGCAAAATTGTTTCCGGTCGCAAGTACATCCCACGCAGTCAGTCCCCGCTAAATGTTTCCGTTCGTATGTGTCGGGGAACGTAGTAATTTCAAAAAAAAATCCTATGCACATGCAAGATCATGGTGATGCATAGAAACGAGAGGGGAGAGTGTCTTCCACGTATCCTCGTAGACCGTAAGTGGAAGCATTATGACAACGTGGTTGGTGTAGTCGTACGTCTTCACGATCGACCGATCCTAGTACCGAACGTACGGCACCTTCGCGATCTGCACACGTTCAGCTCGGTGACGTCCCACGAACTCACGATCCAGTAGAGCTTCGAGGGAGAGTTCAATCAGCACGAGGCGTGATGACGGCGATGATGAAGCTACCGACGCAGGGCTTCGCCTAAGCACCGCTACGATATGACCGAGGTGGATTATGGTGGAGGGGGGCACCGCACACGGCTAAGAGATCAATGATCAACTTGTGTGTCTATGGGATGCCCCCTCCCCCGTATATAAAGGAGTGGAGGAGGGGGAGGGCCGGCCCTCTACTATGGCACGCCCTGGGGAGTCCTACTCCCACCGGGAGTAGGATTCCCCCCTTCCAAGTAGTAGGAGTAGGAGAGAAGGAAGGGGAAGAGAGAAGAGAAGGAAGGAGGGGGCGCCACCCCTCCCCCTACTCCAATTCGGACTAGGCCTTGGGGGGCGCGCGGCCTGCCCTAGGCAGCCCCTCTCTCTCTCCCCTAAAGCCCAATAAGGCCCATATACTCCCCGGCAAATTACCGCAACTCTCCGGTACTCCGATAAATACCCGAACCACTCAGAACCTTTCCGATGTCCGAATATAGCCTTCCAATATATCGATCTTTATTTCTCGAACATTTCGAGACTCCTCGTCATGTCCCTGATCTCATCCGGGACTCTGAACAACCTTCGGTACATCAAAACACATAAACTCATAATACCGATCGTCACCGAACGTTAAGCGTGCGGACCCTACGGGTTCGAGAACTATGTAGACATGACCGAGACTCATCTCCTGTCAATAACCAACAGCGGAACCTGGATGCTCATATTGGCTCCTACATATTCTACGAAAATCTTTATCGGTCAAACCGCATAACAACATACGTTGTTCCCTTTGTCATCGGTATGTTACTTGCCCGAGATTCGATCGTCGGTATCTCAATACGTAGTTCAATCTCGTTACTGGCAAGTCTCTTTACTCGTTCCGTAATGCATCATCCCGCAACTAACTCATTACTTACATTGCTTGCAAGGCTTATAGTGATGTGCATTATCGAGAGGGCCCAGAGATACCTCTCCGATACTCGGAGTGCCAAATCCTAATCTCGACCTATGTCAACCCAACAAACACCTTCGGAGACACCTGTAGAGCATCTTTATAATCACCCAGTTACGTTGTGACGTTTGATAGCACACAAGGTGTTCCTCCGGTATTCGGGAGTTGCATAATCTCGTAGTCATAGGAACATGTATAAGTCATGAAGAAAGCAATAGCAACATACTAAACGATCAAGTGCTAAGCTAACGGAATGGGTCAAGTCAATCACATTACTCTCTAATGATGTGATCCCGTTAATCAAATGACAACTCATGTCTATGTCTAGGAAACTTAACCATCTTTGATTCAACGAGCTAGTCAAGTAGAGGCATACTAGTGACACTTTGTTTGTCTATGTATTCACACATGTACTAAGTTTCCGGATAATACAATTCTAGCATGAATAATAAACATTTATCATGATATAAGGAAATATAAATAACAACTTTATTATTGCCTCTAGGGCATATTTTTCTTCAGTCTCCCACTTACACTAGAATCAATAATCTAGTTCACATCGCCATGTGATTTAACACCAATAGTTCAAATCACCATGTGATTAATATCCATAGTCCACATCGCCATGTGGCCAACACTCAAAAGTTTTACTAGAGTCAGTAATCTAGTTCACATCGCCATGTGATTAACACCCAAAGAGTACTAAGGTGTGATCATGTTTTGCTTTTGAGAGAAGTTTAGTCAACAGGTCTGCCAAATTCAGATTTGTATGTATTTTGCAAATTTCTATGTCTACAATGCTCTTCACGGAGTTACTTTAGCTAATTGCTCCCACTTTCAATATGTATCCAGATTGAGACTTAGAGTCATCTGGATCAGTGTCAAAACTTGCATCGACGTAACCCTTTACGACGAACCTTTTGTCACCTCCATAATCGAGAAACATATCCTTATTCCACTAGGGATAATTTTGACCGCTGTTCAGTGATCTACTCCTAGATCACTATTGTACTCCCTTGCCAAACTCAGTGTAGGGTATACAATAGATCTGGTACACAACATGGCATACTTTATAGAACCTATGGCTGAGGCATAGGGAATGACTTTCATGCTCTTTCTATCTTCTGCCGTGGTTGGGCTTTGAGTCTTACTCAATTTCACACCTTGTAACACAGACAACAACTCTTTCTTTGACTGTTCCATTTTGAACTACTTCAAAATCTTGTCAAGGTATGTACTCATTGAAAAAACTTATCAAGCGTCTTGATCTATCTCTATAGATCTTGATGCTCAGTATGTAAGCAGCTTCACCGAGGTCTTTCTTTGAAAATCTCCTTTCAAATACTCCTTTATGCTTTCCAGAAAATTATATATTATTTGCGATCAACAATATGTCATTCACATATATTTATCAGAAATGCTGTAGTGCTCCCACTCACTTTATTGTAAATACAGGCTTCATCGCAAGTCTGTATAAAACTATATGCTTTGATCAACTCATCAAAGCGTATATTCCAACTCCGAGATGTTTGCACCAGTCCATAGATGGATCGCTAGAGCTTGCACATTTTGTTAGCACCTTTAGGATCGACAAAACCTTCTGGTTGCATCATATACAACTCTTCTTTAAGAAATCCATTAAGGAATGTAGTTTTGACATCCATTTGCCAGATTTCATAAAATGTAGCAATTTGCTAACATGATTCGGACAGACTTAAGCATCGCTACGAGTGAGAAAATCTCATCGTAGTCAACACCTTGAACTTTGTCAAAACCTTTTTCGACAAGTCTAGCTTTGTAGATAGTAACACTACTATCAGCGTCCGTCTTCCTCTTGAAGATCCATTTATTTTCTATGGCTTGCCGATCATCGGGCAAGTCAACCAAAGTCCACACTTTGTTCTCATACATGGATCCCATCTCAGATTTCATGGCCTCAAGCCATTTCGCGGAATCTGGGCTCATCATCGCTTCCTCATAGTTCGTAGGTTCGTCATGGTCAAGTAACATGACCTCCAGAACAGGATTATCGTACCACTCTAGTGTGGATCTCACTCTGGTTGACCTACGAGGTTCGGTAGTAACTTGATCTGAAGTTACATGATCATCATCATTAGCTCTCACTAGTTGGTGTAGGAGTCACAGGAACAGATTTCTGTGATGAACTACTTTCCAATAAGGGAGCAGGTACAGTTACCTCATCAAGTTCTACTTTCCTCCCACTCACTTCTTTCGAGAGAAACTCCTTCTCTAGAAAGGATCCATTCTTAGCAATGAATGTCTTGCCTTCGGATCTGTGATAGAAGGTGTACCCAACTGTCTCCTTTGGGTATCCTATGAAGACACATTTCTCCGATTTTGGTTTGAGCTTATCAGGATGAAACTTTTTCACATAAGCATCGCAACCCCAAACTTTAAGAAACGACAACTTTGGTTTCTTGCCAAACCACCGTTCATATGGTGTCGTCTCAACAGATTTAGATGGTTCCCTATTTAACGTGAATGCAGATGTCTCTAATGCATAACCCCAAAACGATAGTGGTAAATCGGTAAGAGACATCATAGATTGCACCATATCTAATAAAGTACGGTTACGATGTTCGGACACACCATTACGCTGCGATGTTCCAGGTGGCGTGAGTTGCGAAACTATTCCGCATTGTTTCAAATGAAGACCAAACTCGTAACTCAAATATTCTCCTCGACGATCAGATCGTAGAAACTTTATTTTCTCGTTACGAGGATTTTCCACTTCACTCTGAAATTATATGAACTTTTCAAATGTTTCAGACTTATGTTTCATCAAGTAAATATACCCATATCTGCTCAAATCATATGTGAAGGTCAGCAAATAATGATACCCGTCGCGAGCCTCAACACTCATCGGATCGCATACATCAGTATGTATTATTTCCAATAAGTCAGTTGCTCGCTCCATTGTTCCGGAGAACGGAATCTTAGTCATCTTGCCCATAAGGCATGGTTCGCAAGCATCAAGTGATTCATAATCAAGTGATTCCAAAATCCCATCAGCATGGAGTTTCTTCATGCGCTTTACACCAATATGACCTAAACGGCAGTGCCACAAATAAGTTGCACTATCATTATTAACTTTGCATCTTTTGGCTTCAATATTATGAATATGTGTATCACTACGATCGAGATCCAACAAACCATTTTCATTGGGTGTATGACCATAGAAGGTTTTATTCATGTAAACAGAACAACAATTATTCTCTAACTTAAATGAATAACCGTATTGCAATAAACATGATTAAATCATATTCATGCTCAACGCAAACACCAAATAACACTTATTTAGGTTCAACACTAATCCCGAAAGTATAGGGAGTGTGCGATGATGATCATATCAATCTTGGAACTACTTCCAACACACATCGTCACCTCGCCCTTAACTAGTTTCTGTTCATTCTGCAACTCCCGTTTCGAGTTACTACTCTTAGCAACTGAAACAGTATCAAATGCCGAGGGGTTGCTATAAACACTAGTAAAGTACACATCAATAACATGTATATCCAATATACCTTTGTTCACTTTGCCATCCTTCTTATCCGCCAAGTATCTAGGGTAGTTCCACTTCCAGTGACCATTTCCTTTGCAGTAGAAGCACTCAGTTTCAGGCTTGGGTCTAGCTTTGGGCTTCTTCACGGGAGCAGCAACTTGCTTGCCGTTCTTTTTGAAGTTCCCCTTCTTCCATTCGCCCTTTTCTTGAAACTACTGGTCTTGTCAACCATCAACACTTGATGCTTTTCTTAATTTATACCTTCGTCGATTTCAGCATCATGAAGAGCTTGGGAATTGTTTCCTTTATCCCTTGCATATTATAGTTCATCACGAAGTTCTAGTAACTTGGTGATAGTGACTAGAGAACTCTGTCAATCACTATCTTATCTGGAAGATTAACTCCCACTTGATTCAAGTGATTGTAGTACTCAGACATTCTGAGCACATGCTCACTAGCTGAGCTATTCTCCTCCATCTTGTAGGCAAGGTACTTGTCAAAGGTCTCATACCTTTCGACATGGGAATGAGTCTGAAATACTAATTTCAACTCTTGGAACATCTCATATGCTCCGTGGCGTTTCAAAAACGTCTTTGAAGCCCCGATTCTAAGCCGTAAAGCATGGTGCACTAAACTATCAAGTAGTCATCATATCGAGTTTGCCAAACGTTCATAACGTCTGCATTTTCTCCTGCAATTGGTCTGTCACCTAGCGGTGCATCAAGGACATAATTCTTCTGTGCAGCAATGAGAATAATCCTCAGATCATGGATCCAATCCGCATCATTGCTACTAACATCTTTCAACTTAGTTTTCTCTAGGAACATATCAAAAATAAAACAAGGGAGCTAAACGCGAGCTATTGATCTACAACATAGATATGCTAATACTACCAGGACTAAGTTCATGATAAATTAAAGTTCAATTAATCATATTACTTAAGAACTCCCACTTAGATAGACATCCCTCTAATCATCTAAGTGATCACGTGATCCATATCAACTAAACCATGTCCGATCATCACGTGAGATGGAGTAGTTTTCAATGGTGAACATCACTATGTTGATCATATCTTCTATATGATTCATGCTTGACCTTTCGGTCTCCGGTGTTCCGAGGCCATATCTGCATATGCTAGGCTCGTCAAGTTTAACCCGAGTATTCTGCGTGTGCAAAACTGGCTTGCACCCGTTGTATGTGAACGTAGAGCTTATCACACCCGATCATCACGTGGTGTCTCAGCATGAAGAACTGTCGCAATGGTGCATACTCAGGGAGAACACTTGTACCTTAAAATTTAGTGAGAGGTCATCTTATAATGCTACCGTCAAACTAAGCAAAATAAGATGCATAAAGGATAAACATCACATGCAATCAATATAAGTGATATGATATGGCCATCATCATCTTGTGCTTTTGATCTCCATCTCCAAAGCACCGTCATGATCACCATCGTCACCAGCGCGACACCTTGATCTCCATCGTAGCATCGTTGTCGTCTCGCCAACTATTGCTTCTACGACTATCGCTACCGCTTAGTGATAAAGTAAAGCAATTACATGGCGATTGCATTTCATACAATAAAGCGACAACCATATGGCTCCTGCCAGTTGCCGATAACTCCATTACAAAACATGATCATCTCATACAATAAAATTTAGCATCATGTCTTGACCATATCACATCACAGCATGACCTGCAAAAACAAGTTAGACGTCCTCTACTTTGTTGTTGCAAGTTTTACGTGGCTGCTACGGGCTGAGCAAGAACCGTTCTTACCTACGCATCAAAACCACAACGATATTTCGTCAAGTATGTGCTTTTTTACCTTCAACAAGGACCGTGCGTAGCCACACTCGATTCAACTAAAGTTGGAGAAACTGACACCCGCCAGCCACCTGTGTGCGGAGCACGTCGGTAGAACCAGTCTCGCGTAAGCGTACGCGTAATGTCGGTCCGGGCCGCTTCATCCAACAATACCGCCGAATCAAAGTATGACATGCTGGTAAGCAGTGTGACTAGTATCGCCCACAACTCACTTGTGTTCTACTCGTGCATATAACATCTACGCATAAACCTGGCTCGGATGCCACTGTTGGGGAACGTAGTAATTTAAAAAAAAATCCTATGCACATGCAAGATCATGGTGATGCATAGCAACGAGGGCGGAGAGTGTCGTCCACGTACCCTCGTAGACCGTAAGCGGAAGCGTTATGACAACGCGGTAGATGTAGTCGTACGTCTTCACGATCGACCGATCCTAGTACCGAACGTACGACACCTCCGCGATCTGCACACGTTCAGCTCGGTGACGTCCCACGAACTCACGATCCAGTAGAGCTTCAAGGGAGAGTTCCATCAGCACGACGGCGTGATGACGGTGATGATGAAGCTACCGACGCAGGGCTTCGCCTAAGCACCGCTACGATATGACCGAGGTGGATTATGGTGGAGGGGGGCACCGCACACGGCTAAGAGATCAATGATCAACTTGTGTGTCTATGGGGTGCCCCCTCCCCCGTATATAAAGGAGTGGAGGAGGGGGAGGGCCGGCCCTCTACTATGGCGCGCCCTGGGGAGTCCTACTCCCATCGGGAGTAGGATTCCCCCCCTTGCAAGTAGTAGGAGTAGGAGAGAAGGAAGGGGAAGAGAGAAGAGAAGGAAGGAGGGGGCGCCGCCCCTCCCCCTAGTCCAATTCGGACTAGGCCTTGGGGGGGGGGGGCGGCCTGCCCTAGGCAGCCTCTCTCTCTCTCTCCCCTAAAGCCCAATAAGGCCCATATACTCCCCGGCGAATTCCCGTAACTCTCCGGTACTCCGATAAATACCCGAACCACTCAGAACCTTTCCGATGTCCGAATATAGCCTTCCAATATATCGATCTTTACTTCTCGAACATTTCGAGACTCCTCGTCATGTCCCTGATCTCATCCGGGACTCTGAACAACCTTCGGTACATCAAAACACATAAACTCATAATACCGATCGTCACCGAACGTTAAGCGTGCGGACCCTACGGGTTCGAGAACTATGTAGACATGACCGAGACTCATCTCCTGTCAATAACCAACAACGGAACCTGGATACTCATATTGGCTCCTACATATTCTACGAAAATCTTTATCGGTCAAACCGCATAACAACATACGTTGTTCCCTTTGTCATCGGTATGTTACTTGCCCGAGATTCGATCGTCGGTATCTCAATACGTAGTTCAATATCGTTACTGGCAAGTCTCTTTACTCGTTCCGTAATGCATCATCCCGCAACTAACTCATTACTTACATTGCTTGCAAGGCTTATAGTGATGTGCATTATCGAGAGGGCCCAGAGATACCTCTCCGATACTCGGAGTGCCAAATCCTAATCTCGACCTATGTCAACCCAACAAACACCTTCGGAGACACCTGTAGAGCATCTTTATAATCACCCAATTACGTTGTGACGTTTGATAGCACACAAGGTGTTCCTCCGGTATTCGGGAGTTGCATAATCTCATAGTCATAGGAACATGTATAAGTCATGAAGAAAGCAATAGCAACATACTAAACGATCAAGTGCTAAGCTAACAGAATGGGTCAAGTCAATCACATTACTCTCTAATGATGTGATCCCGTTAATCAAATGACAACTCAGGTCTATGGCTAGGAAACTTAACCATCTTCGATTCAACGAGCTAGTCAAGTAGAGGCATACTAGTGACACTCTATTTGTCTATTTATTCACACATGTACTAAGTTTCCGGTTAATACAATTCTGGCATGAATAATAAACATTTATCATGATATAAGGAAATATAAATAACAACTTTATTATTGCCTCTAGGGTATATTTTTCTTCAGTATGCACATCCCACACAGTCGCTCCAAGGAAAACGTTTCCGTTCACAGGTACATCACACACTAATTTTCCCGTTAAATCATTTGCGTTATTGAATGTTTCACACACGGTCCGTAGAAGAAACTATGTGGCAAAGGTTGTCCATCACACATAGTTTTTATGTGGTAAATGTTTGCGCAAGGTGGCCTAACGCAAACAGTTTTCAAGAGAAAGTCGTGTGTGATTGTTCATTGATCCAACACGGTTTATTCCTAGAAACTGTGTGCGTTGCCTAAGGTCATCGCCCACGGTATTTTTTCAACAACCGTTTGCAATAGCAAAACACAATTAGCAGGCTAATTTTCCATTAGCGGGCTAATTATCCAATTATTCATAATACATTTATTAATCTAATTGACATTTCATATTAAGCACACAATATATTTCATTTCCATATTAAGGAAGCAGAATTTCATAATTGAAATACATCAGAGTACAACATGATATAGCTTCAGCACTCAGCTACCCCATTACACAACTGCACCAGCAGCAAGTTCCACATGCAACATGTAGAACCTTTTGAAATTAGCATCATAGACGGTATATAGACAGATGCATCTCATCTGAAAAACTTCTGAAGCGGAAGGCGAATATTGAGCCTTCATTCATGTTGAAGGTCTTTGCAACTTTAGGCCAGTGCCTGTGGATGATTGACCGTCCGTCCTTCGTCCTCTTCAGGAACACTTCAATATTGAACTGTGGGTGTTGTATGAAAACCTTCCTCGCCTCCTGACCATATAGGTGGTTTGAGAGGTAATCATCAGTGAACTGCTTTGGAAAGGCCTGAAAACAAGGATGTTGTCGGCGTTCTGGGAACGGGGGTCCCCAGACTTGCCTGCCTGCGGCCCATAGCGTGGCTAAGCCAGCAGGCCGTACGACCCATCTTCATCAACAAGGCATCCAAGACCCTCGCGAGGGGGACGACGCAAGACCTCCTCTAGAGTGGCCTAGCCAGGCAGGCTCACGAGGAGCGGAGATATCAAGGCAGGGCAAACCTCACGAGGCTCTCGTGACGTGAGCCATGACGAACATCACCAGGCGGGCGCCAGCGCGCGCAGCGTCCTTATTTCCTCTTTGGTGCTAAGGAGGCCAGCGCAGGCAAAGAGTACCGAGGCATCAGGCAAAGGTTGCCATATTGGTGCAACGAGACCAAGACCAGGAGGACGGCAAGACGGAGGTCATCGTGGAGCCCAAGACGGCGCCACCACCAGAGCTTTTCGCAGGCGAAGACCACTTTTGTCAGGATAGCTTGTACTAGCTGTCCCCCTTCAAATTTGCCCGCCATTGTTGGCTCCCTTCGCGCTCATTATTTGGGAAGAGGACCAGGGCCTCTATAAATAGGACTAGCCACCACAGTAGGGACGAGGGGACCTTAGCTTGATCCAACCCGATCGAGAGCCTAGCCACAAGAACACCTCAACCTCAGGAGGTTGTTCTTCCCTTGTACTGTTCATCATCAGCCCAAGAGGCAATCCACCACCACCACACTGGAGTAGGGTATTACACCACAACAGTGGCCCGAACCAGTATAAACCTCGTGTCTTTCTGTGTTGCGAGTTCGTCGAGTTCGTCCGCGAGATCTTAGCGAGCTAGAGCGTAGATCGGTAGGAGGGATAGACTTCGCGCGCACCCCAGTGTTCGAACCTTAAGGGTTTGCTGGAAACCCACATCCGACATTTGGCGCGCCAGGTAGGGGTGCGCCGTAGCTTCCCTTCCATCAGTTCATGGCTCCGTCGCTCCGCCGTCTCCATGGCGGACGCTCGCCGTGCTCGAGCTGAGCGTCAGGCTGCCCTCTCCGCCCGCGTCGCTCAGACGGCTCCCGTTCGCGGGCCACCTCGTCGTTCTCCGTCTCCCGCCGCCAACGCTGCCACCGGCCCGGTGGGGAACGAGCAGCAGGCGTCCTCACTGCATCATTCGGTGCGGCAGGACGGCCGCACCGCTACTCCATCGCTGACCCCTGCCGGTTCTTCGTCTCACGCGCGCCGCGCTCCCATGGAGGCACGGGCCACGCTCCTCGCGGCGAACTCCTGCGTTACTGCCCCGTCGACGACCTCTATGAGGAGTGGCTCGACCGCGTCGCCGAGCTCATCCGCGCCGCAGGGGGCTCCCCGGTGCCATCCCTCTCTCTACCTCCCCCTCAACCAGCCACGGGCGACGAGGCTCATGGCGTGCCTCCACCACCTCAGCCCCAAGAAGGTGCCTTGGCACCAAGGCGCGCGGCTCCGCGGCGTGATCCGCCGCGCCCGGTGCCCACGCGCGAAGAGAGAAGCTGTCAAGAAATCCCGCGGCCGTGAGAAGCTGCACCTGCGCTCCCTGCGCCACCTCATCAAGACCGCGCACCGCCCGCAGCGGCGCAGCGCGATCCTCGTCAAGACCAAGCTCCACCTCCAAAGCGAGCCCCGGCAACCACGACCGTATGCCGCGCCTTCACCCCTGAGCTGCGTAGCGTCGCCTGGCCAGGCAAGTTCAAGCCAGATCTGCCTCCTCGCTACGACAGCACCGCCGACCCCGCGGAGTTCCTGCAGCTCTATGAGCTGAGCATCAAAACGGCCAACGGCGACGAAAAAGTCATGGCGAACTGGTTTCCCATGGCTATCAAGGATGGAGCCCGCTCCTGGCTCCTGAACCTGCAGCACGGCTCGATCTCCTCCTGGGACGAGATGCGCGACCGCTTCATCGCCAACTTCCAGGGCACTCGCGACCGCCCACCGGCCGCGGGTGATCTACGCTGCATCAAGCAACAACCAGGAGAGACCCTCCAGAAGTACATCCAGCGCTTCAACAACACCCGCCTCAAGATCCCCAAGGTCACGGACGAAGCCATCATCTCCGCGTTCTCCGACGGCGTCCGTGATGTCAAGATGAAGGAAGAGCTCGCTATCCACGAGGAGCTCTGCACATCTCAGGAGCTGTTCAACCTGGCGACCAAGTGCGCAAGAGCTGAGGAGGGGCGCCTTTCTCTCCTCGAGCTGCCAGCCGGCGGCGCAGAGGAGAAGAAGGCCAAGGCCAAGGACGTGAAGCGCAAGGAGGCAGTTGTGCTCGCAGCGGAGCCCGACACCAAGCGGGGCAGAGATCAGCCCGAGTCATCCAAGAACGGCCGACCGTTCTGCGCCTTCCACAACCCGAACACCCACAACACCAGCGACTGTCAAGAGCTCAGAGCCATACGGGAAGGACGCTACGGTCGATGCCCCGAGCGCAACGACTGGGACTACGGCCGCGGAGGAGGACGAGGAGGCGGACGCTAGGACGACCGTGGCCTGCGCCAGGAGTGGCGCGACCGGCCTCATGAGGACCGCTGGCAGGACCAACCTCGCGAGGGCACATGGAGGGACCCGCCTCGTGAGGATCGCCCCCAGGGCAACACTGGTCTTCCCCCGCTGCCGCCACCAAGAAGAAACGATGACCACCACCAGGACGAGGGGGCTGGGGGCTTCCAGGAGCCGCGTGCAATCGCCTGCATCTTGGGCGGCGCCCAGGCCCCAGCCTCTCAGCGCATCTTCAAACAGTTTGCTCGCGAGGTGAACGCGGTGCTCCCCAAGCTCGAGGCCATGCACCCGCTCAGATGGTCCCAATGCGCCATCACTTTCAACTCGGCGGATCAGCTCAAGTGCGCAGCCATCGCTGGCGCCCTCCCTATGCTGTGCTCCCCAGTCATCAGCAATGTGCAGGTCACCAAGACCCTCACCGATGGCGGCGCAGGGCTCAACGTCCTATCCGTCGACACGTTCGACAACCTCCAAGTGCCATATGAACAGCTCCAGCCAACCAAGCCTTTCTCAGGAGTGACCGACGGTTCCACCACACCGATAGGGCAGGTCCGCCTGCCTGTCACCTTCGGGGAGCGCAAGAACTACCACACCGAGCTCATCGACTTCGACGTCGCGCACATCCGCCTGCCATACAATGCTATCCTCGGGTATCCAGCCCTGGCCAAGATCATGGCAGTCACTCATCACGGCTACAACATTCTCAAGATGCCAGGAAGCGGAGGAATCATCACGGTCCCATGTGAAGAGAGGGATGCGGTGTGCTCCCTTGAGCGCGCCTTTCAAGCCGCAGCGATCGACGACCCCGACAACAGAAGTGAAGGCCCTCCGGAGACCATCCCCAAGAAGAAGAAGCCGCGCCGCGCAGGACCTCAGGAGGATGGTGTCGCGGCAGGAGCCTCGTCAGGATCAGCGCCCGCTCCAGGGGCGCCTCCCTCCATCGCATAGGAAGGCGCGCCCGGCGCCCTCCTCAGGCAGGGCTCGGGGGCTCTCTTCTGGAGGGCCTCAGACCTTGCCAACCTCACGAGGGAGGCGCTTGGGCACCACTTGGAAGCGTGCTTCGCGGCACATGTTCCTCAGGAGAGCACAGGGCAAGGAGTGCCTACCACTCAGGAGTTCATCACCAAGACCACTCAGGAACTGCAAGATGCAAGGGCCATGCGCGGCGACAGCCGCTCACGAGGGGCAGCTTCGCATCCTGGCGAGGATGCTGGGCTACGTGTCTGCATCGACGTCCCCGGGCTCAACTGGGCCGCATCTCAGGAGCGCTTCTGGCCATCGCGTGTGGGCCGCTGCGAGGGCCCATCACACAGCTACGTTCACATGCCCTTCGGCTTGCCGAGCGTGGCGTCAGCCCATCAACGCGACCGACGGCGTATCCTGGCGGCTCAGGAGGCCAGGTACCACGCCGTCCTGGAGGAGATGGAGACGGTCTTCAGGGAACCTACCGAGCCCCCAGAGCCTCCCGAGGCTCAGGGTCCTGGTGGCTCATGAGGAGTCATTTCTTCGGCGCACGACTTTAGCTGCACCAACTCTACTTCGTCTACAGAACCAGGTGACATCTTCCAAGCTCGTTTAAGCTGGGAGCGCCCCTCGGGCTGCATTATTCCCAGGCCACATGGGTCCGTTCCTGTGGCATGTATCCCTTTTGCTTATGTCTTTAGCTTACCTTGCTGGGGGCGCCCCTCGGGCTGCATCATCCCCAAGCCGCTCGGGCCGGACCCGATGGCATGTATCTTCCTTCATTTATCCAAATTGATCTGCTATCGCCCGCTCGATTGCCGCCCGCCACGGGTCTGTTCATCCTATGCAATTCGCTTGCGCGTTAGAAGGGGGGCTCCTGAGCATCGCGACTCAGGAGCTCTTATTGGCTCTCCAACCCTCACCCCCTGGCCTTGACCACGACATCGTGACCTGGCATACCAGCGGCGGCTGAGCTCGCTCGAGGGCCGGGACCTGAGGACGTAGAGTGCTTGCATCTAACTGCCTTGCAGGGACATAAAGTCACCAAGACTCAAGACCAGGTGCAACCCCCCTTGAGGTAGGGCCTCGTGTGTCCCGCGCTGGCTCACGACTGCCCAGATACACCTCGCAGCCCTGCCGTGCAAACCACGTGTCAGGGCGGGGCTGTACACGCCCCGGGGGCTCCTCCCGGAGGGGGGCCCTCATCCCACGCCCAAGTGGAAGCACCATGCTCCGCGTTGGCTGTCGACACTGCCGAGGAGCGGCTATGCCCGTGCACAAGCGAAAGCACTATGCTCCGCGCTGGTGATAAACAACTGAGGGCGGCCCCACGGTCGTACCAACCTCAGGGAGCCCAGAGCTCAGCGCCCAGCCTCACCACAGCGCCTCCCCTCGGGAGAGCCGCATGAGGGGGCTGAGCACGGGGGCTGCGCTCGGGTCACGCCCAAGCACATGCCACCCAACCAGGTCCCCCGGACCTGGGCGTCGTGCGCCCCTCCCGAGGCCTCGGCGAGGGCAGGTATGAAAATTGTTTGCACGTCAAGGGGGACTCCTGAGCATCGCGACTCAGGAGCCTAACTGGTCACGTAGCCCCTCACTCCTTGGTCCGTCCTGGTCTCCGGTCGGCCCAATGGCGGTTGAGGTATGCGCGGGGCCGGCCTCTGCCGACGTAGAACATCAGTCTACCCTCGCGAACTCTCCCTATAAGTTGTTTGCGCGTCAAGGGGGACTCCTGAGCATCGCGACTCAGGAGCCTAACTGGTCACGTAGCCCCTCACTCCTTGGTCCGTCCTGGTCTCCGGTCAGCCCAACGGCGGTTGAGGTATGCGCGGGGCCGGGCTCTGCTGACGCAGAACGCAAAGCAAATAGGAAGGAAATCACAAAATCTCGAACCAAATATTACAAGCATATTGTCCTCACAATACCAAATGAAAAGTCTAAACGCCTCCACGAGGCCTGATACATGTCGTAGGAACGGAACGGGAAGAATGGTCGCGGGTCACCTCTAGACGTTGCCGTCGCCTGCGGAAGGTGCTCCCCCATGAGCAAGTTTGTCTTCACCTTCACCACCAGCTGCAAGGTCGACGACATCGCCGGACAGAGGAGCGAAGACAAAGCCACGGAACTTCCTCAGCAAGGCCCCCACCTGATCTTGCACGGCCGCGGCAGCCGCCTCGCATTGATCTTCAGCTACAGGCTCCAGCAGCTCGTCGAGGCGCGTTGGGGTCGCAAAGGTGCAGGTGGCTAAAGACGCGAGTCAGCGCGGCTGAAGACAGGACGCGAGCTTCTGCCTCCGCCATGGGACCGAGACCATCAACGACCTCCTCAAGCACCTTCACCACGAGAGGAAGCAGCTGGGCGGGGCCGTCCTCGTCGGTGTCCAGAGGCTTCTCCAGGTCGTGCTCGTAGAGCGTCTTCAACGCCTTGCGAGATCTCTTCTCGAGATCGGCAAAGGCCACGCGGTCTTCGGCCAGGACTCGCGCCTTGGCATCAAGATCGGCCTCCCTCATCCCCATCTTCCGCTCCAACTCTTCCAACCGGTTGCGCTCGGCGGCCTGCTTCTTCCCCAGCTCCGCCAACTCAGCATCTCGGTTCTTGACGGCTTCCTCCCGGGCCTTCATCTCCTCCTCCTTCGCTTGGCGGCAGCACACCTCTTCGGCGTGCTTGTCGCGCAGGCTCTGCAACTCGCCCTCTAGCACTTGGCAGTGGTCACGGGCGGCCTTGGCGTCTTTTAGCGCCGCCTCACGATCGGCTGCAGTGCTGGCGGCTCCTTGCTTCTCCTTCTCGGAAGCCGCAGTAGCCTGGCCCAGCGCCGCGCGAACTGCCAGGTCGGAGTGAAGCCAGCCAGAGGCCAACTCCAGATGCCCGGCCACCAGGCGCGGGTCCGCGCTCAGGAGATCCGCCTGCAGCTGGGTCATCTCCGAAAGGGCATGCTCCAAGACGGCAACAAGAGCAGAAGAACCAGGGAGTGGCGGTGCAGCAGTGGGAGGAAGCGACATCGTCACCAGGGCTTGGGAGACCACGGGTTCCGGAGCAGCTGGGACCTCGTCAGCCGCGCCAAGTACCGGCACCTCCAGAGCCAGCGGGGCCATGAGGGCTGATTCCACGCGGCGATGCTCCTCTTGGCCTCGCCAGGACGATCGGGCCGGGGAGATGCGGGCGCTGTTGCCTCCTTTCTCCGCGGGAGGCACGGCCGCTGCGTCTTCCTTTCTCTTCTTCGCCGAAGATGTCGGCCTGATCAACCAAGGGAGAGTATCAGGAAACGATGAGTACAGACAAGGACAAGGCAAAGCTTAAGGCACTTACCGATCCGCTGCGATGTATTCCACTGACCGCTTGGGAAGCTTGAAGCCTGACAGCTTCGGGACCTGAGGACCAGGCGTTCGGGCTCCGGCGGCGCCAGGCGGAGCAGAGGCAGAGCCGGAGCCAGCCCCAGGAGGTGCCAGGGCGGAGGCGGCACCGCGGGCCACCAGCGACGACCTGCCCTTCGTCGGGATAAGGGGTTGCCCCCTCTCCCCTTGGAAGGCGTCGGCCTCGGCATCATCAAGAAGGGCGCGGAGAATCTCGGCCTTGCTTAGAGGGGAAGTCTCCCCCACCTTTTCCAGGGTCTTCTCCGAGTCCACCTCCTCTTCCCCCTCTCCGCGGGACTCGCCAGAAGACACCTCCACCGGTTTCTGCGCCGGAGGAGCTCCCGGAAGCGCCGGCGGCACCAGCCCGCGTGCATGAAAAGTCGGCCTGGAGGCGACAAATTCCTCCCGGTCCCTGCGTTGGAACGGGGGAACGAAGGCACTAGGCAGGTACTCCTGGTTGTCCCCGACTATGAGGCGCAGGACGACATCCAATTCGTTGCCAGGCAGGTCCCTTGGCCTCAGGCGGGTCTTGTTCTCCTCTTCTTCAAGCTCCTAGAGGGGGCGCGCGCGCACTTGGAGTGGGGCAACCCGCAGCATCAAGAACTCCCTCAGGAGCATCGCCCCCGTTATCTTGGCCGCCCTTGCATTGCCCGGCTTCAGGTCGGTCATCATCTGCCCCAACACTGACGATGCCCGCTCGTCGACAAGCTCCGCCTTGGGCCACCCCTTGCCCTTCCGGGGCGCCTCCGTCGGCAACGCCAGGCGCGGATCGGCACGCTGGGCATCCATCATGGCCCATTTGGATCGGATGTTGTCGGCCCTCTTCCCGGTGCTCGAGTTCGAGTTGGCCTTGCCGCATGCGACGAAGTTAGCGCATCCGGAGATGTGACCCTTGCTGATGCGAAGGAAGAAGAAATGGCGAAGCAACGCCACGGACGACATCACGCCCAGGTACGCCTCACAGTAGTAGGCGAAGATGGACAGGAGGAGGACAGAGTTGGGATGGAGATGCAACGCCTGCACACCGTAGTGGTCGAGGACTTCATAAAAGAAATCAGAGAAGGGAGGAACCAACCTGACGGCGACACCGCTCGAGAAGAAGGGGAAGTAGGTGCTTCCCTCGGGATCCGGTACGTCGGAGGAAAGCCGGAGCTCGGTCGCCCCCACTCATTGCTCTCGCCCGCCATCAGCAGGCGCACGGAGGCGAGGCTTTTCTCCGTGACGGTGGGCGCCTCCAGGGCCGGCTCATACCAAGCCGGTGCTGAGGAAGTCTTGACCTTGCGCGGCGCCATGGATTGCGGGTGCAGAATGAGATTGGAGCGGATCTGGAGGTAGCGGTGGCGAGGAGCAAGAAAGGGGATCTGGAGCGAGGCAAGGAAGAAGCAATGAAGGCAAGTTCTGCCTGCGCCAGCCTTTTGTCAGGTCAAGCAGTTGCCAAGGCAGCGTGGGGAAACGGAGATGCCCACGTCCAATCAACCGCCACGCGTCAACCGAGGCCGCAGGCTTCTGGGGCCCGCAGTGCTCCAAACTTGACCCTTGGCTTCACCGCAAAGCCAAGCCCGAGCGCACCTTGGGCCCGGGGGCTACTGTCGGCGTTCTAGGAACGGGGGTCCCCAGACTTGCCTGCCTGTGGCCCACAGCGTGGCTAAGCCAGCAGGCCGTACGGCCCATCTTCATCAACAAGGCATCCAAGACCCTCGCGAGGGGGACGACGCAAGACCTCCTCTGGAGTGGCCTAGCCAGGCAGGCTCACGAGGAGCATAGATATCAAGGCAGGGCGAACCTCACGAGGCTCTCGTGACGTGAGCCATGACGAACGGCACCAGGCAGGCGCCAGCGCGCGCAACGTCCTTATTTCCTCTTTGGTGCTAAGGAGGCCAGCGCAGGCAAAGTGTACCGAGGCATCAGGCAAAGGTTGCCATATTGGTGCAGCGAGACCAAGACCAGGAGGACGGCAAGACGGAGGTCATCGTGGAGCCCAAGACGGCGTCACCACCAGAGCTTTTCGCAGGCAAAGACCACTTTTGTCAGGATAGCTTGTACTAGCTGTCCCCCTTCAAATTTGCCCGCCGTTGTTGGCTCCCTTCCCGCTCATTATTTGGGAAGAGGACCAGGGCCTCTATAAATAGGACTAGCCACCATAGTAGGGACGAGGGGACCTTAGCTTGATCCAACCCGATCGAGAGCCTAGCCACAAGAACACCTCAACCTCAGGAGGCTGTTCTTCCCTTGTACTATTCATCATGAGCCCAAGAGGCAATCCACCACCACCACACTGGAGTAGGGTATTACACCACAACGGTGGCCCGAACCAGTATAAACCTCGCGTCTTTCTGTGTCGCGAGTTCGTCGAGTTCGTCCGTGAGATCTTAGCGAGCTAGAGCGTAGATCTGTAGGAGGGATAGACTTCGCGCGCACCCCAGTGTTCGAACCTTAAGGGTTTGCCGAAACCCCACATCCGACAGATGTGCATAAATATCTTCTCTATATTGGAAATGGGGCAAAGGAATAAAAAAGGCAAGGTATAATAGTTAGTACCATCTTGTAGTGAATTGATGTCTTCTTCATTGTGCAGACAAAGATCTTGTTGTTTTTTGTCGCTAATTTCTTTATCCTAACAATCTTTCTGAGTTTCTTGATTTGATTGATATTCATGGACAACTCATTTCCCCATATGCAAAAAGGGTCGAACAGTGGGTCACAACCTCTGACAACAGGACCTACATGTGCAAGACCAAATTATTAAAAACTTAAATATTAGAATGGTTCCTGCAATTGCATAATAATGTGCTATTAGACAACGACCATGCACGTGCTAACCTCGATTGTAAATCTCAGTGCTTCCCATTGTTTCCCTGCAACACATATAAGGTAGTTAGTCATCAGGTTAAGTAAGGGTTCACATGCTATCAGTAAAATATGTTGATGAAAAATAAGCACATTGCAGATTCATAAGATTAATTGAAGCCACACGGAAAACCCATTTACCCAAACCAAGCATGATTAAGAACTAGGAAATATAGCACTTGTATATGTTTCTCATGTATTAAGTGCAGCCAAATTCGATTTATTCTTCACATGCACAACAATACAAAATTCTACCCACGACAATTGGACATCGCATTGCAGAATTGAACCAAGCAGTTAACTAAACACCACAACAAATGAACCAAACATTAACTGAGCACCACAATGCACAATATAACATACTCCTAATAGAAGATCAGAGAGTTAACCAAACAGTTAACTACAGCCAATTGTAGCAATTGTATTTGTTTCTCATGTATTTACTACAGCCAAATTCAATTTATTCCTCACATGGTGTACAATAACAGAATGCACCCACAATTTGGTAAAGATAAATTCGATTTATTTCTCACATGGAAGATAATACAAAATTGCAGCCTAAACAATTGAACATCACATTTGCAGAATTGAACCAAACAGTTAACTGAAGACGACAACTAATTAACAAAACAGTTAATAAGTGAGGACCACACTGCACGACATATAGAACATATACACTAGAGCAACAGATTGCATGGTGAAATTAGATAGCACATATCACTAGAATTTGTGAAGGAAAGGCAGGAGCAGCACACGCAACGGGTAAACCGAGCATGCTTAACCGGCGTAGCTAGCAATTGGCAAGGTGCTCCTTCAAGATTTGGGAGTCGACACGAATGGCAGCCATCGCGACCTCATCCGCGCGTGCGGCTGCGATTTGCTTCTCCGCTGCCAAATGCTCCTTGAGGTCCTGGCTATACTGCGTGCACCATGGCTTAGGCCGGCGCTTATTTGGTGGAGGGGTCGGTGATTTGGGTGGAAGGTGTCGCGCTCGCGCTGGCGGTCGGGGAATGTGGGATGTGGAAGGAGGAGGAGGATGGGGGTCAGGTGTGGATTACCTGCCTGGATAGAGGAGGCCGAGCAGCGTGAAGGAGGGTCGCCGGCGAGGAGGCGGCGGTGCTGCAAGCAAGGAGTGAAGGTTTCAACTTGGAAAGGAAGGCGGAAAGAGGGGAAATGTGGCTTTTGGTAAGGGGGAGGGGGCGGGGAGGTAGATATTTTCGCGGAAGCCGAAAGTTTGAATCGCTTCAGCCAAAAAACTGGCGCGCAAAGTGTCATTAGACGCAGTCCCTTATTCAGAACTGTGTACGATATGTGGACATCACAAACGATTTAGATAGCTTAACCCGTGTGTGATGAGTTTAAACTTCAAAAGTTTTGGTTCGAATTTCCATGGTTACAGTGGTCATCCACGTCATTCAATAATTTGGGTACACAAAGGAGACTACAGCACACCCACACTTCTTAATCGAGCAAGTTCAGCAATTAAACAGAGCTAGCTGACCTAAACATTACTCTAAAAAATTAAGGACTGGCGCTCTTAATTAAACAAAACAAAGAGTACTACTACGACTGGTGCTCATTGATCTCCGCTGCCGCCTCCATGTCCAGCTCGCGCTCGATGGTCTCCTGGGGAAGGGGCTCGATGGCATCCATCGCACCATACTCGGTAAGCATCTCGCCATCCGCGTCTGCCATCTCTTTGGAAAAGGCCACCACGAGCTAGGCGTGGGCGGACGCGATCTGGGCTTGGACGAGCTCCGTCGTCGCAAGGTATGCGGTGGAGGAACGGACGGCTGCTTGAACGCTCTCGACGATTGCCAGCTCTTCGGCCGTGGGTTGCCGAACGTTGTCGGAGAAGCTTCGTTCGATTTGTGCGGTGACCGCCAGGAGCTGGGCGTGGGCGGCCTCGACATGGTCATGGGCGGCCTCCATCAGGTCTAAGGCCGCCGCTGCAGAACGGACAGCTGCTGTGCCGCTCTCGCCAGTTGCTATCCCCGAGGCAGATGTTGCCGCCGCCACCTGAGAAGCAACAGCGGCCATTTGGGCTGCCTTTGCCGCCCGGTCGCAAATTGCAGCCGTGCTCATGCACCTTGTTAGCACGCGCATGGCGGCTGCGGCCGCGCTCTCGCCGGAGTGGGCCATGAAAGTTGCCCTCGGCGACGCGGGTCCACGTGCCCATCTTTCACCGGCGACGATTGAACAGTGAAATGATATTTGGGGAGCGAGGTAGTGTGCTTGAGACGTCGGCTATGGACTGTAGCCGACGCACCTTCTCGCGTAAGCCATAGGCGTACTATACACTGACGGTGCTCCAAGATTTTTTGTACTAAATCTCACACGGTTGCTGATAATAAACTGTGTGCGATCTACTTGATTTTTTATCTTGATTTGAATTACATAATGGGGTCACAGCGGCAATGGACGGTGTTTGAATTGCTAGACCTTTTATCTGGAGTGAACATGCACCTATATGTGTGTTGTAAAAGAATTGGAATTATACAGGGTTCGTTTGAACATTTTATACATTAAATTGGTTTTCTAGCCATTTCAGGTGAACAATTCAAATTTGAACTACATGCACATGCTCTAGTGCATATAAATTGGTTGAAAAATCAAATCTGTGTCCATGGGTGCATGCTTAGGTCCCATGCAAGAAATGGGAATGAATTTCAAACACCAGGGCACCGTTGATTGCCGGCAAAACATTGAGATGCCTGGTTTTTAAATTCTAGTAAATCAAAAACTCGTCTGAAATTCATGAAACTTGACATGCTATCATGGAGCGGCATCAACATGTCGTGGTACAAAATTTGTCCCATTTGGGGCAGGTTTGGGTATTTGCTTCTCACAAACCGGAGCTTCTCACAACAAGCATGATGGTTTCCGGTACGGAACGTCCCACCTTTGGGGACGAAACAATATCCATTGCCTCTTATTGCTTTCAATTTTTTTTCTCGTGTCAACATGGAACAACAGGAGTGTTGTGCGAATTTTTGTGATTGCTTGGGGTTTGTTTGGACATTTTTATGCATTAACTGAGTTTTCAATGCATTTTATGTGCATAATTAAAATTTGAACTATATGCACATGCTCCAGTGCATATAAATTGGTTGAAAAATCAAATTTGTGTCCTTGGGTGCATGCTTAGGTCCCATGCAAGAAATGGGAATGTATTTCAAACACCGGGGCACCGTTGATTGCCGGCAAAACATTGAGATGCCTGGTTTTTAAATTCTAGTAAATCCAAAACTCGTCTGAAATTCATGAAACTTGGCATGCTATCATGGAGCGGCATCAACATGCCGTGGTACAAATTTTATCCCATTTGGGGCAGGTTTGGGTATATGCTTCTCACAAACCGGAGCTTCTCACAACAAGCATGATGGTTTTCGGTAGGGAACGTCCCACTTTTGGGGACGAAACAATATCCATTGCCTCTTATTGCTTTCAATTTTTTTCTCGTGTCAACATAGAACAACAGGAGTGTTGTGTGAATTTTTGTGATTTTTCGGGGTTCATTTGGACATTTTTATGCATTAACTGAGTTTTCAATGCATTTTATGTGCATAATTCAAATTTGAACTACATGCACATGCTCCAGTGTATAAATTGGTTGAAAATCAAATCTGTGTCCTTGGGTGCATGCTTAGGTCCCATGCAAGAAATGGGAATGAATTTCAAACGCCGGGGCACCGTTGATAGCTGGCAAAACATTGAGATGCCTGGTTTTTAAATTCTAGTAAATCCAAAACTCGTCTGAAATTCATGAAACTTGGCATGCTATCATGGAGCGGCATCAACATGCCGTGGTACAAATTTTGCCCCATTTGGGGCAGGTTTGGGTATATGCTTCTCACAAATCGGAGCTTCTCACAACAAGCATGATGGTTTTCGGTAGGGAACGTCCCACCTTTGGGGACGAAACGATATCCATTGCCTCTTATTGCTTTCAAATCTTTTTCTCGTGTCAACATAGAACAACAAGAGTGTTGTGTGAATTTTTGTGATTTTTCGGGGTTCGTTTGGACATTCTTATGCATTAACTGATTTTTTAATGCATTTTATGTGCATAATTCAAATTTGATCTACATGCACATGCTCCAGTGCAAATAAATTGGTTGAAAAATCAAATATGTGTCCTTGGGTGCATGCTTAGGTCCCATGCAAGAAATGGGAATGAATTTCAAACACCGGGGCACCGTTGATTGCCGGCAAAACATTGAGATGCCTGGTTTTTAAATTCTAGCAAATCCAAAACTCGTCTAAAATTCATGAAACTTGGGATGCTATCATGGAGCGGCATCAACATGCCATGGTACAAATTTTGTCCCATTTGGGGCAGGTTTGGGTATATGCTTCTCACAAACCGGAGCTTCTCACAACAAGCATGATGGTTTTCGGTAGGGAAACGTCCCACCTTTGGGGACGAAACGATATCCATTGCCTCTTATTGCTTTCAATTTTTTTCTCGTGTCAACATAGAACAACATGAGTGTTGTGTGAATTTTTGTGATTTTTTGGGGTTCGTTTGGACATTTTTATGCATTAACTGAGTTTTCAATGCATTTTATGTGCATAATTCAAATTTGAACTACATGCACATGCTCCAGTGCATATAAATTGGTTGAAAAATCAAATCTGTGTCCTTGGGTGCATGCTTAGGTCCCATGCAAGAAATGGGAATGAATTTCAAACACCGGTGCACCATTGATTGCCGGCAAAACATTGAGATGCCTGGTTTTTAAATTCTAGCAAATCCAAAACTCGTCTGAAATTCATGAAACTTGGCATGCTATCATGGAGTAGCATCCACATGCTGTGGTACAATTTTTTCCCATTTGGGGCAGGTTTGGGTATATGCTTCTCACAAACCGGAGCTTCTCACAACAGGCATGATGGTTTTCGATAGGGAAACGTCCCACCTTTGGGGACGAAACGATATCCATTGCCTCTTATTGCTTTCAAATTTTTTTCTCGTGTCAACATAGAACAACAGGAGTGTTGTGTGAATTTTTGTGTTTTTTCGGGGTTTGTTTGGGCATTTTTATGCATTATCTAAGTTTTCAATGCATTTATGTGCATAATTCAAATTTGAACTACATGCACATGCTCTAGTGCATATAAATTGGTTGAAAAATAAAATATGTGTCCTTGGGTGCATGCTTAGGTCCCATGCAAGAAATGGGAATGAATTTCGAACACCAGGGCACCGTTGATTGCCGGCAAAACATTGAGATGCCTGGTTTTTAAATTCTAGTAAATCCAAAATTTTGTTAACCATTCACGTGACGCCACGTGTCTTGGTTTTAATGGCTGTAGGATGTGCCGTGCGAATAGCTGCTTGACCTTGACTGAACGGGAGGCGTGCGAGTGCCGTCCGGTGCGCAGGCTGGCTGAGAGGCGTGCAAGCTGTCCTTGAGTGCGCAGGCTCACCGGGAAGCGTGCGAGCTGTACGCTGCGCAGGCTCACTAGGAAGCAAGCCCTTTGACTTCCATGGCCGCCCGCCTTGCTCGCATCCTCTCCATTAATGGCGCCCAAGCGCAGTTTAATTTGCTTTTTAAATATAAAACACTCATCACAAACGTTTTAGTTAGAACACCCATATGCAAACCGACAGCTTCCCCAGGAAGCCAAGAGAAAATGTGCCGAGCAGGATTTCTGCAGCTCTTGATCGCAATCGTTTTAGATAGAACACCCGTATGCAAAGTGAGAGCAGCGCAGGATTTGTGCATCCCTTCAACGCAAACAGTTGTTTTGGATGACCTGTGTGCAACCACGTGCAAACGCGACACTATGATCAGAAGGTTGCCGTCGCCCAGTTGTGCGTGCGACATGACGTCCTCGTCTACCACTTCCACCTTGCCACAAGGCCTTGCGAGCGTTTCTCCAGGTTTATCAACAACTTCGACTACAGTTTCACTACGGTGGACACCACCAACGATGTAAAAGCGCTCAAGGTTTCGGACTTGAAATGCCCGAATCTTGTCAACATCCAGCACCACTACAAGGTCTGGGGCAGCGACAAAAGCAAACTGAACTCCCTGGTTGACCTCGCCTCGGCCATCATCAACCCCTACTACGCGAAGATGAAGCAAGAGAGCAATAAGGACAAGAACGGCTGGCACAGTGTGTGGCATAAGAGACTGGATGAACAACATGTCAAGTATGCGGCCATGGACGCGTACACAAGCTACGAGATGTACAGGCGGATCGTTGACATGAGGAATTGTCTTCTTCCTGACCCAGACGAGGGATCGAGCCACATAGCAGTGGCGGGAGCGTCACAAGAAGTAGATGACTAGACGATCATTTCTCCTACTTTAGAATGCATGCAATTGTTTATTGAGGTGTGTGCGAATGATCTGTATAGTCACTTATGTAATTGGATGTTTATTTCAGTCATATATATATACATGTTATTCTACTGTTGACAGAGCAATTCACACGGCTTATTAGCAGCAATCGTCTGTGTTATTATTGGTCTTCGCACACATTTTAGATTACGAACCTGTTTGCCGCGTATCACACACATCTTGTTCAGTTGAACCGTTTCCATTGTGTTGCCTAATCACACACAGTTCATCCCAGTGAACCGTATACTGTATATCTCACACGCCTTCATCTGGCTACCCGTTTCTTTTGTGCCTCCTCATCCCAAACAGTTAATTGAGCTGAACCGTATGCCCTACATCGCACACACAACTAAATTCTGATCCCTGTCTGACGCATCTGTCATCGCAAACGTTTTGCACCTTTTTTGACCGTTTTTTACACCACCGTTTGCAATTATGGCATCGCACACAGTTTTGTCGAAGGGTCTCTGATCGTAGTGTCGCGTTTGGACCATCCTGCAGTAGTGATTGTAATAGAGAGAAATCAAGTAGCTCACGAATTGGCTAGGTTAGCTAAGTTTTCTCCTCCTGGTTGTTGGATGGATACTGCCCCTAGTGCGGTTATTCCCTTTCTTGTAAGCGATGCCACTATTTTCATCAATGAATAAAGGAGGATATATTTGTCAAAAAAGCTTCCAGTTGCTATTTGTGCATGAACAAATTTGAATGAGCAGCTAAGGAGTGGACATGGCACCGACAGTCACCGTCCCTCCCTCTTGCTGCGGAGCTCGGTTTCGCGGCGGCGTGGAGCACGAGCAATGGCGACAACGAGCGAATGGCCACGGAGATTGAAGGTTTTTCCTTTTAGGGCAACTCCAATGCGCGACCCCAAACGGACGTCCGTTTGGTCCGGATTGGATCCGTTTGGGATGGGAAAACGGACGCGCATGTAGAATAGCTTAAAACATAAATAACTTAATTAAACAGTCTGCCGTCCTCACGGCCCATGCATAGTACTTAAGATTAAATTTAACAAACATAAAAATGATAATGTGGGCGCCCCACGCGCCGAAGAAGCCATCGCTGCCGATGTCGTCGCAGCCGCTGTCTTCAGGCTCTACCATCCTCGTCGTCGCTCGTCGGGTCGATGTAGGGTAGGGGCATCCAGAGGTGGGGAGGGGACCCCCAGAATGGGCCGGCGCACTCTTGACGAGCTCGGTGCGCGCACACGAGGCGCACTGGGCGCACTCTGGGACACACGGGGCGGGCTACGACCACGACCGACAAAAAAGGTTTGCCGACGCATGTCGTGCTCATCCTGGAACCATGTGTCCCGGAGGGGTGAGCCGATAGCGTACCTGCGGTCAGCGAGGAGCTCGCGTGGAATCCTGGCGAGATGACGGGCGATCTCCTAGAGGCGGGCACGACCGCTCGACGGGACGGGGGGAATGGGCACCCGATCCGGGCTCAAATGCCACCCATTGGGGAGGTGTGCATCTAACCAAGGTAGTGATGACCCACAAGTATATGGGATCAATTGTAGCCCTTTCGATAAGTAAGAGTGTCGAACCCAACAAGGAGCAGAAGGAAATGACAAGTGGTTTTCAGCAAGGTAATGTCTGCAAGTGCTGAAATTGTAAGTAACAGAGTAGTTTCATAGCAAGATAATTTGTAATAAGCAAGTAATGATAATAGTAAAAAAAGTGCAACAAGATAGCCCAATCCTTTTGAGGCAAAGGACAGGCCAAAATGGTCTCTTATAATAAGCAAGCGTTCTTGAGGGTACACGGGAATTTCATCTAGTTACTTTCATCATGTTGGTTTGATTTGTGTTCGCTACTTTGATAATTTGATATGTGGGTGGACCAGTGCTTAGGTGTTGTTCTTACTTGAACAAACCTACTACTTATGATTAACCCCCTCGCAAGCATCCGCAACTACGAGAAAAGTATTAAGAATAAATTCTAACCATAGCATTAAACTTTTGGATCCAATCGGCCCTTATGGAATAGCACATAAACTAGGGTTTGAGCTTCTGTCACTCTCGCAACCCATCATCTAATTGCTACTCCACAATGCATTCCCTTAGGCCCAAATACAGTGAAGTGTCATGTAGTCGACGTTCACATGACACCACTAAGGGAATCACAACATACATACTATCAAAATATCGAACACATATCAAGTTCACATGATTACTTGCAACACGATTTCTCCCGTGACCTCAAGAACAAAAGTAATTACTCACAAATGATAATCATGCTGAAGATCAGAGGGGTATTAAATAGCATATTGGATCTAAACATATAATCTTCCACCAAATAAACCATATAGTAATCAACTACAAGATGTAATCAACACTACTAGTCACCCACAAGCACCAATCTATAGTTTCGGTACAAAGATTGAACACAAGAGATGAACTAGGGTTTGAGAGGAGATGGTGCTATTGAAGATGTTGATGGATATTGCCCTCCCCAAGATGGGAGAGTTGTTGGTGATGATGATGACGATGATTTCCCCCTCCGAGAGGGAAGTTCCCTGATAACCCACAACTATAGGGGATCGAAACAGTTTTCGAGGGTAGAGTATTCAACCCAAATTTATTGATTCGACACAAGGGGAGCCAAAGAATATTCCCAAGTATTAGCAGTTGAGTTGTCAATTCAACCGCACCTGGAAAACTTAATATCTGCAGCAAAGTATTTAGTAGCAAAGTAGTATGGGAGTAACGGTAACAGTGGCAAAAGTAACAGTAGCAGTTTTGTAGTAATCGTAACAGTGGCAATGGTAAAGTAACTAAGCAAAGATCAATATGTGAAAATCTCATAGGCATTGGATCAGTGATGGATAATTATGTCGAATGCGATTCCTCATGCAACAGTTATAGCATAGGGTGACACAGAACTAGCTCCAGTTCATCAATGTAATTTAGGCATGTATTCCTAATATAGTCATACGTGCTTATGGAAAAGAACTTGCATGACATCTTTTTTCCTACCCTCCGGTGGCAGCGGGGTCCTATTGGAAAGGGATATTAAGGCCTTCTTTTAATAGAGTACCGGACCAAAGCATTAACACTTAGTGAATACATGAACTCCTCAAACTACGGTCATCACCGGGAGTGGTCCCGATTATTGTCACTTCGGGGTTACCATATCATAACACATAGTAGATGACTATTGACTTGCAGAATAGGATCAAGAACTCACATATATTCATGAAAACATAATAGGTTCAGATCTGAAATCATGGCACTCGGGCCCTAGTGACAAGCATTAAGCATAGCAAAGTCATAGCAACATCAATCTCAGAACATAATGGATACTAGGGATCAAACCCTAACAAAACTAACTCGATTACATGGTAAATCTCATCCAACCATCACCGTCCAGCAAGCCTACGATAAGATTACTCACGCACGGCGGTGAGCATCATGAAATTGGTGATGGAGGATGGTTGATGATGACGACGGCGTCAGATTCCCCTCTCCGGAGCCCCTAACGGACTCCGGATAAGCCCTCCCGAGAGAGATTAGGGCTTGGCGGCGGCTTCGTATCGTAAAACGCAATGAATCCTTCTCTCTGATTCCCCACGAACATGAATATATAGAGTTGGAGTTGACGTCAGTGGAGCCTCAGGGGGCCCACGAGGCAGGGGCGCGCCCTAGGGGGGGGGGGGGGGGTGGGCGCGCCCTCCACCCTCGTGGACAGGGTGTGGGTCCCCTGGTGTTGATTCTTTCGCCAGTATTTTTTATTAATTCCAAAAATATTCTCCGTGAAGTTTCATGTCATTCCGAGAACTTTTATTTCTGCACAAAAATAACACCATGGCAATTCTGCTGAAAACAGCGTCAGTCCGGGTTAGTTCCATTCAAATCATGCAAGTTAGAGTCCAAAAGAAGGGCAAAAGTGTTTGGAAAAGTAGATACGTTGGAGACGTATCAACTCCCCCAAGCTTAAACCTTTGCTTGTCCTCAAGCAGTTCAGTTGACAAACTGAAAGTGATAAAGAAAAACTTTTACAAACTCTGTTTGCTCTTGTTGTTGTAAATATGTAAAGCCAGCATTCAAGTTTTCAGCAAAGATTATGGACTAACCATATTCACAATAACACTTAGGTCTCATGTTTACTCATATCAATGGCATAATCAACTAGCGAGCAATAATAATAAATCTCGGATGACAACACTTTCTCAAAACAATCATAATATGATATAACAAGATGGTATCTCGCTAGCCCTTTCTGAGACCGCAAAACATAAATGCAGAGCACCTCTGAAGATCAAGGACTGACTAGACATTGTAATTCATGGTAAAAGAGATCCAGTCATAGTCATACTCAGTGTAAACTAATAGTAATGCATGCAAATGATAGCAGTGCTCTCCAACTGGTGCTTTTTAATAAGAGGACGATGACTCAACATAAAAGTAAATAGATATGCCCTTCACAGAGGGAAGCATGGATTTGTAGAGGTGCCAGAGCTCGATTTTTGAAATAGAGATGAATAATATTTTGGGTGTCATACTTTCATTGTCAACATAACAACCAAGCGATCTCGATATCTTCCATGCTACACACATTATAGGCGGTTCCCAAACAGAATGGTAAATTTTCTACTCCCCCACCACCAACAAACATCAATCCATGGCTTGTCCGAAACAACGGGTGCCTCCAACTAACAACAATCCTGGGGGAGTTTTGTTTGCAATTATTTTGATTTGAGCATGGGACTGGGCATCCCGATTACCGGCCATTTTCTTGTGAATGATGAGCGGAGTCCACTCATCGTGAGAATAACCCACCTAGCATGGAAGATATAGACAGCCCTAGTTGATACATGAGCTATTCGAGCATACAAAACATAATTTCATTTGAAGGTTTAGAGTTTGGCACATACAAATTTACTTGGAACGGCAGGTAGATACCGCATATAGGAAGGTATGGTGGACTCATATGGAATAACTTTGGGGTTTATGGAAGTGGATGCACAAGCAGTATTCCCGCTTAGTACAAGTGAAGGCTAGAAAAAGACTGGGAAGCGACCAACTAGAGAGCGACAACAGTCATGAACATGCATTAAAATTAATCAACACTGAGTGCAAGCATGAGTAGGATATAATTCACCATGAACATAAACATCGTGGAGGCTATGTTGATTTTGTTTCAACTACATGCGTGAACATGTGCCAAGTCAAGCCACTCGAATCGTTCAAAGGAGGATACCACCCTATCATACCACATCACAACCATTTTTAATAGCATGTTGGCACGCAAGGTAAACCATTATAAACTCCTAGCAAATTAAGCATGGCATGAGCAACTATAATCTCTAATTGTCATTGCAAACATGTTTCATTCATAATAGGCTGAATCAGGAACAATGAACTAATCATATTTACAAAAACAAGATAGATCGAGTTCATACCAGCTTCTCTCATCTCAATCGGTACATCATATATCGTCATTATTGCCTTTCACTTGCACGACCGAATGGTGTGGATAATAATAATAGTGCACGTGCATTGGACTAAGCTAGAATCTGCAAGCATTTAATACAAGGGAGAAGACAAGGTAATATGTGCTCTTGGTTAATTCAACAATAATGTATATGAGAGCCACTCAACATTTTCATCATGGTCTTCTCCTCTCGACCCCCAAACAAAAGAAATAAAACTATTTACACGGGAAAGCTCCCAACAAGCAAAAGAAGAACGAGAAATCTTTTTGGGTTTTCTTTTAGTTATTACTACTACAGGCATGGAAAGTAAACTAGCTAACAACTACAACTAATTTCCCTTTTTTTGGTTTTTTTTCTTAAGGTTTTTCAACACACAAGAGGAAGGCTTAAAACAAAAAAATAAACTAGCATGGATAGTACAATGAAAAAGTATGAGCACCGACAACTGGCATGAGTGTGTGAACATGAATGTAATGTCGGTGAGAAATACATACTCCCCCAAGCTTAGGCTTTTGGCCTAAGTTGGTCTAGGGCCAAGGCTCAAAGCTGCCCTCTCCGGTGTACGGAGGAGTGTCCTCTGGGTGCCACTGATTGGCGATCTCCTCTGGATCCCACTGATAAACAGACTGTCGATAAGGGTCAAGGGGTGACTCCGGCTCAGGCTCTGGAACTGGTGTCAGGCTCCAGTATGCATAAACGGCCTCCAGCAAGATGAGGTACGTGCCTGAAAATATGTTAAACAAAGAGGGCGCAGGCAAGGTAATAACCTCATAGTGAGTTTTTTTGCCAAAAATCAAATTATACTTAAGCAGTTTCTTCTTATTTTTAACAATAAAGTCATGTGCTACCATACTCTTATAATCTAGAAAAATAGGGGGCATCAACTTTTCCTCTTTCTCATAATGCCTAATAGGTATCTCAAAGTCTGTAGCAAGGCGCGAAGCAAAGATGCCACCGAAGATGGGGCCCTTTGTATGGTTCAGACTTAATCGTTTAGCAATAATAGCGCCTAAACTGAAAGTTGTATCACGAAACAAAGCATGGCGCAAAATAACAATATCAGTAGCACTGAGATTTCCACTGTTCCCGTGATCAATTAAGCATCTACTAGCAAATATTGCAAAGTAACGTAGAACAGGAAAATGTATGCTAGTAATTCTTGCATCAGAAACTTTCCTCGTTTCCCCTACAGCAATTTCATTAATAAATCCCTCCACATCACTATGGTGTGGTTCCTCGATGCTGCCTACAAAGGGTATCTTGCAGACCCGACAAAAATCACGGAGTGACATCTCCTTAACCTCATCATATAAATGAAACTCCACTCAAGGTGGTGATTTCTTAGCATGCAAATAAAAATTTTGCACGAAAATATTAGTGAGTAGGAGATACTGTTCGCGCTGGTCATGGAGGAAGTCGGTGAGGCTTGCATTCTAAGCCAAGTGATAAAAACCATCATAAATTCCGGCGGCTCTCAAGAACTCATCACAAGGCCATTCACACGGCCGAACCTCCGCAGTGCGAGGAAGATTATATTTGGGCTTCTTATTCTCTTCACTTTGCTTATCCTTCAAGCTTCGGCTCGAAGAGCCTCTCAACAATCTCTTCAACATTTTTTCCCTCTGAAAAAATTTCTAAAATTTTTAGTGACTCAAAATAAAAGTGAACCAAGCTCAACAAGATTGATAGCAACTACTCCCAGAAGTGCCTAGAGGCTATATCATGCATTAGAACTACTTGGGACCATATAAATTTGACATGCAAGCTCAAGAACAGGGTAACCTAAGCAGAAAAAATTTGCAATAAATAAAGCACTAGAACAAAAACTAATTGGACCATTGGAGGAGTCACATACCGATGAACAATCCCCCAAAGCAGTTTTGTGAATGGAGCTTTGAGCAAGGAGATCGAATATGGCAGCAAGATGAGCTAGAACACGATTTTGAGCTATGGGAGGATTTTTTTCTCGAGGAAGACGAAGTGAGTGGGTGCAGGAATAAGTGGAGGGGGTCCATGTGGGGCTCATGAGGCAGGGGGGCGCGCCCTGGACCCTCGTGGCCAGGTGGTGGCCCCCTCTAGTGTGTTCTCAGTGCCAGATATTCTTAAATATTCTACAAAAAATCATATTTCATTTTGAGGACATTTGGAGAACTTTTATTTTCGGGGTATTTTTTATTGCAAGGATAATTCAGAAAACAGACAGAAAATACTATATTTACTTTATTTAATCTAAATAACAGAAAGTAAAAGGAGGGTACAGAAAGTTGTGCCTTCTAACTTCATCTATCTCATGCTCATCAAAAGGAATCCACTAACAAGGTTGATCAAGTCTTGTTAACAAACTCTTTCCGAATTGCATGAAACCGGAGAATTTTCGAATAACACTAAGTTACCTCAACGGGGATATGCACATCCCCAATAATAAGAATATCATATTTCTCCTTGACAGTAGGAAGAGGAAATTCAAAACCTCCGATAATAATCGTTGAAATTTTTCCAATAGAATTGATACTATGGACTTGAGGTTGTTTCCTCGGAAAGTGTACCTTATGCTCATTACCATTAACATGAAAAGTGACATTGCCTTTATTGCAATCAATAACAGCCCCTGCAGTATTCAAAAAGGGTCTACCAAGAATAATAGACATACTATCGTCCTCGCGAATATCAAGAATAACAAAGTCCGTTAAAATAGTAACGTTTGCAACCACAACAGGCACATCCTCACAAATACCGACAGGTATAGCAGTTGATTTATCGGCCATTTGCAAAGATATTTTACTAGGTGTCAACTTATTCAAATCAAGTCTACGATATAAAGAGAGAGGCATAACACTAACACCGGCTCCAAGATCACATAAAGCAGTTTTAACATAGTTTCTTTTAATGGAGCATGGTATAGTTGGTACTCCTGGATCTCCTAGTTTCTTAGGTATTCCACCTTTAAAAGTATAATTGGCAAGCATGGTGGAAATTTCAGCTTCCGATATCTTTCTTTTATTTGTAACAATATCTTTCATGTACTTAGCATAAGGATTCATTTTAAGCATATCAGTCAAACACATACGCAAAAAGATAGGTCTCATCATTTCAGCAAAGCGCTCAAAATCTTCATCATCCTTTTTCTTGGATGGTTTAGGAGGAAAAGGCATGGGCTTCTGAACCCATGGTTCTCTTTCTTTACCGTGCTTCCTAGCAACGAAGTCTCTCTTATCATAACGTTGATTCTTTGATTGTGGGTTATCAAGATCAACAACAGGTTCAATCTCCACATCATTGTTATTGCTAGGTTGAGCATCAATATGAACATCATCATTAGCATTATCACTAGGTTCATGTTCATTACCATATTGTGTTTCAGCATCAGAAATAGAAATATCATTGGGATTCCCAGGTGTGTCAAACAACAGGTTTACTAGAAGCATGCAAAGTCCTATCATTTTTCTTTTTATTCTTCTTAGAAGGACTAGGTGTATCAACATTAGTTCTCTGAGAATCTTGCCCAACTCTCTTAGGGTGGCCCTCAGGATACAAAGGTTCCTGAGTCATTCTACCCCCCTCTAGTCATAGCTCTAACATCATTATCATTTTTCTTATTATTTAATTCATTGAGCAAATCATCTTGAGCTTTAAGCACTTGTTCTACCTGAGTGGTAACCATAGAAGCATGTTTACTAATAAGTTTAAGTTCACCCTTAACTCTAGACATATAATCAATCAAGTGTTCAATCATATAAGCATTACGTTTCAATTGTGTACCAACATAAGCATTGAAGTTTTCTTGTTTAACAATAAAATTATCAAACTCATCTAAGCATTGGCTAGCAGACTTATAACGAGGAATATCACCTTCATCAAATCTATAGAGAGAATTTACCTTTACTACATGTGTCGGGTTATCAAGACCATGTATTTCTTCAATAGGTGGTAAATTCTTAACATCTTCAGCTTTAATACCCTTTTCTTTCATATATTTCTTTGCCTCTTGCATATCTTCAGGACTGAGAAATAGAATACCCCTTTTCTTCGGAGTTGGCTTAGGAGTTGGTTCAGGAAGTGTCCAATCATTATCATTACACAATATATTATTCAATAGCAATTCAGCTTGCTCAACAGTTCTTTCCCTGAAAACACAACCAGCACAACTATCCAAGTGGTCTCTGGAAGCATCGGTTAGTCCATTATAAAAGATATCATGTATTTCATTTTTCTTGAGAGGATGATCAGGAAAAGCACTAAGTAATAGGAGAAGCCTCCCCCAATGTAACATCCCAAAATTCTAAATTTTGGAATGTTATAAATAGCTAGATTTGATTGATTGTTTGATTGTGGTGTGGTTGCTTGTGTGAATTAAGTGAATTTCGAAACTTTTTAAAGTTAAATGAGAGGGAATAAAAAGACTTTCCCAAACTTTCATTTTTGCTTTTATGATCTATGTGAATTCAAATTCTTTTCAAATACAAAACCCTAGAGAGAAGATGACATGACTTCTTCCATTTAAATAAATGAAAAGGGTTTTTTGAAAATATTTGAATTCATTTGGAAATATTTTCCAACTCAGAAACTTTATGCAACTCAATGATTTTCACGAGAGAAGATAAAATGACTTCTTCAAATTATATGAAATATGAGTTGGAAGTTTAAAAGGATCAAATTTAAAATCCTTTTGAAATTATTTTCAATTTGGAGTTATTTGATTTTTATTCAAATTATTTTTCTCCAAAAATAAAATATATGGAAAATAGGGTACATGATTCCCTACATCAGAAAATTGGAGATAAATAAATTTGAAATTATTTTTGTATTTTAGAATGATTTTTATTGGATTTTAGTAGGGCAGTAGCACTCTTTGAATTATTTGTATTTCTGTGGATTTTATTTAATGCTAGGAAAATGTTCAAGTTGCAGAAAATCTTTTTCTGAAAATTTCGGTATACTATATGCCTATATAATATTTTTATTTATTTGGTTTTTATTATTTTTCTTTGTCTGGAAAAAAATGTTTAAAAAAAAACTCTTCGAACAGTGCCAGGCCGAAGCCCAGCACTGCTCTCTCTCTCCTCTCGCTCCCCGTCGCCGACTAGGCCAGCCCAGCGCCCGAGCCAGGCCGCGGCCCGCCAGCCCAGCGCGCCCTCGCTCGTCCCCGAGCTCCCGCTCGGGAGTCCGCCGCCCGTACGCCGCCGCTGACGTGCCCGAGGCGAACACGCCTCCCCACGCCCCCTCGCGCATGCCAAGCCACCGCCTCGCCTCCCCTTATAAGCCCGGCCATCGCGGCCCTCTCTCCCCTCTCCTCCCGCATAGCACCGCCGCCTCGCCGGGATTGCCGCCGCCGCCGAGTTTCCTCGCCGTCGCCCCGCACCTCCCCGACCACCGCAACCACCACCCACCTCACCGCTGCGCCGCCCTCCCCAGCTACTCCGCCGCCGCCGCCGTGCCCCGCCACCGCTGGAGCCACTTCGCCGCACCGCCGCCGAAGACACGACTCGCCGGACCCGCCGCCGCCGTGGTAAACCCTAACCCGATCCGCCGCCGGTTTTTAACAAAAAAGCCGTTGCCCCTGTCCGATCTGGTTTTCTCGGTTTTGTTTTAAAAAAACGGTTTAGTTTTTTTAAGTTCGATCTATTCAATGAGCGTTCTCTATTTAGAACTGGTTAGCGAGCGTTCGCTCGATAGTTTATTTTATTTTATTCAGGGACCTGTTAGTAGTTTTTTTTATTCTTTTACAGATTAGTCCCTAGTCTTTAAACGACCACATCTTTTTACTCGTTTGTCCAAATCCAACGAAACCAACGCCCACTTCTTCGTTATGATCCCCTCTATCCAATAAAACAACTTAAACATGTTTTTGAAAGTTTTAAAATTTGAATTCAAACAAATTTGTATTCAAACTTCGTTTGATCGTAACTTGTGTTTCGTAGCTCCGTTTGAGTTGATTCTTTTTGCTAATCGAAGATCTTGACCTAAAATTTCTGATAAGGCAAAATTCACATAATTTTGGTACTGTTAGAAATTGTTTTATATTGCAAGAGTTATTTGCTTGGTTTTGAAGTTTTCCGAATTGTTTTCCTCGTTCTTTCTGATCTTTTGAGTGATTGCTTATGTGTGGTTACCATTGCTTGCTTACGATAGATTGACCGGAGTGTGACGAGTAGATCTATCCAGAGTATTGAGTGTGAATCATCTTCATCAACACTGCAGGCAAGTAACACTTTGATCATACCTCTTTTACTACCCAGTTTTATTGCATTAGACCAATCCTCAAACATTGCATGGTTAGGATCTAATTAAATTGTGGGTATTGGGAAGTAGTTGAGGTAGTACCTATTACCTGTTTTATTATCAAACCCTTGGGAGTTACTTCTACGTTTGCTTATATTGCTATGCTATGCTAGTAGACGTGGATTGGGTTTGAGTGTATCCATGATAGATGTGAGATTGTTAATATATGGTTAAACTTAAGGTGGCAACTAAAACTCACATCCGGGTGGATTGAGGTACCTGGGTATTCCAGGATTGCCTGTTTCTTTTGGACCGCCACCCAGGTTCAAAGGGATCATGAGATTATTCATGCTAGAAACTTCCGTGTGCAGCCACAAGCTATTATGGGCTCTAGCATAGTTGATTAAGTTGTGTGAACTCTTACAGTGGTAGACTAGCAGATGTAGGGGATGTAGGTGTACCGGTCTACCCATCGTAAGGTGCAAACGCTTCTGAAAGACTGTGTCTCGGTCATTCGTTTCTCAAACATCATGTAGTGCGAGAATCAAGCGGAGGCGATCGAGTCTTGTGGGGAAAAGTGCACAAACCTCTGCAGAGTGTACAATCTAATCATGGTTAGGCGTGTCCCCGGTTATGGACATCTTGAGTATCCAGTACTTGGATTTTCATGTGAATCTCATCATGTTACTTTAATTAATTTTGTTGGGTTAATGATGATACTTAATTGGGATTGAGAATGCTGTCAACCATTCTCAATGTTCAACAACCACCATGATAGTCAAATAAAAATTTATTCCTTTGCAGTAGGGAAAAATTGGCTTTTCGCAAAAACATTATAACCATAGAGCTTTTCCATCAGCCATATATGCATGTAGTGATAGCCTTTGTTCATCATTTCTCTATGGTGTGAATTTGCCAGCATATTCCATGTGCTGACCCGTTTTCGGGCTGCAACGTTTCATGTTGCAGGATATCTTACGATGAGTAAGTGATACGTTAGGGTTACGATTTCTACACTCAACTTTGCCGTTGGTGTTGATGGGAATCCACAACCTTGTTACTTCCGCTATTTGGATTGAGGTAATAGTATTTACGTTACTTTATACATGTGATTTACCTGTATTATAAATCCTCGAGTACTGTGTGTGTCAGCATACCGATCCAGGGATGACACTTAAGCACAGAGACTTGATCCATTCGGGTCGGGCCGCTACAAGATGGTATCAGAGCTCATGTTGACTGTAGGACGTGACCCTAGAAACTGGCAAGCCCAAAGGAAAAGATTTTTCTCTAAAATTTTCTTTTTCAAAAAGATCTTTTACCTCTCTTCTCTTCTAAGCTTATTCAAATATTCCCTTTAGTGAGACCATACCCCTTTTCCTCTTTTGACCACTCGAAGATTCGACTGATGAAACCACTTCAAGAAGTACAAGATATCGGACAACTAATACCATTCGGAGTGAAGAGGATTTTACCGTGCATTATGATAATGGAAACTACAACGGTTGAAGACTCCGAAGACTAGGAGAATTTGAAGGCTCTGAAGAATTTCCAGATTGGTATAGGGAGGTTACCCTTATGGATTTTGTCAGACTATGGAAGCCGTAAATACCCGAGATCAAGGTGTATCGGAGAAAGATCGGAGCATGGAGAGTTAAAAACTCAAAGTTCTATCAAGGAAAACCCTAAGGCAGGAGATGTCAACTATGGAGAGATAGCTCATGGAAATGACAAGAGCAGAAACACGGCTATCCATGATGTTATCGCCCGCTTATGCTATTGTCACCGTGCTGAGTTAAGCATGCATATGCATGGAAGGATTGGATGGTAGAAGGCTGATGGAGCACCTACCAGCAAGACGAAGTTTTAACCTTAGCCGGTGTATCACCAGGATCTGGAGCATTACATCAGGAAGTTTAAAGATGAACCTTCAGGAAGCAGTATTCGACAAGTAAGCATTTCGTGAAGGACCCATGACCCAGAAGCTGAAAGTAGCCATGATGGAGGAGCAAAACCTCGAGACATCAAAGATTCGTCATGAACTGAAGGACAGTAGGATCATGGTCCATGTCGAGGTTGATGAAACCCAGAAGTTTGGAATGCAACTCCAGAATATTCAAGGATGTCACGAGGGACCTTGAGTCAACAGAGATGATCTGGCAAAAGAACTTAAGAAGTACAAGCATGATTGGAAGAAGCCATTGGAGGCATGAACAAGACTTGAAGAGTTTGACGATGTTGAAGATTTATTGACCTTTAGAAGACCAAACCACTGTTATACCTACGTTAGATGCGACGTTTGTGAGCTGTCATTTGTTTGACGTTTTTCCGACAGCCACAAAATAAAACCTGTCTTTTCAAAACTATTGTTTGCATGGTGTGTCCCTCTCTACCCCTCTTATCTCACCCCAAACCCATGGACCCAATAGAGGATGAATGGAGATGAGCTTGTATTTTCTAGACCAATGAGTCAATTGGAGACGGATCGATGGATTCAGAACATGGAGGATCACATGGAGAATAACCCTATAGCCGGAAAGGATATGACCCAGCATGCTCTTGAGTGCTTTGAAAGAGGTGACACTACCTGGTAGAGGATGTACCAAACCATCAATGGATGGCAAGGAGTAACCACTTGGAAAGAATTTAAGTTGACTTTGCCAAAGTCTTGGCTTGTGTCCCAGAAATTGAGGCCTTATGGAAAGGATATGAAGAAACCTTGTGCATACAAGCTTTGTGGAGAAATAGGACACAACCATAAAGAAAACAATGATGAATACCATCATAATCAGAGGATTACCAAAGGAGTTAGCCGAGGATCTCAGGGTACTTCGGTTGGAGATTGTTCCCAAAGGTTTTGTTGCAGCAAAGGAAGTTCAGTCTACATTGTTGAGAAAGATCCATGAAGCTCAGAAGGATGACAAAGAGATTGCAGAGGTAAAAGAGAGGATGAGCAAAGGAAAGGCCTAAGGTTTTCGTAAGGATGAGCACGACACCTTATGGTTCGAGGACCGTGTATATGTGCCCAATAATGCAAAGATCAGGAAGTTAATACTTTAGGAGGCTCATGACTCCCCATACTCGATTCGCCCTGGAAACACCAAGATGTATTTGGATTTGAAGGAGCATTTCTGGTGGACTGGTATGAAGAAGGATATTGCGGAGTATGTAGTCGTAGGTGATGTATGCCAGAGAGTAAAGGCAGAGTATCAGAAGCCAGCCGGATTACTATAGCCTATGCCGATACCCGAATGGAAGTAGGATAAGCTTGGCATGGATTCCATTACCGGATTTCCCAGAACCCGATCGGGATATGATTCTATCTGGGTAGTAGTTGATTCACTTGACCAAAGTGGCTCACTTTATCCCAGTGAAAACCACCTGTACAAGTGCGAAGTTGGCCAAGATATATTTGACCAGGATCGTATGTCTGCATGGAGTTCCGAGGACCATCGTATCAGATAGAGGAACACAGTTTACCTCAAAGTTTTGAAATCAGTTGCACCAGACTTTGGGTACTAGGCTAGAGTTCAATACAGCCTTTCATCCGCAGACAGATGGATAGACCGAGAGAGTCAATCAGATTCTGGAGGACATGTTGAGAGCGTGTGCGCTAGATTATGGATCTAGTAGGGATGATAATCTACCTTACGCGGAGTTCTCATACAACAACAGTTCCCAAGCCAGTTTGAAGATGGCCCCTTTTGAAGCTTTGTATGGGAGAAGGAGCCAGACACCGTTGATGTGGGATGAAGTTGGAGACCGTCATTTGTTTGGACCAAATGTGATCAAGGAGTCAGAAGAGAATGTTAAGTTGATTCAATATAGACTGAAGGTAGCTCAGTCCAGGCAGAAGAGTTATGCAGACTAAAAAATGCAAGGAGGTAGTCTATGAAATTGGAGACAGAGCATGTCTTCGTGTGTCCCCTCTGCGAGGAGTTAAACGATTTGGAGTTAAGGGAAAGTTAGCCCCGAGATTTGTAGGACCATACCGAGTTTTGGAGCATATGGGAGAAGTGGCCAACAAGTTGGAGTCACCCGAAGGACTGTCAGGAGTTCATGATGTGTTTCATGTTTCCCAGTTGAAGAAGTGCCATGCAGAGATGGCCAATATTCCCCTGTAAGGACGCTTGACCCTGGAAAGGATAATGATGTTCCACGAAGTGGAGTATGGACTTCATAAGTATAAGTTTTTTTATCTCGGTATGTGGGATATCCCACGAGGATGAAGAGATGAATTACTATTGGATATAAAGGAGGTATGATGTTGGAAATATGGATCAATGGAAATTCCATGATGAGTCTGAGTAATCATGTCCTAGTTTGGTGCCAATAGAAGGAAGGAGGACAGTACAATTGGATGGATTTAAGAATACTAGGAAGTTGGATGTTGGATTAAGGATCAGTTTCCCCGATGATGAGTTCAAGGTTTACCAGTGATGAGATGGGCCATAACCCACAGGCCCCAGGACCTGCCAAGAAGCAAGCACATTCTTGCTGAAGGAAAAACCCCGGAAGAAGTTACGATTTTATCGACAGACGATTTTATAGGAGTAACGCAAAACCTGAGGGTGGTGAAGAAACGAAAGATGTTTGTTTGGCTTGCAGAACCAAAGGATTTTTTTTCCGAACTTAGTTCGTCGACAAGAGAAATTCTGCAATGCTTGTGAGGATGACCAAGTGTTAGATTGCGAGGTTCGCTAAACCATATATCAGGTAATGATTTGGGTGCGGGATGGATTGATCACCATACCGACTTACTCTTATTATTCGCCTTGCTATGTGGGATGGTAAATCTGAGTGACTTACCTATAGTGGAGAGACGACGATCAAACCTGTTTAAACCTTAGAATGGTATGATAATTTTACCCTTGTACACGGCAGTTGTTGCCAACCGTAGGTTATACGGTGAGGATCAGCCCAGACCCATTTCCTGCAGGAGAAACCATAAATTGATGACCACCGTGAGAGATCGATAGTTGTTTAGTTTTGGCGTCAGACCCGTCAGCTATGAAGACCCAGTCTCAGAATAACCTTACCAAGATGAAAGGATAGAAGAACTGCAGTAAAGGTTATGCCACTACCGGAAGAGCCCGGAGAAGGAATTTTCCCGAGAATCTGAGAAGACCGACACTGTCAACAATAAGGATGGAGTATACGAGTTTTGGTGGAACCGTAACAACGTTTCTAAGGGTGGTAGCACCCCAGACCCCTGAGATGATCGATGGATTTTGAGAAGACCCCAAACCTAACCTATTTCTTTCTAGCCTCTCTGAACCTCGAGGACGAGATTCATTTTAAGGGTGGTAGGTTTGTAACATCCCAAAATTCTAAATTTTGGAATGTTATATTAAATAGCTAGATTTGATTGATTGTTTGATTGTGGTGTGGTTGCTTGTGTGAATTAAGTGAATTTCGAAACTTTTTAAAGTTAAATGAGAGGGAATAAAAGGACTTTCCCAAACTTTCATTTTTGCTTTTATGATCTATGTGAATTCAAATACAAAACCCTAGAGAGAAGATGACATGACTTCTTCCATTTAAATAAATGAAAAGGGTTTTTTGAAAATATTTGAATTCATTTGGAAATATTTTCCAACTCAGAAACTTTATGCAACTCAATTTTTCACGAGAGAAGATAAAATGACTTCTTCAAATTATATGAAATATGAGTTGGAAGTTTAAAAGGATCAAATTCAAAATCCTTTTGAAATTATTTTCAATTTGGAGTTATTTGATTTTTATTCAAATTATTTTTCTCCAAAAATAAAATATATGGAAAATAGGGTAACATGATTCCCTACATCAGAAAATTGGAGATAAATAAATTTGAAATTATTTTTGTATTTTAAAATGATTTTTATTGGATTTTAGTAGGGCAGTAGCACTCTTTGAATTATTTGTATTTTTGTGGATTTTATTTAATGCTAGGAAAATGTTCAAGTTGTAGAAAACCTTTTTTTGAAAATTTCGGTATACTATATGCCTATATAATATTTTTATTTATTTCGTTTTTATTATTTTTCTTTGTCTGAAAAAAATGTTAAAAAAAACTCTTCGAACAGTGCTAGGCCGAAGCCCAGCACCGCTCTCTCTCTCCTCTCTCTCCCCGTCGCCAACTGGGCCAGCCCAGCGCCCGAGCCAGGCCGCAGCCCGCCAGCCCAGCGCGCCCTCGCTCGTCCCCGAGCTCCCGCTCGGGAGTCCGCCGCCCGTCCGCCGCCGCCGCCGACGTGCCCGAGGCGGACACGCCTCCCCACGCCCCCTCGCGCACGCCAAGCCACCGCCTCGCCTCCCCTTATAAGCCCGGCCACCGCGGCCCTCTCTCCCCTCTCCTCCCGCATCTCGCCGCCGCCTCGCTGGGATTGCCGCCGCCGCCGAGTTTCCTCGCCGTCGCCCCGCACCTTCCCGACCACCGCAGCCACCACCCACCTCACCGCCGTGCCGCGCCGCCCTCCCTAGCTACTCCACCGCCGTGCCCCGCCACCGCTGGAGCCACTTCGCCGCACCGCCGTCGGAGACACGACTCGCCGGAGCCGCCGCCGCCGTGGTAAACCCTAACCCGATCCACCGCTGGTTTTTAACAAAAAAACCGTTGCCCGGTCCGATCTGGTTTTCTCGGTTTTGTTTTTTTAAAACGGTTTAGTTTTTTTAAGTTTGATCTATTCAATGAGCGTTCTCTGTTTAGAACTGGTTAGCGAGCGTTCGCTCGATAGTTTATTTTATTTTATTCAGGGACCTGTTAGTAGTTTTTTTATTCTTTTACAGATTAGTCCCTAGTCTTTAGACGACCACATCTTTTTACTCGTTTGTCCAAATCCAACGAAACCAACGCCCACTTCTTCGTTATGATCCCCTCTATCCAGTAAAACAACTTAAACATGTTTTTGAAAGTTTTAAAATTTGAGTTCAAATAGATTTGTATTCAAACTTCGTTTGATCGTAACTTGAGTTTCGTAGCTCCGTTTGAGTTGATTCTTTTTGCTAATCGAAGCTCTTGACCTAAACTTTATGATAAGGCCAAATTCACATAATTTTGGTACTGTTAGAAATTGTTTTATGTTGCAAGAGTTATTTGCTTGGTTTTGAAGTTTTCCGAATTGTTTTCCTCGTTCTTTCAGATCTTTTGAGTGATTGCTTATGTGTGGTTACCATTGCTTGCTTACGATAGATTGACCGGAGTGTGACGAGTAGATCTATCCAGAGTATTGAGTGCGAATCATCTTCATCAACACTGCAGGCAAGTAACACTTTGATCATACCTCTTTTACTACCCAGTTTTCTTGCATTAGCCCAATCCTCAAACATTGCATGGTTAGGATCTAATTAAATTGTGGGTATTGGGAAGTAGTTGAGGTAGTACCTATTACCTGTTTTATTATCAAACCCTTGGGAGTTACTTCTACGTTTGCTTATATTGCTATGCTATGCTAGTAGACGTGGATTGGGTTTGAGTGTATCCATGACAGATGTGAGATTGTTAATATATGGTTAAACTTAAGGTGGCAACTAAAACTCACATCTGGGTGGATTGAGGTACCTGGATATTCCAGGATTGCCTGTTTCTTTTGGACCGCCACCCAGGTTCAAAGGGATCATGAGATTATTCATGCTAGAAACTTCCGTGTGCAGCCACAAGCTATTATGGGCTCTAGCATAGTTGATTAAGTTGTGTGAACTCTTACAGTGGTAGACTAGCAGATGTAGGGGATGTAGGTGTACCGGTCTACCCATCGTAAGGTGCAAACGCTTCTGAAAGACTGTGTCTCGGTCATCCGTTTCTCAAACATCATGTAGTGCGAGAATCAAGCGGAGGCGATCGAGTCTTGTGGGGAAAAGTGCACAAACCTCTGCAGAGTGTACAATCTAATCATGGTTAGCCGTGTCCCCGGTTATGGACATCTTGAGTATCTAGTACTTGGGTTTTCATGTGAATCTCATCATGTTACTTTAATTAATTTTGTTGGGTTAATGATGAAACTTAATTGGGATTGAGAATGCTGTCAACCATTCTCAATGTTCAACAACCACCATGATAGTCAAATAAAAATTTATTCCTTTGCAGTAGGGAAAATTGGCTTTTCGCAAAAACATTATAACCATAGAGCTTTTCCACCAGCCATATATGCATGTAGTGATAGCCTTTGTTCATCATTTCTCTATGGTGTGAATTTGCCAGCATATTCCATGTGCTGACCCGTTTTCGGGCTGCAACGTTTCATGTTGCAGGATATCTTACGACGAGTAAGTGATACGTTAGGGTTACGATTTCTACACTCAACTTTGCCGTTGGTGTTGATGGGAATCCACAACCTTGTTACTTCCGCTATTTGGATTGAGGTAATAGTATTTACGTTACTTTATACATGTGATTTACCTCTGTTATAAATCCTCGAGTACTGTGTGTGTCAGCATACCGATCCAGGGATGGAACTTAAGCACAGAGACTTGATCCATTCGGGTCGGGTCTCTACACCCAACCTTGTGGGAGACTCTCTTTTTCAATTTGCACAAAATTATATATTTCCCTTAAGGCAGTTTGTTTCTTATGAGCGGGGAAATATTTAGCAGAGAAGTAATAAATCATATCCTGGGGACTACGCACACAACCAAGAGTAAGAGAATTTATCCATGTTTTAGCATCACCCTTTAATGAGTACGGAAATAACTTAAGGATATAGTAGTAACGAATTTTTTCCTCATGAGTAAATAGGGTGGCTATATCATTTAATTTAGTAAGATGTGCCACAACAGTTTCAGATTCATAGACATAAAAAGGATCAGTTTCATGTAGGGTTCTACGGTAGGGTGCGTCGACTGCAATTTAAAAAAGGGATAATTGCATTTTTACCCCTAGTTGGTTCCTACCCACGGGTTTTGCCCTTACTTTTCGAGCTTGCTCAGTTTTGCCCTTACTTTTTCCATCGAGGTCCCTCGAATGCCCTTTGACCGTTTGACCAAAACTTTAAAAATTCATAACTAATTGATATGAACTCAGAAAAATGCAAATAAGATATCAAAATGTTCAGATAAACATTACCTTTATGTGCACATCATTTGCATTCAGGACAAAAGCACCCTTTAAACTACCTGAGGTAATTAATGTTATTAACATTATTAAAAATAAAAAGGTATAAACAATATTTTTTTCATGAATAAAAATTACATGCAAATGTAGGTGATGTTTTCTGAACATCCTGATATCTTATTTGCATTTTTCTGAGTTCGTATCAACTTGTTATGAAGTTTCCAAATAATGGTCAAAGTCGTTAGAACATTCTTAACAAGATGATATGAACTCAGAAAAATGCAAATAAGATATCAGGATGTTCAGAAAACATCACCTACATTTGCATGTAATTTTTATTCATGAAAAAAAATATTGTTGATACCTTTTTGTTTTTAATAATGTTAATAACGTTAATTACCTCAGGTAGTTTAAAGGCTGCTTTTGTCCTAAATGCAAATGATGTGCACATAAAGGTAATGTTTATATGAACACTTTGATATCTTATTTGCATTTTTCCGAGTTCATATGAATTAGTTATGAATTTTCAAAGTTTTGGTCAAACGGTCAAAGGGCATTTGAGGGACCTCGACAGAAAAAGTAAGGGCAAAACTGAGCAAGCTCGAAAAGTAAGGGCAAAACCCGTGGGTAGGAACCAACTAGGGGTAAAAATGCAATTGTCCCTTTAAAAAATTCCTACGCGCAGAACAACCAAGAACATGCTACGGGAGATGGATCACAGTTCGTTACCACTAGACGCACAGTGCCGTGCAGCGGAAGAAGAGTTGGGGCAGCGCGTCCGTGTGGTTCGTCTCCTCCTCGTCCGATCTCCCTCGAACAGCCGGTCGTCCGATCCCACGTACAAGTTCGCCAGAGCAGCGCAAGTGCACCGCCTCTAACGGTATCCGCGCGTGCAGGAGGAACGTCATGCAGCGGACTGCTAGGTCCGATCACACAACTGGCGGTGAGTGGAGGTGTCTATTCGCAACACATGCAAAGCCTAGTGACAGCGCCGAAGCGATCAACCGCATGAGTGTGCCGCACCTCCACTTTATATGGGCGTCCATCACGGGCTCAACACTTGGGCCTCACGCGGACCCTAAAGCCCATAAGTCTACTCGGCCACAATCCGAATACAGCTCGTATCACATCCGACCAGTGTCCTCGGATCTGAACTCGTAGGTTCCTTCCCTTAAGCACGCGACCCCTTAGGTTCAAGCCGGCTTGGTCGCAATTCGGATCACCTCCGAACTGCACGGTCGGTAGCGGCCTCTAGCAAGGCATGCCGAACACCAAGCAGACTATGAAGCTGGTTAGCGAACCTGTACATCATACTTCCATTCCTTTTGCCACACGATATATGTTGTCGAGCTCAAGGCGAGTCTGTCATCCTTGTGCTAGCCCGATCTCTTTCTCGCTCCAGTGATGCTGACCACTATCCGGATTATCTCATAATCCTTGTCGCATGGCCATGCTTATCCTGGTCGGATCACACGAGGGGCCCAGAGTATATCTCTCCTGATCGGAGGGGCAAATCCCATCTTGCTCGACCATGTCTCACATCATGGGTCCGGACAAGCCCGAAACCTACCTTTGTAACTACCCAGTCACGGAGTAGCGTTTGGTCGGCCCAAAGCAAGTCTGTCACCATCCTGATACATGCGTCAGCTCAGGTCTTAGGACATAGAACGTATGTTGTACTAGAGACTTACAGATAACATATCGCTGCGTCTCATAGTTGGGTCTGTCCGACTCGGGCCTTATCTCGACTCGGATCCGATTACGTCAAATCCGACCAGATCCTGTTAGCATCCAATGCTCCATGGATAGTGAGACCAAGCCATCGACCGTGTCATATGCTAGTCTAGTCGGCTGCGCGTCCACACAGCCGTTTCGACTAGGGACCTATTAGGACAGTCATCATACAATGCATAGTCCTACAAACAAGTCACGTACTTGCTGATACACATCATTGATAATGTCCAAGGACTATCTTTATTCATAAACACATAGGAAATATCATCATACATGATTTCCTCTAGGGCATATCTCCAACAGTCTCCCACTTGCACTAGAGTCAATCAAATAGACATCGAATGCCCATAGCTCTAACGTGCCCCTCATGCTTGGGTTGTGGAAGCGGCTTAGTCAACGGATCTGCAACATTTGCATCCGTGTGAATTTTGCATAACTCTACATCACCATTCTTTACGATCTTTCGTATCAAGTGATATTTCCGATCTATGTGTCTGACCTTGTGGTGATTCCTCGGCTCCTTGGCTTGTGCGATGGCACCAGAATTATCACAATAAAGGTCCAACGGTTTTACCGAGGCTGGGAAAATACCAAGATCATCCAGAAAGTTCCGGATCCAAACACCTTCCTTCGCAGCTTCACAAGCCGCAATGTATTCGGCTTCTGTGGTAGAATCGGCCACCGTATCTTGCTTGGAACTCATCCAGCTCACTGCTCCTCCATTCATGACGTACACGAATCCGGATTGTGATCGACAATCATCTATATCGGTTTGGAAACTAGCATCGGCGTAACCCTTTACGACGAGCTCTTCCTCACCTCCATAAACTAGGAACATCTCTTTAGTCCTTTTCAGGTACTTCAAAATAGTCTTTACCGCTTCCCAGTTACTCTCACCTGGGTTGGCCTGGTATCTACTTGTTAGGCTTATTGCACTAGCAACATCGGGCCGCGTACATATCATGGCAGACATGATGGATCCGATTGCCGAGGCATACGGAATCCTACTCATCCTGCTTCGCTCATCAGATGTCGAAGGACTCTGAGTCTCGCTTAGCCTTATACCATGTGAGAGTGGCAAGAACCCTTTCTTCGCCTCACTCATGTTGAACCGCTTCAACACTTTATCTATGTACGTGCTCTGGCTTAAGCTGACCAGCCTCCTCGATCTATCTCTATAGATCTTAATGCCTAAAATATACATTGCCTCACCAAGGTCCTTCATCGAAAACTTGCCATTCAATGACTCCTTGACCGAGTTCAGCATCGAAACATCATTTCCGATCAGTAGTATGTCATCCACATACAAGATCAAAAACACTATTGAGCTCCCACTTAACTTCTTGTATAAACAAGAGTCCTCTTCGCTTTTGATGAAGCCGAAACTAGTGACAACCTCATCAAAACGAATGTTCCAGCTCCGAGATGCTTGCCTCAACTCATAAATGGATCTCTTGAGCTTGCATACCTTACTAGTGCTAGTCGGATCGACAAAACCCTCGGGCTGTATCATATACACGTCCTCGGTTAACTTTCCGTGAAGGAAAGCTGTCTTGACATCCATCTGCCATATCTCGTAATCGAAATATGCAGCTATAGCTAGTACGATCCTTACCGACTTCAGCATCGCTACCGGCGAGTAAGTCTCGTCGTAGTCAATTCCTTGAACTTGTCCATAACCCTTAGTGACAAGCCGAGCTTTGTGGATCTGAACATTTCCATCCACATCGGTTTTCTTCTTAAAGACCCATTTGCAACCAATGGCCGTTACGGCAGGGAGCGGATCAACCAAGTCCCAGACTTGATTCTCATCCATGGACTTTAACTCGGATCTCATGGCCTCTAGCCATGCCTTGGAATCTGGGCTCACCATCGCTTCCGCATACGTGGCCGGCACGTCGCTTTCTAGCAACAATACATCACGCACTCTGCGCAATCTCTTTGACCTCCGTGGTTCCGATGCCGCTTCCACTACGGGTTCCCTGACTGACTCTGGTATGATCTCATGATCAGCCGAGCCATCCCCGAGTGGTCCTCGAATTTCTTCGAGTCAGACTGTCCTCCCAGTAGCCTCCCGACTGAGAAACTCTTTCTCAAGGAGAACCCCGTTCCGAGCAACAAACACTTTGTTCTCTTCCCGGTTGTAGAAGCTATATCCCAAGGTTTCCCTCGGATTGTTGGGGAACGTAGCAATAATTCAAAAATTTCCTACGTGTCACCAAGATCAATCTAGGAGATGCTAGCAACGAGAGAGAGGGAGTGCATATTCATACCCTTGAAGATCGCTAAGCGGAAACGTTACAAGAACGCGGTTGATGGAGTCGTACTTGCGGCGATTCAAATCGCGGAAGATCCGATCTAGCGCCGAACGGACGGCGCCACCGCGTTCAACACACGTACAGCCCGGGGACGTTTCCTCCTTCTTGATCCAGCAAGGGGAGAGGAGAAGTTGAGGGAGAACTCCAGCAGCACGACGACATGGTGGCAATGGAGCTCGTGGTTCTCCGGCAGAGCTTCGCTAAGCACTACGGAGGAGGAGGAGGAGTTGGAGGAGGAGAGGGCTACGCCAGGCAAGGGGTGCGGCTGCCCTCTCTCTCCCTCACTATATATAGGGGGAAGGGGGGTGGAGGAGGCGCCCTAGGATTCCCTAGGGGAGGTGCGGCGGCCACAGGGGAAACCCTAGATGGGTTTGGGCGCCCCCACCCCTGGGAAACTTGCCCCTAAGCCGGGAGGGGTGGCTGCCCTAGGGGAGGCGCCCCCACCTCTCCCCGTTACGTGAGAGGGGTTGGGAGGGGCGCACAGCCCCTTAGTGGGCTGGTGTGCCCCCTCCCCTTGGCCCATAAGGCCCCCCAACGCTTGCCGGTGCCTCCGAAACACCTTTCGGTCACGCTGGTCGTCACCCGGTACTCCCAGAACAATTTCGGACTCCAATACCCTTCGTCCAATATATCGATCTTCACCTCCGGACCACTCCGGAGTTCCTCGTCACATCCGGGATCTCATCCGGGACTCCGAACAACCTTCGGTAACCACATACTATTTCCCATAACAACTCTAGCGTCACCGAACCTTAAGTGTGTAGACCCTACGGGTTCGGGAACCATGCAGACATGACCGAGACACCTCTCTGGCCAATAACCAATAGCGGGATCTGGATACCCATATTGGCTCCCACATGTTCCACGATGATCTCATCGGATGAACCATGATGTCGGGGATTCAATCAATCCTGTATACAATTCCCTTTGTCTATCGGTATGTTACTTGCCCGAGATTCGATCATCGGTATCCCAATACCTTGTTCAATCTCGTTACCGGCAAGTCTCTTTACTCGTTCCATAACGCATGATCCCGTGACTAACTCCTTAGTCACACTGAGCTCATTATGATGATGCATTACTGAGTGGGCCCAGAGATACCTCTCCGTCATACGGAGTGACAAATCCCAGTCTCGATTCGTGCCAACCCAACATACACTTTCGGAGATACCTGTAGTGCACCTTTATAGCCACCCAGTTACGTTGTGACGTTTGGTACACCCAAAGCATTCCTACAGTATCCGGGAGTTGCACAATCTCATGGTCTAAGGAAACGATACTTGACATTAGAAAAGCTCTTAGCAAACGAACTACACGATCTTGTGCTATGCTTAGGATTGGGTCTTGTCCATCACATCATTCTCCTAATGATGTGATCCCGTTATCAATGACATCCAATGTCCATGGTCAGGAAACCATAACCATCTATTGATCAACGAGCTAGTCAACTAGAGGCTTACTAGGGACATGTTGTGGTCTATGTATTCACACATGTATTACGGTTTCCAGTTAATACAATTATAGCATGAACAACAGACAATTATCATGAGCAAGGAAATACAATAATAACCATTTTATTATTGCCTCTAGGGGATATTTCCAATAGTCTCCCACTTGCACTAGAGTCAATAATCTAGTTCACATCACTATGTGATTGTAATGAATCCAACACCCATGGGGTTTGTTCATATCTCGCTTGTGAGAGAGGTTATTAGTCAACGGGTCTGAACCTTTCAGATCTGTGTGTGCTTTACAAATCTCTATGTCATCTTGTAGATGCAGCTACCACGCGCTACTTGGAGCTATTCCAAATAACCGCTCTACTATACGAATCCGGTTTACTACTCAGAGTCATCCGGATTAGTGTCAAAGTTTGCATCGACGTAACCCTTTACGACGAACTCCTTTTCCACCTCCATAATCGAGAAAATTCCTTAGTCCACTAGTTACTAAGGATAAGTTCGACCGCTGTCATGTTTTGAGTCTTACTCAATACTCACACCTTGTAACACAGCCAAGAACTCCTTTGCTGATCTATTTTGAACTCCTTCAAAATCTTGTCACGGTATGTATTCATTTGAAAGTACTATTAAGCGTTTTTGATCTATCCTTATAGATCTTGATGCTCAATGTTCAAGTAGCTTAATCCAGGTTTTCCATTGAAAAACACTTTTCAAATAACCCTGTATGCTTTCCAGAAATTCTACATCATTTCTGATCAACAATATGTTAACAACATATACTCATCAAAAATTCTATAGTGCTCCCACTCACTTCTTTGGAAATACAATTTTCTCATAAACTTTGTAAAAACCCAAAATCTTTGATCATCTCATCAAAGCGTACATTCCAACTCCGAGATGCTTACTCCAGTCCTTAGAAGGATTGCTGGAGCTTTGCATACTTGTTAGCATCTTTCAGGATTGACAAAACCTTCTGGTTGTATCACATACAACCTTTCCTCAAGAAAATCGTCGAGGAAACAATGTTTTTTTTGACATCCTATCTGCAAGATTTCATAAATAATGCAGTATCTGCTAATATAATTCCAACAGACTCTTAGCATCGCTACGAGTGAGAAAATCTCATCGTAGTCAACTCCTTGAACTTGTCGGAAAACATCTTAACGACAAGTCGAGCTTTCTTAATGGTGACACTTACCATCATTGTCCGTCTTCCTTTTAAAATCCATCTGCACCCAACAGCCTTACGACCATCAAGTAGTTCTTCCAAAGTCTATACTTTGTTGTTATACATGGATCCTCTCTCGGATTTTATGGCCTCGAGCCATTCGTCGGAATCTGGGCCCACCATCGCTTCTCCATAGCTCATAGGTTCATTGTTGTCTAGCAACATGACTTCCAAGACAGGATTACGTACCACTCTTAAGTAGTACGCATCCTTGTCGTCCTACGAGGTTTGGTAGTGACTTGATCCGAAGTTTCATGATCACTATCATAAGCTTCCACTTCAATTGGTGTAGGTGCCACAGGAACAACTTCTCGTGCCCTGCTACACACTAGTTGCAGTGACGGTTCAATAACCTCATCAAGTCTCCACCATCCTCCCACTCAATTCTTTCGAGAGAAACGTTTCCTCGAGAAAGGACCCGTTTCTAGAAACAATCACTTTTGCTTCCAGATCTGAAACAGGAGGTATACCCAACTATTTTGGGTATTCTATGAAGATGCATTTATCCGCTTTGGGTTCGAGCTTATCAGCCTGAAACTTTTTCACATAAGCGTTGCAGCCCCAAACTTTTAAGAAACGACAGCTTAGGTTTCTCTAAACCATAGTTCATACGGTGTCGTCTCAACGGAATTGCGTGGTGCCCTATTTAAAGTGAATGCGGTTGTCTCTAATGCCTAGCCCATAAACGATAGTGGTAATTCGATAAGAGACATCATGGTATGCACCATATCCAATAGGGTGCAGTTATGATGTTCGGACACACCATCACACTATGGTGTTCCAGGCGGTATTAGTTGTGAAACAATTTCCACAATGTCTTAATTGTGTGCCAAACTCGTAACTCAGATATTCATCTCTATGATCATATCACAGACATTTTATCCTCTTGTCACGACGATCTTCAACTTCACTCTGAAATTACTTGAACCTTTCAATAATTCAGACTTGTGTTTCATCAAGTAAATATACTCAGCATCTACTCAAATCATCTGTGAAGTAAGAACATAACAATATCCACTGCGTGCCTCAACACTCATTGGACTGCACACATCAAAATGCATTACTTCCAACAAGTTGCTTTCTTGTTCCATCTTACTGAAAACGAGGCCTTTCAGTCATCTTGCCCATGTGGTATGATTTGCATGTCTCAAGTGATTCAAAATCAAGTGAGTCCAAACGATCCATCTGTATGGAGTTTCTTCATGCATATATACCAATAGACATGGTTCACATGTCTCAGTCTTTTCAAAAATGAGTGAGTCCAAAGATCCATCAACATGGAGCTTCTTCATGCGTTTTATACCAATATGACTCAAATGGCAGTGCCACAAGTATGTGGTACTATCATTACTATTTTATATCTTTTGGCATGAACATGTGTATCACTACGATCGAGATTCAATAAACCATTCATTTTAGGTGCAAGACCATTGAAGGTATTATTCAAATAAACAGAGTAACCATTATTCTCCTTAAATGAATAACCGTATTGCGATAAACATAATCCAATCATGTCTATGCTCAACGCAAACACCAAATAACAATTATTTAGGTTTAATACCAATCCCGATGGTAGAGGGAGCGTACGATGTTTGATTACATCAACCTTGGAAACACTTCCAACACATATCGTCATCTCACCTTTAGCTAGTCTCCGTTTATTCCGTAGCCTTTTATTTCGAGTTACCAACACTTAGCAACCGAACCGGTATCTAATACCCTGGTGCTACTAGGTGTACGAGTAAAGTACACATTAATATAATGTATATCCAATATACTTCTGTCGACCTTGCCTGCCTTCTCATCTACCAAGTATCTAGGGTAGTTCTGCTTCAGTGACCGTTCCCCTCATTACAGAAGCACTTAGTCTCGGGTTCGGGTTCAACCTTGGGTTTCTTCACTAGAGCAGCAACTGATTTTCCGTTTCATGAAGTATCCCTTCTTTCCCTTGCCCTTCTTGAAACTAGTGGTTTTACTAACCATCAACAATTGATGCTCCTACTTGATTTCTACTTTCGCGGTGTCAAACATCGCGAGTTGCTCAAGGATCATCATGTCTATCCCTGATATGTTATAGCACGAAGCTCTAATAGCTTGGTGGTAGTGACTATGGAGAACCATCACTATCTCATCTGGAAGATTAACTCCCACTCGATTCAAGCGATTGTAGTACTCAGACAATCCGAGCACATGCTCAACGATTGAGCTTTTCTCCCTTAGTTTGCAGGCTTAAGAAACTTGTCAGAGGTCTCATACCTCTTGACGTGGGCACTAGTCTGAAATCCCAATTTCAGTCTTTGGAACATCTCATATGTTCTGCGACGTTTCAAAAACGTCTTTGGTGCCACAATTTTAAACCGTTAGCATTACGCACTGAACTATCACGTAGTCATCAAAACGTGTATGTCAGATGTTTTGCAACATCTACAGACGACGCTCGAGGTTCAGCACACCGAGCGGTGCATTAAGGACATAAGCCTTCTGCGCAGCAATGAGGATAATCCTCAGTTTACGGACCCAGTCCGCATAATTTCTACTAGCAACTTTCAACTAAATTTTCTCTAGGAACATATCTTAAATAGTAGAACCAAAGCGTAAGCTATGACATAATTTGCAAAGACCTTTTGACTATGTTCATGATAATTAAGTTCATCTGATTATTTAATGAACTCCCACTTAGATAGACATCCCTCTAGTCATCTAAGTGATACATGATCCGAATCGACTAGACCGTGTCCGATCATCACGTGAGACGGACTAGTCATCAACGGTGAACATCTCCATGTTGATCGTATCTACTATATGACTCATGTTCGACCTTTCGGTCTCTTGTGTTCCGAGGCCATGTCTGTACATGCTAGGCTCGTCAAGTCAACATAAGTGTTTCGCATGTGTAAATTTGGCTTACACCCATTGTATGCGAACGTTAGAATCTATCACACCCGACCATCACGTGGTGCTTCGAAACAACGAACCTTCGCAACGGTGCACAGTTAGGGGGAACACTTTCTTGAAATTTTAGCGAGGGATCATCTTATTTATGCTACCGTCGTTCTAAGCAAATAAGATGTAAACATGACAAACATCACATGCAAATCATAAAGTGACATGATATGGCCAATATCATCTTGCGCCTTTTGATCTCCATCATTGAGGCACGGCATGATCACCTTCGTCACTGGCATGACACCATGATCTCCATCATCACGATCTCCATCATCGTGTCTTCATGAAGTTGTCTCGCCAACTATTACTTCTACTACTATGGCTAACGGTTAGCAATAAAGTAAAGTAATTACATGGCGTTTTTCATTGACACGTAGGTCATACAATAAATTAAGACAACTCATATGGCTCCTGCCGGTTGTCATGCTCATCGACATGCAAGTCGTGATTCCTATTACAAGAACATGATCAATCTCGTACATCACACATATATATAATTCATCACATCCTTTTGGCCATATCACATCACATAGCATACCCTGCAAGAACAAGTTAGACGTCCTCTAATTGTTGTTGCATGTTTTACGTGGCTGCTATGGGTTTCTAGCAAGAGCGTTTCTTACCTACGCAAAAGCCACAACGGTGATATGCCAATTGCTATTTACCCTTCATAAGGACCCTCTTCATCGAATCCGATCCGACTAAAGTGGGAGAGACAGACACCCGCTAGCCACCTTATGCATCAAGTGCATGTCAGTCGGTGGAACCTGTCTCACGTAAGAGTACGTGTAAGGTCGGTCCGGGCCGCTTCATCCCACAATGCCGCCGAATCAAGATAAGACTAGTAACGGTAAGCAAATTGAACAAATCATCGCCCACAACTACTTTGTGTTCTACTCGTGCATAGAATCTACGCATAGACCTAGCTCATGATGCCACCGTTGGGGAACGTAGCAATAATTCAAAATTTTCCTACGTGTCACCAAGATCAATCTAGGAGATGCTAGCAACGAGAGAGAGGGAGTGCATCTTCATACCCTTGAAGATCGCTAAGCGGAAACGTTACAAGAAGGTGGTTGATGGAGTCGTACTTGCGGCGATTCAAATCGCGGAAGATCCGATCTAGCGCCGAACGGACGGCGCCTCCGCATTCAACACACGTACAGCCCGGGGACGTCTCCTCCTTCTTGATCCAGCAAGGGGAGAGGAGAAGTTGAGGGAGAACTCCAGCAGCACGACGACATGGTGGCAATGGAGCTCATGGTTCTCCGGCAGAGCTTCGCTAAGCACTACCGAGGAGGAGGAGTTGGAGGAGGAGAGGGCTGCGCCAGGCAAGGGGTGCGGCTGCCCTCTCTCTCCCTCACTATATATAGGGGGAAGGGGGGTGGAGGAGGCGCCCTAGGGTTCCCTAGGGGAGGGGCGGCGGCCACAGGGGAAACCCTAGATGGGTTTGGGCGCCCCCACCCGTGGGAAACTTGCCCCCCCAAGCCAGGAGGGGTGGCTGCCCTAGGGGAGGCGCCCCCACCTCTCCCCGTTACGTGAGAGGGGTTGGGAGGGGCGTACAGCCCCTTAGTGGGCTGGTGTGCCCCCTCCCCTTGGCCCATAAGGCCCCCAACGCTTGCCGGGGCCTCCGAAACACCTTTCGGTCACGTTGGTCGTGAGCCGGTACTCCCAGAACAATTCCGGACTCCAATACCCTTCGTCCAATATATCGATCTTCACCTCCGGACCACTCCGGAGTTCCTCATCACGTCCGGGATCTCATCCGGGACTCCGAACAACCTTCGGTAACCACATACTATTTCCCATAACAACTCTAGCGTCACCGAACCTTAAGTGTGTAGACCCTATGGGTTCGGGAACCATGCAGACATGACCGAGACACCTCTCCGGCCAATAACCAATAGCGGGATCTGGATACCCATATTGGCTCCCACATGTTCCACAATGATCTCATCAGATGAACCACGATGTCGGGGATTCAATCAATCCTGTATACAATTCCCTTTGTCTATCGGTATGTTACTTGCCCGAGATTCGATCGTCGGTATCCCAATACCTTGTTCAATCTCGTTACCGGCAAGTCTCTTTACTCGTTCCGTAACGCATGATCCTGTGACTAACTCCTTAGTCACACTGAGCTCATTATGATGATGCATTACCGAGTGGGCCCAGAGATACCTCTCCGTCATACGGAGTGACAAATCCCAGTCTCGATTCGTGCCAACCCAACATACACTTTCGGAGATACCTGTAGTGCACCTTTATAGCCACCCAGTTACGTTGTGACGTTTGGTACACCCAAAGCATTCCTACAGTATCCGGGAGTTGCACAATCTCATGGTCTAAGGAAACGATACTTGACATTAGAAAAGCTCTTAGCAAACGAACTACACGATCTTGTGCTATGCTTAGGATTGGGTCTTGTCCATCACATCATTCTCCTAATGATGTGATCCCGTTATCAATGACATCCAATGTCCATGGTCAGGAAACCATAACCATCTATTGATCAACGAGCTAGTCAACTAGAGGCTTACTAGGGACATGTTGTGGTCTATGTATTCACACATGTATTACGGTTTCCAGTTAATACAATTATAGCATGAACAATAGACAATTATCATGAACAAGGAAATACAATAATAACCATTTTATTATTGCCTCTAGGGCATATTTCCAACACGGATATCCCACGAATATGCATTTATCCGACTTAGGTGTAAGCTTGTCTGACATAAGTCGCTTGACAAATGCTTCACAACCCCAAATCTTTAGAAAAGACAAACTGGGTCTCTTCCCGGTCCACATCTCATGTGGTGTCTTGTCTACGGATTTTGATGGTACCCTGTTAAGTGTGAAAGCTGCAGTTTCTAGAGCGTATCCCCAAAATGACAAGGGTAAATCCGATTTGCTCATCATTGACCGAACCATGTCCAACAAGGTCCTATTCCTCCGTTCTGACACGCCGTTTCTCTGTGGCATACCCGGAGGCGTGAGCTGAGGTACTATACCTCGGCTTTTCAGATGATCATCAAACTCCTGGCTCATGTACTCACCTCCATGGTCTGATCGTAGAAGCTTTATAGTCTTGCCGAGCTGATTCTCAACCTCGTTCTGAAACTCTTTGAACTTTTCAAAGGTTTCCGACTTGTGCCTCATCAAATAGATATATCCATATCTACTCAAGTCGTCGGTAAAATTCACGAAGTACTGATAGCCATCTCTGGCAATTGTGCTCATTGGACCACACACATCACTATGTATAAGTTCCAATAGCTCGGACGCCCTCTCGCAACTCTTTGCGAAATGAGACTTAGTCATCTTGCCTAGCAAGCATGATTCACATGTCTCGAACGACCCGAAGTCGGACAAAGTTAGGAGCCCATCATCATGGAGCTTCTTCATGCGTTTCAGACTAATGTGTCCTAGTCGGCAATGCCAGAAGTATGTCGGATTTATCTCATTAGGCTTATGCCTCTTGACATTCATGTTATAGACCGGTTCCTGTTCTAGATTCAATATAAACAACCCATCAACAATGGGTGCATAGCCGTGGAACATACCATTCAAATAAAACGAACAACCATTGTCCTTTAAATTGAATTCATAACCCTGACTCATCAAACATGAGGCAGAAATAATGTTCCGACTAAGTGCAGGAATGTAATAACAATTATTCAATTCCAAAATAAATCCAGAAGGAAGCTGGAGCTGCATCGTGCCGACCTCCAACGCAGCAACTCTTGCTTTGTTGCCGACCCTGATGTCAATCTCCCCTTGTGCCACACACCTAGTTCTTACCAGCCCCTGCATCGAGTTGTAAATATGAACAACCGATCCGGTATCGAATACCCAAGAGCTACTAGGTATGTCAGCAAGGTAAATGTCTATAACATATGCAACAAGTGTACCTTTGCCTGAAGTAGCATTCCCGGCCTTCTTGCCATGCTCTGCAAGACACTTGCTACAGTTCCTCTTCCAGTGACCGGTCTGCTTGCAATGATAGCAAATGGTCTTTGAGTCCGGTCCAGACTTTGGTGCAGCGGCGGAGGTTACCATCTCCGTGCCCTTTGCCTTAGCCTTCTTCTTAGACCAACTCTTCTTGAACTTAGCCGATTTCTGCACCATCAATACTTGATGTGTGCCTTTCTTAATATCCCGCTCTGCCACTTTGAGCATGCCATGCAATTCAGTGAGCTTCTTATCCATGCCATGCATATGGCAGTTCGAGATGAATGTGCCATAGCTGGGCGGAAGAGAACCTAGAACTGCATCAGTAGCCAGCTCATCCAAGAGCGGGAAGCCCAACCGATCCAAAGCTTGCACATGTCCGATCATCTTGATCACATGCGGGCTCAGTGGATCACCTTCCTTCAGCTTGCAATCCATCAAGGATCGCCAGACGTTGAACCTTTCGGTCCTAGCCTGTGTCTGAAACATGCTCTTGAGACTCTCGATCATATCGTAAGCCTCAACATTTTCGAAATGCTATTGCAAATCGGGCTCCATACAAGCCAGCATCAGACAGCTGATCTCCGTTGATTCATCAACGAGTTTCTGGTAGGCATTTTTAGCTGTGGCACTAGCATTATCGGCAGGTTCCTCTGGAAGTGGATCCTCTAGAACATGTTCCTTTTTATCATGCTTGAGAACAATTCTCAGATTTCTATACCAGGTGGTAAAGTTTGTTCCATTTAGTTTATCCTTTTCCAGAATTGATTTCAATGCAAAGTTGGGTTGAGCAGGTGGTGCCATTGATCTACAACATAAAATATGCAATCACTAAGCAATGTGTTTATGTAGAGTAATTCTAGCCTTAAACGATAATACTCCCACTGAAGTTGGCATCCCTCCGCAAACTCTCAGTGATTCAGGATCCGACTAGCACATGCGACTAGTGAGCTTTAGCATCACTGCTAGACAACATGCCTATCTGGTAAGCAACACCTTGCTAATCGTATCTCTATATGACTCATGTCGGTCGGGAAGGTATCTCATACCCCGACCCCCAACCTTCTTTGCCACAAGCCCCAAAACCGTTTTGATAGCCTTGTCAAGTTAACCTGATGCAGTGCATGTCCGTGTCCGACACGAACCCTTCAGTTCAAGGACACCTAGTAGCACCCCAATTTTATGAGCCCACTACTAGACGTACTTGATGTGCGAAGGTGCAACATCGGGGATGACAATTCACTTGATATTCATGAGGGATCTTTCTACCATTCTAACATGCATAGAAAACAAGAAGCATAACAATCACAAATAAACATATATTGTGAAATAGTATGGCTCCTTCATGGACGTTCTTCCAGGTCGACTCTGACTCCGATGACCATCTAGGAACTCCATCTTGTTTGTCACGCCGGGACGCCAAGCCACCAACCTGATCTCTATTATCCAACTACTACAACTAGTAATGAATTTTACATAGAGTCACAAGTCGACACGCAGGTCGTTATACAATATAATGACAACACTTTGGCTCCTGCCGGCTGACAAACATGACGCGCGGGCCATGTATAAGTTACACACATGCATCACATACACATGAGCCATACTATTCACATCAAACCCTGCAAAACAAAGTTATGCATAGAATCACATTATACCGGTTTGTGTGTCGGGTACGAAATACAAGGCGCTACGCACACGGCAGAAATCACAGATCACATCTGAACTCCGATCACGCCGAATTCTCTGATCTGATCGATCTTATCGATGATCGCTAATCCGATTCGGATTTACGTTTCACTGTTAACCCCGATGGCGGATAACCGACCGGTAGGGGTAGGTTGTGTCATGACCTGATCGATCCCGATAGACAGAAAACATAGCCTCAACGATCCCCATGTGTAGTTGATCACATCAACTGTGCACATAGCCGATATAATCAAAGACAACAGATCTCATCTGCCGCCTCCACATATCTAATATGCATACGATCTGAAACCAAAACCTATAGCAGAGGCTCTAATACCACTGTAGGGTTCTACGGTAGGGTGCGTCGACTACAATTTAAAAAATTCCTATGCGCAGAACAACCAAGAACATGCTACGGGAGATGCATCACAGTTCGTTACCACTAGACGCGCAGTGCCGTGCAGCGGAAGAAGAGTTGGGGTAGCGCGTCCGTGTGGTTCGTCTCCTCCTCGTCCGATCTCCCTCGAACAACCGGTCGTCCGATCCCACGTACAAGTTCGCCGGAGCGGCGCAAGTGCACCGCCCCTAACGGTATCCCCGCGTGCAGAAGGAACGTCGTGCGGCGGACTGCGAGGTCCGATCACACAACTGGCGGTGAGTGGAGGTGTCTATTCGCAACACATGCAAACCCTAGTGACAGCGCCGAAGCGATCAACTGCATGAGTGTGCCGTACCTCCACTTTATATAGGCGTCCGTCGCGGGCTCAACACTTGGGCCTCGCACGGACCCTAAAGCCCATAAGTCTACTCGGCCACAATCCGAATACAGCTCGGATCACATCCGACCAGTGTCCTCGGATCCGACCTCGTAGGTTCCTTCCCTTAAGCGCGCGACCCCTTAGGTTCAAGCCGGCTTGGTCGCAGTTCGGATCACCTCCAAACTGCACGGTCGGTAGCGGCCTCTAGCAAGGCATGCCGAACACCAAGCAGACTATGAAGCTGGTTAGCGAACCTGTACATCATACTTCCATTCCTTTTGCCAGACGATATATGTTGTCGAGCTCAAGGCGAGTCTGTCATCCTTGTGCTAGCCCGATCTCTTTCTCGCTCCAGTGATGCCGACCACTGTCCGGATTATCTCATAATCCTTGTCGCATGGCCATGCTTATCTTGGTCGGATCACACGAGGGGCCCAGAGTATATCTCTCCTGATCGGAGGGGCAAATCCCATCTTGCTCGACCATGTCTCACAGCATGGGTCTGGACAAGCCCGAAACCTACCTTTCTAACTACCCAGTCATGGAGTAGCGTTTGGTCGGCCCAAAGCAAGTCTGTCATCATCCCGAGTACATGCGTCAGCTCAGGTCTTAGGACATAGAACGTATGTTGTACTAGAGACTTACAGATGACATATCGCTGCGTCTCATAGTTGGGTCTGTCCGACTCAGACCTTATCTCGACTCGGACCCGATTACGTCGAATCCGACCAGATCCTTCCAAGTCCATATTATCCGGTTAGCATCCAATGCTCCATGGCTAGTGAGACCAAGCCATCGACCGTGTCATATGCTAGTCTAGACGGCTGCGCGTCCACACAGCCCTTTCGACTAGGGACCTTTTAGGACAGTCATCATACAATGCATAGTCCCACAAACAAGTCACGTACTTGCTGATAAACATCATTGATAACGTCCAAGGACTATCTTTATTCATAAGCACATAGGAAATATCATCATACATGATTGCCTCTAGGGCACATCTTCAACATTTCAACCAAAGTAATCAACTCAGGATCGACAGAAAAATCATAATCCGTATAAAAATATAGATAGGTGAAGTAGCAAAAGCAGGGTCATATTTCATTCTAGCATTCAAAGATTTTTCTTTCGGCTTAGCTAACAGTTTCTTAAGATCATATCTATCTTTGTAAGCAAAAAAGTCTCTAGCAGTTTCTTCATCCATAACATAACCCTCAGGCACATCAGGCAATTCATATCTAGGGGGAGAATCTTCATCATCACTTTCGTCAATATTACCAGTTTCAATAATTTCATTCTCTCTAACCCTAGCAAGTTGTTCATCAAGAAATTCACCTAATGACACAATATTATCAAGCATAGAAGTAGTTTCATCATAAGTATCATGCATAGCAGAAGTGGCATCATCAATAACATGCGACATATCAGAATCAATAGTAGGAGTAGGTTTAGGTGTCGCAAGTTTACTCAAAACAGAAGATGAATCAAGTGCAGAGCTAGATGGCAGTTCCTTACCTCCCCTCGTAGTTGAGGGATAAATCTTGGTTTCTTTGTCTTTCAAGTTCCTCATAGTGATCAACAGATATAAATCCCAAGTGACTCAAAGAATAGAGCTACACTCCCCGGCAACGACGCCAGAAAATAGTCTTGATAACCCACAAGTATAGGGGATCGCAACAGTTTTCGAGGGTAGAGTATTCAACCCAAATTTATTGATTCGATACAAGGGGAGCCAAAGAATATTCTCAAGTATTAGCAGTTGAGTTGTCAATTCAACCACACCTGGAAAACTTAATATCTGCAGTGAAGTATTTAGTAGCAAAGTAGTATGGAAGTAACGGTAACAGTGGCAAAAGTAACAGCAGCAGTTTTGTAGTAATCGTAACAGTGGCAACGGTAAAGTAACTAAGCAAAGATCAATATGTGAAAAGCTCTTAAGCATTGGATCAGTGATGGATAATTATGTCTGATGCGATTCCTCATGCAACAGTTATAACATAGGGTGACACAGAACTAGCTCCAGTTCATCAATGTAATGTAGGCATGCATTCCGAATATAGTCATACGTGCTTATGGAAAAGAACTTGCATGACATCTTTTGTCCTACCCTCCCGTGGCAATGAGGTCCTATTGGAAACGAAGGGATATTAAGGCCTCCTTTTAATAGAGTACCGGACCAAAGCATTAACACTTAGTGAACACATGAACTCCTCAAACTACGGTCATCACCGGGAGTGGTCCCGATTATTGTCACTTCGGGGTTACCGGATCATAACACATAGTAGGTGACTATTGACTTGCAGAATAGGATCAAGAACTCACTGTCGGTGTACTAAAGTGGGGGCACTCCTTTGTACCCCTTTACTTGTGCACGGACAGTCAGAGCCGCCCCCACGGCCACGCTAAGCAGAGCAGAGGAGGGAAACCGGGGAGAAGCTGGAGCACAAGACGGTCAAGGCAATGCCAAGACCAGAAACACCAAAGAGCAAGAGGGCGAGGTGGACTCCCCCGGCAAGGCCCTTGCCGGGGTGGCCTCCGCGGCCCCGGCAAGAGCCTTGCCGGGGCAACTTCCCAGTACCAGTAGAGCGAGCCACCCTCGAGCCCAAGACTTCCAAACGCCGCCAATGACTATGTTGGAACCAAGGCTCGGGAGGCACCCCTGTGGTGGCATGCAGATCTTTCTCAAGATCATAAACACACAAGATCAGATGAGGACCAGAAGACGGCGACCCTCGGCGGGATCCTAGCCGAGGAGATCCATAAGACCCCCGGCAAGGCGCCTGCGACGCGATGGCAAGACCCTTGCCGGGCCCCCGGCAAGGCCCTTGTTGAGGGCGCCAGCAGGGCCACTGCCAGGCCCGCACCAGCCAAGGCTCTGCCGCCATTCGCATGCAGCTGCCAGCCCAACCAGCTGGGCAGGCACCTGCGTGGCAACACACGGCTTCCAGACTGATTCAGCAAGCACCTGCGTGGTGGCATGTAGATCTTCGTGAAGACCCTGCCACCGCGTCACCTCAGCAGCCCTCCTGCCTACATGGCGCCGCACGCATCGCTGGCCTGGGTGCGTGTTGAAGCAAGACGGAGCGGCGACGGACGGGACGGGCCTCGTTCTCGTCCCCGATAAAGCTAATGGACACCTAAGTAGCGCATTTAATGCACTTTGTCCCGTAATGCCGGGCGATAAGCTCGCGCACTGTACGCCTTTCCACCTCCCGTGTGCCACTGTGGCAACCCCTTTTCGACTATAAAAGGAGGCCCGAGGCATACTGTAGAAGGATTCGGCTCTTTGGAACTACGCAGCCACCGTAGCTAGTTCGAAAGCTCAAGAACACTGAATACATCCACCAAAGCAGGACTAGGGTATTACGCATCCTCGTGGCCCGAACCTGGGTAAACGACCTTTGTGCTGGCTCCTGGACCTGCTCTTCTCACAACCTCGCACGCGCCGACCATAGAAGGGATTCCAGTGATCCCATAGGTGTCGTTCCCACCGACATCCTTGGCGCGCCAGGTAGGGGGCGCAGTCGTGAGAATCTGGTTTAGCAGCCAACCCAGCAGTTTCTCGTGGCCACGGCTTCCAAAGAAGAAGACGGCCAAGAGGATGACGCCGCCTGCGAGCGTGAAGGACAGCGACAGCGATAGGAAAGCTAAGTCACGCCGGACTTTAAATATTTCCTTTTCATATAAGGTTATTCCCCTCGGAGATCTTGTTCTTTGTATGGAAAACCTGCACGCAAAGGGGCCCTCCCGCGTTTGGCAACGCCTTTGTTCTATTTCGAGTCCGCTGAACAGCTCAAGTGGCTGCGTCGAGAGTGGCAGGGTAGCCTTCCGCAACTGGCAACGCTCTCGATTTTGACTCGAGTCAAGCTCGACAGTTCGAGCGGCCGCGTTGAGGGCGGTAAGGTGGTTCACCCGGCAGCAAGCGCTCCCGGCAGGCTATCGAGGATCCGTCCTCGAGGCACCGCGCTCTGGGTTACGCGCCGGCAAGCCTACCCGATTAACGTAGGGTGGATATACAGAGAAAGAAATTGAACAGGAAAATAACATGCACTGGTTCAAAAGTACTGCAGAGTTATATTACATCAATTGTTGCTGCGGTTCTAACTAAAGATAGAAATTGTCTTGGTCCTGAACGTGCAGCGACAATAAAGCGGGGTGCCTAGTCCCGACGCTGGCCCTCTACCCTCTGGATTCCATCGATGCCACTGATGATGGGCTCGGTACGCTCCTTGAGCGGCGCGAGGTCCACACCCTCCGGCAAGCTGTCCAGCGCAGCATCGAAGTCGAGGTTGGGATTCCAGTATGCCACCTTGGTGAGAACCTTGGTCATGGCACCCCGACAAAGCCTCCGGGCCTCATTGGCTAGGAAAGTCGCCCTGGTGGAGCGGAAATACTCCAGGGCTCCTAGAACACCCTCAAAAGACAGGGTCAGCCTAGCGTTGGGAGTCGTGCTGTGATCCGGAGCGTACCTCACAGTTGGCATCCCCATGGTGGCCAACTGCATGGTGATCCTACCGACGACGTCTTCAAGGCGGCCGATCCAGCGATTCTCACCCCCCACAAAGTTTTTGTGGTTGGCGGTCTCGTTCTTCCGTAGCTGCTTCTCGTTCTCCAGATCTTTGGTAAGGGTCTCCTCCCGGGCCTTGCTCTCCGACAACATCCCCTCGAGACCCTCCAGCTTCAGCTTGAGGTCTTTAATGGAGTTGTTGGCCTTGGAGAGCTCCCCGGCCCTGCTGACGGCCGCACCCTACGCCTCCGTCAGGGCGCCGTTGAGCGTGTCCTTCTCCTTGGACAACTTCAGGGCCTGGTCCTTCAGCTCGTCCCGCTCCACCTCCAGCTCCTTCACCCTGCCGGCGTGAACCAGAGCCTGGGCATCGAGCGCCTCTCTGTGCCTCTGCTCCAGCTCCTGGTTCTGCTGCACGACAAGCTTTTCCACCTCCTCATCCTTGCCGCGGAGCGTTGCGACAAGCTTCTCATCACGCGCGGCAAGGTCCTCCTCCTGGGAGTTCAGTGCGGCCTGGTGCTGGGTCCGAGCGGCCTCGGCTGCGGCGGCCAAGCTCTCTGCCGTCTCCTGGGCCTTCTCGATGTCGGACCGCTTCATGGTGAGCTCCACGTCGCGCTTGGCCAGCTCACCCTGGGCGACCTTCAGCCCCTCACAAGCCTGGCGGAACCAAGTCTGCGTGTCGGCGACACGCACCTTGAGGTCCGCCTCCGCCTTGTCCACCGTTGCCATCCTGGACTTGGCCTTGTCTAGGCGGGCGCGGTGGAGCACCTGGAGCTTCCGGAAATTGGTGCCCATGGCCTGGAGAAGCCGCTCCTCCTGAGAACCGTCGCCACCGGTGCTCGGTTCGTCAACAACCTCGAGCCCGGAAACGGCAAGCACCTCCTCGTCGAACACCTCTCCCTCGACGGGCGCCCTGGAGCTCGACGCCCCTGGAAGGTGGACGAAAAGGTCGTCACCTACCTTCAGATACCTGCCAGAGCTAGAGGCAGCAGAGGAGGAAGGATGGTCATCGACCACCTCCTCCTCGGCAGCGGACTTGCCGGCCTCCTCGGCAATAGCCTTACCGGGCTCCCCGGCAGGCCCCTTGGCGGCGCCCTCGGCAGCGCCCTTGGGGGCCTCCTCGGCGGCGATCTTCTCAGCCTCCACCTCGGCGGCCTTGGCGACGTCCACGATGACGGTGTCTATATCATCTGGGTCCACCGAGGGGGGATCTGGATACCGAGAAGGGGATGGGGCGAGGCCAAGACCAAGATTCAGAAAGAACAGAAAAAGAACAGGGACGAAAGGTGAGTGACTTACCTGTGCCGGGCTAGGAAGCAGAGGTCCCCTCCCCGCCAACATTTGGCGCCGAGGCGAGGCCACCAGCGCCGGGGTTCTCCTCCTCCTCGTCCTCCGTGTGCATGGGCTCGGTGCTTGGCGCCCTTGCCGGGGACGCCCCTCGGGGCGGCGTGGTTGATGGGGGCGGCGTGTTGGGGGTAGCCCTCTGTGGCTCCTCCTGCTGCTGTCCTCCTCCTGCAACCACGGCAAGGTCAGCACCAAGAGATCATGCCCCCAACGCACGTCGACGAGGGGTGAGTGGTGAACTTACGCTGGGGGCTGTGCGGCTGCTCAACACCACCAGCGGTGTACCGGAAATCCCTGCCGGGGGCTGGCCGCTCGCCGAAGCCCTGGCCCTCTTCACCCTCTGGGCCAGTGTCTCCGCATCCCTGCAAAGATGAAGACGAATCAAGATAAGTGGCACGATCCGAGGAGACGGAGATGACAGAAAGGGACAAGATACTTACTCGTCCTCCACCTCCTCCTCTGCTGCTTTCCTCTTCCTCCTTGGGCTGAGGGACCCGAAGTCAAAGGTGACCTCCGCATCGACGTCTGCCGGAGGAGGGGAGGAAGGCGGAGTCTGGACGCTTGGATGAAGAGGAGGCATATGCTTTCTCCTTCGCCACCGCGGCCTTCACCGATTTCTTCGTAGGCGCGGCCCTTGTTTGGCGCGCGGACGCCTCCTGAGCTTGCCGGGGCTGCACGACCCTGCCGGGCTGAACCGGCCCGCCAGAAGTAGCCCGCCGCAGGACTCGCCCTCTCCCTGTGGCCGGAGGGTCGACAGCCTCGGCCTCCTCCTCCGACGACTCGTCGACCACATCTTCGACAAGAGGGGCCCCGGTGCTGCTGGCCTCCCCAGCGGACTCCGCCTACTGGGCAAGCTCCTTCTCCTCCGCGGCCGCCGCAGCCTCGTCCTCTACACTGCCAGCACTGCCGGCCTGCCTGGCAAGCTCCGCCTCCACCGCCTTGGCGGCGATATAGTCCAGCTCTGCTTGAGTGGTTTCCTGGATAAGCAGCGGCTCGTTGCGGACGTACACCTCCGCCAAGCCGTCAAAGAACTCCTGCACCTGCTCCTCCGGAGGCGGGGCCCAATTTTGGATGGGACCGTGCGCGTTGCAGTCCGGCATCATGGCGATGATGTTGGTCTGGCGCGAGTTGTTGCTCAGCGGGACCACCCCCGCCGGCAACCCAAACAAGGGCCCCTTGACGACCTTGCCGGCCTTCGCAGCCTTGCCGGACCTCTCGGCCCAGCCTTCGCGGTTCATGTCGAGCTGAAAGATCCGCTGGCAGAAGTGAGCGTGCTCCATCACCGTGAAGTTGTGATTGAGGCCGGGGCGAAGCCTCATGATGTCAGCCGCGTTCTAGAAAAGCCAGGCCGGCCTCCCTTTGTTGTGCAGAGGAGCGATTCGGCGGCGGAGGAAATCCGCCCCAATCATCTTTAGGGTAAGCCCGACAACGGTGAGGCGATGGATCCTAGTGGCGGCGATCTCGAGCTTGTCGTCCTGGGCGTCGATGTTGCCCCAGTCATTCCTGCGGACCGGCGGCGCCTGGCGGACCCGGCAGAACTCTTGTGGATCGTCCTCCTCAATCCAGCACCACCGGCCCCGCCATTCTTCCCACCTCTCCTTCTGGGCACCCTCTGGGTACACCCCTTTGGACCTTGGGATCCAGGTGACGCAACCAGAAATGGCGCCTTCCTTCTGGATGCGAGCGTAAAAATAATGGCGGAAGAGCGCCGTGTTGGGAAGAACTCCGGCGAAGCCCTCACGGAGGTGGGCGAACAGAGCCATGCACGCCACGGCGTTTGGAGTAAAATCCAGAAGGTGGAAGCCAAATGTGTGCATGATATCGTTGAAGAAATCGGAGAAAGGGGGGCAAAGGCCGCAAGAAAAGTAATCGACGAAGAACGGGTACCAATTCGGGGCGGCGTCAGCGCAATTGGCGGGGATGACATGCGTGGCTGGATGCCCCGTCGTCTCCCCCCCGTCTTGCACCCCCATAGGGGCTTGAAGCAATCCCGGAGCTCGAACGCGTCGATCGTCGAGGGGAAGTAGGCGAGCTGCGTCCGCCGCGCCGCCAACTTGCTCTCCGGCGGCTCGCTCATCCCGGCGTCCTTGGCCACTCCCTTGCCTCTGCTGGTCTTGGGTGCCATGGCGGCTGCGGGGAGCAAGGGACAGAAGACAGCAAAGACACAGCGGCGGCGAGCAAAGGCGAAAGCTTGGGAAGGAAGGAGAAGGGGACGACGGTTCCGAGATTGAAGAAGATGCAGGGGTAAATGAGCAGCGCACCCGCAGTTATTCCCTTTTACGGGGAAGGCGTGGGCCGCCTCTTTTCCCATTAACTACGATGTGACGCATGCGTGCGGGGACCGCCCCACGCATGACCCCCATGTCACGCGCGACCCTCCACGTCGCGCGTTCAACGCGGGTCGTGGGGAAGCACAGCGGACGAAATATTACCGTGGCAAAATCCCGTCCCGACTGCCTGCGCACCGTTCTGGGCCTGGCCCAACAACATGTCGCGCTTATGTGTGGCCCAGGCCCGGGGGCTCCTGTCGGTGTACTAAAGTAGGGGCACTCCTTTGTACCCCTTTACTTGTGCACGGATAGTCAGAGCCACGCCCACGGCCACACTAAGCAGAGCAGAGGAGGGAAACCGGGGAGAAGCCGGAGCACAAGACGGTCAAGGCAACGCCAAGACCAGAAACACCAAAGAGCAAGAGGGCAAGGTGGACTCCCCCGGCAAGGCCCTTGCCGGGGCAGCCTCCACGGCCCCGGCAAGAGCCTTGCTGGGGCAACTTGCCCAGTACCAGTAGAGCGAGCCACCCTCGACCCCAAGAGTTCCAAACGCCACCAACGACAACGTTGGAACCAAGGCTCAGGAGGCACCCCCGTGGTGGCATGCAGATATTTGTCAAGATCATAAACACACAAGATCAGATGAGGACCAGAAGACGGCGACCCTCGGCGGGATCCTAGCCGAGGAGATCCATAAGACCCCCGGCAAGCGCCTTGCCGGGGACAACTGCGACGCCACGGCAAGACCCTTGCTGGGCCCCCGGCAAGGCCCTTATCGAGGGCGCCAGCAGGGCCACTGCCAGGCCCGAACCAGCCAAGGCTCCGCCGCCATTCGCATGCAGCTGCCAGCCCAACCAGCTGGGCAGGCACCTGCGTGGCAACACGCGGCTTCCAGACCGACTCAGCAAGCACCTGCGTGGTGGCATGCAGATCTTCGTGAAGACCCTGCCACCGCACCACCTCAGCAGCCTGCCTGCCTACATGGCATCGCACGCATCACTGGCCTGGGCGCGTGTCGAAGCGAGACGGAGCGGCGACGGAGGGGACGGGCCTCGTTCCCGTCCCCGATAAAGCTAATGGATACCTAAGTAGCGCATTTAATGCGCTTTGTCCCGTAATGCCGGGAGATAAGCTCGCGTACTGTACGCCTTTCCACCTCCTGTGTGCCACTGTGGCAACCCCTTTTCGACTATAAAAGGAGGCCCGAGGCATACTGGAGAAGGATTCGGCTCTTTGGAACTACGCAGCCACCGTAGCTAGTTCGAAAGCTCAAGAACACTGAATACATCCACCAAAGCAGGACTAGGGTATTACGCATCCTCGCGGCCCGAACCTGGGTAAACGATCTTTGTGCTGGCTCTTGGACCTGCTCTTCTCACAACCCCGCGCCCGCCGACCGTAGAAGGGATTCCAATGATCCCGTTGGTGTCGTTCCCACCAACACTCACATATATTCATGAAAACATAATAGGTTCAGATCTGAAATCATGGCACTCGGGCCCTAGTGATAAGCGTTAAGCATAGCAAAGTCATAGCAACATCAATCTCAGAACATAATGGATACTAGGGATCAAACCCTAACAAAACTAACTCGATTACGTGGTAAATCTCATCCAACCCATCACCGTCCAGCAAGCCTACGATGAGATTACTCATGCACGACGGTGAACATCATGAAATTGGTGATGGAGGATGATTGATGATGACGACGGCGACGGATTCCCCTCTCCGGAGCCCCGAACGGACTCCAGATCAGCCCTCCCGAGAGAGATTAGGGCTTGGCGGCGGCTCCGTATCGTAAAACGTGATGAATCCTTCTCTCTAATTTTTTCTCCCCGAACATGAATATATAGAGTTGGAGTTGACGTCGGTGGAGCCTCAGGGGGCCCACGAGGCAGGGGCGCGCCCTAGGGGGTGGGCGCGCCCTCCACCCTCGTGGACAGGGTGTGGGCCCCCTGGTGTTGATTCTTTCACCAGTATTTTTTATTAATTCCAGAAATATTCTCCGTGAAGTTTCAGGTCATTCCGAGAACTTTTATTTCTGCACAAAAATAACACCATGGCAATTCTTTTAAAAACAGCGTCAGTCCGGGTTAGTTCCATTCAAATCATGCAAGTTAGAGTCCAAAACAAGGGCAAAAGTGTTTGGAAAAGTAGATACGTTGGAGACGTATCATTCCCCCGGCGGAATCACTCCGCCGGAGGTTAAAAGTGCTCCTGCCCAAGTTCCGCCTCGTGACAGCGGCGCTCCGTCCCGAAAGTCCTCTCCTTATTTTTTCTAGGTCAAAATGACTTATATACCAGAAGATGGGCACCGGAGGTGGCCCAGGCTGAGCATAACCCACTAGGGCGCGCCTGGGGGGGGGGGGTAGGCACGCCCTGGTGTCTTGTGCTCACCAGGTGGCCCCCATCCGGTGGTTATTTGCTCCAGTATTTCTTACTTATTCCATAAAAAATTGTTGTGAAGTTTCAGCTTGTTTAGAGTTGTGCAGAATAGGTGGCTGATACGTCCATTTTGCATTATGCTTTTATATTGATATTTTATTGCATTATGGGCTGTTATTACACATTATATCACAATACTTATGCCTATTCTCTCTTATTTTATAAGGTTTGCACGAAGAGGGAGAATGCCGGCAGCTGGAATTCTGGACTGGAAAAGGAGCAAATATTAGAGACCTGTTGAGGATATAGACCGTAGAGTCACCCGTCAGGAGGGGCCGGGTTACTCATATGGTCATTGCCAGAAGCCCGGCGCCAAGCCTGAAGACGGTGGGCCAAAGATGGGCTTAAGACCCGGATATGGCTTAAAGCCCGTAGTTGCAATCATTATTATGCTAGAACTTGTAGTGTAAGGCAAGGATAGTTGAGAGTCCGAGCCGGACACTCTTATGAGCCGGCCGGGACTCTGAGAGCTGCTGGGCGTCGGCCTCCCTATATAAAGGGACGACCTGGGCGGCGGTTGAGGGACAAGAACAATCTCATCGAGAGCCGGGCATAGCAGATTAGCTCCCTGGTTATCGAAACCCTAATCAATACCACCTCAAACTGGACGTAGGCTTTTACCTTCACCGTAAGGGGCCGAACCAGTATAAACCCTCGTATTCCTTGTCCCGCTTAACCCCTTTAAGCTTCCTAGTTGCGATGGCTCCAAGACTAAGTCCTAGTTCGAGGACATCTGCCGTGACAATTCCACGACAGTTGGCGCCCACCGTGGAGCCAGCGCACGGTGGATTTGAGTTCTTGAAGGGCAGCTTCGAAGGGCTCAAGGGATACGCTGTGGGCCGGATGACCAAGAGTCGTCGCGGCAAGCTCTACATCGACGATGCAAACTAGGGCCCCGACGCCGGCTCAATTGAGTACGGGTACCGGGTCCCCTTCGGCGGAATTCATGTTTTCATTGGCAAGATTGGTGAGCCGGGCCCTGAGCCGGGTCTCTGCGCCGATCTCATCGAGACGGCTCATCGTGTGCGACCCGCCCGGGACCGGCCTGCCTTAAGGCATGCTTTTGTGGGGTGTATCCATGGAGGACTCTCTGATCGATCTGGATCTGGTGATGAGACGGCCGCCGGCTCTGACGGCGAGTCGGCCACCGATGAGTCAAACTCGTTGTATCAACTTCAAGATGGCAGGCTCATGGGTTGTTCCGATGGTGACAGTATTCCGGACCTATTTGAGCCGCCAAGCCGGGTTGGAATCTTTATGGCCGGTGCGCAGCCTGTTCAGAACCCCGCTGCTGGAGCGGGAAACCCGGCGCCTTCTCCGGCTCAGGTGCTGATGGATCTCACGGAAAAGATGACGGCCCTGTTAACCGCCACGGTTGATCCGGCAGATCAAGCTCAGCATGATGCGGAGCTGGCACAGTTAAAATTGGATCTAGTGAAAGCTAAGGAGGATCTTGTGGCGGAAGGGATCAGGATGGCTGCGGAGAGGGCGGCTCTCGATGCCCAAACTCAGCTGATCCAGGCGCAGTCCTTCCAACTCACGATGGATCAGAACGCGTCCAATGAGGTCATGAGAAGGAGGCATCAAAAGACCCAATCTCGACTCCCTCTGGTTTACGATCCACGCAACCTCTTCAACACGCCAGGTGCAGGGTCTAGTAACCCGCCAGGGGTCATAGTGCCCGGGTCTGGAACCCCTATTCAGCCACAAGTGATGGGGCCTCCCCAGGTGCCCCCTGCCCCTCCTCAGTACGTGCCAATACCCCCGGGTCATTATAATAACCCGCTGGAGAACTTGGTCGCTGCGGCAGCATGGCTGGCGGCTCTCCCAGTTGACGGCGACTCTCCGACGGCTATTGAAACCTGCCGGGTCAGGGAACTCCTTCAGATAGCACTGGCACAGCAAGAGGCGTACTCCTACAGCCGGGACAGGATCCACTCGACCCCTCGCCCAGGCCGGAGCCCGAGTTACAGCAGGCACATGGTCTCAGCGACCGGCTCAAGTAATGTCCGACGCCATGACCCGCCCCCCGGCCATGGCCCGGTTCATAACGGAGCCTTCCACGCAGCAGACCAGGACAGAGCGCGGCAAGAGGCGGAGCAGGTGCCTCAATTGACGGCTTACCAGACCCCCCCGGCTTATCCGACGACTTCCGTCGACGTGGGTATCCCTACCAGGACTGGGGGTGTCCCTTGTTTAGTGCCAGCTATCCGCAATGAGCGTCTACCCAAGGACTTCAAAGGCCCTAGGAAGGTGCCCAACTACATGGCTGACTTACAACCCGCAGCCTGGATCGAGAGTTACGAGATGGCCATGGAACTACTGGAGGTCAGTGAGGCGGCAATGGCCAAGTACTTCACCATGATGTTGGATGGGACTGCCCGCACTTGGTTGAAAGGGCTACCACCGAACTCCATCGGGTCTTGGGCTGAGTTGAAAGCCCGGTTCATCCAAAACTTTAAGGATACCTGCAGGCAGTCTATGTCAATTGTGGATCTGACTAACTGTAAGCAGCAGGAGGGTGAATCCACGACGCATTGGGTTCGCCGGGTCAAGGAGATCATACATTCGTCAGATAAGATGGATGCCGGCTCAGCAGTCTTAATGTTGGAGCAGAATTGTCGTTTTGTGCCCCTGAAGATGAAACTCGGGCGGCTTAAGCGCGACTGCAATGATATGGGTACACTAATGGCGGCTCTTGTCAAGTACGCCGATTCTGATGGTACCAAGGATCCCCCTTCAGATGATGAAAGGACAGGGAAGGGAAAGAAGAACGGCAATGGCAAGGGTCCTCAGCATAACCTGGGGAACCAAGGAGGAAGCAAGCGCAAAGCTGATGGCAGCTTAGAGTTTGTAGCCAACGCCAGCTCACAAGGTAATAACCAGTGACGCAAAGAGAGGCCCCCTCCCCGAGGCGGCGGGTCAGGCCCGACGCTGGAGCAACTGTTGAATGAGCCTTGTCCAAGGCATGGCTCTAGAAAGAAGCCAGCGACTCATCTATGGAAGGACTGTGCAATCATGAAGGCCTTTAAGAATTACAATGGCCCGGGCGGCGGCTCAGGCGCCGGCGGTTTTCATGGCCCGGGCGGCGGCTCAAATTCTAATCCTCAGAACGGTCAAGGGGGCTTTAATCAACAGTCTGGCCAGGGTCATCAACAGCAGCAGGGGGGTTATCAGACCAATCCAAAGCAGCTTAGCGGTGGACAGTACCATGTGTTTACCACCAGCCTGTGTAAGCGAGATCAGAAGCTTCATAAGAGGGCTGTGAATGCTGTTGAGCCGGCGGTTCCACGCTACTTGCGGTGGTCTGAGCAGCCTATAGTGTGGAGTAGGGAGGATCACCCTCCCCGGGTGGATAACCCGGGCCACTTGGCCTTAGTGGTGGCTCCTCAAGTGGGAGGATATAAGTTCACAAAGGTGCTCATGGATGGAGGCAGCAGCATCAACATCCTCTATTATGAGACTTTTCGCCGTATGGGGTTGGTTGATAAGAACCTCAGCCAGTCAAACACTATCTTCCATGGTGTGGTACTTGGTAAGTCGGCTTATCCAGTCGGCAAGATCGAATTGGAAGTGGCCTTCAGAGATGAAAACAACTACAGGGTGGAAAAATTGACCTTTGAGGTGGTCAAGATAAGAAGTCCATACCATGCTATATTTGGACGGCCGGCTTACGCCAAGTTCATGGCACGGCCGTGTTATGTGTACTTACAGCTCAAGATGCTGGGTCACAATGGGACCATTACGGTTCACGGCAGCCGGAAAGTGGCTCTGGAGTGTGAGGAAGGTGATGCGGCTTATGCAGAATCTGTTTGTGCAACAGAGGAGTTGAAGTTTTACAAAGACAATGTTGACCCAACAGATATGACCTCTCTGAAAAAGCCAACTACAGAGCAAGAGCCGGCAATGAAATTTAAATCGGCTGATGAGACTAAACTTGTTGATTTTGTTCCAGGTGACTCATCTCGGTAGTTTAGCATCAGTGCCAATCTGGATCCAAAATAGGAAAGCGTGCTCATCGAGTTCATCCGTGGGAATAGGGACATCTTCGCATGGAAACCTTCTGACATGCCAGGTGTACCTAGAGAACTCGCTGAGCACACTCTCAATGTTGATCCGAAATTTAAGCCGGTCAGGCAGTTCCTTCGGCGGTTTAATGAAGAGAGGCGGAAAGCTATTGGTGAAGAGGTGGCCCGGCTCTTGGCGGCCGGGTTTATTGTTGAAGTTTTCCACCCAGAATGGTTAGCTAACCCGGTGCTCGTACTCAAGAAGAACGGCACTTGGCGGATGTGTGTGGACTACACGGACTTAAATAAGGCGTGTCCGGCTGATCCTTTTGCCCTTCCCCGTATTGATCAAATTATTGATGCTACGGCCGGTTGTGCGCGTTTAAGTTTTCTGGACGCTTATTCTGGATATCATCAGATTAAAATGGCGATTAAGGACCAGGAGAAGACGATGTTCATCACTCCCTTTGGATCCTTCTGCTATGTATCCATGCCCTTTGGACTCAAGTGTGCACAGGCGACTTATTAGCGTTGTGTGCAGAACTGTCTTCATAAACAGATTGGACGTAATGTTCATGCTTATGTGGACGATATTGTGGTTAAGTCCATAAAAGAGGAAACCCTGATAGATGATTTGAGAGAAACCTTTGATAATCTCCGGGTCTACAAGATGATGCTTAACCCGGCCAAGTGTGTCTTTGGTGTTCCTGCAGGCAAACTCTTGGGTTTCTTGGTTTCTGACAGAGGCATTGAGGCTAACCCGGAGAAGATCAAGGCCATCACCTCCCTGGCTAAGCCGGCGTGTATAAATGACGTTCAGCGCTTGGCGGGTCGCATCGCTGCTTTAAGCCGGTTTATAAGCCGTTTGGGTGAGAAGGCCATGCCCTTATATCAGTTGATGAAGAAAACTGATAACTTTGTCTGGAATGATGCAGCTAATACCGCCTTTGAGGAGTTGAAGAAGCAGCTGGCAGAGCCTCCAGTCCTTGCTGCTCCGGTTGATAAGGAGCCCTTATTATTATATGTGGCAGCGAACACACGAGCTGTCAGTGTGGCTATAGTAGTGGAGCGCAAGGAAGAGGGTAAGGAGCATCCGGTTCAGCGGCCGGTTTATTATGTCAGCGAAGTGCTCATCGAGTCCAAACAGCGGTATCCGCATTGGCAGAAGCTTTTTTATGGTGTGTTCATGGCAAGCCGGAAGCTTAAGCATTATTTCCAGGGTCATCCCATAACTGTGGTCAGTTCTGCCCCTCTTGGTGATATCATTCAAAACAGAGAGGCCACAGGGAGAATTGCTAAGTGGGCTATAGAACTGGGACCTCATGGTCTCAAATACGTGCCACGCACTGCTGTTAAATCTCAGGCCTTGGTGGATTTCATCAATGATTGGACAGAGTCACAGGTGCCCGAGCAGAATCCGGATAACACATATTGGACTATTCACTTCGACGGGTCCAGGCAGTTGGAAGGCTCGGGGGCTGGAGTTGTATTGGCTTCCCCTAAAGGTGACAAGTTCCATTATGTGCTACAGTTGATGTTTCCTTGCACTAACAATGCGGCTGAGTACGAGGCCTTGCTCCACGGTCTTCGGATGGCTAAGGAGATGAGCTTGAGCCGGGTAAGGTGTTTCGGTGACTCAGACTTGGTGGCTCAACAAGTATCAGGCAAGTGGGACTCTAAGGACCCTCTCATGGCGGCTTATCGCCGCGAAGTTGATGCCATTGCTGGGCACTTTCAGGGCTACCAAGTAGAGCACATTGATCGCAGGAAGAACGAGGCGGCTGATGCTCTAAGCCGGCTAGGCTCTCAGCGAAAGCCGGTGCCGCCTAACACTTTCCTGGACGTCCTATATAGCCCTTCTGTTAAGTTGCCTACAGAGGAAGTTTTGGCTGTCCCTGACCTGGAGGCACGACTGGTGGCGGCTCTCCATATCATACCAGACTGGACAATGCCGTATCTGGCTTACATGACCCGGGGCGAGTTGCCTGAGGATGAAACTTTGGCCAGGCAAATAACCCGGCGGGCTAAGTCAATGATCGTTATCGATGGCGAGTTGCATCATCGCAGTGTCACAGGGGCGTTTCAGCGCTGTGTCTCCCCTGAGGAAGGTCAAGAAATCTTGCGTGAGATCCATGAAGGGGATTGTGGCCATCACGCCGGCTCAAAGTCTCTTGTGGCCAAGGCTTTTCGTCATGGTTTCTATTGGTTGACGGCTCATGCTGATGCAGAGGACTTAGTCAGTAAGTGTGATGGTTGCCAAAGGTTCTCGCGACGGGCTCACGTACCGGCTCAAGAGCTGAGGATGATCCCAATTACTTGGCCCTTTGCGGTCTGGGGGCTTGATATGGTTGGACCTTTCAAAAGGTCCAAGGATAAGAAGACCCACCTATTGGTGGCGGTTGACAAATTTACCAAGTGGGTGGAAGCTGAGCCAGTTAGCAAGTGCGATGCGGCCACGGCGGTCCAATTTATGAAAAAGGTGATTTTCCGCTTTGGCTTTCCGCACATCATTATAACTGACAATGGCACCAATCTATCCAAAGGCGCCATGGAAGAGTTTTGTCAACGAGAGCATATCCGACTTGATGTCTCCTCAGTTGCTCATCCTCAATCCAATGGTCAAGCTGAGAGAGCTAATCAGGAGATTCTGAAGGGTATCAAGCCCCGGCTTTTGGTCCCTTTGCAACGGACGCCGGGTTGTTGGGTGGAGGAGTTGCCCTCCGTGTTATGGAGCATCAACACTACTCCTAACAGATCTATAGGCTTCACGCCTTTCTTCATGGTTTATGGGGCAGAGGCCGTCCTCCCCAGTGACATCCGTCATGACTCACCTCGAGTGGCGGCTTATGTTGAGGCAGACAATGAACAGGCGCGCCAAGATGCTCTTGACTTGTTGGATGAACAGCGTGATGTGGCCGTAGCTCGCTCCGCGATTTACCAACAAGACCTGCGCCGTTATCATAGTCGCCGGGTTAAGACCCGGGTCTTCCAGGAAGGCGATCTCGTGCTCCGGCTCATCCAGGATCAAACAGATGCGCACAAGCTCTCCCCGCCTTGGGAAGGACCCTTTGTGGTCAGCAAGAACTTGCACAACGGGTCATATTACCTCATTGACATTCGGGAGCATAAAGATTCACGTAAGTCGGAGGAAGAGACCCGTCGGCCGTGGAACATAGCTCAGCTTCGGCCTTACTACACTTGAGTCACCAGCTCTCGTGATGTACATATTTCTCTCAGCCGTGTATATATCATGATAAGCAATAAAGCAGGACCTCTGTCCTTTTTTCTCCTCCAAATATGCACGTGTTGTTTCCATTATTACATGATGACTTGAAGGAGGATCCGGCTTATGATCGTATTCGAATCTAGCCATAAGCAACAAGGTCACTTGGGGGCTTCCTGTTCAAACATGGGTCGTATTCGTACCAAAGAGAACATAGCTGTCGATACCCATTTGATTGGCAAAGTGCCGAGCTCATTGGGGAGTTTTCCTTGATCATATTTGAATCATGGTTTCACCCCTTTGGGAACCGACGTGGATCGTATTCGAATCAGCGTCATTAAACAATTCTTAAAATCACTTGGGGGCTTCCTGTTCAAACATGGGTCGTATTCGAACCAAAGAGAACATAGCTGTCGATACCCTCTTGATTGGCATCGCCACACCCACTGGGGGCTATATGATCATATTCGAATCTTAGCATAACCCCTTTGGGCCGGGTCTCTGGTCGTATTCGAACCGAAGCCCCTAAGTTCTTCCAATTTATAATCGGTTTTGTCTGATTATTCCAAGTGTGTACGGCCGGGTCTCACTTTGCCGGCTTAACTTGGGTTTACAGTATTGCTGAACGCAATGGGTGTTATAAGACAGGTAAACCGGAGTTGCGGTACCAACCTTCTTATCCGGGTTATCTAAACCGGAAGTATGCTTGCAGGCCGTTAAGTATGTTCTTACGGCTGTATTCAGGATATCATTGAAGACAAGTCCTTTTTGATTCATATTCCGGGTTATCTAAAACTTATGATTCTCAGGGCGGCAAGCCGCCTCGAGACTTGTGATTTGCCCTTCTATGCAGGATAATTAAAGGCACCTCTTTTGAGGTTAAGAAAAACAAAGGATTGATTATGACCCGGAGAAACATCAAAGAGACAACTTCAAAAGACTTCAGCATTCAATACGTGCACGATGGCACGACAGAGATAAACTGTTGCACCTACTCTATTACAAAACTCATCAAGTCTAAAAGGGTGGAGCATTGTTTGGTAAACCGGCTGCGGAAGTTAAGACGCTTGCTGGGTGGAGTCTCCGGCTCATCTCTTCCTTCTCCTCCGGTTGATCCCAAGACCCGGAAGGTTGATGACTTCCAGTCGATGCCACTGAGAGCTTCGAACTGGGCTTCCTCGTCAATTAACCCGGAAGGGTCAATCTCCGGGGCGAAGGTGTGCTGACGAGCCGGCGGGATCAAGTTGAGGGCTTCATAGCGCGGAGTAGGAATCCTCTGATTTTCTGCGTCGTAGCCCGGCTGGTACTTGGTCAGATCGGTATCGTTGCCAATAAGAGTGGCCACCGGGCGTACGGCCTTCACGCAAGCTACAAAGTCCTTCTGATCAAAGGCGGTGCCGTCTTCCTTCAGACTTGGGTAGCCGAGGGCGATGTCCGCCGGGTCTAACTCTGGCAAGAACGCCTTGGCCCGGCTCAGCGCAGCAATCGCTCCGGCTCTTGCAGAGGCTCGTCGCAGTTCTTGGATCCGTTGAGGAAGAACGGCGAGCCGGCGAAGGACTTCCGCCAGGTGAGTCGGCACCTCGTTGGAGAGGGCCACCACAGCCAAGGCACGTTGTGACCCGGTGTAGAGTTGCTCCACCAGGGTGTATACAGCCTTCAGCTTGGTCACCACACTCTGATTCAGGTTGGCACTTCTGGGACCTGTTTAACAAAGACAGATAAGCCGCCGACAAGGATGAAATTATGAGATATACACATTCTAAACTTGATGAAAGCCGGCGAGACGACTTACCGAAGACTGCGGCCACCATCTGGGACACTTGGCGCTTTAGGCCGGAGAGCTCGGCGGTCTTCTCGGAGAGAGCCTTTTCCGCCTGTTCAGCCCGGTTCACCAGTGCGACCTTTTCTTCGGCCCGCGCCTTCCGCTCAGCGTCGAACTCCGTCTTCAGCTTCTCTTGCGCGGCGATGCTGGACACGAACTTGGCGTTTGCCTTCCGGGTCTCCATCTCTTGCATCTTCAGCCGGTTCTTGAGATCAGCAAGGTCAGTCTCAAGCTTCTTGCCAACAGCCTGTATAAATTTCCGGGTTATGGCATGAACAATTACTCTACAAATTTAAAGTCCCAAGCGTTTTCCAAGCAAAGACACTTGGCACTTGGGGGCTAATGCATATCGAACGTTTCTATCTACACATTGCTGGTTCAAATGGAGTAAGCCGGAACCTAAGTCTACAACATATTCAATCATAAGTCGTCGACTTGGGGGCTAGCATGGTAAAGGTAACTATGCAGTAAGTAAGAGGATAGCAGAATGATACCTCGGACTTCTGCTGGATCTGGTTCACCATGGCAACCTCTGCGTCCCGACTCTTGTGCACTTGGCTGATGTTGCCAGAGACGAGCTCTCCGATGCTCAGGTTGGCGTAGTTGGAGAGGTCCAGGTTCACCCGGTGGGGCTGCAGCAACTCTCCCTTAGCGGAGCACTTGGCCAGCATGGTAGGTCTCCCCGGCTCAACGAACTCCGTCCGGGTGATTACCACGTCCGGGTCATTTGTTGGTTGAGCCGAGCCGGAGGCCTCCGGGTCAGCAGAAGCTTCTACAGGTGCCGTGTCCATTGGAGTGGTGGCTTCGGGGGCGGAGGAAGCTGGCGGTTCTTGGACCGTCACCTCCGGCTCAGGCAAATCCGGCTCTCCGGCCGACTTGGTTTTCTTCGCCCTCTTGGTGAGCTTTGCCTGGGCACTGAAAGAACAACAAAGGTTAGTATAAAAAGTATGAGCAAAAATCAGAACAAATATAAGAGGGTTATCATTACCCGGGCACGGTTTTGAAAGCCGGCAGACTGGACTGCATAGAGTCGCCGGAAGAGGGGGAGGTCTCCTGATAATTTGAGTCAGAAGAATTGAGTGGCTGACGTATAACACCCGCCAATGGATGAAAAGGGTACAAATGGGAAATAACCTCAGTTCGGCGCTTCCTTGATGCGTCAGGTAACCCGGAGGAGAGGTCGGTGTCCTTGTTGGTCCGGGTGTGACGCCGGCTTTCATGAACCTGTCGCTTCAAAATAAATTGAGGGTGTTGATAAGCTAAAGGATGTGAAAAGCTTACTTTCCGGGTTACCCTTCGGACTTTCAGCCTTGGCAAGGGCTCCGAGTCGGAGGAAAGTGACATTACCTCTTCAACCACCGGGTTACTTGCGCCGGTGTCATCCTATCAATGAACAAGTATTGATAAGGCGGATAGCAGCAAACAACAAATATAGCAAGGACTTAAAAGCTCAGGGGTTACCTCTGACTCGGAGCTGTCGCTTAATTGCATCAGCCCTGAAGCAGTAGGCCTGCTTCCTTTCTTGCGAGGGGCGGCTTTCTTGGCGGCTTTCTTCACCTTTCTGGCCTTCTTGGCCGCCTCATGGTCATATTTGACCCGCCAGAACTTATCATCAGCCTGACAAATGCAATAAGGTTCTCTTAAAATGATTCAGATGAAAGTTATGTACAGATAAGATGTTCGGATCAGCGGCTTACCGCTGGGGCTGGGTTGATCTTGCAGAAGGGGGCTAGCCCGATCGTTCCGCAGTCTGCCAGGCTCTCGTTCAAAAGAGCCTTGGTCATATCTTCTGCAACGTCTTCAGGAAGATCGTTGCGGCTATGTCTTTGAGGGTCATCCTTTCGGCCCGTGTACTCACACATTAAGCCGGGGCGGCGGCTCAATGGGATCACCCGCCACGATATCCAGACCCGGACCAGATCAATTCCATTCAGACCATTGCCCAGGAGAGCCTTGATCTTGTTGATGGTGGGGAGCAGAGGTTGGCGCTCCGCTTGAGTCAGCTTGTCGGACAGTGGGTGAGTCGACTCTAGACGCGAGGGGCGAAAGCCGGGCAATGGATTCTCGTCAGCCGGTGACGTGTCTTGGCAGTAAAACCACGTCAGATTCCAGTCCTTGGGGTGGCTGGGCAGCTCTGCGTAAGGGAAAAGGCAGTCCCTACGCCGCTGGATGGAGATGCCACCTAACTCCAGACTTGGCCCATTGGCGCACTCATTCTGACGGTTCAAATAAAAAAGCTCTCTAAAGAGCAGCAGACTAGGTTCTTCTCCAAGGTAAACCTCGCAGAAGACTTGGAAGTTGCAGATGTTGGACACTGAGTTGGGTCCTATGTCTTGAGGCCGCAAGTCGAAGAAGTTTAGAACATCCCTAAAAAACTTTGAGCCGGGCGGTGCGAAGCCCCGACTCATGTGATCCGCAAAAATCACTACCTCCCCGTCCTTTGGCTGTGGTCTCTCTTCTGACGGGTCAGGGGCATGGTAGGACATGACATCCTTCTTGGGCAGATATCCAGACTTAACAAAATCCGCTAGGGTCTCATTGGTGACATTGGACCTCATCCAGTTGCAAGTAATGGAGGCTTGGGAGCTTTGGGAGGCATGGTGAAAGTCGGCAGTCTATGATAAAAGGAAAAACGTCCGGGTTAATTATGAGCCGGAAGAAATCTACAGTTCAATGTCAAGGTGGCGGCTTATGAAGGGGACTAATGGTATACATTTAAGTGCATCGGGCTATTTAAGCCGCCGAGGGATTGAGAGTAATTTGATTGTCTAGAGGCCTTATTACAGCTAAGCCGGAAATTTTATGGAGCATGGTTTTCTTTAAGCCGGAAGGTTCTATGGCGCATGGTTTCTTTAAACCGGAACTGTAAACCGCCGAGATTCAATGATTGCAGTTTTTTACTAAGTGTGGTAACAGGTTTCACACATCGCAATAAATTTTTTGGATCAAAATGGTCGGTCCAAAGGAAATTTTCTAGACCTAAAATACAGACGCAGGGGAGTTCTTGAGATCGAATGAGGTCTTTATGCAGTGAAAAGAAGTCTACTTGTGTTTGAAACGGGTGCTAAAACATCTACCGCAGTGGTTCCATACGGGCTAAGATCAAAAAGGAGCAGTAAAAAAGAAGACTACCGGAGCTTGTGGGCGATGGCGACGAATACGAAGAACGCGGACGAACCCTACGGCAGATCTATTCTACAGGACAAGCAGGACTTACAAGAGCTGGAGAGTCGCGGAGGTCGTCGCGTTTCTCTGGTCAGATCAGGGTGATGCAGCGGCCTGAGCTGGTGACGACGAGAAGACCCGCGGCGGCGACGGCGGCGGAGCTCGAGCAGCACGGGACAGTGAGAGGAAGGAGACAACAGAGGAAGGAGAGTGAGAAAGGCCCGTCGGGCTGGCCTATTTATAAGGGCAAGCTCATAAGTGGGCGCGAGAATCAAGGAGAGCATGGCGTGGTTATCTCCCCACGAAACGCCTCGATTTTCAGGATGACAGTAAAGGTAAGATCCGTTGCGGATCTGGCGGAGTAAAAAGCGGACTTAATGGAAGATGACGTCACGGCGGATTACCCGGAGTCCAGAGAATGACGTCACGCCGGGTTATGGCCTTCACACAAATGGTAAGCCGGAGATTTTTTCTGTCGAAAGAATTGAAGATTGACATGAGCCGGCTCAAATCAATCTGGGGCCTAATGTTGAGGATATAGACCTTAGAGTCACCCGCCAGGAGGGGCCGGGTTACTCATATGGTCATTGCCAGAAGCCCGGCGCCAAGCCTGAAGACGGTGGGCCAAAGATGGGCTTAAGACCCGGATATGGCTTAAAGCCCGTAGTTGCAATCATTATTATGCTAGAACTTGTAGTGTAAGGCAAGGATAGTTGAGAGTCCGAGCCGGACACTCTTATGAGCCGGCCGGGACTCTGAGAGCTGCTGGGCGTCGGCCTCCCTATATAAAGGGACGACCCGGGCGGCGGTTGAGGGACAAGAACAATCTCACCGAGAGCCGGGCATAGCAGATTAGCTCCCTGGTTATCGAAACCCTAATCAATACCACCTCAAACTGGACGTAGGCTTTTACCTTCACCGTAAGGGGCCGAACCAGTATAAACCCTCGTATTCCTTGTCCCGCTTAACCCCTTTAAGCTTCCTAGTTGCGATGGCTCCACGACTAAGTCCTAGCTCGAGGACATCTGCCGTGACAATTCCACGACAAGACCTATTCTGCACAACTCCAAAAGTCCTGAAACTTCACGGAGCATGTTTTTGGAATATATAAAAAATATGGGGCGAAGAAAGTACCAGAAGGGGGCCACCAACCAGCCACAAGGGTGGAGGGCGTGCCCCCCGACCGGGTGTTGGGAACGTAGCATGCAATTTCAAAAAAATTCATACGACCACGCAATATCTATCTAGGAGATGCATAGCAATGAGAGGGGGAAAGTGTGCCCACGTACCCTCATAGATCGAATGCGGAAGCGTTAGTTTAACGCGGTTGATGTAGTCGAACGTCTTCACAATCCAACCGATCTTAGTACCGAATGTACGTCACCTCCGAGTTCAGCACACGTTCAACTTGATGATGTCCCTCGAACTCTTGATCCAGTAGAGGGTCGAGGGAGAGTTCCGTCAGCACGACGGTGTGGTGACAGTGATGGTGATGTAATCTGCGCATGGCTTCACCTAAGCACTACGATGCTATGACCGGAGGAGTAAACTGTGGAGGGGGGCACCGCACACGGCTAAGAGAAGAATTGATGTCCTATGGGGTGCCCCCTGCCCCCGTATATAAAGGAGGGGAGGAGGAGGTGGCCGGCCAGGAGGCGCACGCCATGGGGGGGAGTCCTACTAGGACTCCACTCCTAGTACGATTCGCCCCCCTTTTTTCTTTCTTACCGGAGGGGGAAAGGAAGGAGAGGGAGAGGGAGAGGGAGAGGGAAAGGGGGGCCGCGCCCCCTCCTCCTTGTCCTATTCAGACTCCCTTGGAGGGGGGCATGCGCCACCTCCCGCGGGCTTCCCTCTCTCTCCCCTAGGGCCCATGCAGGCCCAATACTTCCCCGGGGGGTTCCGGTAACCCCTCGGTACTCCGGTAAAATACCCGAACCACTCGAAACCATTCCGATGTCCGAATACTACCTTCCAATATATGAATCTTTACCTCTCGACCATTTCGAGACTCCTCGTCATGTCCGTGATCTCATCCGGGACTCCGAACAAATTCGGTCACCAAAACATATAACTCATAATACAAATCGTCATCGAACGTTAAGCGTGCGGACCCTACGGGTTCGAGAACTATGTAGACATGACCGAGACACATCTTCGGTCAATAACCAATAGCGGAACCTGGATGCTCATATTGGTTATTACATATTCTACGAAGATCTTTATCGGTCAAACCGCAATAACAATATACGTTATTCCCTTTGTCATCGGTATTTTACTTGCCCGAGATTCGATCGTCGGTATCATCATACCTAGTTCAATCTCGTTACCGGCAAGTCTCTTTACTCATTCCGTAATGCATCATCCCGCAACTAACTCATTAGTCACATTGCTTGCAAGGCTTATTGTGATGTGCATTACCGAGAGGGCCCAGAGATACCTCTCCGATACTCGGAGTGACAAATCCTAATCTAGATCTATGCCAAACCAACAAACACCTTCAGAGACACCTATAGAGAATCTTTATAATCACCCAGTTACGTTGTGACATTTCATAGCACATAAGGTGTTCCTTCGGTATTTGGGAATTGCATAATCTCATAGTCAGAGGAATATGTATAAGTCATGAAGAAAGCAATAGCAATAAAACTTAACGATCATTATGCTAAGCTAACGGATGGGTCTTGTCCATCACATCATTCTCTAATGATGTGATCCCATTCATCAAATGACAACACATGTCTATGGTCAGGAAACTTAACCATCTTCGATCAATGAGCTAGTCAAGTAGAGGCATACTAGGGACACTCTATTTTGTCTATGTATTCACACATGTACTAAGTTTTCGGTTAATACAATTCTAGCATGAATAATAAACATTTATCATGATATAAGGAAATATAAATAACAAGTTTATTATTGCCTCTAGGGCATATTTCCTTCAGTCTCGCACTTGCACTAGAGTCAATAATCTGGATTACATAGTAATGATTCTAACACCCATGGAGTCTTGGCGTTGATCATGTTTTGCTCGTGGAAGAGGCTTAGTCAACGGGTCTGCAACATTCAGATCCGTATGTATCTTGCAAATCTCTATGTCTCCCTCCTTGACTTGATCGCGGATGGAGTTGAAGCATCTTTTGATGTGTTTGGTCCTCTTGTGAAATCTGGATTCCTTCGCCAAGGCAATTGCTCCAGTATTGTCACAAAAGATTTTCATTGGACCCGATGCACTAGGTATTACACCTAGATCGGATATGAACTCCTTCATCTAGACTCCTTCATTTGCTGCTTCCGAAGCAACTATGTACTTCGCTTCACACGTAGATCCCGCCACGACGCTCTGCTTGGAACTGCACCAACTTACAGCTCCACCATTCAATATAAATACGTATCCGGTTTGCGACTTTGAGTCATCCGGATCAGTGTTAAAGCTTGCATTGACGTAACCATTTACGACAAGCTCTTTGTCACCTCCATAAACGAGAAACATATCCTTAGTCCTTTTCACGTATTTCAGGATGTTCTTGACTGCTGTCCAGTGATCCACTCCTGGATTACTTTGGTACCTCCCTGCTAAGCGTATAGCAAGCACACATCAGTTCTTGTACACAACATTGCATACATGATAGAACCTATGGCCGAGGCATAGGGAATGACTTTCATTTTCTCTCTATCTTCTGCAGTGGTCGGGCATTGAGTCTGACTCAACTTCACACCTTGTAACACAGGCAAGAACCCTTTCTTTGACTGATCCATTTTGAACTTCTTCAAAACTTTATCAAGGTATGTGCTTTGTGAAAGTCCAATTAAGCGTCTTGATCTATCTCTATAGACCTTGATGCCCAATATATAAGCAGATTCACCGAGGTCTTTCATTGAAAAATCCGTCTTCAAGTATCCTTTTATGCTATCCAGAAAATTATGTATTATTTCCAATCAACAATATGTCATCCACATATAATATTAGAAATGCTACAGAGCTCCTACTCACTTTCTTGTAAAAACAGGCTTCTCCAAAAGTCTGTATAAAACCATATGCTATGATCACACTATCAAAGCGTATATTGCAACTCCGAGATGCTTGCACCAGTCCATAAATGGATCGCTGGAGCTTGCACACTTTGTTAGCACCTTTAGGATCGACAAAACCTTCTGGTTGCATCATATACAACTCTTCTTTAAGAAATCCATTAAGGAATGCAGTTTTGACATCCATTTTCCAAATTTCATAATCATAAAATGTGGCAATTGCTAACATGCTTCGGATAGACTTAAGCATCACTACGGGTGAGAAGGTCTCATCGTAGTCAACTCCTTAAACTTGTCGAAAACCTTTCGCAACAAGTCGAACTTTGTAGACAGTAACATTACCGTCAGTGTCAGTCTTCTTCTTGAAGATCCATTTATTCTCTATGGTTTGCCGATCATCGGGCAAGTCAACCAAAGTCCACACTTTGTTCTCATACATGGATCCCATCTTAGATTTTGTCCTCAAGCCATTTCGTGGATTCTGGGCTCATCATCGCCTCCTCATAGTTCATAGGTTCGTCATGGTCTAGTAACATGACACTGGTGCGCGTCGGTCCTAAACAAATGGTTTTTTTACCCCTTTCTGCGAAGGCATTTGGAACTGTCGCCAAGTGAGTGTGTGCGATCGGGTGTCCTTCCCACACGACCCAGAAATTGTCGGGGATAGGCCCTCCTGGGACCCAGGCTGGGGCCATGTGCGATCAGGCGAGGCATCAAAACCCAATCATTTCCGTACGTATGTACATCCCACACGGTAATCCGAGAAAATCATTTCCGTAGGTATGTACATCCCACACGGTAATCCGAGAAAATCATTTCCGTAGGTATGTACATCCCACACGGTGAATCCCAGAAAAACATTTCCGTTCGTATGTATATCACACACAGTCAATCCAAGGAATACGTTTCTGTTCTTATGTACATCCCACAGTCAATCCAGGGAAAACGTTTCCGTTCGGATGTACATCCCACACGGTTTTATGTATACGCTCATGTGTGAAAGCTGTAACTATCACATACGCTCTGCCTTGGTTAACTGTTTGCTTTCATTAACTACATCACACACGATTTGATGTAGAAAACTATGTGGCATTGGGCTATCCATCGCAAGCGCTTTTACTGCTAGAACCGTTTGCAAAGGTCCATGACCATCTGTTCTATTTTTATTTTTGCCTATAATTTATTATTCTAATTGGAAATTTTGAAATACGAAACGTGCAATTCAAATTCTCAGCACAATGGTTCAACAACGAATCCATAAATAAAATTGCCAGTACAATATGTTCAGTAATTACAGGATTAGGCAACAATTAACTATGATGAACTGCAGTATTTAAAGGCGGTGAAGGTGAAGAGACAAGTGTAAATCATTTTGACTGCTGACGGTGTTGAAGAAGCGGAATGCCCATAATGTGCCTTCCTGCATGCCATAGGCACGAACAACTTTCCAACCCCTTGTGACGATCGCCCGCCCATCCTTCACCGCTTTCAGGAAGACTTCTAGAGCATTATCATGGTAGCATGAATTATATACTTTAACCTTAGTTGCCTCCACTCCGGTCATGTAGTTCGGAAGGTAATCATCAGTAAATAGCTTCGGAAACCACTGAAAAGAGAAAAATATTAGATACTGAGGTCTAATAGAGTAACTTGTTGTGGGCAGGGGGAAAAGGCAACACATTATTTACCATCCTAAAGTTCACTGTTGTCTTCGACAAAGTGTAAATAAAGAGCTTAATTCCAATCACCCATTTCTTTCGCCTAACAATCTTTCTTAGTTTCCTCACTTGACGCTTGTTCATGAATATCTCATTGCCCCATACGCAAAAGGGATCGAAGCATGCATCAGTACCCCTCATATATGTACCTACAAGCAACCAGTAAATGTTAGAAGCTAAACTGAGATTGCACAAATGATGTAAAATACAACTACCTATGTTCCTAAGTACAAGTATTTTTTTTAGATTTCAATATGAACTACAAACGGATGTATATAGAATTATAGATATAGTTTAGATTAGAATCTAGATTCACTCATTTTGTTCCTTATGTAGTCTATATTGGAATCTCTAAAAATACTTATATTTAGGAATAGATGGTGTATAAGACATGGGATGCAGCTAACCTCGACGGCAAACAACAACATCGCCCATTGTAGCCCTGTGTAAGTACATGGAAAGCCAATGTTAACTACAACAGGGTTAACATCCACCAAAAATAGCAAATGGTAATAAAACGACATCATCTGTAGTGATATCTTCATTTTGAAAGAGTAGCACGGTAGCAAAGGGAAGGATTAAAAAATGGATACAACTGTTAATTGCAACAGGCTTAACAACATCCTAATTCATGTTTTGTAAGTTTGTAGCCATTGAAATACAACTCTTTAAAAATGGATACAACTGTTAATTTCAACAGGCTTAATGGCCATTGAAACCGGTACTAATAAAAATGCAATTGGCAGAGTTAAACATCACAGGGCAGGTGCTGCCAGAGCAGATAATGGCCCAGTTGTCTATAAAAGGGAAAATAGCTCAAACATGTTAGGCATGTTTACTACAAACATGCTTAATACATCGACAGTACAAAACATAGCCATTAATTGCAACTGGTATTGGTAAGATTGAACTGGTGGGTACATACTTGGTAAGTCCTGAGAGGTAGTTGCTGGGGCACTTCATCTTGGCCAGAGCCCGCCCAAAGTCAGCGGCGGCGGAGGCGAGCTGTTCCTCCAGGTCAAAGCGTGGATCAGTGCCACTGACATGTGTACCTACAGGCAACCAGTAAATGGTAGAAGTTAAACTGCAATTACACAAATGATGTGAAATACTATAAGACATGGGATGCAGCTAACCTTGACGGCAAACAACAACATCGGCCGTTATGACCCTGCGTAAGTACATGGACAAGCATGTTAAGTACAACAGGGTTAGCATCCACCAAAAATAGCAAATGGGGCAGCATCTCTAGTATATCTTCATTGCGGAGAGTAGCATGGTAGCAAATGGACAGATTAAAAAATGGATACAACTGTTAATTGCAACAGGCTTAACAACATCCTAAGTCATGTTTTGTAAGTTTGTAGCCATTGAAATGCAACTGTTTAAAAATGGATTCAACTGTTAATTGCAACAGGCTTAATAGACATTGAAACCGGTACTAGTAAAAATGCAATTGGCATAGTTAAACATCACAAGGCAGGTGCTGCCAGAGCAGAGAATGGCCTAGATGTCTATAAAAAGGTAGGGAAAGTAGCAAAAACGTGTTAGGCATGTTTACTAGAACATGCTTAATACATCGACCGTACAGAACATAGCCATTAATTGCAACTGGTATTGGTAAGATTGAACTGGTGAGTACATACTTGGTAAGTCCTGAGAGGTAGTTGCTGGGGCACTTCATCTTGGCCAGAGCTCGCCCAAAGTCAGCGACGGTGGAGGCGAGCTGTTCCTCCAAGTTGAAGCGTGGATCAGTGCCACTGACATGTGTACCTACAGGCAACCAATAAATGGGTAGAAGTTAAACTGCAATTTCACAAATTATGTGAAATACTGTAAGACATGGGATGCAGCTCACCTTGACGGCAAACAAAAGCATCGGCCGTTATGACCCTGCGTAAGTACATGGACAGGCATGTTAAGTGCAACAGGGTTAGCATCCACTAAAAATAGCAAATGGCAGCATCTCTAGTGATATCCTGAGTCATGTATTGTAAGTTTGTTGCTGGTATTGGTGAAATTGAGTTGGACACGGTAATATTTGAACATCACACAGTGTGTAGTACTGAAATAAACAAGGCCCGAACATGCTTAATACATCAACCATACAAATCATAGCCGTTGCAAGTGGTATTGGTAAGATTTAGCTGGTTAGATCTTACCTGTTAAGTCCTGGGGGTAGTCGCTGGGGGACTTCATCTGGGCCAAAGCCTGCACCATGTCGGCGGCGGCGGCGGAGGCGAGGTGTTCCTCCGGGTCAACACGCATAGCGGCCATCACGCCATGGACCGCCATCAGCTCCTGGCGGGGGGGGGGGAGGGGGATTTACAGGCATGAGGATGTTTCACAGGCGCCATTTAAGCAATCAGGCCGGGGACGTGATAGAGATTGGTGGGTTACCTGACTGGATTCGAGCAAAACATAGATGTGATTGAAGCTGTGGTTGTGGCGGCGGCGGTTTGAGATGCTGGTAGGGGGAGGCGCGAGGGAGGGGGGATACTGAGGGGAAGGGGATGTGGTCGGAGGAATAAATTCTGAAATCGCATGCCTAATGAAAATTTTGGTGCGAAATTTGAAACTTGGGCGGGGGAAACACACAACACAGACGAAGCGCGTAAAATACTCGTGTGCGAGAAAAAAGAAAGTTGGCAGATCTCGTCTCCAAAAAAATGTACACGTGTACTTGATTTTTTTTCGGTCAATGGTACGCCTGGTTTATTAGGAAATATCGCACAGGTAACTGACGTATGGGTCATTAACGCAAAAAACGCAGACTGGTACGACATAGAAACCGTGTGCTTCGTGATCTTCTAATGATTAACGCAAAAAAACGCACACGGGCACACATGCTAATGAACGCTCAAAGCCCTCAAAGGATGCTCTTACCGACATTGTACGTTAATACTACAAACTTAAAGTACTACTGGTAATTTGCTTTAATACTACAAACTTAAACTACTTCTCACATGCTACCATCAGGGCATGCTGGCCAAACGCCGGCGTTCTCCTTCCCGGCCTTGTAGGCGGCAGCCCACCGTGCTTCGATCTCCGCCAAGCTCTCCTCACCACAGCGCGCGGCCTCTTTTTTCTTGCGGCGGCGGGACTCTCTTTTCTTGACTGCTTTCTACCTTTTTCGCTCCTTCTGTGTGGCTTTGGCCGCCTCTAGATCCACCACCCATTCGGCCATGGCAGCCTGAAAGTCTGCCCATGTAATTGTCTGGCCGCCGGCGGCGATGAACTCGGCGCAGCGAGATGCCATCGCTTCCTTACCATGTGTGCAGTCGCGGGCGGTGAGGAACGCGGCGCGGCGGGATGCCATCGCTTCCTTACCAGTTACTGTGCGCCGCGGTGCCATGGAAGACGCCTGGAGAGAGCTCTGGGACGGAGGGGGTGGGCAGCCGTACAGTGCGGTGGTATTCAAGAGCTCAACCACAAACAACAACTGAAATTTGGCTTCCCTTACAATTTTGCTCGTTCATTATCGCACACGGTTCATCTCCGTCGCTTCCGGAAACAGTGTGCGCGCAGCCTATTGTGTGTTGCGTTATGATTGGCCGGAACCCCAGCCACGCGGATCACGCGTGTGCACCGTGTACACCGTTGGATGCGCCGCGATCGAACGTCAATCCACGTCCCTCACATCACACCCGTGCACCTGTAGCTGGATTGGATTTATGTGCGCTAAATGCCTAGAAAATGCACATAATCCCCTAAATATGGTAAATGAGCCCGGAAAAACGCCAAATTTGAACACGGTGATTTGCATGGTGTATGTTTGTCGTAGAAAAAAACTCCAGGGTAAAGAACGAAGAAAATTTGGATTCCCCTTCAATCTTGAGGATTTCCCTTTCGAAAGCATGGAACTTCCTCGATGATGGTTCGATTTATGAAGGGCATGCATGACAACATAAGCCAAACCTTGTCAAATTTTTACCAAGGCAAGGTGAGGTCATACCATGGCACCATGCCAGGCGTCATGTTTTTTAAGCATTTATTTCTTTTTTTCTATAGTTGAAAACCCAACAAACAAACATTTGTGGTTGACTATTGCCACACATTTCATTGAAATATTTGTCCATTCCTTGTAAAAGGCATGATAATTTACTAAATGGCACGAGCATGGTTTTCTAGGCCGTTCTTGTGGACCCTTTCATGCATCGATTGTTTGAACTTGAATTATGCGCATTAATGCCTAGGAAGTGCACATAATCCCCTAAATATGGCAAATGAACCCGGAAAAGTGCCAAATTTGAACACGGTGATTTGCAGGTTGTATGTTCATCGTAGAAAAAAACTCGTGGACAAAGGACAAAGGAAATTTGGACCCCCCTTCAATCTTGGTGATTTCCCCCTTGAAACCATGAAACTTCCTCGGTGATGGTTCGATTTATGGAAGGCGCGCATCACGACATAAGGAAAACAGTCTCCAATTTTTACTAGGGCATGGTGAGGCCATACCATGGCACCATGCCAGGCGTCATGTTTTCCAACCATGTGTTTCATTTTTTGTACAGTTGTTAACCGAGTAAACGACGCGTTTATGGTTGACTATTGCCACACATTTCCTTGAAATATCTTCCCATTCCTTGTAAAAGGCATGAGAATGTGCTAAATAACACGAGCATGGTTTTCCAGATCGTTCTTGTGCACCTTTTCATGCACCGATTGTTCGAATTTGAATTATGTCCATTAATGCCTAGAAATGCACACAATCCCCTAAATATGGTAAATGAGCCGGGAAAATGTCAAATTTGAACACGTTGCATTTGAGGCGGTATGTTGATCGTTGGAAAAAACTGAATGACAAACTAGGAAGGAAATTAGGATTCCCCTTCAATCTTGGGGTTTTTCCCTCTCGAAAGCATGGAACTTCCTCGGTGATGGTTCGATTTATGAAGGGCGTGCATGACGACATAAGCCAAACCTTCTCAAATTTTTACCAGGGCATGGTGAGGTCATACCATGGCACCATGATAGGCATCATGTTTTTTAAGCATTTATTTCATTTTTTCTATAGTTGAAAACCCAACAAACAAACATTTGTGGTTGACTATTGCCACACATTTCATCAAAATATCTGTCCATTCCTTGTAAAAGGCATGAGAATTTACTAAATGGCACGAGCATGGTTTTCTAGGCCGTTCTTGTGGACCCTTTCATGCATCGATTGTTTGAACTTGAATTATGTGCATTAATGCCTAGGAAATGCACATAATCCCCTAAACATGGCAAATGAACCCGGAAAAGTGCCAAATTTGAACACGGTGATTTGCAGGTTGTATGCTCATCATAGAAAAAACTCATGGACGAAGGACAAAGGAAATTTGGACCCCCCTTCAATCTTGGTGATTCCCCCCCTCGATGAAACTTCCTCGGATGATGGTTTGTTTTATGAAAGGCGCGCATCACAACATAAGGAAAACATTCTCCAATTTTTACCAGGGCATGGTGAGGCCATACCATGGCACCACACCAGGAGTCATGTTTTCCAACCATGTGTTTCATTTTTTGTGTAGCACGAGCATGGTTTTCCAGACCGTTCTTGTGCACCTTTTCATGCACTGATTGTTCGAATATGAATTATGTGCATAATTAATGCCTAGAAAATGCACACAATCCCCTAATATGGTAAATGAGTTCGAAAAAATGTCAAATTTGAACACGTTTCATTTGAGGCGGTATGTTGATCGTTGGAAAAAAACTGAATGACAAACTAGGACGGAAATTTGGATTCCCCTTCAATCTTGGTGATTTTCCTCTCGAAAGCATTGAACTTCCTCGGTGATGGTTCGATTTATGAAGGGTGTGCATGACGACATAAATCAAACCTTCTCAGCTTTTAACCAGGGCACGGTGAGGCCATACCATGGCACCATGCCAGCCGTCATGTTTTTCAAGCACATATTTCATTGTTCTATAGTTGATAACCTAGTAAATGACGCGTTTGTGGTTGACTATTGCCACGCATTCCATTGAAATATCTGCCCATTCCTTGTAAAAGGCTTGAGAAATTACTAAATACCACGAGCATGGTTTTTCCAGACCGTTCTTGTGCACCCTTTCATGCACCAATTGTTTGAATTTGAATTACGTGCATTATTGCCTACAAAATGCACATAATCCCCAAATATTGTAAATGAACCCGGAAAAGTGTCAAATTTGAACACGGTGATTAGCAGGGTTTATGTTCATCGTAGGAAAAAAACTCATGGATGAAGGACAAAGGAAATTTGGATTCCCATTCAATCTCGGTGGTTTACTATCGCACACGATTCATCTCCGTCGCCTCTGCGAACCGTGTGTGTTCACTCACACATGCAAAAGGAAAAGAAAACCCTCGCCCACTTTGTCCCCACTCACTCACCGCGGACTCCTCCGCAACTCTGCACCCTAAGCTCGACGGCTGTTGGCGGCGGGCGTAGGTCGCGCTCCAAACGGCACCGGATTTCGCCTCCACCGCTTTCCGCCGCCTATGTGCACCGACATTCTAGACTCTGGTCGACTGGGTTTTCTCCGGGATTGGGCCGGGGATTTTTCTCATGGAGAAGGTAATCAACTTAATTAGCAAAATATTTACTCATCTCTTATCGCAGTACGTCCGTCGCTGTTAATCAACCAGCGAAAATCACCGTGGAATCATTTTTGTTATAGCTGATTCGTGGGTGTTCATTCATGTGTGCACAGTGCGAGCACAAATCGGGCAACTGTGGTCATGCCCAGTCCAAAACGAAGTTCTATCTCACCATTCCGGATGACTTCAGGGAGTGCTCGGTATGTTCAATCTCAACCTACCACGGTCGGCATGGCCTAAATTTGTGAACATATACCGTCTGTTGCTACATTATCTATATATTTGCATCAAATCTTTGTTACATTATCTATTTTTAATTCTATATTTTTGTAGTTTGCTTGCATCTATATATGGATATGTTCTATCAGTTACTCCCATATTTGCATCTTGCTCGGTTATTTCAATATATCTAATTTATGATCATAATTTTCATTTCAAGCAGTACATCCCTTACTTTGCAAGAACAGGAGTAGAAGGAAATCTTGGGCTTTACTTTGCTGATGACTCCCAGGATGTCATATTGACAATGCAACATGGATTTACAATGACGGTTAGCGTAAGACTTGATAAAGGTGGTCACTCCTATTTTAATGTAAAACTTGATAAACTTGATAAAGACGGTTAGCGTAAAACTTGATAAAGTGTGAAAAATATTAATAGCGTAAAACTTGATAAAGTGTTATGAACTGAAAGCTGGCAATAAAATTCTAGTGCGTGCACCACAGCCTGGTCTAATTAACATGGATGTTTACTTCCCCAACGTCATCAGCCGATCAAAGTCTGATCGAGGTTAGTGTCCTTTCAACTTTCTCCATGCTGTCATATTACTATTTAAGCAACCAATTGATCACTATTTAAGCAACCAATTGTGATATCATATTCCGACTCCGTTCCTAGGCAGTAACAAATTCTGTTTACCAATTTATGCGCACTATATATTCTTCTGCCATGTTCAGAATAAATAATACCTTTCCACCTTTTAAGCAGGATATGTTGGATGTATAGTGAATGATCTGTATGTTACTAAGCGTACCAAATTTCACTGGAAGGACTTGAAGCATGTCATAAACTTTGTTGATAACCTGACGGAGATAGCACAACGTATGAACGCTGGATTTTGGATGGGATTAATTAGACCTATGGTGCACACACTGAACAAGACCAATCGTGTGCACAAAGCGCAGGTAGAAAGTCTTATTTTAATGTTGCTCATAAACTATATATATCTTCAACGATATGTTACAATTGTTTTTTATTCTACATGTCAACAGAAATTGCCCCTGTAGCCATTCCTGGATCGATTTCCCGGCGTGGTCGAATTACACTTGTGCCTGCTAATAACGCCAAAGTGATTGCAAGGTACTGCATTTCCCACAAAAATGGAACCATTCAAATTAACAAGTTCTCGCTTCTCGTGGCAATGCATCCATATTGGAAAATTGGAGACATTGTTCTACTGCTGCTCTACCAAGGCACATGAGGGCTCTTAATTTTCATTGACGAGATGCCGAGTCGCCGTGATCAAGCTGCTTCCAGTGGATAGTTGTGGTTGTTGGCCCTCAGCCTCTTAAAATGTGCTAGCTGTTACTATATATGTTAAGTATGCAGATATGGACCATATGGTTGTTGGCCCTTAGCGTCTTAAAATGTGATAGTTGTTACTATGTTAAGTATGTAGATATGGACCATATGGTTGTCAAAACCGTGTTACGAAGATCCTCCTTTTGTCGAATAGTGTAATCACTATATATATGTTACTCAAATGCTGTTACCCAAGTTCATAAATTTTCATGGAAAGTATTAGTATCGTACACAGTTCATTGAGTTTAAGCGTGTGCCTGATGTCCAGAAGGCATTTGCATATTAGCTGTCCATATTGCAAATTCACACACATGTTCACATAAGGAAACATATGTGTAACATACTAATCATCGCACATGAGTACTCACAGACGCATCGTGTGCGATACTCCTAGCCACCGCAAGCAACTAGTTTGCATTTTTCAAAGTTTTTTGTACGCACAGAATCACACACGAAGTAACTGTATTGACCGTCTCTGTTGTAATTTCTCATCGCAAACAGTTCATCCGAGTCGGCTGTTTGCCACCTATCACACACATCTTGTTTACACGACTCGTTTGTGTTCTTTTGGCTCATCGCAAACAGATCATCCATGTGAACTGTATGCTGCATATCACACACATCTTGTTAAGTTGAACCGTTTCTGTTGTGTTCCCTAATAAAAAACACTTCGTCCGAGTTAACCGTATGCCGTATGTCACACACACATTGATATGGCTGCCCGTTTCTGTTGTTCTACCTCATCGCAAACAGTTCGAATGGATTAACCGTGTGTCCTACATCGCACACACATTGTTATGGCTGCCCGTTTCTGTTGTTCTGCCTCATCGCAGACAGTTTGAATGGATTAACCGTATGCCCTGCATCGCACACGCAACTAAAATCTTAACCGTGTTTGATGCATCCATCATCGCAAACGTTTTGCACCTTTTTTGACGTTTTTTACACCACCGTTTGCGATTATTGCATCGCACACAGTTTCGGCAAAGGGTCTCTGATCGTAGTGTCGCGTTAGCAGTCTCCTGCAGTATTGTGACTTCCAGAACAGGATTACCGTACCACTCTAGTGCGGAACATACTCCGGTTGACCTACGAGGTTCGGTAGTAACTTGATCTGAAGTTTCATGATCATCATCATTAACTTCCTCACTAATTGATGTAGGAATCACTCGAACTGATTTCTGTGATGAACTACTTTCAAATTTGGGAGAAGGTACAATTACCTCATCAAGTTCTACTTTCCTCCCACTGACTTCTTTCAAGAGAAACTCCTTCTCTAGAAAGGATCCATTCTTAGCAATGAATATCTTGCCTTTGGATATGTGATAGAAGGTCTACCCAACAGTTTCCTTTGGGTATCCTATGAAGAGACATTTCTCGAATTTGGGTTCGAGCTTATCAGGTTGAAGCTTTTTCACATAAGCATCGCAACCCCAAACTTTAAGAAACGACAGCTTAGGTTTCTTGCTAAACCACAATTCATATGGTGTCGTCTCAACGGATTTAGATGGTGCCCTATTTAACATGAATGCAACCATCTCTAAAGCATAACCCCAAAACGATAGCGGTAAATCGGTAAGATACTTCATAGATCGCACCATATCTAATAAAGTACGGTTACGACGTTCAGACACACCATTACGCTGTGGTGTTCCAGGTGGCGTGAGTTGCGAAACTATTCCACATTGTTTCAAATGAAGACCAAACTCGTAACTCAAATATTTACCTCCACGATCAGATTGTAGAAACTTTATTTTCTTGTTTCGATGATTTTCCACTTCACTCTGAAATTCTTTGAACTTTTCAAATGTTTCATACTTATGTTTCATTAAGTAGATACACTACTGGAATTTGCTTATTTGCCGTCTGCCAATTCTTTGCCGTTTGCTGGTGGACGACAAAGATGGTCTTTGCCGTCCGCTTACAAAAAACGGACGACAAAGAACTGGCTGATGGCAAAGAAGGTCTTGGCCATCAGCCAGTTCTTTGCCATCAGCGGGCGGACGGCAAAGAGGGAGGTGGGCCCCACTAACGAGCTGCTTAGAAAAAAACCTAACGACCCCCTCTTTGCCGTCCGCGAGCGGACGACAAAGAGAAAAAAAGCGGACGGCATAGGGGGGCGGACGGCAAAGAGATAACCCAACTAACGGCTCCCCACCCCGCCCCCTCCCTCTCTCTCTCTTTCTGTCCTCTCTTCCCGACGAGACCACCGCCAACCGCCGCCGCCCCCGCCACCAGCCGCCGCCCCGACCACCCGCCGCCCCCTTGCCTCGTCACCCCACCACCCGCCGCCGCCCCCTCGCCCCTCGCCCCGTCGCACCACACCCCTCCCCTACGGCGCCCCGACGTCCACCGCGCCCGCGCCGCCCCTTCCACGCCGGCCAGCCGCGCCGCGGCCGTCCAGCCGCCCTGCCCCCTCCCCTACGTGGTCGTCCCCGGCCCGTCCCGCCGCGGCCTCCCCCTCCACCGCGCCGCCGCCGCCCCCACCCGCCGCGGCCTCCCCCTCCACCGGGCCGCCGCCGCCCCCCCGAGGAGCGCCGCCCGTCGCCGGCCCTCCCCGCCCTGTCGCCACCATGCCTCGCCGCCGCCCCGTCGTCGCCCCCTCCACGACCCGTTGCCGTCCCCCACAGTGAGCCCCTGCCCCTGTTTTTTTCTGTTTTTTTTCTGTTTAGTTTAGGTTATTTAGTTTAAGTTTTTTCAGTTTAGTTAGTTTAGGTTATTTAGTTTAATTAGTTTAGGTTATTTAGTTTAAATAGTTTAGGTTATTTAGTTTAGTTTTTTTGTTTAGGTTTTGTTTTAGGTTTAATGAAAAAAGAAGAAGAAAAGTAGAATAAGTAGAAAGGGGGAGGAAGAAGAAGAAGAAGAAGAAGAAAAGGAGGAGGAGGAGGAGGAGAAAGAAGAAGAAGAAGAAGAACAAGAAGAAAGAGGAGATGAGGAGAAGAAGAAGAAGAAGAAAGAGGAGAGGAGGAGAAGAAGAAGAAAAGGAAAAAAGAGACCCCGACACCCGATCGACACCCCGACACCTCGGCACGACACCCCGACACTGACCCCCGACCCCCGACACCACACCCCGACCCCGACCCCCGACCAACCGACACCCTGACAACACACCCCGACCCCGAGCTCGACACCCTGACACCCCGGCCCGACCCCGACACGACACCCCGGCACGACACCCCGACCCCGACACCCTGACACCACACCCCGACCCCGAGCACCGACACCCCGACACCTGACACCCCGACCACCGACACCCTGACACCACACCCACCGTTACCCCCGACCCCCGACACCCTGACACAACACCCCGACCCTGACACCCTGACACCCCGACCCCGACACGACACCTCGACCCCGACACCCCGACACCCTGACACCACACCACACCCCGACCCAGACCCTAACACCCTGACCCCGACACGACACCTCGACACGACACCCCGACCCCGACACCCCGACACCCTGACACCACACCCTGACCCAGAATCTGACACCCCGACCCCGACATGACATCCCGGCACGACACCCCGACCCCGACACCCCGACACCACACCCCGACCCCATATGTATTTGTGTTGATCGGGTGTATTTTTATTATGGTCATGATTATGATACACTTAAATTATATACATATTATTATGTTCATGTCAGGTATCCAATTTTTTTATGTTGTACTAATTTCGTTTACTTTTTGTCATTGCAGGTGTTGACAGGATGGTGGGCAAGGGTCCAGAGCGCCCCGATCCTCTTGCGAGCGCTACTGGGAGGGGTGGTTCCATTATTCCACCCCTGCCCCTCCGGAGAGCGCTGGTAGAAAGTATGTAGACAACTGTGGCAGGCGCTTCTTCTTCGGCTGGGAGAGGTCGGGAGAGGACGAAGAAGCCTGCTAGAGGTGGACGTGGCAGCGGGAGAGGTAGGAAGGCTATTACGCCTTCCTCGCCGCCACCCTCAGCTGATTCACCCGACCACAGGAGTGCTTCATCTGATGTGGACCCGTCTCGGACTCTGGTCCATGAGCCTCCGGTCACTGATCCTTCCCCCACCAGACTCGGGTCGCCGATCCTTCGCCCCACGTGAGTCCGGTCCTAGAGTCTTTGTCTCAGAAGACTCCGGTCACGGGGTCTTCGTCCTAGAAGACTCCGGTCACAGAGTCTTCGGCCCACGAGACTCCGGAGGCTAGTGGCCCGGAGGATGGTAGCGAGGACACCTTTTCAGATGATAGCTACAGTGACGACGAGCTAGTTGAGAAGGGCAAGAAGGTCTACAAGTGTGGCTGTACAAAGCTCCCGCCCGTGCCGACGACCCCCGACCAGAGGTGGTTGATTGCGCCTAAAGGGTTGAAGTACGTGCATTTACTATTTTTTAACCTTTTGCCTTCATGTTCCTTCAAATTAATATCTAATGCGTTGGCGTTGTCATACTGCAGTGGCTGGGTATGCCCCCTAGTGCCCGTAGGCCCAATCATGTCCTTGGTGTGCTTTGCCGGCAGCACTTCCCTGGGTGGGTCACGTTGCCCGGTGAGGGTCAGGTTCCACAGCTAGCACTGACCTGGGAGCCGTACTCGGTTGCCCAGGCCCCGCCGGAGGAGAGGGTCGACGGTGTCTTGTGCGAGACGGTGGCCGACATTGTGTTCCGTCGGTTTTGGGTAATTTCTCCTTTACGGAATTAAAAATCAATACTACCTAGTGATTGTACTAATCAGTGTTGCCTTGTTTGATTGCAGACCTTCTACAAGGTTTCAGAGGGAGAGCAGGAGGCCGCGTCTATGGTTGTCAAAAACGAGTGCAGGCGCCTACTTCAGAACTTAAGGCACGAGGCTCGGGTGCAGGCCGTTCGAGACTACTACACCTCAAAGGGTATTAGGAGGGGCAAGCAGAAGTGTCGCGGCAAGTTTCTGAGTAAGGAGAAGTACATGCAGGTAATTACCTATTCTTAAGGCCTTGAACTTAGTTTTCTTGATTTGATTCGTAGGCGTAGCGCTGAAATTTCTCTTGACTCACTTAGGTGCCCCCGAGATGGTGTGTGGATAAGATGGACTGTTGGGAGGCATTGGTGGCTGCGTGGTGCTCTGACCAATGGAAAGTCGAACACCAAAAGGCCAAGGATAAGCGTGACCAAATGGAAGGTGTGCCACACCATCAAGGGAGCTCCAACCTGTTTGAGTACGGGGATAACTGGGTATGTGGTTTGCTACATGATTCATGCAATCCATTCTTCATGCTAGCATTTATCCCTTCCAAAATGACTTAATTAATATGCTTAGTTAGTTTAAAAATGGCATAACTATGTTGGACAGTTCATTTATGCCATATTTAGCTCTAAAATGACATAATAACCTTAGATAGCTCTATAAAATGACTTAATATGCCATAGTTAGCTCTAAAATGACATAATAACCTTGGATAGCTCAATAATGACATAATTAGCATACTTTGGTCAAAAATGGCATAATAATCTTGGTTACCTCGAAAATGACCTAAACTTAGCTTATTTTCCTAGAAAATGACATAACTAATACTTTGGTCAAAAATGGCATAATAACCTTTCTTAGCTCCAAAATGACCTATTTACATAGCAATATCATTCTTCATGCTAGCCTGATCCCTTAACTAATATTTTGTTCCTCTCTCTCAGGCGCAGCACCACAAGAAGCCTGTGCCAGGTCTGTTCGACCTCTATGGCATGGCCCATATGGCCCCGTACAAGGAGGCCAAGCCATTCACGGAGCCTGACCTAGATGATCCAGAGAACTTCACCAACAAGACCTCCCACCACAAGCTTGTGTGTTACAGAGACAAGGGGAAGGCGATGAAAGGGGAGGACTTTAACCCGAGCCAAGATCCTTTTGATACAGAGCTGGTGATGATATCTGGTGGCCGGAGGTCCCATGGCTCTCAAGCCATTGGTGATGGACTGATACGTTGTCCTAAGACTCTCCCACAGATCAAGAAGCGCCTGAGTAGCTCTGATCCTGAGATTACGCCTCGTGCACGGCCCGTGGAGATCACCATGGCGGTTAGTTATACAGACTCTCTCACCTTTCCTCCATTACATTGTGTGTGCGTCTGTCGATGATTAGATGATGCTAACGAGGAGTGGTGTGTTGCAGACTATTGTTGAGAAAGAGAGATTGAAGACGAAGGCGCTTGTGGAGGAGGCAAAAAGGGAGGCAAAAAGGGAGGCGGAGGAGAAGCAGAGGGAGATGGAGGAGAAGACGGCTAAGCTGTTGGAGGATGAGAGGAACCGGAATGATAGCGCTAACCGGGCCCTATACGAGCTCATCGTGGTACGTTTCTCGTGCATATTAATAAGCCCAATCATGCATGTAATGTTCGCATTACTATCTAATATGACTGACTCATGAGAACCAAATGTGCAGACCATGTACGAGAAAAACGGTCAGGCGCCTCCGCCGATGCCCCAGATTGCTCCGGCGACCACGGTGAGTTTGATTTGAATGGTCGTTTCTTACTACTATTCACATTTCAGTTTGCGAACTTGCTAACGAGAAATTATTGGAAATGATCTTTGGTGCAGCATGGCTCCCGACAAGCATCGACCACTCCTTCTGCCAATGCCGGAACCCCGACCGGTCCTTCACCTCCGTCTAGCACTGGCGCAGCCCCGAACATTCCTACACCTCCGTGATAACGGTATTTTCCTTCTTATTTAGCGTGTTTAGTCCATTTATGACATTATTTAGCCTATTTAGTCCACAAATGACATAATAAGATGAAGTGTCGGGGGTTGGGTGCGACATATGCCAAAGGATGGCTTATCATGGTGGGAGCGAGTAGAACGTCCCGAGTGCCTGGAAGCGGGATGAGGCGTAGACATGTACGCCGGTGAACTTTTCCTAGGTTCGGGGCTCTCCATGGAGATAACACCCCTAGTCCTGCTCTGCGGGGTCTCGCATGATCACTAAGGCACTAGAGGTACAATGGTGCTCCTTGAGCTGTTTGCTAGAGGTGGAAGAAGGCAGTCACGCTCTCTCCTCCTCTAGGTATGAGTCTAGTTCTAACAGGTTGGAACCCTTTGCATGGGTGCCCTGGAGGGTTTATATAGGCCTACCCCCCAGGGGTACATTGGTAATCTGCCGGGTGTAGGACCCGGCTGTCAGTGTCTCTGGCCGCCGGCTTCTCCGCCGGCTGCCGGGGCCCGCCGCCTGGTGGGCCCCGCCGACTGGTCTGGTACGGAGCCGACAGGCCGCTCCCGCCGCTCGCGGGTCTTGCCGGCTGCTGATCACTGTAGCCATGATGCTAATGACGCAGGCTTGGTCAGGGGAGCGTGGCTACAGTCCCGCCGCCTGGCGGGCGATTACTGTAGCCACACCGCGTCTCATCTGGTTGATGGCGCATGGGGCCCGAGGGAGGGATAAGCCGCCTGCTGGAAGCCGGCTTCCCTCAGGTCCGGCTACCCTGGCTTCCTCCGTCTTCAGGGCTCTCACTGCCTGGTAGGGCCCGCCGCCTGCAGGCCGTACCGACAGGCCGTCATGGGAACAGGGCTCCGCCTGTCAGGAGTGACGTTTAGGGGGGAGAGGCAACAGTGCCGCGACGTGCGGAGATCTCCGCCTGTACGGGGCACTGTGGCCACGCCCGGCCCTGGATTCGGGGGGATGGGCTATGTTGTAGCCATAGCCCGTCTTGTCTCCTTGATGAGGGCGCAAACTTTGAGGGCGCCACGGGCCGACTGCTAGGGGCCAGCCTCTCTGGAGGCCGCCCACTAGGAGTCGGCCTGTTGTGATGCCGTCTTCTGGAACTCGGCCGCCTTCTGACAGTCGGCCGTTCGGCCAACCGGCCGCCAGAAGGCGGGGATCCATCTTGACGTCTTGAGGGGCGCAACCGGCCCTGATGTCTTGAAAGGTTTGGGGGCTCGGGTTAGGCTACCCGTGGCCCATTACTCCGACAGTAGTCCCTGAAGCTGGTGAGGGGCCACGGTTGAGGAGCCGGGGAGCCTCAACAGTTTCCTCCTTCGGGTGCTCCGAAGGAAGCCCCATCCGACTTCTGGGGAGCCGATCGGCAGGAGTCGGGTACGTCTAGTCGGATCCTTCTGGAATTTCGAATGCATCGGCGGGAACCAGGTGGCATGCTTGCTAAGCTTCTCGGCCCACCACCCGTTGTGGGCGCGCCACATGGCGCCAGCCAACCGGGTCGGCCTGCCCGCCCACGCACGTGACGGGACACGACCGCAGGCCGGGCCCGCCACCACCAGGCCTCGGCCTGCGAGCGGATCCACTGCGGCCGAGGCGGGCGGTTGGGTTTCCCCGCGGAGTTACTGCGCGCAATAACCCGCGCGGTAAAGGCGAGAGCGTGGGGTTGTGGGCACAGTTAATCCCACGATCCCACGCCCACCCCCTCGGCTTCGTAGCCCGTAGGCTATAAGTAGGGAGAGGAGAGGGAGCGGCAAAGCACGCGCGCCCCTCCACCCCACTCTCCCTTCTTCTTCTCCCTCTCGCCGCAGCGCCCCGAGCCCCGCCGAAGCTCTGCCGCAGTTCGTCTCCGTCGAGTCCGTCCATCAACCTCTCACCCCCATGGTGCGCTCTGGAGCCTGGGACGGCTCCACAGTCCATGAAGACCACATCGACTTCCTCCGCCAGACCCGGCGGCTGCCCAGCAAGGACTACGTGAGGGTTCGCCTTGCGCTGGAGGGGGAGATCTCGCCGGCGCCGGAGGAGGGCGAGCGGGTCATCTTCCGCTCGCACTGCCCGCGCGGCCTCGGCCTGCCGGCGAGTGGCTTCTTCCGGGCCTTCCTCAAATTCTACAATCTCCAGCCCCACCAACTCACCCCGAACACGGTGGTGCTGCTGTCCGCCTTCGTCACTCTGTGCGAAGGCTTCCTCGGTGTCCTCCCCACTATCGAGCTTTGGGGGGAGTTTTTCTACACCAAGCTCGGCACCGTCGTTTGCGGGCGTTCCGGCTTAGTGCGGCGCCTTCATCACGGTGCGGAGGCCGGGTGGCGACAGTCCATTTCCTCCCATCACGCTGATCCAGTCGGTGAAGATGTGGCAGCAGTCGTACTTCTACGTGAAGAGCGTCTTCGCGGAGGGTGACTGGGTCAACCTGCCGGCTTACGCTGCCGGCCCGCCAGCCGGGAGGCGGCCCAACTGGTCATACCGGGCCAAGACACTGTCGCCTTTTGGAGCCGCCGCCATCGCGCGGCTCCGGGTTTTGGTACAGTCGGAGGGCCTGACCGGGCCCGACTTGCTGTTCGCCTTCACGGCGCGCCGGGTGCTCCCGCTCCAGGGCCGCCCTCCCATGATCTGTCAGATGAGCGGGCATCGGGACCCAAGCCGGCTGTGCACCAAGGAGATACCTCACGCAGAGGTAGCTCATATGGTGAACTACCTTGCGAACTTCAAGCTCACGGAAGAGTGGCGGTTCGGCAAGGAGCCGTATTATCATGCCAACCCCCCGCCTATGGTAAATTACCTTTCCTTCTCTCTCTCTTCTTTTTGCCGAGTTCCGTTTGTCCAACCTGACCAACCGGCTCTTCGAGCAGAGCTCCCTCCTCCAGCCGGCAGCCGGCCGCGGGGCCGGAGCATCAATTTCTCCCCGACCGGGCAGAGAGTGATGTGGATGACCCCGACTTGGGGGCGACGGCCTTGGAGGAAGACGCCTAGGGAGGGGGCGGCGCAGCAGGCGGCTCAGGGCTCGGAGCCGGCCTCGAGGACTGGCCAGACGATGACGCGGGGGAAGTCATCCCGCGCCGCCAGCCGGGGTCCGACCAGCTGGACGCGAGCTCGTCTGACGCGCCGGCAACCCGAGGTGGCGCGAAAAAGCGCAGGGCCACGCCGAGCCACGCCGATCCTGTTCGGCAGCCGGCCGAAGAAGCCCGAGGGCTCGGCCGCGGCGACCAAGAGGGATGAAGCGGTCGCGAAAGCCATCCGCTTCCGCAAGGCGGTGAAGGAGCCGCAGCTGGTTTCCGCGTAAGTACTGTCTTCCTCTCGTACTTTCTCCTCCCTTGTTGATCTTGTGTGAGTTTCTTCGCTTCGCTTCCCTTGATCTAGGGCCCCGCTCTCTCTTGAGAAGTCGGCCGCCGCCTCCATCATGGGGTCGGCGGAGACTTCCACCAACACCCGGCGGATCGATCCAGCCGCCGACCTTCGGGAGGCGACGGAGCGGAACGCACGGGAGGCGCGTGAGGAGCAGGAAGCCGCCCGCCTGGAGAAGGCGGAGGCAGACAGGGCGGAGGCTGCCGCGTTGAAGAGGCTGGCGGAGGCCGAGGCCGCCACCGCGGCGAAGAAGCAGGCCGAGGAAGCCGCACGCCGTCAGTCGGCAATATTTGTCACCCTCCTGAACTCTGCGCCGCCACCACCGGAGTTCGTGACGCAGACTGGGAAGCCGGCGGCGAGCACCCTATCATGGAGAGGGACAGCAGCGACGTCGCCATGCCGGACGTAATCGTGCCCCCGCCACCACCTTCTAAGGAGGCGCGAGACAAGTAGCCGGCCGACCCGCCGGCGCCACCAGCCGGAAACGAGATGGTGACGGGCCCGACTCCCGGGGTCCGCACACCCTTACGCCGCCGGCTCGCGAAGGCGGCCTCGGTGCCACGCCCGTTGGAGACCGGCGCCGCAAGCTCCTCGATCCCGGACACCGAGGCGACCAGCGCCGCGCCCACTGGGTGGGTGCGGGGAGGCGGGACGGGCCCTCTGAACAAGGCGATCCTGGACGTTCAAGCCAAACTCCGCGCCGAGGCCGACGCTCTCAAGCACTGCAACAAGGCGTTCCTGGAATCGCGAGAGGCCATCCGGGTACGCTTCTTGCTTCTTCATTTTTAATTCTACTATTGCTTCGTGGGGACGCACCAGCGCACCCATTGGGTGTAGTCCCCGAGTTTCGGGCCGACTGCTTAGCAGGCAGCTCGGAACTTTAATTAGCAAGCTCCGAGTACTAATTCTTTGTTGTAGGACTATCATAACCTCCGTGCGACCGCCTTCAACTCCAAAGTCCAGGAGTTGGATCAACGTGCTGTCGACTTGTCGGAGAGCCGGAGTAAGTCTTCTTCTTTCTCTGCGGGGGCGCGCTGGTGCACCCGGGGGCAGTAGTCCCCGAGATTCAGGCCGACTGCTGAGCAGTCAGGCCGGATCTTCCTGGCAACTTCATCTTTCTTCGCTGATTGTTGATGTCCTTTCTTCTTCTTGTTTTGCAAAAGCCAACGCCACCCTGCAGCAGCAGCTGGGAGAAGCCAACACCGCGCTGCGCGCCAAGGAGGCGGACTACAACAAGCTGGCCGAGGAGCGTGACCGGCTGGTCATGCAGCTAGCGGAGCAGGCGGAGCTTCTCAAGAAGGCCCAGAAGGAGGCGAAAGACAAAGAGACCGGCCTCCTTGCTGAGTTCGCGGCCGAACGATCCACCTGGACCGACAAGGAGGCGATGTTGACTGCCAGCCTCGGCGAGGTTGAAGACATGGTCGACAGTAGGCTGCCTTCTGTACTCTTTCTTCAAACTGCCGGCCTCTGATCAAGCCGACTTCTTGTTTCTGACCTGACTCTTAGCTTTTTTGTCCGAGCAGACTTCTTCCCGGGTCACTGTGGCGCTGCCAACCAGGCTATTGAGGCCGACCGCGAAGGACGGAGGGCGGAAGGCGAGCAGATTGCTGCCGACGCCCCCCGCACTTTTGGCGAGCAACTTCTCAGCATCCAGGCTCGTCTTCGGCCGGCTCATCGGATGCTGCGCCGCCTTCAGTGTGTCGGCGCCCAGGCGATCACCGCCCTGTGGCCAGACATGCCGGCTCCACGCACACCCAGCCGGACCGCCGACTGGCTGGAGGTGGCGGCCGACCGTCTTGAGGCGTGGAAGGGCTCCTCGGCCCGGGCCGGAGCGCGCCGAGCCTTGGAGTTCGCCAAGGCGTGGTACCCTGGGCTAGATCTAGCCCAGTAGACCATGTTTCGACTAGAAGCTCAGGAGGAACTGGTGGCGGTGGAGGATGACCTTGTCAAGCGAGCGGCGACAATCGCCGAGTACACCAACACCAGCATCTTCGTCCCGGAGCTGGCCGAGAACGGTGCCGAGGCGCCACCAGAGTGGTTTGGGCTGAACCCGGAGGATGGCGAGGACTCGGCCGAGGTGATCGACTCCAGCGACAAGGGAGAAGACGAAGAGGAGGAGGAAGGTGAAGAGGAGGCACCGGAGGTCGGAGCGGACGGCCAGCCTCAACTCGACCGCACCTCCAGCAACGAGCCACGCCCGAGCGAGCCGGTTGCTGCTGAGGGCGACCAAGCGGAGACCGACCAGCCAGCCTCCCAACCAGCCGGCACCACCGACTCCACCATTCCGCCGACTCCGTTTGCTGCTTCCTAGGCTGCCATTTACCTTTGCTTCTTCCTGCTTATCGGTCTCAACAACTTTGTTAATTTCGCACAATTCCACCCGCGGGCTGTATTTCAAACTTTTGTTGAATATCGGCCAAGGGCCTTTTGATGTGTAAATATCTTAACCGAGTTCTATCTTTTCTTGCTTTCTGCTCTTTTGGCTTTTTTCCTTTGCCGCCTCCCCTTGGTTGCCGTCTTGCCAGCCGAACAGCCGCTCCGTGGACTGTGGCTGTGTCAAGTACTTTGCCACTTTCGGGAAGGCAAGTACTTAGCCGGCTAGAGTTTTCTAGCAAGTTAAGTAGAAGCCGGTCGGCCGGCTGCTCGGCAGCCGGTCGGTGAGGCAAGAAGCCGGCTTGGCCTATGTGTATGCTTTTAGGTCCTTAGCCATTTTTCATGCAGACACCCTTTTCGCCTTAGCTCCTGCCGACCGAACAGTCACTCTGTGAGCTACGGCCTCTGGCAGGAGAAAACTAGGGTGCCAACACATTACTTGTCCGACTGCAGGAAGCATTTCATAGTACAAAGCGGCAAGTCCCCGGGTCGACTGGTCGAACCCGGTGCCAGACGGTCTAATGGGATAACACAAATGGCAGGCGTAATAATTATCATATAGATAAAAGAGGGCAGCCCCCGAGCTCTTCTCGGGGGACCCAGAGTCTTTGTACTTAATACAAAAGTTGGCGTGGTACATACTGCTTTTAACTGTAAAACCTCCGAAGGAGATTTGCATTCCATGGTCGCTCTGTCTCCTTGCCGCAGTCATCTCTTTTGCGTGCTCGAGGCTTCTGAGCGTCGATGAGGTAGTAGGAGTCGTTGCCCAACACCTTGCTGATGATGAAGGGGCCTTCCCAAGGTGCCGAGAGCTTGTGCTGGCCGGCTATTCGCTGGATCAGCCGGAGCACAAGGTCTCCTTCTTGGAAGGTTCTTGGCTTGTCCTTTCGGTTGTAGTATCGGCACAAACTCTGCTGGTAGATAGTGGACCGGCTGAGTGCCAACAGCCGTCCCTCTTCCAGCAGATCGACGCCGTCTTGTCGTGCTTCTTCTGCCTCCTCTTCGGTGTACATAGTGACTCGAGGGGAGTCGAATTCTATGTCCGTCAGGATGACGGCTTCGGCACCGTAGATGAGGAAGAAAGGAGTGAAGCCGGTTGACTTGTTCGGGGTTGTGCGCAGACTCCAGAGGATGGCCGACAGCTCGTCGAGCCAGCAGCCGGCCGAACGCTCCAGAGGCTCGACCAGTCGAGGCTTGATGCCGGACAAAATAAGGCCGTTTTCTCGCTCCACTTGGCCGTTTGACTGCGGATGGGCTACAGACGCTAAGTCCAGTCGGATGCCCTGCGTCGCGCAGAAACGGGCCAAGGCGCCTTTGGCGAAGTTTGTGCCATTGTCGGTGATGATGCTGTGTGGTATGCCATATCGGATGGTGATGTCGGAGATGAAAGTCACAACAGTCGGACCATTCAATTTCTTGATTGGTTTTGCTTCTATCCACTTGGTGAACTTGTCCACCGCGACAAGCAGATGAGTCATGCCACCTCGTGCTGTTTTGAATGGTCCCACCATGTCTAGGCCCCAGACAGCAAAGGGCCAGGCAATGGGGATAGTCTTGAGTGCAGAAGCCGGCTGATGAGGCTCGGAGCGGAACTTCTGGCACCCTTTGCACTTCTGGACCAAGTCTTTGGCGTCTTCTAGAGCAGTCGGCCAGAAAAAACCGTGGCGGAAAGCTTTGGCAACAAGTGCTCTTGAAGCCGCGTGGTGACCACACTCGCCTTGATGGATATCTTTGAGGATTGCTTGGCCTTGCTCCGGCTCCACGCAGCGCTGGTAAACACTAGTGACGCTGCGCCTCACAAGTTCTCTGTTGACGATGGTGTATGCTGCTGCCCGGCGTTGCACTTGTCGGGCTGAGATCTCGTCAGTCGGCAGCTCTTTTTTCACCAGAAAATTGAGGATGGGCTGAGCCCAGGAAGGTGCTGCAACTTCTTCGACTGCTAGGACTGCTACTTGCACGAGGGCGGTTGGGCTGGGAGGCGGTGGGTTGGAGTCGGCCGCCGCTTGCTGAATTGATGAAGTCCCCGGGTCGACCGTTGCAGTCCCCGGGTCGGGCTCTGAGGTCCCATGGCCAGGTGCAACTGCGGCAGTCCCCGGGCCGCCTGCCGAAGTTCCCGTGCCGGCTGCTGGGGCTCTCAAGTCGGATCCGACTGCTTCAGGAGGAGCCGGCACAAAGATGGAATCCTACTCTGGCGATGGTTTAACGGACGGCTTGAGGAGGCATTGCAGGGCGACGCCGGCTGGTATTGCTTGCCGGGTGGAGCCAATTCGTGCCAAGGCATCGGCTTGCTCATTGTCATTTCTTGGCACATGGAGGAACTCGCACCCTTTGAAGTATCCACTGAGTTGCTGTACGAGGAAATGGTAGCTGGCCATATTTGCATCCTTGGCGTCCCAGTCGCCCGACGACTGCTGGACCACCAAGTCGGAGTCTCCATAGCACAGGATCCGGCGAATGCCGAGTTCCTTGGCAAGCCGGAGCCCGTGTATGAGCGCTTCGTATTCAGCTACGTTGTTGGAGGCGGCAAAGTGAATTTGCAGCACATATCTGAGCTTGTCGCCTTTGGGAGAGGTGAGGACGATGCCGGCTCCCAAACCGGTGCGCATCTTTGAACCATCAAAATGCATCCGCCAATGGGTGGAATCTGGCACTGGCGGCCGGTACTGGGCCTCAGCCCAGTCGACGAGGAAGTTGGCCAGTGCTTGTGACTTGATGGCGGTGCGAGGCTGGTAGTAGATGGTGTAGGGGGCCAAATCTATGGCCCATTTGGCCACTTGGCCCGAGGCATCTCTGCTTCCAATGATCTCGGCCAGTGGAGCTGTGCAGACCACAGTGATTGGATGCTCTTGGAAGTATGGCTTCAGCTTCTTGGCAGCAAAGTGTACGCCATAGCACATCTTCTGGTAGTGGGGGTAGTTTTGCTTGGAAGCGGATAGAACTTCACTCACGTAATACACCGGCCTCTGGATTGGTAGGGCTTTGCCTTCTTCCTTGCGTTCCACCACTATGACTGTGCTGACCACCCGGCTGGTGGCAGCGATGTAGAGGAGCATGGGCTCCTTAGGAGTCGGGGCCGCCAGGACAGGCGGAGTGGTCAACATTTTCTTGAGCTGGAGAAAAGCTTCATCCGCCTTGTCGTCCCACTCGAAAAAAGTGGTCTTCTTCATGAGCTAATACAGGGGAAGAGCCTTCTCGCCCAGCCGACTGATGAAACGGCTGATGGATGCCAAGCAGCCGGTGAATTTTTGCACGTCCAGCAGTCGGGTGGGCACGTCCATCCTCTCGATGGCCTTGATCTTCACAGGGTTGCACTCTATGCCGCGTTATGAGATCAAGAAGCCAAGAAGCTGGCCGGCTGGTATTCCAAAGACGCATTTCTCCAGGCCGAGCTTGATCTGAAATCGGTGCAAATTTTCAAAGGTCTCCTTGAGGTCCTCTAGCAGGGTTCCACGCTTCTCCGTCTTCACCACCACATCGTCCACATAGACATGGGCGTTTCTGCCGAGTTGCTTGAGGAGACACTTCTGCATGCAACGTTGAAACGTGGCGCCGACGTTTCTCAAGCCAAACGTCATGGTTAGGTAACAAAAGGCTTCGAATGGCGTGATGAAGGCCGTCTTTAGCCTGTCGGCCGGGTTCAGCTTGATCTGGTGATACCCGGAGTATGAATCCAAAAAACTCAACAACTCGCATCCGGCTGTAGAGTCAATCACTTGGTCGATTCTTGGCAGAGAAAATGGGTCTTTGGGTATGCTTTGTTGAGGCTAGTATAATCAATACACATGCGCCACTGCTTGTTCTTCTTCAGCACTAGGACCGGGTTGGCTAACCACTCTGGAAAGAACACCTCCATGATGAAGCCGGCTGCCAGAAGCTGGACTATCTCTTCTCCAACAACTCTTCTTTTCTATTCTGACAGGCGGCGCAAGGGCTGCCGGACTGGCTTGGCATCAGGTCGGACATGTAGCTTGTGCTCGGCGAAATCCGTCGGAACACCCGGCATGTCCTTGGGGGACCATGCGAAGATGTCCCGATTCTCACGGAGGAAATTGATGAGCTCGCCTTCCTATTTGCTGTCAAGGTTCGCACCTATGACAGCGTACCTCTCTGGGTGCTCCGGGTCCAAGGGTATCTTCTTTGTTTCTTTGGCCGGCTTGAACGAGCCCTCGGCTTCCGACTCCTTGGGGTTGTGTGACATTTCTGGCTGCTTGCCCGCCATTGCCACAACCCGGTCAAGGAGCCGCTTCTCCGCTGCGATCATGAGGGACTCGGCCAACCGGCTGCTCTCTGCAGCGCAGGCAGACGACTTCTTGTAGTCTCCTGCTATGGTCAGGATCCCCTTGGAGCTCGACATCTCCATCTTTAGGTAAGCATAGTGGGGAACCGCCATGAACTTGGGCAGGGCAGGCCGGCCAAGTAATGCATGATAAGGGTTCTCAAGGTCCACCACTTCAAACCAGACTGGCTCTCGGCGGAAATGATCACTACAAAAAAATACACTTCCGTGATGATACGTGTTTGTCACAGTAGGTCGCATTTTTTGTCATGCATGTACATCCATGACAAATTTATGACAGAATCAAGATAGTCATACCTGTGCTGTCGTAGAAGTGTTCCATGAAATTACCAAAATTATCATCATGGAAGTGTCCACTTCCATGACGATAAATCGCGTGTCACAGAAGTGCTTTCGTCAAGGGTGACCGACACGTGGCATCCACCGTAACGGAACGCCGTTAAGCTATCGGGTCGGGTTTTGGATCCGATAACCCGTTAACAGCCCCGACCAATGGGGATTTTCCACGTGTAAAATCATCATTGGCTAGAGGAAACACGTGTCGGCTCATCGTTGGGACAGATGTCATCCACTCACTAGACAGAAGGCGCCTATGATACGTCGACACGTGGCACGGCCCAACAGTGGCCCATTCCTGTGAAAAGGCCGGCCCATTTGACTTGGTCAAAAGCTGGCGGGTCGGCCCATGGAAAGCCTGTTAATGGCCTGTTCGCATATAGCCCATTTACAACCCGCTAACCCAAGGCCCGTTACGCCCTATCCGAATTAGGCCCAGTAGCGTCATCTGGGCCATCCAATATGATTCCAGCCCGTTTTCAGTTCTGGCCCATGTATAGCCCATGACGTCTTTCGGCCCATATGAGGCCCTTTGTAACTCTTGGCCCATTAGCGGCGTGCTGAAACTGGCCCGTAATGAACAATGTATTACTTTACACCCATTAACGGCCCATGGTGAAACTGGACCGTAATGAACAGTGTATCACTTTATACCCATTAACGGCCCGTTATTCCGTTGGGCCGTTTCCAGCCCAAGTTAACTTTCGGCCTTCTGAGGGCCCATTTATTCTTGGGCTCATTTGCAGCATTCGGTTACTTACGGCCCGTTACTGTCATTTTCTGCTTGTGGGCCAAATTCAGCCCGTCGTTACAGTCGGCCCGTTTGTGGACCGTTAGTCTGTTGGGCCATTTTCATAGCATCACCAAATACGGCCTATTAATGGTCCGTTATGGTCAGCCCATAAAACGTACGATTTCCATTAAAGGCCCATCTACGACCCATTAAAGGCCCGTACAAGGCCCATAAATGAGTCGGCGGCCCATGGATCCTACGAGACGTAGAAGGCCCATGGATCCTACGAGACGTAGAAGGCCCATGGATCCTACGAGTACAAGGCCCATGGATCCTACGAGACGTAGAAGGCCCATGGATCCTACGAGACGTAGAAGGCCCATGGATCCTATGAGATGTAGAAGGCCCATGGATTCGACGACCCGTGAAGGGCCATGGTCGGGCGAGTTGGCCCCCGTTTGAATGATATAGCATATTCAAAGAATTATCCTACTCAATACTATCACCTCTAAAAAGCATACACTATACAACAAAGAGATCAAGGCATAGAAAGGTAGAATAATCCTACACTATACAATAAAGAAATTACAGCCGATTATACCCACTGGGCATTATGGTTCGGCACAGGTGATAATAAAGCATACACAAACAGCAAATTACATACACTGGGCAAATACAGCTCATACATCATGGACGCGCATCAACTTAACTCCATTTGAACTATAATCTCTTCAAAAAATAGGATTGGCCGGATTCAGATAGCACAAATTTTAGTCTGCAAAATCTCCAATTCCTTCATGGTTACCTGAGTGTCTTGTTTCATTTTTTTGACTCCTACATCTAATACCTACATGTCTAGTCTCAACTTGTGGATTATACGTTGACAATCATGTACACGTTGTCTTGCCACCTCTAGTTGATGCTCGAGAACATCAGCACATTCCAATTCCAATCCATAATCATTCGGTAATGGCCATGCCGCACTGCTTGCAGATCTTTGTGTTGATGTCACTTCATCCTGAAATGTTTCTGTAAGTACACATGACTAGGGCAAAAATATAGTTACAACAGTGAAGCGAACAAGACACTATTTTGTACTACATGGCAAAACAGGACTAACAATAATGTTACACGTCACTTTCCAAAAAAATGTTACACGTCATGAAGCATAAGCAGGTGATATTTTAAAAATTATAAAAAAGATAGTCTGTGCAGCCTGCATACAGAAATCCCTCTTAGCTCACTAGAGGAGCATGATGTTGGGGCCCAATCGAAAACACAGACAAGTTACAAATTTAGACAGCACGTTGCGTATAAGTAAGCAAGCAGTTGGCCATTCTGTGCCTCAATTAAAGTCTTAGGGAGCATAATGAACAGCAGAGGGTTTCATACAAACATACTACAGCAGGCAAAACTATGCAATCATTAGCGTAGTATAAACTAGATTGTGAGCCTCATGCAATAATAGTTGGTTAATAGACTTCAAAGCTTCAGGCACACTTCGGCAGAGTAATTAAATGGTAAGGCCTTTAATTATGTCAACTAATAGTGATACAAGTACCAAACATCAGGCATGATTATTTGGGCATCTCATTAACTAAGGACAAATAAAGCAATTGAAAAGAGAAAATTAACTATGCCTGAAACAAACAAGGAATTGAACTGTTGAGTTGCATACAGTGACTTACCTTAGCAGGTTGAAGAGGCTTAGCGCAGCTCCTACTTCTCTTGCAAGGCTCCTTCCTAACATCTTGTACTTGGAAATCATCAATCTTATCTTCATTGCACCCCCTCTGCAAGGTGACACAAACTAGTTACTCATCTCCTTGGAGGATAAATATGCATACTTTCCAGTCTGTGAACACAAAAGGATGAGATTATAACAAAACAACACCACATAATGAAACATGCCGCATCTCTTGCACTTGAACACAATGAAATGAGCATTTACTATGTCTGCACTATGTAAAAAATAGGCATACCTTCGAACTGGATCTCCAGGTACTCTTGGAGAGCCTATTGTAGTGTACAGCCAAACCTTTATGTCACCTATGAGTTAGACAAGGCCCCACTACAGCAGCCCTTAGTGTTTAAATCGTTGACAAGCTCTGTTAGAGTGTTAGGTCAAGAACAGCAAGTAATCAAAGCAAACAGTCCTAGTATGGCTGGCTGATGCAAACAAGCAATTGAACAGATGTGTGAGCAAATCTTACATATCAAGAAAAGAAGCAAAGAAGGAGGCTTAAAGACCATCACTTGACTGACCAGATTTAAGGGGCATTTAAACATCATGTGCAACGTATGAACTAACATAAACATTGCATATTCCAGATTCTACAATGGAATGCACATGTATTAGGTTATGCCATGTATGATGATGCCTAAATGTACAGATAGCAGGCAGGAGTGATTCATCATTGCACGCACAATTGAATTGCAGGTTAAGGGCCAGTTCGATTCTGCCTTTTCAGGGCATATTGTCAAAATAAGCCATAAAAGATGTAAAGAAGTCATTTTTGAGTTATGGGATTGGGCTTAACTAATTTCTCTTTGGAGGGGGGTGTTTCGGGTAGAACCTCACTAAAAATTGAAGGGAAGGGGAATAGTAAAATGACTTTGTTGTCTGCCTATATTACACTCAAAATGCAACTGCTGACGCCCGTGTCACACCTGACCCTCAAGTAAAAACAAACACGCAAGCATTCATTGCCCTGCCCACTTGCATCTCCTCTCCCCTTTCCCTCTACCTCGATCCCCTGCCTGCAGCACTAGGGTTCCTCCAGCGAGCCGTCGCCACTTGTCCCATCTGGCCTGGTCCTCGACGATGCTATGTCCAGCTAGGCTACATGGCCGGCGGGTAGGGGCAAATCTCCCTGGCCGCTCCTCCCTCTGGCGCCGCCCCTCATTCTCATGGTCTCCAGCAGCTGCTCCACTGTGGTTCGTCCAACGCACTACTCCGGCGGGCGCTGCACAACTACGGTTGATGCCACACTGCGGCAGAAGGCACCTTATTCCCCCTCCCCTCCTCCCAGGCCATGGACTTGAGGTGCTATTGAAGGATGAGCTCATCCAACAAGGTGAGGATCTCCTCTAATTTTTTGCCAAATTTTCATTCTGATCCACTATACGTTGAATTTCTATGAGCTGCTTCTGCTGCTGCTATATGATGCATTGCTATGAGCTGGTCCTGCTGCTGCTATATGATGAATTGCTATGAGCTGTTGCTGTTGTATGATGAGTTGCTATGAGCTGCTGCTATATGATGAATTGCTATGAGCTGCTGCTGCTATATGATGAGTTGCTACAAGCTGCTCCTGTTGCTGCTATATGATGAATTGCTATGAGCTGCTCCTGCTGCTGCTATATGATGAATTGCTATGAGCTGCTCCTGCTGCTGCTATATGATGAATTGCTATGAGCTGCTGCTGCTATATGATGAATTGCTATGAGCTGCTGCTGGTATATGATGAATTGCAGACTGCTGCTGCTGTATGCTGAGTTGCTATGAGCTGCTGCTGCTATATGATGCTTTCAGGCGGTGCTGCTATACGATAATAACCAGCCACTTGGACCATCAAATTTCAATAAATAATTATTCTTCATTTAAATGTGGGTCATGCGTTCTTCGTTTAAATTAGGCAATGGGATCTCTATGGAAAACATTGACCAAAGTAGATTGTGCCAAGTAGATGGTATCTTTGTATTTGCATTTTGAGCAAATAGTGATGGTCTGTTTTCCTATCATATTAATTACTGCACTGGGTTCAATTTGTGATGTTTGCAAGTCAAATTAATTTCCATATGGGCAGCAAAATGAAAAAAATATAATGCAATCTAGACTTTCCACTGATCATACCAAAGATAAGCTGAAAACGCAATGAAAAGAACTGGTTGGCTTATTACATGGAGCTTATATTCGCAGGTGCTTATTTTCTTAGGATAACTCGTAATAACTGTCCCTAAGAAACTTGGCTAATAGAACTGACATACAAATAACATGTCACGATGATTGCAATGGAGGAGTGAGTACCATAGCACACTGTATAGGCTCACCGCTGCCTCTCCTTTCTTTGCGATGTTCCATGAAATTGCCACATACATCTTGTAGTTTTTCATTGTGTAACCCTATCTGCAAGTTGACACGGCTAATTTCAGACATCTCTACATGATACTACATTGCATATCCCTTGCGCATATTTAAACCACCAATTAACGATTGTGTGCGTACCATAAACTAGCCATGACTCTGTATGCTGGACTAGCAGGCACTCTAAGGGAGCCTAATGTAGTGCACTGGAATTCCTACATGCCACCTACAATTTTTTGTAATGTACTGCCCCTGTTCCTAAATATATGTCTTTGTAGAGATTCCAGTATGGACCACATACAGATGTATATAGATGCATTTTCGAGTGTAGATTCACTCATTTTGCTCCGTATGTAGCCTATAGTGGAATGTCTAGAAAGACTTATATTTAGGAACGGAGGTACGAGGTAGTACCATGTATGACATCTACATATCTAATTTAGCAGCCAGTAGTAGAAATCATTGTCTGCACAAAGGGATTACTGGTCGAAAATCCTAGCAAAGCACGCTGGCAGGCACAGAACAATACAAGAGAGAGAGAGACGCGCTTAAAAGATCATAGCAATGCTTCAGTCCAGGATCTTGGTTGGCCAAGCTGTTAGATCCAGAAGAAACATCATCCTTGTAGTTTTTGCCAGCTGCATAACAGGTAACAACGACCGGTTAGTATATTTGAAGTACATCGGGCAGGTGATGCTGGACGGGTTTATAGGTGACAAGTACCTAGGCCGTGGCGGGTGCTTGGCATCTCTCCAGACGGTGGGAATCAGGTTAGAAACGTCGAGGGTGATGACGCTGTGCTGGCTGTCGGGGTCCGGTAAGGAGATCTAGAACCGTCAAGTAGGGTGTTTGTCGAGCGGCTCCGGTAGGGTGGACTACGGTGTGGGCGAAGCGGATCTGTGGCCGTGGACGAGGGCGTAGGTGAAGCTGCTCTGGTGGTTGGGTTAAGGATGGTGTCGACGACGCGGATCCGCGGCCGTGGACGGGGCGTCAGAAGCTGCTCCGGTGGTTGGGTTAAGGATGGTGTCGACGATGCGGATCTGCGGCCGTGGACGGGGCGTCAGAAGCTGCTCCGGTGGTTGGGTTAAGGATGGTGTCGACGATGCGGATCTGTGGCCGTGGACGGGGCGTCAGAAGCTGCTCCAGTGGTTGGGTTAAGGGTGGTGTCGTCGATGCGGATCTGCGGCCGTGCACGGGGCGTCAGAAGCTGCTCCGGTAGGTTGGATGAGGGTGTGAGGAAGCGGATATGAGGCCGTGGACTTGTGAGTTGGCAAAGCGGCCCCGGTAGGGTTGAGAATGGTATAGGCGAAGCTACTCTGGTAGGGTTGACGATGGTGTCGGCGAAGCGGCTCCGGTAGGGTTGAGGAAGGTGTCGGCGAAGAGGATCAGAGGCCGTCAACAGGGGCGTCGGTGGGGCGGCTCCGGGGGGTGTGGACGAAGCGTCTCCAGTGGGGAGTATGAATGAGCCGCTGCATATGCGCGACGGTTGACGAGAGTACCGGCGAAGCAGATCCGGCGCCGTGGACAAGGCCGACACTGAATGGGCTGTGGTACAGTGGTGGATGAGCAGTCTACTTGTTTCTAGGGGAGGTGGGAGGGGTAGATGCGGCCGCAGAAGCAGATCCGGCGAGGTGGACGCCGCAGGCAGTGAATGGGCTATGGTACGCCGGTGGATGAGTAGTCTAGGGTTTCGACAGGGGAGGGGAGAAAGGGCGATGAAGTATGGACGGCGTGATGTAAGATGCTCTGGTGCTGTGGAGTTAGTCGTTTTTGCCGGAGGGGGAGAGGAAATGGGGGTGCCGTGTAGTGGGGGAACCGGAAGTTACCAAAGCAGCCCCGACCTATCATGTAGATGAGGGCGGTATTGTAACTATTGGTCTCCGTGCACCAAGGACAAAAGGGGGATTTCACATGCTAAAGACTAAGGTGGCAGAAATTTTAGAAGGAGGCGGGAGATTTTGCCGCCCGCGGGATCGTTCGTATCCAGTTTCAACTAATTTTGGACCGTGCTAGCGGGAAGGTCATGCTAGACTGTGTACACGGGGCACACGTCAGCAGTTAATAACTGGTGTGAAGTCCACCCCAGAAATAAAGACAATAACTCGGGATGATGCGCCGATAACTTGGACGTTCACACGGGCGCGGCCAATTGTACGGGTGTAGTGGTGCGTTCACAAAAAAGGGATCAAACGCTCAGCCTATGTATTTCTTGTGTAAATAGATAATTTAGTGCCATTGGTTATTTACTTTAAACATAATGCATTGACGTGTTAGTGTAGAGGCGCACAAAAAGAAATGGATATTGTTGTCAGCTACTTAAAAGTGTTACCTCATATGATTACATAGCCTCCATTTCATAAATTGCGTACCCGTTGAATTCATATATGAATATTACATATATTACTTCAAAATAGAAACTTAAATCATCCAAGACTAATGAATTTGAATGCAAGAGTAACAATGATGCATATACATGATAGCTACATTGGTTGTTTGAAGAAACATCACTGTAACTTTGGCATGCACAACTGAAAAGGTTTATTTAAATAGAAAAAAATGTGATATGTGAGTGTCCAATCTTTATAGCGTTGAATTGATATTGTACCTTTGGCCATGATACGAAGTAGATATTGACTTATGTTCAAGCGATGCACGTCCACGATCGCTAGATAGTGATACGTGAATGAATTGTGCAACCTCTCTCACACGCACACATATCTCATTTCCCTGTGGGCATCGGAATCACACACACGCACTTCATGTATTTCTCTCCCTCTGTCAGGGTTAAATTCATCTTTCTACCCCGTCCTACAAGTCTCTCACACAGAAACACACACGCTCTCTATGTCTAACACGCCTACCCCTTTAATTCCGCCCACCCACAGCCACTAATGTCTCAAAGTATAATAATGTCTCTCACACATATGCTATCTACCTATCCCTTAATATAGCTAGATATGTGTCACACAAACTCCTTCTCCCTACTAGCAAGATGCCCATGCGTTGCACGGAACATCAAGATGCATTTATATGAGAAGTTTATCTTGTGGGAGAAAAGGATGAACGAGGGAATGCCTTATTTGCAAATGCGGAGAGGGGTGTGGGTATCTTTTTGCAAAATTGCCATAGTTTCCTTCCTGTCCGTCGGATATAAATCGGATGGCCTATATTGCAGGATGGCAGGAACACCATCATCACCAACTCTGTTTTTTTATAAGAGTAGAGATATGTGAGTGTCACTGCCCCCCCCCCCACACACACACTTCCCAACACCGAAGGAGTAGGGTGACACCTCGATCTTGATACTAATCTATCGACTGGCTTCTCTCTCAAACATACACACACACACTACCCGGCACCGACGGAGTAGGGTGGCACATCGATCTTGATAATGATCTATCTACTCCTCTTTCAAACACACACACACACTCACTAGTTGTGCCTCTGTGCCTACCGCGCACACTCTCGATACGTCTTTCTCTCCCTCCCCCCCAACAATGACAGCAGAAGGGTGACAACTCGATCTGATCATAATCTGTCAATTGGTTTCTCTCTCAAACATTGTGTCTCGGTGCCTCGCTCGGTAGCCCCCTCGATATGTAGACTTCTCGCGCACGCACAGCTGTAGTGACGATGACGCAGAACCCAGTGTGCCTTGTTTTTACCGGCCTCATGTGATAGTTTTCACCCTGTTTTCTGTTAATTAACAAGGCAACCTTTTCTTTGTTACTACTAGTGAATCTGAAATCATTCGGGGCAGACATAAAATATATCACTTCAACCCAATTATCGCAGCAACTATTTTAAAAGAAATTAGCTAGCTGCCCGTGCGTTGCACGGAACATCAAGATGCATTTGTATGAGTAGTTTATCTTGTGAGAGAAAAGGTTGAACGAGGGAAGGCCTTATTTGCGTACGTGGAGAGACGTGTGGGTATATTTTTGCAAAATTGCCATAGTTTCTTTCCTATCCGTTAGATATAAATCCGACGGCCTATATTGCAGGATGGCACGCACACCATCATCACCAACTCTGTTTTCTACTCCCCCCGTCCGAAAATACTTGTCATCAAAATGGATAAAAAGAGATGTATCTAAAACTAAAATACGTCTAGATACATTTCCTTTTATCCAATTTGATGACAAGTATTTCCGGACGGAGGGAGTATTTGTCTTTTTAGAGATTTCAACAAGTGACTATGACCGGACCTTACCAACATACTCAAAAAAGTAGTCCATAATTTTGATGTTACCCTCTTTTCTTGGCGGTGCAATGCCATCTGGATACCTCATAAATAAATCAAGGACAAATCTGACCCCTTCCTGAAAAGACATACGGAGCAAAATGACTGAATCTACACTCTAAAATATGTCTACATACACATCCGTATGTGGTAGTCCATTTGAAATCTGAAAAAGACAAATATTTAGGAACGATTGGAGTATATATAAGAGTAGACATGGAGATATATCTCCAGCATGGTCTACAACAAAAATGTGCTGGGCTGGTTAGCGCCGGATGCTCGCAACGCGATGACATGAGTTCGAATTCTGTCTTTTAACTTTATATTTTTATATTATATATTACTCTACTTATTTAATATATACTTCTTTCACTACTGTACTGACAGTGGAACCCACAGAGTACTTAGAATACAAGATTAAGGATGGACTTGTTTCCTTTTAACTTTCTGTACGAAGTTGTAGCCACCCTGCAAGTCACGTGTACACTGTACATGCAATTAACTTTTTATAGAGGGACAATCATACAGGCAATTAACTCAAATGGATTGGATGTCACTCTATTATTTCCAGCATAAAGAGCATCTCCAACGACAGCCGGCAAATTTCCTCCCGCTTCCTTAAGCGGAGGACGACATCAAACGCCAGCGGCATACATTTTTACAACTCTAACCAACCGGATGAAATTCGTGCAAACACGGACTGATTTCATATAAGCATGAAGGATTTCGTATAAAAAAGCCGGATCTTCATATAAACATGATGGATTTCATTACATTTACATGAACTAAGAGGTGCCAATCCGGCCCTCTTGTATAATTAATACTCCCTCCGTCCGGAAATACTTGTCCTAGAAATGGATGTATCTAGACTTATTTTAGTTCTAAATGGCCGCCCGCGGATCCCTTTGTCTTCCTCATGTCTGTCATACACTTGCGGGGTCGACGAAGGTCCTCGAAAGAGACGAAGCAGCAAAGAAACCACCTGAATCCGCGGTCGTTGCCTCAGCGGTGGCGTTCATGGGTCCCAAGTGGCGGCGGCCTCCCGTGTTCTACTTGTCCTCGATGATGGCGGCGGACACGGAGAAGCTGGCCACCGACTCGTCGCTCTCCATGCCCCCGGCTTCTATCTCTACCTGCATGGCGCTGCCGCAGGCATGGGAGGCGCACCCACAGACACGGGAGGCGCGACCACCGCAGACACTGGTGGCGCGGTACGACGCGGCAGCGACGGCGCCCGTACCGGCGTGCTAGCCGCCGTGCCGGCGTGGAGCAACTTGCCACTCCTTATCGAGCTGAACTAGAGCGATGAGTTGCTGAACCACGCGCCTGCTTGGGGCGGCAACTGGCTCCGTCGGGCCAAGCGAGGTTGGTGAAGCACCGAGCGGCCTCGCCCGTATCCGGAGGGCTCGGCGGGCCACCCAGCCGGGTAATATGCCGGAGAACGGCTCATCAGAAGCCATCGGAAGAGTGGAGAAAATGGTGAAGGAGGAGATGGGGGAGCGGCGGAGGGGTGTGATTCTTGCCCGCTGTCTGTCTAGCCTCGTGTAAATAGAGGGCGGACGGTAGGAGCTTGGCCGGTGTCTGGCCTCGTTTAAACTAAGGGCGGACGGGAGGAGCTCGGCCGGTGTTGCGTTTAATTCCGGCCCGCTCATGAACGGACGTGTGGCAGGAGTAGGATTCTCGGTTTGCATGCGGGTTTAACGGAGGGGCTTAATGGAGGCGCCGGGCGTGCAGCGGGCGGCACAGTACTATTTGATTTGACAGCAGTAATGAGCCGTCAAATCACAAAGGCCCTCGCCTCTCGTGAAACCGACCGAGCTAGACTGCCCCGCCCTCTAGCCTTTTAAAAATGTATATACTCCACTTTTGTATAGTAGTAGTATCGATGGATTGCGCCATGGAGCAAAACTTGAAATTAAAAAAAAGGTGGTACATATAGAGAGCGCTCGTCGCCAAATTATGCATATAGTACTATTAAAAAGGCTTGTCACAATAATGGTGTCCAGCACAAGTGCACAACCCACCCCTCAAATAAAACTAAGCACCCTGGAATTCTTTGACAAAACTAAGCACCCTGAAATTCTTTGACAACTAAACTGCTGGCTATATGATGTTGGCCATATATATTGTACGTATATAATGTGAAGAAACGAGTGGTAGTACTATACCAACTAAAAGATGAAATGTAAGAAATACTAGTATGTACATACTGAAGAGTTAAAGTAACAAGAAGAAACATAACATAGTTCTGCTGGGGGCTCAGCACAACACACCCCTCAAATTAAATTAAGCACACCTGAAATTAAACTTTGCAACTATTCCGGTAGACACTTCATTAGAACCACCATGAGCAACGACACTTCCACCTTACTCGGAGTCCTCATCCACGTCCTCGACTTCGTCCTTGTCCCTCTTCCTCTTGGCCGATACTTCTTTGCTTGAACCGCACACTTGGCTGTTGCTCTTCATCCAACCCTTGTAGATATTGAAGCAAAGGTAGCCATCCATTGCAGCGTAGTGGATGTGGTCTATATCTAGTACATTCTGCTGCCATGCATGACGATGAAACGTGTATGGAGGTTTCTCTAGTTTACCGTACGAAGGATGAACCATGGCTCCTGCCAGGGTCAGCATTGAAGGCTGACGAGAGGACACCAGCCGATTCTTCTGGAGGTCGAAGGTGTTGCCTACAACGAGACCTATCTGACGCAGGACTTCTTTGTCGTTACCAAAGTCTACAGTAACGAATTTGACTAGGTTGCTCTCGAGGAAGTCCTTAAAATCCTGGCACTCAACGTCGGCATGGCATATGTGGTAGACCAAGCATAAGTCATGCATGCAAACCTGGATCACGGCGGGCTTCTTCCTCTCTTCGTCCTTTAGATCCTTCTCTCGTCCCAGGACTGTGGTGTACTCAACATCTAGCCCAGCGACCCACTCATCATCTGAGTCTTCAAACATGCGTCTGAAGCAAGAAAGGCATCCTTTCACCGTCGCGGAAGAACGGGTGTAGATCACGTCGAACTCATCGCCGGTGATGGTTCTAACCTTGTACTCACCGCCAATCGGGGAGATTTGGGACGCCATGGATTTGGGAGGAGGGTTAGGATGAGAGGAACTGCCGTAATGTGAATGGACGGGTCGACTAGGAGCGAACCGCCGTAGTATTGAAGGACGTGCGGGGACGAGTAGGAGCGAACTGCTAGCGTGCGAACGGCAGGGTAGTGGCTTTCCATTCTCCCATGATACGGGCTTCTGAGAGCCCTTGGATCTGAGATCGAACGGTTACATGGCGTGATTCTAGACCTATGGGTGAATATCCTATCCTGGAGGGTTATTCTGCAAATTTTTAGCAACTTAGCATGCGACCGTTTGATCTCAGATCCAAGGGCTGCCAGCAGCCCGTATCGTGGTCGCGCCTACCACGACCGTCGCGTCGCTCATGCGGTCGCGCCCTTGGAGATTTAACACGGTGTGTTAGGCTATCTGATGTTGGCATGTCATAGATAGTCATCACTTAGTCACTCATACTACAACAAGGTTTTGGCTATAAGGTTGGCTATAGGTGTATTTTTTTACTTCTCTCTATCTCTTTCTTCGTACTCCCTCCGTCCCATAATATAAGAACGTTTTTGACACTAGTGTAGTGCCAAAAAAGTTCTTATATTATGGGACACAGGGAGTACTAGTATTTATTGCATTTGCCAAGGAGTGACCTCTTCCAATGAAATGGTGTTGCTAAGTTTGCTTCATTTAATTAGCTATAGACTCAAAATTGTCTTTTCACCTAGGTACACGCGCTTAGCACCGTTTCTTCCTTGGGTCACCAAACTAGTCTCTCTCTTCTTGATTAACTTGCCACATCAGACTTTATGCCTATGTGGCAAGCTTAAGCACCTGTAGGAGCAAGTAAGTACAATAGTGCGCTTTACATGGCATTTTTGCATATGTGGAGGAAAGAGAGGCAAGGGAAAAGTGGAGAAGTGGGCTCTCATGCAAGAGCCAGCCTCTACTACATGGTGGAGCATTGGGAGAGGCACCTGTATGGAGGTGGTCAGGAATTGGGAGACTCACGCCGGTCGTAGCGCCGCAGTTAAAATGATAATGGCAAGTCAAATCACGGGGCCCCACCTGTCCAGCAGTAACTCGCTGTCAAATCACACAACCCTGCGTTTGCAGCAGCCTACTCCCTCGTCTTCTCGCGTCTCTGTCGAACCGACTAGGCGGAACTGCCCGGCCTACCGTGCAGGAAAAGCCCGCGCAGTATACTCCCTCTGTCTAGGTGACCAAGGTGGAGAGGAAAATGAGAGAACTTAATGTTTAGTATTTGCTAAGGCTGGTTGTAATGGTACTAGCCTTAGCAATTATGATGAGGTGTCATAGAATTAAATGAAGAAAGGGAGAGAGTTGAGTACTATGTGTCATACATGGCAATAAATAAAGTACTACATGATATTAATATATGATACATGGCGCAGGAGTACTAAGTATTATTAATACAGTTTTGCTAGAACTCATCTAGATGAGATATAATTTGGTCTCATTCATCTTTTATAGCCATTGGATATGATGCTATATAAGATGCGTGTGTGCTCACGTGGGTTGTATTTGTTCTTGTGCAACGAACTGACCACTGCATGTCATGTTTGATAGTCTCAAGTCATTAAAAGCATACAAGCCCCACATCTCTTCTTGGTTGATTCCTCTATTTATGTCAAAAAATAAGAAACAACGTGAGAGTTAATGCACCACGCCTATGTGTTTACTATTTGGTTTTCGTAATATGACTTAATACTCACCTAGACGGAGGGAGTATTCGATTTGACAGCGGGCGGTGCAGTTCCCGATACAGCTTTAATGCAGACGAGGGAGGGAGTAGCGGTTCCCGATATGTTGAACGGCCAATGCATCCTCCTTCAATTAATGCATGGGGGAAGTAATGGGAGGAGGTCCGGGAAAAGAGGCTGCACGATGTGAATGCAACGCAGTTTGCCCTCATTGCCCTCATATGAAGGCTCCCCTCCATTCCAATGCATCTACCACATCGTACGCACCTAAGCATTTGCCTAAGCACCTACACTAAGCGCAAAAGAGCTCACTCCAGACCCATGGCGGCGATGCGCGTGAGCGGCCAGCGGCTGCGCCAGATGGTCCACGACGCCGGCCTGCGGCATGGCGCCGAGGATCGTCTCCAGACGGTGTTGGAGACCGGCTGGTGGATGGCCGCCGTCGACGCCAACTACAGTTGGACCAGATGATCGTTGCCACCAGCAACAAGTTCACCATCCTCAAGAAGCTCGCGGACGACATCGCCGTACTCCTCCAGCCCGCGCGCCCGGGTTCCTCATTGCCTGCCACCCTAATCGGCCTCCATGGCCGGAACCTCTTTCAAGCACTGGTGGCCCTGCGACTGCCCGCCGACGCCACGAAGAATGTCCACCTAGAGGTCGCGCTCGCCGCGAGGCGCCTCGCCCTGCAAGAATTCGTCGACCTACACATCCACGTGTACGAGCAAATCGTGTACATAGGTATCTACAAGGCGAGTGAGGACGCTACGACGTTGGCCTTCCTCAACCGGCTGGAAGCCTTGGATGCCTTTACTGAGAAGCACCTCGACCTCGCCACAAAAGCCGCCGCTCCTTAGCCGCCGGTCGGTGGCCCGGCGCACTAAGTTGAGGAGGAGGAGGTCGTACGTTCGTGGATCCATCTTTCTTCTTGCCTTCTGTAACCACCACTGCGATCGCATCATCGTGGCCTTAATTCTTATTGTGCTGTTGCATTCTCGTTCCAGTCAGTACCGACATGTGCGATCCCTTTGCTTAATTATATGCATCACTGTAACTAGTACTCCATCGTCAATTTATAAGTTGTGCTTACCTTTTCCATCAACTTCGTGCAGCGCGCGGGCATCTTGCTAGAAACACTAGAATATGTCTATATAATCCGTATGTGATAGTCCATTTGAAATCTCAAGAATGACAAATATTTAGGTACAGAGGGAGTAATATATTAGGAGTATATCAAAACAATAGTGTTTTCTTTCAAGTTTGTGAACAAATACTACTATTCTACTACTTTGGATCCGTCGCAACACACGGGCACATTGCTGGTAAAAGGAAAAGGCCTGCCGCGTTCGCGTCGCACCCCCACACGCCCGGGAATCGGGAGTACAACACGGCCCGTCCGGCACGACACATAGCTTAGGGAAGGCGTGTTGCCTAGCATTTTCACTTTCATGTGGGACCGCCGTTGAGCAAACCGACACCCCGCCCGCCGCCGGGTTGGAAAACAGAAACGAGGGGAAGATCTAGCTGTAGCACGGATGCCAAGAAATTTGGTGTCAGACGGGGCTCGTTGATTGAGTAGGATCATTCCGTACTAGTACTACTCCTACTAGTACCAAGTTTGTACTCCTAATACTATATTACTAGTACTACCACTATACAACTAGTAGGTACGTGCACGGCACAACATCGTAGGAACAAAAAACGGGAAGATCTTGTTTTGGGTGATTTATCTTTTTTTCAATCAACGTAGTATGAATAATATGATGTGGGGGGCACCCATGAAGCTTATGTGGCTTGGTTGCATGGCTACGGAAGGTTAGAGAAAAATAAATAGATAATGTGTTTCGAGTGCACTCCACTAAATAGATATACTTTGGATCCATTGCAACGGACCGGCACATCTATATCTATACCCCCTATATAGTGTGTGAAAAACTTTGAAAGTTGGTCGTTGGATGAAGCCAATCCGACGGTACAAAGATGGCAAATCCGAGCACTACTGGCCGTTGGATATCATCCACCAGATTCTACCACATGTATAATCTAGAAGACTCCATGGTTGAACTTAATTCATGACTAACTTTGCCACAACTAAGCTTAGGCAAAGTTATTAGTTCTTCAAAATGAGAGCCACAAGTTGGCAAGCCTAAGGGAATCTTGCCACATTTTGTGTGTGTATGTCATGTGGGGCCTTAGTGTGGCTTGTCTAAGCTGTGGCTTGAACCAAACACTCACCTAAGTTAATCAAACTTGCCTAACCTTACATTCCACCAGATTTTGCCACATGCTAGAATCCAGAAAGCTCCACATGTAGAAGCATAATGCACAAACCACCAGAATCTCATGCGTGCAATGCACGTGTACCTTACTAGTACCAGTTGGTAGTAGTAAGAAACAAATTCCAGTTTTGGCATGAGCTCGTACTGCGGGAGCACCACAAGGCCTGCCGCAGGAGTTACATTTCCCTCTCGGGGCCCACGGGACCGAAATTCAGTGGCTTAGTGCCCGGCCTATGAGTCAATGACATGCGGACCCTAAATGCGGCTGGCCCACATGTCATTCTCATGGTGGTGGCGTGGTTCGCGACTCACTCGTTCGAGATGAACCGGCCGGCGGTGGCATGACCGTGGCGAGGGTGCCACAGCTAGGCGTCGAGGCGTTACGAGGCGTAGATGGCCACACCGGCGGGTACTACCTGTAGTACATAAGTACTCCAGCTGAGGATTGATGCCCGGGACGAAACGTGTCACAGCCGCTGGATGAAAATTCGATGGTGTGGGAGTACGGATCGGAGCATAGCAGCGGAGCAGGCAAACCGCGTCCAATCGGGTGTGTCTGTGGTACAAAGTTGATGGTCGCCGCAGTTCAGCTGACCCGCATGTCATGCACACAAAGGCAGAGGAGCGGTGGGCCCGAGAGGGATGAGGGGCACGTCGGGGGGATGAGGATCCCTTGACGCGAACAATCCTACCATTCTGTCACTGACATGTGGGACCCATAAGCGTGGGTCCCACCTGTCAGCGAAGGAAAGGCAGGGCAAGGGAGTGATAGCCATGTCAGAGGATCCATGTCCACGTCGGGGGACGTCGTGCCATGGGTTGGAGCGGCGTCGTGGGAATCGCGTGTGGGTGTGGCAGTGGTAGAAACAAGAAACGTGATGGTCGCCGTGGTTCAACTTCCATGGACAAGCTGTCATGTCTGCTGACACATGTATATCAAAACTAGAGTGTTTATATTTCAAGCACGTGAACAAGTATTATTCTACTACTTTGGATCCATTGCAACGCACGGGCCAGCACATTGGTAGTAGTAGTGTCCATCTCTATCTCTAGAGGCCTTCCCTCGTTCATCCTTTTCTCTCACAAGATAAACTACTCATACAAATGCATCTTGATGTTCCGTGGAACACACGAGGATGTTTCCTTGGGGGTCTCTCCAGCGCGGCGTGGCCGTAGTTGCAAGTTGACGCCCCTTGAGATGCCGACGTTGAGGGGCACTCAGATTTCCTCCGATGAGCAGGTAAGATGAGTTTGATCACATAGTAAATGCATTCTAAAGACTACTTCCGTGTCCATTTCCTAATTCTCCCCCTGCCCACTGTTTCACAGGTTAGGCTCGGTGCGAGTGGAGATTGGCTTGCATATGTACGGGAGGGTACCAACATCAATTTGCACAACATTTATAACGGTGACACCGTTCTCGTAGAACCTATGTCCAACATTGGGATCAGCCATGCAACGGGCCACCACATGAATTGGTATGATGGAATCACAGTGAGATTGAATAAGATAGCACGAACCTTGCACATGGCGGTCAAAGGCGGACCATGCTGTCTGCGGCCGATTTGTTGCCGTACGAGTAGGAAGACGCTGTGCTCCTTCCTAACCGCATCTTCGCGGTGACAAACCAGGGGACTTATTTTGTATGGGACACATCCTACGATATACTCCCTCTCTCCCAGTTTATTTGTTTTGAATCTTTTCGTTTTATAAGTTTCAAATTCAAATTTAGAGCTCCCCATCACATGTTGAGATTACAATGTCCATTAAATCGTTGCGTGCATGTATAGTAAAGAAAAAAATCTCGAGTTTGGCACGAGTTTGTGTTGCGGGAGCACCACAAGCCCTGGCGCAGGAGTTACATCTCCCTCTCAGGGCCGTCGGGACTGAGCTTCAGCGCCTTACTACACCTACCTTTGAGTCAATAACATGTGGACCCGATAGGTGACTGGTCCACATGTAATGCTCCCGTAGGCAGAGGGGCAGTGGGGCCAAGAGGGGTGAGCCGCAGGTCAGGGGACATGTGGTTTCATGGGTTCGAGCGGCGTCATGGGAATCGCGGGTGGCTGTGGTAGAAACTTGATGCTCGCCGCATTTTAGGTGGCCCACATGTCATGCACACAAAGGCAGAGGGGCGGTGCGGCCGAGAGGGGTGAGGCACACATCAGGGGGCGTGGTGCCGTGGGTTGGAGAGGCGTCGTGGGACTCGCGAGATGAAACATGATGGTCGCCGTAGTTGAACTTCCATGGACAAGCTGTCATGTCTACGGACACATGCACTGCATATCGATCACTGGAAGGAGTAGCAGAGAAAGCTATATATGCGGATAAATAGTTCCTTATAGTCAAGCGGACCCACGCTACTACTCTGTTCCAAAGACATGCACACCATCGAAATAGTCCATCTATATCAATATACACCGAGAGGGAATAATTTTTTTTACAAGAGATGAAATAGTTCATCCATCCATAATGCCCTCATGCTGGTGCAACCTTTACTTCTTCTTCTTCTTCCTTCTTCTTGTTCTCATTCTCTGTGGGAGACGACTTCGCAACAAGCTCTTTGGACCTTGGAGCTATCTCAAAACTCACACGGGCATCGAGGGCAGCATATTTTATCCGCTCGTACGTCAAGGGATAATTCTCCCATCTAGACGACCTTAATGCCACCGTCTCGTCACCCTTCTGAAGATTTGTACCGAGCACAAAATTTGCTACGTCGAATAGGGATGGTGTCTGTTTATCACACTCTTCTACAGGAATTTTGATTCTGGTTTGTAGGTCAGCGATGCTTTTCAAATCAAGGTTGTACGGCTCCAGCTTCTGTTTGTCCCCTTCGATGGCTGCCCCACAGAAGTATACGTCCTCCCGAGACAAGAGATCGTGAAGCTCACCTGGTATGGAGGGCGAGTGTATGATGTGGTACACCAAAACATCATCTTCGAGGCACAGCTGAAGGACGGCGGCGCGCTGGATCTTCCCAGGGGCACGCTCCGTTTACTCTGCGTCGAGACCGATGACCCTCGTCTCTACCTTTTTGAGGGAGTTGGATACATTGTTGATCCACTACCGAACAACCCTTGGGTGGACGGTGATGGTGGCAACTATGCGCATCGAGGCTTCGACGAGGACATGTTGGACGCTAAAAACCTGCATCTCGATCTCTTTCGCCATTTGGAATCGCTGGAACGGAGGGCTATGGTTTGGAGAATTAGGATTAGATGGCTAGTCTAACTGAAGTAGTAGATGATTATTTAAAGAGGTTAAAACAATGTGAACACAGTGGGGTTTGGATGCAAATGAAGACGAAGGGGAGGTGAAGAAGCCGAGGAGAATCGGTTCCTGATGGAGAAGTAAATGGGAGAAGTGGCGTGCAGGCAGTTGATTAGACGGCTAGGTAGACTAAACGAAAAGGCTATGCGGGTAGACTCATGAGTCGTACCTGTTCGTGTACGTGCCCATCCTTCCTGATAGGTGGGACCTATGCAAACAGATAAAAAATGTGTCGTAGTTTTTTTTGAGCGCGTGAGTGGGAGACACAACATTCTCTGGTTAAGGAATACTCCCTCCGTTTAGGTGAGTATAAGTCACCTTATGAAAATCAGGTTTTCCCAAAACCTTTAGGCGTGGAGCATTAACTTCCTGCTTGATCCCCTCCCAGCCTCGTTAGCCAGCGTTCTCTTCCTTTGCTGCCGCGTTCTACCTTTCCATTTTTCCTCTTCTCAAGTGTGGAACAATCTGCATGCCGTCCTTGATGCACCAGAACGACCACTGCATGCATCGCGGCAGGGCGTTGATTGGGCATGCACGAGAATTTGGTTCTGCTCGCAATATGGATGATACCTGAACGATGAAGTGAACAGGCATGCTAGCACGGGAGACCTATTTCCGCTATACAATACTGGAGTACTCATGTTCCTACTAGTAGTAGTAGTAGTACAACTGTGGTACACTTGATGGTCAAAATACTATTCATCCGGTCCTCACAGTGAAGTGACAACACCCTGCGCCTGACACTAGTCCAGGCGGCGTGTTCGGGTTACCAAAGTCAGCCTCACCCTGTGCACTGTGCAGTCTGTCACCGCCGCTGTACAGCACATTGGCGCCTCGCCTCGTCTCCCTCTCCGCTCCCATAGCACCACTCCATCTCCATCTCCTTCTCCATCTCCGTCTCCGTCTCCATCTCATTGTGCCCCCATGTACCGTCGCCTCACTCGCCTGCCCCAGTACCACTATTCCCTCGCTAGCCGCTCCAGCACCGACATCCTTCTCCCCCGTAAATCAAGCCCCCTTCCAAACTCCACCATGGCCGAACGCGAACCGCACAGCATCCATATGAGCCGCTATTGGAGCAATCTCCCCAGTGACATCCTCGACCTCTGTTGTTCGTGTATGGATATGTTGAGCGCCCTGCGGCTGGCTGCATGCTCGAGGGACATGCACACGGCCATCGTCGAAGCGAGGCCTAAGATTTTCAAGACAACCCTGCTTGCTGCTATCTGGTCTTGCGAGATTGGCTCACCATGATACGGAGGCGTGCATGATGCCCCTCGACTTCAATCCGATCTCCATTAGCCGAAACTTCTTTGCAGGTATGTAGTGGGTTGTCGTACATCATTTCCCTCGACATCGATCCGATCACCATCGCCCGAAACTTCTTGGCAGGTATGTACTGGGTCGGCATGAACTCCCACTGGATGGCTGCCTTCAGAGAAGACGGTAAAAAGTTGGTGCTCGTGAACTTCCAGACCTCCCATGAGATTATCCTTCCTCCGTTGGATTATATAGAGTATTACCATCGCGGTCCAAGTCATCTAGATTACTACGTCAGTTGGACGGACCTTGTTCTGTAGAAGATTGTAATCTGCCAAGTGCCCACACGACATGCGAATTACGTAGACTTCAAGCTAATTGCCTTGTTCGACCGCGGACTTGCCTATCTTTACGCCGGTGCCTTCTTTAGCTGGAGACAACTTGGCTCGCAGTGGATCATCGTCAAAGCTGATACACACTTCTGTGATGCTATTGAACACAATGGCATCATCTACGCGATCGACAAAGCAGATGGCACCACGTATTGCTGGGACGGCGCATGGAAGTTGTTTCCGTCTCATGTTAATGATGACGCCATGACACTGTTTGAACTTTTTGTGATGATTGGCATATCCCTGTTTGAGCAGAATTTGAGTAGAACTATGGCAATGTATTAGAGACGCCGTAAATCAGCTATATTTGGAATGAGTAAATTCATGCGATTTTGACCATGTCATTACAGCCAATTTGTATCCTCAATAATCAAACGGTTAGGAATATATGGATATTATCCTTATTTTACAGTAATCTATATACTACTACTAAATATGAGTGTGTATCAATGGCCATGTTAGTTTCCTCATTTTCATGATGTAGAAACATGCACCACACTGTTGGTTCCATCTAACCATACATTAGGGAAGTAAATGTGCATATGGAGAACTCTATATTTGGAAGTAGTGAAATCCTACAATGCTTACCATGTGTACATACCTATATTCGCCCTTCAGCAATCAATGACTAGAATAATATCCTCACAAAATTTTTGCCTACAGAACACGAGTATATAACAATGCATGGTCTGTTAGTTACCTTGAAGAATTTGTTTGTGAGGACAGAACATGGTTACTCCCTCCGTTCCCAAATATTTGTCTTTCTAGAGATTTTAACAAGTGACTACATACGGAGCAAAATGAGTGAATCTACACTCTAATATATGTCTACATACATCCGTATGTTGTGTCTATTTGAAATGCCTAGAAAGAAAAATATTTGGGAACGGAGGGAGTACATAACATGCATGACATGGTAGTTTCCTGTGAAGAATCGATTGCGAGATAACATGAGTATAACCATGCATGGCACTACTATATTTTCAAACCCAGTATACATTTCCCTGTATTTTCCTCCCAGTTCCAACAGGGACATATCAATACTGTTTCTTGCATTATCCTACTCATACTCTGAACAATGCTGATCTTACATTAACAATGCCTGTCCTTTTTGATATGATGCAGTGTCCCTACAGTTACTGCCCTTTGTAATCACACCACCTTTGCCAAAAATAGGGAAGCACAACTGGTTCCTCGCTTGATCAGACGACGACAAAAGACTGATGATCATTCGGACACATGAGCCGGAAAAGTTATATTGCAAAAACCCCACTGTATACAAGCACCGTGTAATACGTGAGTATCCGGACAGTGGCTGTTACGTCTATGAGCAGGATACCAGCTTGTTGGGGCCTTTAGGATTTTTTTAGTTGGAGACGGGTAAACAGCCTTGGTTCACACTCTCTGTTTCTCAGACTAAATTATCCGATTAACTAGGAGATCACCGTTGGCAAGGACCTTGATGATAGAGAGGCTCTGTTTTCTATGGAAATCTGTGTCTACACGGCGAGCCCTAGGAGTTCGGGAGCAAACTCCCCTGATTGTCAACGATACAGCCTGCAGCCAAAAGAAGGTGAGAATGACAAAGGCATCCGGATTAACTTTGATCCTTGGATGTCTCAATTACGACAGGCAGTGATGTGGTTCAAGCCTTCAGGTTGATAGGTAATTGGGCTGTTGCATCGAAAGGGTGGAGTACTGGTGTCTCCGGATCACTGGTCGCTGAAGCGGGGTTGCAAATTATGATGGTGTTGGATCATCTCTTCGAATGACTTTGTTGTCTTTGCTGCTGGTTCTGGATGGGTAGTTCTTTCTTTTGTTATGCATATTCCTTGTCATTTGGTCATCCTCGTCTATGTCACTCTTACTATGTAATAATTGCTTCTGTTTAGAATGTCATTCTCGTCTGGATCACGAGAGTCTGAGCGCTGCAGATGGGTGCGTTTTGGTGGTGTAGCAAGACTTCTTATGAACTATCATGTCTTGTTGTTTATGTCAGTAGTAGTCACTAGTCAGTGTTTGAATGTTGTATATATCGTTGTTTCGAACTGTTTATTGTCTCGAACTACTGGTGGGCTAAATGAGGGCATCACCATTCTCCAGTGTTCAGAGTATATCTCCTTTTTCAAGTTATATAATTTGAGCTCAGTGTCTTTTCGATGATGTACACTTGTTTGGGCTAATGGGGTGTCGTTGAATATGGGCCGAGTAGTAAAGCAATGCCAAATAGGTCAATTATGACTCTCAGGCCGGGATCTCAAAAGATCCTGAAAAAAAGGCCAGGCTCCCAAAAAAAGAAAGAATAAGGACTCTTAGGCCGACATGTGGGCGCCACCGGTGTTTTCGTGCGCTTGCGCGCCGAGAGCATATTGGCGCGTGCTCGAAATTCATGCTACCTTTTCATCCTCAGTCTCCCGCCCCTCCCCCACCTCTGGAATCTTGATTCCTACTCCAGTTCCCCCAAATCCCCTCCTGTACTCCCTGTACTCAAGCGCACTATCATGTCGCCGGTCAACGCGGATCTCCGAGCCGGAGATCCTGAGGTCCGTCCTGCCTTCGTTCACTGCGTGTTGTCGCTCAAAAGTGGCATGGCGGCGCTTGACGACCAGTTTGCCGGCAAAGTGCTGATGGTAACCATCAATGGCGACCGGTCTCCCGTCTCGCTAGACGACCTTGTCAAAGCTCTTGGCATTGCGCACGGCATCCAAATAAGTGACTTGCTCGTCGAAGTCTGTCTGCCACCGGCTGATTTCTTCGTCAGGTTCTGGACAACTTTCGACTGCAGTCGTGTGTTCGAATCTTCCCGGCGTTTGTTCTGCGATGGCGCGCTGGTGAGCTTTGATCGATGGCTCCCAGGATGGGGCTCGGTGCCCTGTGAGCTTGAGTTTTTAACAAAGCTTACCTTCCACGGCATGCCTCGACGTGGTTGGAACAGCGAGTCCATGAACGAGCTTATCAACGACCTTGGAGGTGAGCTCGTAAGTATGTTTGTTCCTCCAGACAGCTGGGCTCTGACGGTTATGGCATGGATGAAGAAGCCGTCCACCATACTGAAGGTGATTGGTGTTGAGATACCGGTGCAGGAACCGGGGTTGTACTATTCGTCGCCACCAAGGCCGCCGCGGACCACATTACGGTTGTACCTGTATCGAGTGTTCGTGCATGTTGAAGAAGTGGTCAATCCATCAATCAAAGTCCTACCACCGCCGCTGGTGCCAGGGTCCGTCAACGACGTCCATTATAGGAGTCAACGTCAGACTTTCCCCGTGTTGCTCGGAACGATGGATGGCACATGGCCTACTCCATCGCGCGGCGGAGGCCACTGCTTCTTTGGGAGAAGAGGCAGGGTTGGTTCCCTGGATGTGCTCTAATTTGAGGTAACAACTGAATCTTGTCAGATACTAGTTAAATCCGAGCTATGGGTGTGAAGCACTGATATGCCAGTACATTTGATTGTGACCTGTTCTAATTTTGTACCTGAACTTTTTTTAGAAAGGGTTGTACGTCAACTTAATGTGCTAGCAGAACTTATTGTGTTGTCTGTCTGTTTTCTTTGCACAACATTCAAGATATTTCCCCGTCATTGATAAAGACGATGAACTGTTATGTACGACTTCGTTGGTTTCAACATAGCCCTTCCCGTAGCGATCCACTGCTTCCATCCTGATTGTGCCGCCTGCGTGAAATTTTTGTATGCAAGTTCAGTGTGCTATGATGTTCTATATGATTGTGTCAACTATATAAGTTTCTACTGAGCATCAGCAATGCATATGGCAGAAAGATGTATTTACGAGCATCGACCGATGGGTCTCTCTCTCTATCTCTCTCTCTCTCTCACACACACACACGCGCACACGCACAAGTGGGACCCGTTGAATTATTTATTTGCTCGTGACAGCTTTTAATTAGGTTCCACTGTAATCTAACTTTTTTCTTAAGTTATTAATTGAGCTCAGTGACTTCAAAAAATTGTGCAGAAGCCTTGTTTGGGCCTTTCCGGCGTCGCTGAATGTGGGCTGAGTAACCATGTTAGGTTGTACTGTACTACACAGGCCTTTTTTCAACATCAGCAATGCAACTGGGCCGACAGTTGTACACAATATCCGGGTCAACTTGTTATTCTCTGCCCCGCTGGGCTGCAAACTTTCCTAGGAGGTATGCATTAGGCTTAACAAGAAAATGGGGTGTAATTATAATAACTGGACAGTTACTATGCACCAAACACGTAATTAGTTTGAAAAATATATTATTTTTGGAATTTGAAATTTTTAATTTCATTACTTGTTGCGCGCGCAATATTTCGTTGGATTTTAACGTAATACAACTTTATTTTGAAATTATATTTAACATGACTAGAAATTTCGGATAAAAATATTTCGGATCCCATCAAAATGTGGGAATTTTTTTTTGAATTCTGTTTTGAGAGGTTGTTTGAAATTATTAATCGTTGTCCTAGCTAGAAGTTGGGCTGTACTTTTAACAAACTGTAAATGGGCTGTAGTAAATTCCATTAGAATTAAAAAAAGGGCTGTACATTCTTACAAATCGCAAATGGGCTATATGTTCTCTACCAAATCCGAGCTGTGGACCTACTAAGTTGACGCGTACCAAGGGCTTTGTCAACTTAGTCAATACAAACGATTCTAGCTGCAGTGATCGTACGATGTCCATCCAACGGCCGTAGTGCTTCTTCAACCTCTGGTCTTCTTGCTCCAGCCGCCCAAAGCAGCGCCAGTCGTGTCGCGTGCTCCTGCCTCCCGTGGCCGGCTGTGATGCCGCGGAGGCCTCACCGCCCCGTACTACTCCCACCGCTGGCCAGGCCATCCCTCTACTCACCCACGCCCCCTGTTATTCTGCGGCGATGGCAGCCTCACACCGCAGCCGAACCAGTGAACCCTCGTACTCCTCTCCGCGCGGGCTTCCACTGTTGCGTCTTCCCCGGCTCCGCGTCGTCCCCTTCCTAGGCCTCACTGTCGTCCAGACCACCGCCCTGGTGCTCTCAACGCGGCGTGGTCAACGTGGTCAACGACCAACTTCCATCGGAAGAGTACTGTACGTGGAGAGGCTGACAACTGGGTCAAGGCGGCCGCAAGGAAGTGCCTCCTTATTACACGCAAAATAATTATTCCTCCACCTGACAGCAGGGACCCACCGGACGGGCCACCTTATTTCACGAAAAAAATGTTCCCCCCTGACTGCTGGGACCCACCGGATGGGCTAGCGTATTTCGCAAAAAAAACGTTCCCCCCTGTCAACTCGGACCCACCGGAAGTGCCTCCTTATTACGCACAAAAAACGAGTACTCCCCCTGCTAGCTGGGACCCACCATGGAGGGAGGCTGACTTGTGGGCCTACTAAGTTGACTGGGACGGGGGCCTTTGTCAACTTTAGTCAATATGAACGATTCTAGCTCCAATGACCGTACGATGTCCATCCAACGGCCGTAGTGCTTCTTCAACCTCTGGTCTTCTTGCTCCAGCCGCCCAAAGCAGCGCTAGTCGTGCCGCATGCTCCTGCCTCCCGTGGCCGGCTGTGCTGCCGCGGAGGCCTCACCGCCCCCTACTATTCCCACCACTGGCCAGGCCCTGCGGCGACGGCAACCTCACACCGCAGCCGAACCAGTGAACCCTCGTACTCCTCTCCGCGCGGGCTTCCACTGTCGCGTCTTCCCCGGCTCCCCGTCGTCCCCTTCCTAGGCCTCGCCGTCGTCCACCACCCTGGTTCTCTCGGCGCGGCGTGGTCAACTTGGTCAAGGAATGATTTCCATCGGACGTGGACTGTACGTGGAGAGGCTGACAGCTGGGTCCACGGCCGCAGCAAGGAAGTGCCTCCTTATTATGCGGAAAATAATGATTCCTCCACCTGACAGCTGGGACCCACCGGACGGTTCACTGTATTTCACGAAAAAAACGTTTCCCCCTGACTGCTGGGACCCACCAGCTACATCTTCGCACGCAAGGAAGTGCGTCCGGGCAAAAAAACGATTCGCCCCCTGACTGCTGGGACCCACCAGCTACATCTTCGCAGGCAAGGATGTGCCTGACAGTCGGGACCCACCTGATCGAAGCGTACGTAGCGTTGTCATTCTGGTCACGAACGTGTACGTACATATATACTGGTGGATGTAGAGGCGCGCACGTGTCGTAGTAGAGGCGCGTACGTTTCGTAGTAGAGCCGCGCACGTAGCATGTACACGTACGTACAGCGGCCAGGGTGCAAGAAAGAAAATACGGCCACGTATGTGTACATACGGGCGGGGTCTCGAACGCCTACTCGCGCATACGTACAGCCAGGGCTCGTGTACATGGCTGGGTCAGAACAGAGAAACAGCGTCATCGTCGTGTTCATGGGGAGGCAACGGAATGCATCGTGTTCATGGGGTGGCAACGGAATGCGTCGTGTTCATCGGGAGGCAACGGAACACGTGGGAGCCAACCGGCTGGGTCGGAACGGAATGCGTGGTCATGTTCATCGGGAGGGCTTGGACGGAACAGGCGATGGAAACAAGGCCTGGCGTACCGCACAACGGAGGAAACGGACCTCCTACGTTCGGAACGGGGTCCTGTTGATCGGGAGGGTTCTGGCGTACCGCAAAACGGAGGAAACGGACCTCCTACGGTCGAAACGGGGGTCCTGTTGATCGGGAGGGGTGTGGCGTACCGCAAAACGGACGAAACGGACCTCCTACGGTCGAAACAGGGGTCCTGTTCATCGGGAGGGGTGTGGCGTACCGCAAAACAGGACTCCACGGGATACTGTTCATCTCCACCGTCGACCTCCTCCAGCCTCCACGGGCTACCGAAGACCTCCTCCAGCCTCCACGGGCTCCTGTTCATCCATCCTCCACTGCGCGCTACTCCACCGGCTACTGTTCAACCACCCCTCCACGGGCACCCCTCCACCGTCTATTGTTCATCCAGACCTCCACCACACCACGGGGTCCTGTTCATCCAGAGGCAACGCCACCGCTCACTGTTCATCCAACCCCCCCCCCCGCGCAACGCTCACTGTTCATCCAATCGATCGGCTTCAGTTAGCGGCAGTAGCGAAGGAATCGCTCGATCGGGTTTAGTTAACAGCCATCGATCGATCGCTCGGGTTCAGTAACACGTAGACTGCAGTGCAATCGCTCGGGTTCAGTTAGAGCCCAACGCCTCGCTCGGGTTCAGTTAGAGCCAACGCCTCGCACACATGCGCGTACGTGTATGAGAGAAACGCGCATCGCTCGGCCCCCGACCTCCCACCGTAACCGGGAACTCCCCAAAATTTTCCTCCCCCTCGCTTCTACCACGGTTTTTGCCGTCATGGACGGCCCAAAGAATGTCATGCAGCTGCGTCTCCGGCCCGCCCAGGACGAAAAGCCCATTTTCTATCATGATTTTTTGTCATAGAAGTAGGAGCCCACCACATCTATGATGATACCGGGTTTTGTCACAATTATCGTCATAGAAGTGTCATATGTATGACAGGAAATTTTTTCGTTCAGCCCAAAATGTCACGGATTTGTCTTTTTTGTAGTGGATTTTTGTCCCCGAAGAGGACATCTATCTGAGTCTTGCCGATTGGTGAGCAGGAAATGCCAGGAACTATGCCATGAAAAACAGTCCAGCTGGGCTGAAGATGTCTCGGCTTGATCCCCAACTTCTCCATGGTATCTTTGTACAGAACGTTGATGCTGCTGCCGCCATCTATCAGGACTCGGGAGAAGCGAGCAGCTCGCCTCTCGGTGGCAAACGTGGCATCCAACACCAAGGCATAAGAGCCGGGATTTGGCATCACCTCCGGGTGGTCAGCTCTGCTCCAGCTGATGGGCTTCTCCGACCAATGCATGAATTCGGGGGTCTCTGATGCTACTGCATTCACTTCTAGTTGCTACTACCGTCTGCTGCGCCTGTCGTCGGCCACGCTGGTGAACACGATGTAGGCCCCATGCTCCTCGGGATAATCATCTTGTATGGCACCGACTGGCCGGGCCGCCGGCTGCTGAGGAGGAGGAGGAGGCGGGCCGGCTGGCGCAGGAGGCTGGAGTCCGTCGCCCTTGGCGATCCTGGTGTGTCAGTGGAACTTCCGAGTAGTGTGATTGGACGGCTTCGCACCGCTATGGAACTTGCAAGGTGCATCAAGAGTCTGCTCGTACGAGAAAGCGGGCAACCAGTTGGGCTTGCCGCCCTTCTGGCGCTTGGGAGGAGGCGGCTCTTCTGTCTGCTGATCTTCAACTGTCGCCACCTGCCGGCTCGTGGAAGCCGGCTGCATGGCCTTGCGCTTGTTGTCGTTCGGTTGCTGTCGCCGACTAGAGTCACCAGCCGGGGTCCGAGGAGCTTGAGGGGCCACCTTGCTCGACACGTTGAATTGAATCTCCGCCTTCATGGAGGAGTCGGCCGTGGCGTACTTGTCTGCTATGATTAGCAGTTCGTCGAGGGTCGCCGGCTCGTCACAGAGAAGCTTGTGCTTGAGGAGGGTGCCCTCTCGGCACCCGGCAGTGAAGTACTCGATGGCCTGCACCTCGTGCACACCCTCGCACGAGTTGCGCAACTCGGCCCAGTGCGTAAGATAGTCGCGAGTCGACTCGTTGGGGCCTTGGACGCATAAGGAGAGTTGGCGGGGCTTGGGCGGCCGCTTGTACGTGCTGGTGAAGTTGCGGATGAATGCTTCAGTGAAATCAACCCAGCTGTTGATGTTGCGGGGCTTCAGGCTGTTCAACCACGTCCGGGCCGTGCCCTGGAGCATGAGCGGGACGTACTTCACGGCAACGCGCTTGTTGTCGTTGGCGATGCTGACAGCTGTGGAGTAGTCGACGAGCCAGTCCTCCGGCTTCACGGAGCCGGTGTACTTGGGTGTGTCTCTCGGGAGAGTGAATCCTTTGGGGAAGGGCTCATCTCGGATGCGGGGGCCAAAACAAGGCGGACCCAGCTCATCTTCCTCTTCCAGCGCCAGGGATCGATTGAGGCGATCGATCCGGTGGCGGGCATCGTTTTCTCCGATTCCTTCTCGGCGGCCAAGGCGGTCGCCGAGTGATGGGTGATCAATAGGCGGCGGGGAAATGCGCCTCTCCCTGCGGGGAGGAGGAGCGGACAGTCGTCTCGCCGCCGCACTGCTCTTGGGCGACCGTCTTGGTCGCGCTCGATGGTGATGTGAGTCTGGCTGCGGCTGGCGGCCGGCTCCTTGTCTCTTCTATCGCGGACGCCACTAGTCGGCGTCCGGGATGTCGCGCCTTGGTCTCGTCGAGGACGCGGATCGTCGTTTCGCCGGTTGGGTGCTTCAGTCCGGCACCCGGCATCTTGCTGCTCAGCAGCCGCGTCGAGGAGGTGCTGAACTCGCTCCGTCATGTGGCGACGCTCGTCGCCCTCGAGTTTGGCTAACTCGTCTGCTGCCGCCTGGGCAGCTCGTATGTTCTCCGCAGGCGTGGCGTAGACGGGACGATTTGTCCCAAACATGCTGGCGATGGTCGCGCCACGCTGCCGGATCAAGCCAATATGGCTAGGCCCACCAGGAGCCGGCGTGCCGCCGACGTCACGGTCCATTTCCCGCTGGTAGGCCTCCGAAAGGCGTCTCATGCTGGCCAGCCGGTTGGCACTCTCGACGAGCTGGACGCGGCGCGCTTCCAGCGTCTCGGCGTCGGCGTCTTACGGGATAGGCGCAACCAGGTCTTGCATTGCTGCCTACAACGGGTCCTGGCCACCTCCGCCAGAGTGCTCACCGTGGCTGATGACGAGCACCTCCGTGCCGGTGCTGCCGCCATTGTCCGCGCGAGGAAGCGGCTCATTGTAGACCACCACGTTGGAGGGGAACGCGTCGAGCGACGCCGTGTCGGAGTCGACCAACATCGGGTCAGTGGAGCCAACCGACTCCAAGTCAGCAGTAGGCTCGCTGGCGACGTGGAGCTGATCGAGGAGGCTCACGAGGCGGCTCTCAGGGCCATCGGTGCCCGCATCAGACCGCGGGCTCATCGGAGAGGCGAATCTTGCCAACAAGATCGGCAAGGCAGCTCGCCGCGCAGGCGACCTCCGTGCCGCGCAGCGCGTCGGTGCAGACGCCGTCTGGCGTGCCGGGCTGGCTGCGCTCGCCAGGAAGGAACAAGGTTCCCTCCAGAGCAGGTCTCCGGGAGACGGTTGACCTCGCCCCACGGTGGGCGCCAAATGTCGGGGGTTGGGTGCGACATATGCCAAAGGATGGCTTGTCATGGTGGGAGCGAGTAGAACGTCGCCGGTGCCTGGAAGCGGGATGAGGCGTAGACACATACGCCGGCGAACTTTACCCAGGTTCGGGGCTCTCCGTGGAGATAACACCCCTAGTCCTGCTCTGCGGGGTCTCCGCATGATCACTAAGGCACTAGTGGTACAATGGTGCTCCTTGAGCTGTTTGCTAGAGGTGGAAGAAGGCAGGCACACTCTCTCTCCTCTAGGTATGAGTCTAGTTCTAACAGGTTGGAACCCTTTGCATGGGTGCCCTGGGGAGTTTATATAGGCCTACCCCCAGGGGTACATTGGTAATCTGCAGGGTGTAGGACCCGGCTGTCAGTGTCTCTGGCCGACGGCTTCTCCGCCGGCTGCCGGGGCCCGCCGCCTGGTCTCGTACGGAGCCGACAGGCCGCTCCCGCCGCTCGCGGATCTTGCCGGCTGCTGATCATTGTAGCCATGATGCTAATGACGCAGGCTTGGTCCGGGGAGCGTGGCTACAGTCCCGCCGCCTGGCGGGCGATTACTGTAGCCACACCGCGTCTCATCTGGTTGATGGCACACGGGGCCCGAGGGAGGGATAAGCCGCCTGCTGGAAGCCGGCTTCCCTCAGGTCCGGCTGACCTGGCTTCCTCCGTCTTCAGGGCTCTCACTGCCTGGTAGGGCCCGCCGCCTGCAGGCCGTACCGACAGGCCATCGTGGGAACAGGGCTCCGCCTGTCAGGAGTGACATTTAGGGGGGAGAGGCAACAGTGCCGCGTCATGCAGAGATTTCCGCCTGTATGGGGCACTGTGGCCACGCCCTGGATTCGGGGGGATGGGCTATGCTGTAGCCATACCCTGTCTTGTCTCCTTGATGAGGGTGCAGACTTTGAGGGCGCCACCGGCCGACTGCTAGGGGCCGACCTCTCTGTAGGCCGCCCACTAGGAGTCGGCCTATTGTGATGCCGTCTTCTGGAACTCGGCCGCCTTCTGACAGTCGGCCGTTCGGCCAACCGGCCGCCAGAAGGCGGGGATCCATCTTGACGTCTTGAGGGGCGCAGGCGGCCCCGATGTCTTGAAAGGTTCGGGGGCTCGGGTTAGGCTACTCGTGGCCCATTACTCCGACATGAAGAAAATCAAGGAAGAGGAAGGAAAGAAGGAATAGGAAGAAAAGAAGAAGAAGAAGAAGAAGAAGAAGAAGGAGAAGAAGAAGACTAGAAGAAGAAGAAGATTCTTCTTCTTCTAGTCTTCTTCTTCTTCTTCTTCTTCTTGTTTTCTTCTTCTTCTTCTTCTTCTTCTTGTTTTCTTCTTCTTCTTCTTCTTCTTCTTCTTCTCCAAAATGAAGTTAGCTCTAAGTTATATCAAAAATGGCATAATATGCTTAGTTAGGTCAAAAATGGCATAATTAGCTAGGTAAGCTCAAAAATGGCATTTTTCTTCTTATTTAGCCTATTTAGTCCATTTATGACATAATTTTGCCTATTTAGTCCACAAATGTCATAATAAGATGAAGAAAATCAAGGAAGAGGAAGAAAAGAAGGAATAGGAAGAAAAGAAGAAGAAGAAGAAGAAGAAGAAGAAGAAGAAGAAGAAGAAGAAGAAGAGAAGAAGAAGAAGAAGAAGAAGAAGAAGAAAAAGAAGGAGAAGAAAAGTTAGCTGCTTCTTCTTCTTCTTCTTCTAGTTTTCTTCTTCTTCTTGTTCTCCAAAATGAAGTTAGCTCTAAGTTATATCTCATAATATGCTTAGTTAGGTAAAAAAGGCATAATTAGCTAGGTAAGCTCAAAAATGGCATTTTTCTTCTTATGTAGCCTATTTAGTCCATTTATGACATAATTTAGCCGCATTAGTCCACAAATGACAAAATAAGATGAAGAAAATCCAGGAAGAGGAAGAAAAGAAGGAATAGGAAGAAAAGAAGAAGAAGAAAAAGAAGAAGAGAAGAAGAAGAAGAAGAAGAAGAAGAAGAAAAAGAAAAAGAAAAAGAAGGAGATTCTTCTTCTTCTTCTTCTAGTTTTCTTCTTCTTCTCCAAAATGAAGTTAGCTCTAAGTTATATCAAAAATGGCATAATATGCTTAGTTCACTCAAAAATGGCACAATTAGCTAGGTTAGCTCCATTTTACCTAAGTATGCTTACTTCTTCTTCTTCTTCTTCATTTTCTTCTTCTTCTTCTGATTCTAGTCTTCTTCTTTTCTAACTTTCTTGTTTCCATTTTGCAGATTTAATTCACTATATGGAAGCTTGCATGGATGGAGTGCTTGTTTCCCTTATCTTTTTTTCGTTTGTATCAATGAAAAACATGGAACTTGTTATATGGATGCATGGAACAATGTGTTGGATGAACATTGTGATATGTAATATGTATATATGGATGGAACTATGTTTATTATGTATATATGTATGTTGTCATGGATGGAGATAGATATGTATATGTATATCTGTAGCGACCAGACCTCAAACAGTCTAGTCTCTGTGCATCAGTGTCATCCCTGGATCGGTAATGCTGACACGCACAGTACTTGAAGGATTTATAACAGAGTAGCAATCACACACTTATTACATCGAATGTCTCAAAAGAGGAATTAATACAATAAATACGGCTTAAGGCCATCTAAAACGATAACAGCGGAAGGCTTGGAAGATAAAGTGAGTCCATCAACTCCAACGGCATCACTGAGTATAAGACCACGACCTATGGCACCTTACTCGTCGTCTAAAAAGTCTGCTACATGATACGTTGCAGCCCGAAAACGGGTCAGCACATGGAATATGCTGGCAATGTAACACATAGAGAGTAATGAACAGAATAATGCTATCACTACATGCATATTTGGCTGGTGGAAAGCTCTATGGTTACAGTTTTGCGAAAAGCCAAATTTTCCCTACCACAAAGGAATAAATTTTATTTAACTATCATGGTGGTTGTTAAACATTGAGAAGGTACCTCCAACTCAATCCCAATTAAGAACGTGATTAACCCAATCAAATTAAATTAAGTAACATGATGATGAGATTCACATGATAATCCAAGAACTAGATACTCAAGATGTCCATAACCGGGGACACGGCTAACCATGATTAGATTGTACACTCTGCAGAGGTTTGCGAACTTTTCCCCACAAGACTCGATCGCCTCCTCTTGATTTCTCGCACTACATGGTGTTTGAGAAACGGATGACCGAGACACAGTCTTTCAGAAACAATACTCTTTACTCCGGGTGGACAGTTACAGCTACTTTCCCCTACATCTGCTAGCCCACCTCTTCAAGAGGTCATCTAACCTACTCAACTATGCTAGAGCCCATAATAGCTTGTGGCTGCACACGGAAGTTTCTAGCATGAATAATCTCATGATCCCTTTGAGTCTAGGTGGCGGTCCATAGGATGATCACACGGGTACTCCGGGATATCCAAAAATACAGGCAACACTGGGTTCTCCAGGTGCCTCAATCCACCCAGATGTAAATTAAAGTAGCGACCTTAAGTTGAACCATTAATTAACAATCTCACATCTGTCATGGAAAAATTCACTCAAACCCAATCCACGTCTACGAGCATAGCATAGCAATACAAGCAAACGTAGAAGTAACTCCCAATGGTTTGATATGAACAGGGCAATAGGTACTACCTCAACTACTTCCCAAAACCCACATTTTAATTAGATCCTAATCATGCAATAGTTTGAGGATTGATCTATGCAATAAAACTGGGTGGTAAAGAGGTATGATCAAAGTGTTACTTGCCCTGCTGATGATCCGTGAAACCTAGAGACTCGTAGTAGCACGCTTCGCACTCCGGGTACTCTATCGCAAACAAACAATACATACATAAGCAATCAAGCAAGGGTGCACGGGTAAAACTCATAATAAAAGATCTAACCAGAAAGTTCAACTTAAGAACTCCGGTTTGCAAAAAGAATCAAATCGAACGAAGCAACGAAACTCAAACGGCAAAAGAAACAAGCTTTGTTTACTAATCTGGACCTAAGTCAACTTTTACAGTAGCAAAAACTTGTTTGAGTTGGTTAAACAGAAAGAGGGTTTCGAGACGAAACTCTAGGCGCTTGAATCGCCTGATTCCGATAAACGAGCGAAAAGTTATACTAAAACAAAAAACAGATCGGAAATCGCGATCGAAAATAATCGCGAAAATCCGAGAAAAAGAAAAAACTGACGAACAGCCTAACGAACGAACGTTCGCTGTCCGCGGTAAAACGATTAAAATGAACGTACGGACGAACGTCCGCAAAATAAATAAACCGGAAAAAAACAAAACCGATCTATAAAAAAACAAATCGCGGTTTCCAAAAAAACCCACGGTTTTCCGAAGAAAACCGGCGGCGGTGCGGGTGGCTAGCTCCGGCGGCGGCGAGGTCCGGCGAGGGGCGGAGGATCTCCGGCGACTGGGGCTACGGGCGGCGGCCGGACTGGCGACGGCGGCGGCCCGGGGCGGCGGCGGGGCGGCGGCTAGGGTTTCGCGGGGCCAGCGGGCGGCTCGGGCTGGGCTGCGGAGCTCGGCCTCCCGGCTTATAAAGGCCGGCCGGGCCAGAGTCCTAGACGGACACGGCCCGGTAGGTCGGTTCGATTTTTTTTAAATCGGACGTGCAGAAAAAGAAAGAAAAGAAATACTAAACTGACTCCAAAAATCCTGAAATAAATTTTCCTTGTCCTCTAAATATAAGCCGGATAAGATGAACATTTATTTGGGCCTAAAATGCAATTTCGAAAAATGCGTATTTTTCCTAATTCAAATAAAATCAAATAAAATCCAAATAAAATCTAATATTTGTTTTTAATATTTTTCCTCCAATATTCCATTATTTTTGGAGAAGTCATATTATCCCCTCTCATATATTTGATATGAAATATTTTTGGAGAGAAAATAATTAAAACAAATGATCCTATTTTCAAAATTTGAGAAAACCCAAATATGAAAATAACGAAATCCCCAACTCTCTCCGTGGGTCCTTGAGTTGCGTAGAATTTCTAGGGTCGCAAAACAAAATGTAATAAAATATGTTATGCATGATGATCTAATGTATAACATCCCAAATTGAAAATTTGGGATGTCACAATATCTGTGTGTTGGATATATCATATATGTATATCTGTGTGTGCTTGTGAACAAAAAATATATATGTATATCTGTGTATGAATTCCTGTGAAATTAAATGGATTGAAATAAAAACAGGGGATATATAACCTCTTTGCCGTCTGCTAGCGGACGACAAAGCTATTTGCCGTCTACTAGCAGACGGCAAAGAGGACACGTGGCAGCTACCTGTGGAACCTGGGAACACTGGCTGCCTATTTGGTCACTTTGCCGTCAGCCAGCGGATGGCAAAGAGCGCCGTTAACCCCCTAACAGCTCTTGCGCCACCGCACTGCCGTCCGTTGTCTTTGCCGTCTGCTGGCATCGGATGGCGGACGGCACAATCCTTTGCCGTTCGTTTCAGAAAAGCGGACGGCAAAGAAGGCCTTTGCTGGCACCCTTTCATCCGGAAAGTTTGCCGTCTGCTGGCGGACGGCAAAGAGGTTTGCCGTCCGTGAACCATGCCTTTGCCGTCCGCCATGGCGGACGACAAAGAAGCTGATTCCAGTAGTGATATACCCATATCTGCTCAAATCATCTGTGAAGGTTAGAAAATAACGATACCCGCCGCGAGCCTCAACACTCATCGAACCGCATACATCAGTATGTATTATTTCCAATAAGTCAGTGGCTCGATGCATTGTTCCGGAGAACAGAATCTTAGTCATCTTGCCCATGAGGCATGGTTCGCAAGCATCAAGTGATTCCAAAAGCCCATCAGCATGGAGTTTCTCCATGCGCTTTACACCAATATGACGTAAACGGCAGTGCCACAAATAAGTTGCACTATCATTATTAACTTTGCATCTTTTGACTTCAATATTATGAATATGTGTATCACTACGATCGAGATTCAACAAAAATAGACGACTCATCAAGGGTGCATGACCATAAAAGATATTACTCATATAAATGGAACAACCATTATTCTCTGATTTAAATGAATAACTGTCTCGCATCAAACAAGATATAGATATAATGTTCATGCTCAACGCTGGCACCAAATAACAATTATTCAAGTCTAAAACTAATCCCGAAGGTAGATGTAGAGGTAGCGTGCCGACGGCGATCACATCGACCTTGGAACCATTTCCGACGCGCATCGTCACCTTGTCCTTAGCCAATCTTCGTTTAATCCGTAGCCCCTGTTTTGAGTTGCAAATATGAGCAACAGAACCAGTATCAAATACCCAGGCGCTACTACGAGCATTAGTAAGGTACACAACAATAACATGTATATCAAATACACCTTTCACTTTGCCATCCTTCTTATCCGCCAAATACTTGGGGCAGTTCCGCTTCCAGTGACCAGTCCCTTTGCAGTAGAAGCACTCAGTTTCAGGCTTACGTCCAGACTTGGGCTTCTTCCCGGGAGCAACAACTTGCTTGCTATTCTTCTTGACGTTCCCTTTCTCCCCTTTGCCATTTTTCTTGAAACTAGTGGTCTTGTTAACCATCAACACTTGGTGCTCCTTCTTGATTTCTACCTCCGCAGCCTTGAGCATTGCGAAGAGCTCGAGAATCGTCTTGTGCATCCCTTGCATATTATAGTTCATCATGAAGCCTTTATAGCTTGGTGGGAGTGATTGAAGAATTCTGTCAATGACACTATCATCAGGAAGGTTAACTCCCAGCTGAGTCAAGTGGTTATGGTACCCAGACATTCTGAGTATGTGTTCACTGACAGAACTATTCTCCTCCATCTTGCAGCTATAGAACTTGTTGGAGACTTCATATCTCTCAACTCGGGCATTTGCTTGAAATATTAATTTCAACTCCTGGAACATCGCATATGCTCCATGACGTTGAAAACGTCTTTGAAGTCCCAATTCTAAGCCGTAAAGCATGGCACACTAAACTATCGAGTAGTCATCAGCTTTAGTCTACCAGGCGTTCATAACGTCCGGAGTTGCTCCTGCAGCAGGCCTTGCACCTAGCGATGCTTCCAGGGCGTAATTCTTCTGTGCAGCAATGAGGACAATCCTCAAGTTACGGACCCAGTTCGTGTAGTTGCTACCATCATCTTTCAACTTAGCTTTCTCTAGGAACGCATTAAAATTCAAGGGAGTGGTAGCACAGGCCATTGATCTACAACAACATAGATATGCAAAAACTATTAGGACTAAGTTCATGATAAATTTAAGTTCAATTAATCATATTACTTAAGAACTCCCACTTAGATAGACATCGTTCTAGTCATCTAAATGATCACGTGATCCATATCAACTAAACCATGTCCGATCATCACGTGAGATGTCGTAGTTTTCAATGGTGAACATCACTATGTTGATCATATCTACTATATGATTCACGTTCGACCTTTCGGTCTCAATGTTCCGAGGCCATATCTGCATATGCTAGGCTCTCAAGTTTAACCCGAGTATTCTGCACGTGCAAAACTGTCTTGCACCCGTTGTATGTGAACGTAGAGCTTATCACACCCGATCATCACATGGTGTCTCGGTACGACGAACTGTAGCAACGGTGCATACTCAGGGAGAACACTTGTACCTTGAAATTTAGTGAGGGATCATCTTATAATGCTACCGATGTACTAAGCGAAATAAGATGCATAAAGGATAAACATCACATGGAATCAAAATATGTGACATGATATGACCATCATCATCTTGTGCCTTTGATCTCCATCTCTAAAGTACCGTCATGATCTCCATCATCACCGGCTTGACACCTTGATCTCCATCATAGCGTCGTTGTCGTCTCGGCAACTATTGCTTCCACGGCTATCGCTACCGCTTAGTGATAAAGTAAAGCAATTACATGGTGATTGCATTTCTTACAATAAAGCGACAACCATAAGGCTCCTGCTAGTTGTCGATAACTTTTACAAAACATGATCATCTCATACAACAATTTATATCTCATAACGTCTTGACCATATCACATCACAACATGCCCTGCAAAAACAAGTTAGACGTCCTCTACTTTGTTGTTGCAAGTTTTTCATGGCTGCTACAGGCTTCTAGCAAGAACCGTTCTTACCTACGCATCAAAACCACAACGATTTTTCGTCAAGTGGCTGTTTTAACCTTCAACAAGGACCGGCCGTAGTCAAATTCGATTCAACTAAAGTTGGAGAAACAGACACCTGCCAGCCACCTGTGTGCATAAGCACGTCGGTAGAACCGGTCTCATGAACATGGTCATGTAATGTTGGTCCGGGCCGCTTCATCCAACAATACCGTCAAATCAAAATAAGACGTTGGTGGTAAGCAGTATGACTATTATCGCCCACAACTCTTTATGTTCTACTCGTGCATATCATCTACACATAGACCTGGCTCGGATGTCACTGTTGGGTACGTAGCATGCAATTTCAAAAAATTTCCTACAATCACACAAGATCTATCTAGGAAATGCATAGCAACGAGAGGGGGAGAGTGTGTCCACGTAACCTCGTAGATGAAAGCGGCAGCGTTAGTTTACCGCGGTTGATGTAGTCGAACGTCTTCCCGATCCAACCGATCTTAGTACCGAACGTACGACACCTCCGAGTTCAGCACACGTTCAACTCGATGACGTCCCTCGAACTCTTGATCCAGTAGAGGGTCGATGGAGAGTTCCGTCAGCACGACGGTATGGTGACGGTGATGGTGATGTAATCCACGCAGGGCCTCGCCTAAGCACTACGATGCTATGACCGGAGGAGTAAACTGTGGAAGGGGGCACCGCACACGGCTAAGAGAACGATTGATGTCCTATGGGGTGCCCCCTGCCCCCGTATATAAAGGAGGGGAGGAGGAGGCGGCCGGCCTGGAGGCACGCGCCATGGGGGTGGGGAATCCTACTAGGACTCCATTCCTAGTAGGATTTGCCCCCTTTTTCTTTCTTACCGGAGGGGAAAAGGAAGGAGAGGGAGAGGGAGAGGGAAAGGGGGGCCGCGCCCCCTCCTCCTTCTCCTATTCGAACTCCCTTGGAGGGGGGCGCGCGCCACCCCTGCGGGCTTCCCTCTCTCTTCCCTAGGGCTCATGCAGGCCCAATACTTCCCAGGGGCTTCCGTGTAACACCCCGGATGTAACTTTCCATATTTGTAACTCCAACTCTTGCCATTTTCGGCTATGTGTTATGATATTCCCTTCGTGGTCGGGTTTTTTTTGTCGTTTTGCATTTTGTTCATGTCATGCATCCCTTATCATGTCATCATGTGCATTGCATTTGCATACGTGTTCGTCTCTTGCATCCAAGCATTTTCCCCGTTGTCTGTTTTGCAATCCGGCGCTCCCATCTCCTCCGGCGCACCCCTCTTGTTTTCTTTCGTGAGCGGGTGTCAAACGTTCTCGGAATGGACCGAGGCTTGTCAAGTGGCCTTGGTATACCACCGGTCAAGTTTCGTTCCATTTGGAGGTCGTTTGGTACTCCAACGGTTAACTGGGTAACCGCAAAGTCCGTTTGTGTGTGCAGCAAAACCCCCTCTCTAAACAGCCCAAAACCCACCAAACTCTCTTCCATGCTCTAGGTCGTTCGATCACGATTGTGTGGGCAAAAACCGCACCTCATTTGAACTCTCCTAGCTCCCTCTACCTATATATTTGCATCTCTCCCGAAATCCTCCGGCAGTCCAAACCCTAGAAAAATCTCCTACCGTCGCCGCCGGACGCATCCGCTCCGGCTGGACGAAGCCGCCGCCGCCCCCGCGGCCAATCCAGCGCTGCCACATGGCCCGGCCAACGCCCGTACACCGCGGCCAGCCGAAGCCCGTGGCCGGCCCTCCTGGCCCGCGCGCCCGGCGCCCTCCTCCTGCGCGCCCTCGGCTGCCCTCGCCGCCTCACGCCGCCGCGGCTCCCCGCCGCCCGCTGGCCGGCGCGGCCCCTTCGCCGACCTCGTTGCCGACCGCCGCCGTCGCGTCGCCTCCTCCCGCACGCCGCCGCCCGCACCGCCGCCCGCACCGCCGTCGTCCCCGACGCCCCCTCTCCCTCCGACGCCGGCTCCTTCCTCGCCGTCCTCTCCCTCGCCGGCATCCCCGTCCAGCAGCTCCGGCGAGCTCGCGGCCGTCTGCTCCAGATCCGATCGAGGAGAATCTCGGGTTGACTTTTTCCCCCTCTCCCGTTTTCTCTCTGTCCTAGAATTTTGACAATATGTGCACCTGTTCAACGCATCATAACTCTCTACATATAGCTCCGTTTCATGCGTGTAATATATCGAATTGTTCGTCTCGTGATGCTCTACATTTTGTTCAATTGCACCATGTTCATTAGAGTTCATCTTGATGCCCAAATCTCTGGTGCAAGTGCTACTTGCTGTTAACTGCTGTTACTTAGCAGTACTTGGAGATTTGTTATTTTTGTTGCATTTAATCTGTGCATCTTATGGGTATGAGCTCTACATATGTTTTGTTGTATGCCATGCCACCTTTACAGAGGTGTATGCCATGTATTTTTCTGATCTCTGTGGTGACTAGCACAAGCATGCAAACTAGGCTCCGTAATGTTTCTGATTTCAGGAACTTAGTAATTGTCTGTCTGCTGTTATTTTGTTGCCATGTAAACTTGATGCTTGTCAAGTGGCCTTGGTATACCCCCGGTCAAGTTTCGTTCCATTTGGAGGTCGTTTGGTACTCCAACGGTTAACCGGGTAACCGCAAAGTCCGTTTGTGTGTGCAGAAAATACCCCTCTCTAAACAGCCCAAAACCCATCAAACTCTCTTTCATTCTCTAGGTCGTTCGATCACGATCGTGTGGGCGAAAACCGCATCTCATTTGGACTCTCCTAGCTCCCTCTACCTATATATTTGCATCTCTCCCGAAATCCTCCCGCAGTCCAAACCCTAGAAAAATCTCCTACCGTCGCCGCCGGACGCGTCCGCTCCGGCCGGACGAAGCCGCCGCCACCCCAGCGGCCAATCCAGCGCTGCCACGTGGCCCGGCCACCGCCCGTACGCCGCGGCCCGCCGAAGCCCGTGGCTGGCCCTCCCGGCCCGCGTGCCCGGCGCCCTCCTTCTCCGCGCCCGCGGCTGCCCTCGCCGCCCCGCGCCGCCGCGGCTCCCCACCGCCCGCCCACCAGCGCCGCCCCGTCGCCGACCGCCGCGTCGCCTCCTCCCGCACGCCGCCGCCCGCACCGCCGCCTCCTCCGCCGTCGTCCCCGACGCCCCCTCTCCCTCCGACGCCGGCTCCTTCCTCGCCGTCCTCTCCCTCGCCGGCGTCCCCGTCCAGCAGCTCCGGCGAGCTCGCGGCCGCCTGCTCCAGATCCGATCAAGGAGAATCTCGGGTTGACTTTTTCCCCCTCCCGTTTTCTGTCCTAGAATTTTGACAATATGTGCACCTGTTCAACGCATCATAACTCTCTACATATAGCTCCGTTTCGTGCGTGTAATATATCGAATTGTTCGCCTCGTGATGCTCTACATTTTGTTCAATTGCACCATGTTCATTAGAGTTCATCTTGATGCCCAAATATCTGGTGCAAGAGTGCTACTTGCTGTTAACTGCTGTTACTTAGCAGTACTTGGAGATTTGTTATTTTTGTTGCATTTAATCTGTGCATCTTATGAGTATGAGATCCACATGTGTTTTGTTGTATGCCATGCCACCTTTACAGAGGTATATGCCATGTATTTTTGTGATCTCTGTGGTGACTAGCACAAGCATGCAAACTAGGCTCCGTAATGTTTCTGATTTCAGGGACTTGGTAATTGTCCTGCCTGCTGTTATTTTGTTGCCATGTACACTTGATGCTACAGAAAGATCCATGCATATTTTGGAGATGTTCACTAAGGATGTTTTGTAGCTATTGTTGTAATTGATCTATTCCTGCCCTTGTTTTCATTTATGGAGTGCCATAGCATGACTCAATCTTGCTCTACTTGTGCTATAAAATATTTCTGGCAGATTGTTTACGTGTTATTCAATTTTCCCAAGCTTCTTGTAGTTGTCTCATACATGCTATGTATTTGCTCTTGCCATGGATAGCTTCATAAACATGCCATCGTGCTGTAGGTATGCTTGTTTTGTAATGCATTGCTTTGTGGTGAGTGCATCAAGCTCACCAAGATGCCTTCATATTATTGTTTCTGCCATGCTCTGTTTTTCGGCCGTCTGAAATCTGTTAACGAAACTTGTTATGTTTACATGGTTGCCATCATATCTTCTTGTCCTTTTTGGCTTATAGTCAGTAAGGGACTTTTATCATATGCATTTAGTAGAATACTGCCATGCCTTGTTTTGCTATGTTAAGTTCCTGTAGAATGTTGATTTCGTGCTCTGAACATTGCTACCTGATGCTGTTTCAGGCATGTCCAGTAATTTCACCAAGTCTGTGAACCTGATTTCTTTTGCACTTTTGCCATGCTTGTTTGAGCTTGTTATGTTGTGATATAGCCGTAGCTCAGTGTTCATATTTTGTCAAGCATCTCCTGTAGATTACTGTCATATGCTTTGTTGCTATGTTGGAGTGCCGTAGAATTGTTACTTGTTGCATTCTAAGTGCTATCATACTGTTAATCGCAGATTCGTGTCATTCTTGTTTTGCTTGCCATTTGCAAACCGTGCATCCGTTTCCGGTGATCTTTATATCGATTTCGACCGAAATCATCTCATCTTTCCAGTTGCATACTTGGTTTGCCAAGTTACTGCCTTGTTCATCATTTTCCCCCCGGAGCACGCATACGCATCGCATATCATATCTTGCATATCATTCATGTATTGCATCATGTTGCTTGTGCATTTCCCGTGATTGATTGTGGTTCCATTGCTTGTGTTCTTGTCTTGGATAGAGCCGGGAGACGATTTCGTGAACGAGGAACCTGTTGAGTACGCTTACGAGGATCAAGCTTTCGACAACTCTGAGAACCTTGCAGGCAAGATAACCATACCCTCAAAATCACTTCTATCTTTGCTTTGCTAGTTGTTCGTTCTGTTGCCATGCTCCGCTACCTACCACTTGCTATATCATGCCTCCCATATTGCCATGTCAGCCTCTAACCATCCATTTCCTAGCAAACCGTTGTTTGGCTTAGTTACCGCTTTTGCTCAGCCCTTCTTATAGCGTTGCTAGTTGCAGGTGAAGATGAAGTTGGTTCCATGTTGGAACATGGATATTTTGGGATATCACAATATCTATCCCAAAATATCTCTTATTATTTTAATGCATCTATATATTTTAGTAAAGGGTGGAAGGCTCGGCCTTATGCCTGGTGTTTTGTTCCACTCTTGCCGCCCTAGTTTGCGTCATACCAGTATTATGTTCCTTGAGTTTGCGTTCCTTACGCGGTTGGGTGATTTATGGGACCCCCTTGTAAGTTCACCTTGAATAAAACTCCTCCAGCTAGGCCCAACCTTGGTTTTACCATTTGCCACCTAAGCCTTTTTCCCCCGGGTTTTCTAGAGCCCGAGGGTCATCTTTATTTTAAACCCCCGGGCCAGTGTTCCTCTAAGTGCTGGTCCAAACTAGAGCCCTTTGCAGCGCCACCTTGGGGAAACTCGAGGATTGGTTTTAGTTGTACGGACTGCTCATCCGGTGTGCCCTGAGAACGAGATATGTGCAGCTCCTACCGGGATTTGTTGGCACATTCGGGCGGCTTTGCTGGTCTGTTTCAGGCATGTCCAGTAATTTCACCAAGTCTGTGAACCTGATTTCTTTTGCACTTTTGCCATGCTTGTTTGAGCTTGTTATATTGTGATCTAGCCGTAGCTCAGTGTTCATCTTTTGTCAAGCATCTCCTGTAGATTACTGTCATATGCTTTTTTGCTATGTTAGAGTGCTGTAGCATTGTTACTTATTGCATTCTAAGTGCTATCATGCTGTTAATCGCAGATTCGTGTCATTCTTGTTTTGCTTGCCATTTGCAAACGGTGCATCCGTTTCCGGTGATCTTTATATCGATTTCGACCGAAATTATCTCATCTTTCCAGTGGCATACTTGGTTTGCCAAGTTACTACCTTGTTCATCATTTTCCTCCCGGAGCACGCATACGCATCGCATATCATATCTTGCATATCATTCATGTATTGCATCATGTTGCTTGTGCATTTCCCGTGATTGATTGTGGTTCCATTGCTTGTGTTCTTGTCTTGGGTAGAGCCGGGAGATGAGTTCGTGAACGAGGAACCTGTTGAGTACGCTTACGAGGATCAAGCTTTCGACAACTCTGAGAACCTTGCAGGCAAGATGACCATACCCTCGAAATCACTTCTATCTTTGCTTTGCTAGTTGTTCGTTCTCGTGCCATGCTCCGCTACCTACCACTTGCTATATCATGCCTCCCATATTGCCATGTCAGCCTCTAACCATCCTTTTCCTAGCAAACCGTTGTTTGGCTTAGTTACCGCTTTTGCTCAGCCCTTCTTATAGCGTTGCTAGTTGCAGGTGAAGATAAAGTTGGTTCCATGTTGGAACATGGATATTTTGGGATATCACAATATCTCTTATTATTTTAATGCATCTATATATTTTGGTAAAGGGTGGAAGGCTCGGCCTTATGCCTGGTGTTTTGTTCCACTCTTGCCGCCCTAGTTTGCGTCATACCAGTATTATGTTCCTTGAGTTTGCGTTCCTTACGCGGTTGGGTGATTTATGGGACCCCCTTGTCAGTTAGCCTTGAATAAAACTCCTCCAGCAAGGCCCAACCTTGGTTTTACCATTTGCCACCTAAGCCTTTCTCCCCCGGGTTTTCTAGAGCCCGAGGGTCATCTTTATTTTAAACCCCCGGGCCAGTGTTCCTCTGAGAGCTGGTCCAAACTAGAGCCCTTTGCAGCGCCACCTTGGGGAAACTCGAGGATTGGTTTTAGTTGTACGGACTGCTCATCCGGTGTGCCCTGAGAACGAGATATGTGCAGCTCCTATCGGGATTTGTTGGCACATTCGGGCGGCTTTGCTGGTCTTGTTTTACCATTGTCGAAATGTCTTGTAAACCGGGATTCCGAGACTGATCGGGTCTTCCTGGGAGAAGGTTTATCCTTCGTTGACCATGAGAGCTTATGATGGGCTAAGTTGGGACACCCCTGCAGGGTAATATCTTTTGAAAGCCGTGTCCGCGGTTATGAGGCAGATGGGAATTTGTTAATGTCCGGTTGTAGAGAACTTGTCACTTGACTTAATTAAAATACATCAACCGTGTGTGTACCCGTGATGGTCTCTTCTCGGCGGAGTCCGGGAATTGAACACGGTTTGAGTTATGTATGACGTAAGTAGGAGTTCAGGATCACTTCTTGGTCATTACTAGTTGACGACCGTTCCGTTGCTTCTCTTCTCGCTCTCTTTTGCGTATGTTAGCCACCATATATGCTTAGTGCATGCTGCAGTTCCACCTCATTACACCATCCTTTCCTATAAGCTTAAATAGTCTTGATATCGGGTGTGAGATTGCTGAGTCCTCGTGACTCACAGATTCTACCGAACAGTTGCAGGTGCCGACGATGCCAGTGCAGTTGATGAGATCGACCTCAAGTGGGAGTTCGATGAGGAACGTGGTCGTTACTATGTGTCTTTTCCTGATGATCAGTAGTGGAGCCCAGTTGGGACGATCGGGGATCTAGCATTTGGGGTTATCTTATTTTCATTTGGATCTTGACCGTAGTCGGTCTATGTGTGTATTTTGGATGATGTATGAATTATATTTATGTATTGTGTGAAGTGGCGATTGTAAGCCAACTCTTTATCCCATTCTTGTTCATTACATGGGATTGTGTGAAGATGACCCTTCTTGCGACAAAACCACAATGCGGTTATGCCTCTAAGTCGTGCCTCGACACGTGGGAGATATAGCCAAATCATGGGCATTACAAGTTGGTAATCAGAGCCATCCCCGACTTAGGAGCCCCCTGCTTGATCGAATCGCTGGCGTTGTTGAGTCTAGAACAAAAATGTTTTGAGTCTTAGGATTATATATATCGGAGAGTAGGATTCTTTTTACTCCTCAGTCCCTTCGTCGCTCTGGTGAGGTCTCCTGACGTAGAAGTTTTGACTCTTCTCTCCTCAAATTTCACAAAAAAAAATTTAGGATCACGCGGGTATCTTAGAATCGTTTCGATGGTTTTATGACGAGAACATTGTTCTTGGTGCCTCCTGACATTTAGGGGTTGTGGCAGTGTCCCGGGGAGTTGAGCTCCGAGGTGTTATCGTCACAATTTTATCGTTGCAGTTCTGGAATACCTGAGTTTCGCCGACATCGAAATCTCTTTTATGCAGTTGTTGGTGAGATCACCTCGATGCCACCCAGTACTGGGGCGGGAGTTCGGGAGTATTGCCATAACTCGTATAACGGATGCTTTTCGAAGGTTGAGGTACATGATTTCCGAAGGTTTCTTGGTTATGTGTTGACGGATGGATACAGCTAGATCTAGGGATTGCTAGTTTGGGTGATATATTTTGTGTCCCCTGTATCCCCAACACCAGATTGCATAACCAGAAAGTTTCGGGAGTTTATAGGTGGGAATTCAAGTAGCTCTTAGGATATCTTTCCGACAGACGCATGATATGAGATTGGGGTTCGACGTCTAGTGGTCCGCCTTTCCACGGTTGGTTTTACAGTGGTCTCGTAGTGTCTTAAAGAGTCCTTGGCTATGCCGACTCGGGGACGCTTCGTATGTCATGTGCACAGCCTTGTACATGATGGTGCTGTACGATCGAGCCCGTGTGGGCCCCACCACGAAAACTTCGGACGAAATCTCTATCATATGTTTGTTCCGGCTTATTCTGCAAGCCAATACTTTGTTTTGTTTTGAATTGTGGTATTCGAGTTGCTTCGAAGTCAAATGTTGATTCCATACCTTTTTCTAAGTGGCTTCTCACCTTATTGGAAGTGTGATGGTTTACTATGGAATTCATTCGTTCATCCTCGTTCGAATGTTTATTGTGAAGACTATATGCTGCAATTTCTATCCGTTGATTCTACTTGTCTATTTGTCTATCAAGATGCTAACGGATGTCACCCTCTTCAGGATGGCTCCGCCAACGCGTCAGAATCCGGATCACAATGAAGGGAGTCAGGCAAACCCTCCTCCACCACCTCCGCCTCCGGAGGCATGGCAAGCTATCATGGCAGCCACCAACGCCAATGCTCAGATGATTCTGCAACTCTTGCAAGAACGCACCCAAGGGCAAGGCAATCAAGGTCAAGGCAACAATCAGCCTCACTTCGCTACCCTCAACCAGTTTCTCGCAAATCAGCCCAAGTCTTTCAGCTACTGTGCCGAGGCCAGGGATGCCGATGATTGGCTCGTGGACATCAACAAGCATTTTGAATGTAGCAATGTCAGGCCTGAGGACTACGTCAAGTTCGCTTCTTTTCAGCTCAAGGACCAAGCTGCTGATTGGTATCAACAATACAAAGATTCCAGAGGAGGTCGTGTGATCACTTGGACTGACTTCTGTCGGGATTTCAAAGCGCACCACATTCCACAAAGTGTTGTTGAGAGCAAGCGTGAGGAGTTCCGCAATCTCAAGCAAGGCAACATGTCTGTGTATCAATTCAACATCCAGTTTCAGAAACTTGCTCGCTTCGCTAAACAAGACGTTCCTGATGAAAAGAGCATGATCTATCACTTCAGAGGTGGCCTTAGAGAGGATCTGCAGTTAGCTCTCGTTCTTGTTGAGCCTACTCAGTTTGATCAATTCTATAACATGGCACTGAAGCAAGAGGCTGCTCAGCTCAAGTGTGAGGCTTCTAAGAAGAGAGTCAGGGACGCAGTTCAGTCTTCTTCTTCCTCACTAGTGGCTGCTAAGCAACAGAAGTTCTGGTTGCCTCCTCCTCCTCCGTTTCGTCAGCCTTACCAGCAGAAGAACAAAAGTGGCCATGGATCTTCCCACTCTTCCAACTCTGGCTATCAGAACAAGTCTTAGAATCAAGCTCCAAAGTCCAATGCTCCTTATCATCGTCCACTCTCAGAGGTGACTTGCAACAAGTGTCAGCAGAAAGGTCACTATGCTAACAAGTGCTTCAACCAAAGGCGTCTTCCGCCTCCTCCTCCTGTCAGATCTTCCAGCAATGCAGTGGTCAAGCATAATGCCAAGTCTGCAAAGGTGAACATGATGAATGCAGCTCAAGCAGAGGAATCTACTGATGTGATAATGGGTAATCTCTCAGTTAATGATATTCCTGCAAAAGTTCTTTTGATACTGGTGCATCGCATTCTTTCATTTCAAGACCTTTTGTGGCTATGCATGATCTGGTTACTGAAGTATTGCCGAGTCCTCTGTCTATTGTTTCTCCGGCTCGACAACTGACTTCTCGAGCATTCGTTCGGGATTCCGTAATCAAGATGGGTGACTATAAATTTCTGGCCAAACCAATTGTTCTTGGTGACTCGGATATTGATCTTATTCTCGGGATGGACTAGCTTTCTAAGCACAAGGCTCAACTTGATTGTGCTGCCAGGGAAATTCAATTGACACACTCTTCTGAGGATGTTATCATTTATGCCGCTCGTGATGAAACCATTCGGTTATTTTCTCTCAATGAGAAGGGCGAATTGAATGCCATCTCTCAAATTCCAGTCGTTTGTGAGTACCAAGATGTCTTTCCAGAAGAGCTTCCGGGTATGCCTCCTCACCGGCCAGTTGAGTTCGTTATCGATCTTGAGCCGGGCACTGAACCCGTTTGCAAGCATCCATACAAGCTTGGACCCAAGGAGCTGAAGGAGTTGAAGAAACAGCTCGATGAACAAGAGCGTCTGGGTTTGATCAGATCGAGTTCTTCTCCATGGGGTTGTGGTGTTCTTTTTGTCCAGAAGAAGGATGACACGGACCGACTTTGTGTCGACTACCGTCCATTGAACAAGAAGACAATCAAGAACAAGTATCCACTTCCCAACATCAATGAGCTATTCGAGCAACTCAAAGGGGCTAAAGTATTCTCCAAGCTTGACCTTCGTATGGGTTATCATCAAATTCGCATTTGTGAAGAAGATATTCCCAAGACAGCATTCAGAACAAGCTTTGGTTCTTATGAATATACTGTCATGCCTTTCGGCCTTGTCAATGCTCCTCCAACATTCTCTCGGATGATGAATTTCATCTTCAACCCCTATACCAATGAATTCATTCTGGTGTATCTCGATGATATATTGGTCTTCTCCAAGAATAAGAAGGACCATGCCAAACATTTGCGATTGGTGCTCGACAAGCTCAGAGAGTATCAATTCTATGCGAAGTTTTCAAAATGTGATTTTTGGCTCGATGAAGTTCTTTACCTTGGTCACATCATCTCTGCCAAGGGCATCGCTGTTAATCCCGAGAAGGTGTCCGCAATTGTGAATTGGGAACCTCCTCAAAATGTCAAGCAGCTCCGCAGTTTTCTTGGTCTTGCAAGCTATTGCCAAAGATTCGTTGAGAATTTCTCTAAGATTGCAAAGCCTCTTTCCAACCTCCTGCAGAAGCATGTGAAGTATGGCTGGTCTCCTGAGTGTGACGTTCCTTCCAACACTCTCAAAGAGAAACTAGTCACAGCTCTTGTCTTAACTCCTCCTGACGAATCCAAGCCATTTGAAGTTTTCTGTGATGCTTCTCTCCAAGGTCTCGGTGCTGTGTTAATGCAAGAGAAGAAAGTGGTGGCCTATACCTCTCGTCAGTTGAAGCCCAATGAGAAGAACTACCCCACTCACGATCTTGAGTTGGCGGCAGTTGTCCATGCATTAATAACGTGGAGACATCTCTTGTTGGGAAGACAAGTGGACATATTCACCGATCACAAGAGTCTCAAGTACATCTTCACTCAGCCCAACCTCAACCTCAGGCAGACTCGATGGGTCGAAATGATTCAAGAGTACAATCCGAGTATTGAATATACTCCAGGCAAGGCCAATGTCATTGCAGATGCTTTAAGCAGGAAGGCTTATTGCAACAGCTTAATTCTCAAGCCTTTCCAACCGGATCTTTGTGAAGCTTTTCGCAAGCTAAATCTTCAAGTTGTTCCTCAAGGCTTTCTTGCCAACCTCATAGTCTCTCCTACTTTGGAAGATCAAATTCGTGAGGCACAACTTCTTGATGCCATGGTGAAGAAGGTGAAACGTCGTATCGACAAGGGTCTTTCCAAATACAAGTGCTATCGCATTGATGACAGAGACACTTTATTCTTCGAGGACCGGATTGTGGTTCCTAAAGGTGATCTAAGGAAAGTCATTATGAATGAGGCGCACAATTCTCTTCTGTCCATTCATCCTGGAAGTACGAAGATGTACCATGACCTCAAGCAGTCGTATTGGTGGACTCGAATGAAGCGAGAAATCGCTCAATTCGTGAATGAATGTGATGTCTCGAAGAGTGAAAGCAGAACACCAACGACCAGCTGGTCTCCTTCAACCTCTTGCTATCCCAGAATGGAAGTTTGATCATATCGAAATGGACTTCGTGACTGGATTTCCCAAGTCCAAGCGCGGAAATGATGCTATCTTCGTTGTCATCGACAAGCTTTCTAAAGTGGCTCATTTCCTTCCAATCAAAGAATCTATCACAACAGCTCAGTTGGCAGAGCTTTACACCTCCAGGATTGTCTCCTTGCACGGCATTCCACAATTGATTTCTTCAGATCATGGAAGCATCTTCACCTCTAAGTTCTGGGACTCCTTCCAGAAGGCCATGGGCACCAACATTCGCTTCAGCACAGCTTTCCATCCTCAAACTAGTGGCCAAGTAGAGCGAGTCAATCAAATTCTTGAAGATATGCTCAGGGCTTGTGTCATTTCCTTTGGCATGAAATGGGAAGATTGTCTTCCTTATGCCGAATTCTCCTACAACAACAACAACATCCAAGCAAGTTCGGGCAAGGCCCCATTCGAGATTCTCTATGGCAGAAAGTGCCGTACTCCTCTCAATTGGTCAGAGACTGGTGAACGCCAACTTCTTGGCAATGACTTAATCACAGAGGCTGAAGAAATGTGTAAAGTCATCCGTGATAATCTCAAAGCCACGCAATCGCGCCAGAAGAGTTACTATGATAGTAAGCACCGTGATTTGGCTTTCGAGATCGGAGACCATGTCTACCTCCGCGTCTCTCCAATGAAAGGCACTCGTCGCTTCAGTATCAAAGGGAAGCTTGCCCCTAGATACGTGGGTCCTTTCAAGATCATTGGCAAAAGAGGCGACCTCGCCTATCAACTTGAGCTTCCTCCCAACTTCTCGAACGTGCATGACGTGTTCCACGTGTCACAGCTCCGCAAGTGCTTCAAGACGCCTCAGCGCACTATCAACTTCGAAGAGATTGACCTTCAAAAAGATCTGTCTTATCATGAGCACCCCGTTGCTATTCTTGAAGAAACTGAGCGCAAGACTCGCAACAAGTCAATCAAATTTCTGAAAGTGAAGTGGTCGCACCATTCCGACCGAGAAGCCACCTGGGAACGCGAGGACCACCTCCGTTCCGAATATCCGGAGTTCTTTCAGTCCTAGATCTCGGGACAAGATCCTCTCGTAGTGGTGGAGTGTTGTAACACCCCGGATGTAACTTTCCATATTTGTAACTCCAACTCTTGCCATTTTCGGCTATGTGTTCTGATATTCCCTTCGTGGTCGGGTTTTGTTTGTTGTTTTGCATTTTGTTCATGTCATGCATCCCTTATCATGTCATCATGTGCATTGCATTTGCATACGTGTTCGTCTCTTGCATCCAAGCATTTTCCCCGTTGTCTGTTTTGCAATCCGGCGCTCCCATCTCCTCCGGCGCACCCCTCTTGTTTTCTTTCGTGAGCGGGTGTCAAACGTTCTCGGAATGGACCGAGGCTTGTCAAGTGGCCTTGGTATACCACCGGTAGACCACCGGTCAAGTTTCGTTCCATTTGGAGGTCGTTTGGTACTCCAACGGTTAACCGGGTAACCGCAAAGTCCGTTTGTGTGTGCAGAAAATACCCCTCTCTAAACAGCCCAAAACCCATCAAACTCTCTTCCATTCTCTAGGTCGTTCGATCACGATCGTGTGGGCGAAAACCGCATCTCATTTGGACTCTCCTAGCTTCCTCTACCTATATATTTGCATCTCTCCCGAAATCCTCCCGCAGTCCAAACCCTAGAAAAATCTCCTACCATCGCCGCCGGACGCGTCCGCTCCGGCCGGACGAAGCCGCCGCCACCCCAGCGGCCAATCCAGCGCTGCCACGTGGCCCGGCCACCGCCCCGTATGCCGCGGCCCGCCGAAGCCCGTGGCTGGCCCTCCCGGCCCGCGCGCCCGGCGCCCTCCTCCTCCGCGCCCGCGGCTGCCCTCGCCGCCCCGCGCCGCCGCGGCTCCCCACCGCCCGCCCACCAGCGCCGCCCCGTCGCCGACCGCCGCGTCGCCTCCTCCCGCACGCCGCCGCCCGCACCGCCGCCTCCTCCGCCGTCGTCCCCGACGCCCCCTCTCCCTCCGACGCCGGCTCCTTCCTCGCCGTCCTCTCCCTCGCCAGCGTCCCCGTCCAGCAGCTCCGGCGAGCTCGCGGCCGCCTGCTCCAGATCCGATCAAGGAGAATCTCGGGTTGACTTTTTCCCCCTCCCGTTTTCTGTCCTAGAATTTTGACAATATATGCACCTGTTCAACGCATCCTAACTCTCTACATATAGCTCCGTTTCGTGCGTGTAATATATCGAATTGTTCGCCTCGTGATGCTCTACATTTTGTTCAATTGCACCATGTTCATTAGAGTTCATCTTGATGCCCAAATATCTGGTGCAAGAGTGCTACTTGCTGTTAACTGCTGTTACTTAGCAGTACTTGGAGATTTGTTATTTTTGTTGCATTTAATCTGTGCATCTTATGAGTATGAGCTCCACATGTGTTTTGTTGTATGCCATGCCACCTTTACAGAGGTATATGCCATGTATTTTTGTGATCTCTGTGGTGACTAGCACAAGCATGCAAACTAGGCTCCGTAATGTTTCTGATTTCAGGGACTTGGTAATTGTCCTGCCTGCTGTTATTTTGTTGCCATGTACACTTGATGCTACAGAAAGATCCATGCATATTTTGGAGATGTTCAGTAAGGATGTTTTGTAGCTATTGTTGTAATTGATCTATTCCTGCCCTTGTTTTCATTTATGGAGTGCCATAGCATGACTCAATCTTGCTCTACTTGTGCTATAAAATATTTCTGGCAGATTGTTTACGTGTTATTCAATTTTCCCAAGCTTGTTGTAGTTGTCTCATACATGCTATGTATTTGCTCTTGCCATGGATAGCTTCATAAACATGCCATCGTGCTGTAGGTATGCTTGTTTTGTAATGCATTGCTTTGTGGTGAGTGCATCAAGCTCACCAAGATGCTTTCATATTATTGTTTCTGCCATGCTCTGTTTTTCGGCCGTCTGAAATCTTGTTTTACCATTGTCGAAATGTCTTGTAAACCGGGATTCCGAGACTGATCGGGTCTTCCTGGGAGAAGGTTTATCCTTCGTTGACCGAGAGAGCTTATGATGGGCTAAGTTGGGACACCCCTGCAGGGTAATATCTTTCGAAAGCCGTGCCCGCGGTTATGAGGCAGATGGGAATTTGTTAATGTCCGGTTGTAGAGAACTTGTCACTTGACATAATTAAAATACATCAACCGTGTGTGTAGCCGTGATGGTCTCTTCTCGGTGGAGTCCGGGAATTGAACACGGTTTGAGTTATGTATGACGTAAGTAGGAGTTCAGGATCACTTCTTGGTCATTACTAGTTGACGACCGTTCCGTTGCTTCTCTTCTCGCTCTCTTTTGCGTATGTTAGCCACCATATATGCTTAGTGCATGCTGCAGTTCCTCCTCATTACACCATCCTTTCCTATAAGCTTAAATAGTCTTGATCTCGCGGGTGTGAGATTGCTGAGTCCTCGTGACTCACAGATTCTACCGAACAGTTGCAGGTGCCGACGATGCCAGTGCAGTTGATGAGATCGACCTCAAGTGGGAGTTCAATGAGGAACGTGGTCGTTACTATGTGTCTTTTCCTGATGATCAGTAGTGGAGCCCAGTTGGGATGATCGGGGATCTAGCATTTGGGGTTATCTTATTTTCATTTGGATCTTGACCGTAGTCGGTCTATGTGTGTATTTTGGATGATGTATGAATTATATTTACGTATTGTGTGAAGTGGCGATTGTAAGCCAACTCTTTATCCCATTCTTGTTCATTACATGGGATTGTGTGAAGATGACCCTTCTTGCGACAAAACCACAATGCGGTTATGCCTCTAAGTCGTGCCTCGACACGTGGGAGATATAGCCGCATCGTGGGCGTTACATTCCGGTAACCCCTCGATACTCCGGTAAAATACCTGAACTACTCGAAACCATTCTGATGTCCGAATACTACCTTCCAATATATGAATCTTTACCTCTCGACCATTTTGAGACTCCTCATCATGTCTGTGATCTCCTCTGGGACTCCGAACAAACTTCGGTCACCAAAACATATAACTCATAATACAAATCATCATCGAACGTTAAGCGTGCGGACCCTACGGGTTCGAGAACTATGTAGACATGATTGAGACACATCTCCGGTCAATAACCAATAGCAGAACCTGGATGCTCATATTGGTTCCTACATATTCTACGAAGATCTTTATCGGTCAAACCGCAATAACAATATACGTTATTCCCTTTGTCATCGGTATGTTACTTGCCCGAGATTCGATCATCGGTATACTCATACCTAGTTCAATCTCGTTACCGGCAAGTCTCTTTACTTGTTTTGTAATGCATCATCCCGCAACTAACTCATTAGTCACATTGCTTGCAAGGCTTATAGTGATGTGCATTACCGAGAGGGCCCAGGGATACCTCTCCGATACTCGGAGTGACAAATCCTAATCTCGATCTATGCCAACCCAACAAACACCTTCGGAGACACCTATAGAGCATCTTTATAATCACCCAGTTACGTTGTGACGTTTGATAGCAGACAAGGTGTTCCTCCGGTATTCGGGAGTTGCGTAATCTCATAGTCAGAGGAATATGTATAAGTCATGAAGAAAGCAATAGCAATAAAACTTAACAATCATTATGCTAAGCTAACGGATGGGTCTTGTCCATCACATCATTCTCTAATGATGTGATCCCGTTCATCAAATGACAACACATGTCTATGGTCAGGAAACTTAACCATCTTTGATCAACGAGCTAGTCAAGTAGAGGCATACTAGGGACACTCTGTTTTGTCTATGTATTCACACATGTACTAAGTTTCTGGTTAAAACAATTCTAGCATGAATAATAAACATTTATCATGATATAAGGAAATATCAATAACAACTTTATTATTACCTCTAGGGCAAATTTCCTTCAATGGGCCCCCGGCAGACCTCCGGTGCCCATCTTTGGCTATGTGGTGCGTTTTGACCTGGAAAAATAACAAGGAAGCTTTCAGGACGAAGCGCTGCCATCTCGAGGTGGAACCTGGGCAGAACCAATCTAGGGCTCCGGTGGAGCTGTTCTGCCGGGGAAACATCCCTCCGGGAGGGGGAAATCGAAGCCATCGTCATCACCAATGATCCTCTCATTGAGAGGGGGTCAATCTCCATCAACATCTTCACCAGCACCATCTCCTCTCAAACCCTAGTTCATCTCTTGTATTCGATCTTGGTCCCAAAACCTCAGATTTGTACCTATGGGTTGCTAGTAGTGTTGATTACTCCCTGTAGTTGATGCTAGTTGGTTTATCCGGTGGAAGATTATATTTTTCAGATCCTTCATGATAATTAATACTCCTCTGATCTTGATAATGAATATGTTTTGTGAGTAGTTACGTTTGTTCCCGAGGACATGGGAGAAGTCTTGTTATAAGTAATCATGTGAATTTGGTATTTGTTCGATATTTTGATGAGATGTATGTTGTCTCTCCTCTAGTGGTGTTAAGTGAACATCGACTACATGATACTTCACCATTATTTGGGCCTAGGGGAAGGCACTGGGAAGTAATAAGTAGATGATGGGTTGCTAGAATGACAGAAGCTTAAACCCTAGTTTATGCGTTGCTTCGTAAGGGGCTGATTTGGATCCATATGTTTCATGCTATGGTTAGGTTTACCTTAATACTTCTTTCGTAGTTGCGGATGCTTGCGTGAGGAGTTAATCATAAGTGGGAGGCTGTCGAAGGAAGGGCAGCACCCAAGCATCGGTATGAAGGAAATATGCCCTAGAGGCAATAATAAAGTTGTTATTTTATATTTCCTTATATCATGATAAATGTTTATTATTCGTGCTAGAATTGTAATAACCGGAAACTTGATACATTCGTGGATACATAGACAAAACACCGTGTCCCTAGTAAGCCTCTACTAGACTAGCTTGTTATCAAAGATGGTTAAGTTTCCTAACCATAGACATGTGTTGTCATTTGATGAATGGGATCACATCATTAGGAGAATGATGTGATGGACAAGACCCATCTGTTAGCTTAGCATATTAATCGTTCAGTTTTATTGCTATTGCTTTCTTCATGTCAAATACATATTCCGTCGACTATGAGATTATGCAACTCCCGGATACCGCAGGAATGTCTTGTGTGCTATCAAATGTCACAACGTAACTAAGTGATTATAAAGATGCTCTACAGGTATCTCCGAAGGCGTTTGTTGGGTTGGCATAGATCGAGATTAGGATTTGTCACTCCGAGTATCGGAGAGGTTTCTCTGGGCCCTCTCGGTAATACACATCATAAGAAGCCTTGCAAGCAATGTGACTAATGAGTTAGTTGCGGGATGATGTATTACGGAACGAGTAAAGAGACTTGTCGGTAACAAGATTGAACTAGGTATGAAGACACCAACGATCGAGTCTCGGGCAAGTAACATACCGATGACAAAGGGAATAACGTATGTTGTCATTACGGTTTTACCGATAAAGATCTTCGTAGAATATGTAGGAACCAATATGAGCATCCAGGTTCCGCTATTGGTTATTTACCAGAGAGGTGTCTCGGTCATGTCCACATAGTTCTTGAACCCATAGGGTCCGCACGCTTAACGTTCGATGATGATTTTGTATTATATGAGTTATGTGATTTGGTGACCGAATGTTATTCGGAGTCCCGGATGAGATCACGGACATGATGAGGAGTCTCGAAATGGTCGAGAGGTAAAGATTCATATATAGGACGATTATATTCGGACACCGGAAGTGTTCTGGAGGGTACCGGGTACTTATCGGGTCACCAAAAAGGAGTTTCGGGCACCCCTGGCAAAGATAAGGGTCTTATGGGCCAAGTGAGGGAACACGCCAGCCCTGGTGCTCCCCTATAGAGGCCAGCCCTATGAGGAGGAGAAGGAAAGAGGGGAGGGGAAGGAAAGTGTGGATTAGGATTTCTACTTCCTTCCCTCTCCCCCCTCTTTCCTTCCACCTCGGTTATATATGGCAGGGGGCGGCTTGGGAGGGACTCCAAGTAGGATTCCTACTACTTGGTGCGCCCCCCTTGGCTGCCCCCTCTCCCTCCCACCTATATATATGAGGGTGGGAGGCGCCTAGAACACAGACAAACAATTGTTAGCCGTGTGCGGCGCCCCCCTCGACAGTTTATGCCTCCGGTCATATCTTCATAGTGCTTAGGCGAAGCCCTGCATGGATCACTTCACCATCACCGTCACCACGCCGTCATGCTGACGGAACTCTCCCTCGACACTTTACTGGATCAAGAGTTTGAGGGACATCATCGAGCTGAACGTGTGTAGAACTCGGAGGTGTCGTACGTTCGGTGCTTGATCTGTCGGAACGAGAAGAAGTTCGACTACATCAACCGCGTCGTCAAACGCTTCTGCTTTCGGTCTACGAGGGTATGTGGAAACACTCTCCCCTCTCGTTGCTATGCATCTCCTAGATAGATCTTGCGTGAGCGTAGGAAATTTTTGGAAATTGCATGCTACGTTTCCCAACAGTGGCATCAGAGCCAGGTCTATGCGTAGATGATATGCATGAGTAGAACACATAGAGTTGTGGGCGGCGAGGGAGTCCTGGATTAAGGGGTCCTCGGGTGTCCGGGCTATGTGATATGGGCCGGACTGATGGGCCGTGAAGATACAAGGAAGAAGTCCTTTGCCCGTGTCCGGATGGGACTCTCCTTTGCGTGGATGGCAAGCTTGACGTCCGGATGTGTAGTTTCCTTTCTCTGTAAACCGACTCTATACAACCCTAGGCCCCTTCGTGTCTATATAAACCGGAGAGTTTAGTCCATAGAGGCTATCAGAATTTACATAGGCTAGACATCTAGGGTTTAGCCATTACGATCTCGAGGTAGATCGACTCTTGTAACCCCTATAGTCATCAAAGGAAATCAAGCAGGAAGTAGGGTATTACCTCCATTAAGAGGCCCGAACCTGGGTAAACATCGTGTCCCCCTCGTCTCCTGTTACCTTCAATCCTCACACGCACAATTCGGGACCCCCTACCCGAGATCGGCCGGTTTTGACACTGGCATTGGTGCTTTCATTGAGAGTTCCACTGTGCCGTCAACGGAAGGCTCGATGGCTTGTTCGATCATCAACAACGATGTTGTTTCCAGGGAAACTTTTCTCCCCGGTCAAATTTTTGGGTTTGGCGGCTTCGCTCTACGTGCCAATTGAATTGGACACCTCGAACAGATCGATAGCTACGCCCCTGGTCATCAGATCAGTTTTGGGAACCTGAATATGTCGCTGATATCTGAGGAGACTTGATCTTTGAAGGGTTCATGGCCTCGACCACCGCTCCGGTCTCAGATCCGGAGCAAACTGTCAGGTCCGAAGAGGGGAGTTTGGAGCCCACCAGACTCTGTGCTATTATGAAGCTCACTACCGGAGATCCAAAGGCGATTGTGTCATCGGCAAGCCCGGAGTCAGACTGGGTCCCCCCTATCATTGGAAGGCCAGACTCGCCCTGGGACTCTAGCTCCGAGCTATCGAAGTCCGCGCCAAGTAAGCATGGCCATGAGACTTTTACCCTGCCTAGCTCTGCGGACTCTCGTTTCCCCATCCAAACCTTGCTCTTAAACGAGGCTCTGGACTTAATGCGACCCCTCGCCATTACAGAGGAATCACCTCCGAACTACGCCCAGCCCGGATTAGGGCTGAGAGCGGGGAATTTTATGCCCCACCCACCACCCACTTCATAGCCACTGTCGAAGACCTAACCGACATGCTGGATTACGCCTCCGAAGACATCGACGGCATGGACGATGATGCCGGAGACAAACAAAGCCAAGACCCGCCATTTACCGGACGTTGGACGGCCACATCCACATACTCCGTGTACATGGTGGATACACCCAAAGAGAATGACGATGAAGGCAGGAAGGATCTGGTTGAGGACAAACCTGCTGAGGTACCACTGAAACATCGACGCCATCGACGCCGCTCAAAATCACGTCGCGAAAAGAATAGCAATACCAGCACCGGAGACAATAATACTCCGGAGAATGCCGAAGACCTCGAAGCCCCCGTCGAGCCAACATCCAAACATGATGATTGGGAGGAGGGGCAAGTTAACCCCGATGAGCCAGTCGGGAATGAGGACTCGGAGGATAGTAACTATCTACTGATATCTGAGGATGATGTGAGCCTCGGCGATGAAGACTTCATCGTGCCAGAGGAACCCCTCGAGCAGGAGCGCTTTAAGCGCCAGCTAATCGCAACTGCGAGAAGCCTAAAAAAGAAGCAACAACAGCTCCAAGCCGAATAGGATACACTCAATGACAGATGGACCCAGGTCCTAGCTGCCGAAGAATATGGCCTCCAACGCCCAACAATGAGTTATCCGAAGCGTCGGCTACTACCACAATTTGACGACGAGACCCTCGAGCCAATACCGTCAAGACATGACCGCACTGATGTACCAGACCGGCCGCCACGTGGGCGAGATAAAGAGGCCACCTACGCCGAACACCAACCCGCACCACCTCGCCGTAGAGGCAGAGAGACATCGGCTCCAGGATACACCTACGACCTATGACAGGATCTGGACAATAGAGCAGACCAAGCCAGATCAATCTATGGATCAAGGGGACATGCCCAAACGCGAGAAGACGGCCATCAGGCCTGGAGCAATAGGCACAACCTCACCCGGGCCGAAAACCGCATACAGATGTCATCCGAACTCCGTCGTGACGTTGCCCGATACAGAGGTGCCGCACACCCCTTATGCTTCACCAATGAGGTAATGCAGCACCAGTTCCCAGAGGGGTTTAAACCTGTAAATATCGAATCATACGACGACACGACGGATCCCGCGGTATGGATTGAAGATTTCCTTTTCCATATCCACATTGCTCGCGGTGACGATCTCCATGCCATCAAATATCTCCCCTTAAAACTGAAAGGACCAGCGCAGCACTGGTTAAACAGCCTCCCAGAGAACTCCATTGGTAGTTAGGAAGATTTGGAAGATACCTTTAGAGACAACTTCCAAGGTACCTATGTCCGGCCTCCGGATGCCGATGACCTTAGTCATATAGTCCAGCAACCCGGGGAGTCAGCCCGAAAACTCTGGACTAGGTTCTTAATTAAAAAGAACCAAATTGTCGATTGTTCGGACGCCGAAGCCCTCGCAGCCTTTAAACACAGCATCCGTGACGAATGGCTTGCCCGACACCTCGGCCAAGAAAAACCGAAGTCGATGGCAGCTCTCATCGCACTCATGAACCGCTTTTGCATGGGAGAAGACAGCTGGTTGATACGTCCATTTTGCATCATGCTTTTATATCGATATTTATTGCATTATGGGCTGTTATTACACGTTATGTCACAATACTTATGCCTATTCTCTCTTATTTTACAAGGTTTACATGAAGAGAGAGAATGCCGGCAGCTGGAATTCTGGGCTAGAAAAGGAGCAAATATTAGAGACCTATTCTGCACAACTCCAAAAGTCCTGAAACTCCATGGAAGTTATTTTTGGAATTAATAAAAATACTAAGCGAAGAATCCACCAGAGGGGGCCCACACCCTGGCCACGAGGGTGGGGGCGGGCCCTACCCCCCTGGGCGCGCCCCCCTGCTTCGTGGGCCCCCTGGCAGGCCTCCGGTGCTCATCTTCTGCTCTATGAAGTCTTTTACCCTTGAAAAAAATCATAAGCAAGCTTTCGGGAAGAAACTCCGCCGCCACGAGGCAGAACCTTGGCGGAACCAATCTAGGGCTCCGGCAGAGCTATTCTGTCGGGGAAACTTCCCTCCGGGAGGGGGAAATCATCGCCATCGTCATCACCAACGACATTCTCATCGGGAGGGGGTCAATCTCCATCAACATCTTCACCAGCACCATCTCCTCTCAAACCCTAGTTCATCTCTTGTATCCAATCTTTGTCCCAAAACCTCAGATTGGTACCTATGGGTTGCTAGTAGTGTTGATTACTCCTTGTAGTTGATGCTAGTAGGTTTATATGGTGGAAGATCATATGTTCAGATCCTTTATGCATATTAATACCCCTCTAATTATGAACATGAATATGATTTGTGAGTAGTTACGTTTGTTCCTGAGGACATATGGGAGAAGTCTTGCTATAAGTAGTCATGTGAATTTGGTATTCGTTCGATATTTTGATGAGATGTATGTTGTCTCTCCTCTAGTGGTGTTATGTGAACGTCGACTACATGACACTTCACCATTGTTTGGGCCTAGAGGAAGGCATTGGGAAGTAATAAGTAGATGATGGGTTGCTAGAGTGACAGAAGCTTAAACCCTAGTTTATGAGTTGCTTCGTAAGGGGCTGATTTGGATCCATATGTTTCATGCTATGGTTAGGTTTACCTTAATACTTCTTTTGTAGTTGCGGATGCTTGCAATAGGGGTTAATCATAAGTGGGATGCTTTTCCAAGAAAGGACAGCACCCAAGCACCGGTCCACCCACATACCAAATTATCAAAGTAACGAACGCGAATCATATGAGCATGATGAAAACTAGCTTGACGATAATTCCCATGTGTCCCTGGGAGCGCTTTTCTCTATATAAGAGTTTGTCCAGGCTTGTCCTTTGCTACAAAAAGGATTGGGCCACCTTACTGCACCTTATTTACTTTCATTACTTGTTACCCGTTACAAATTACCTTATCACAAAACTATCTGTTACTGATAATTTTAGTGCTTGCAGAGAATACCTTACTGAAAACCGCTTGTCATTTCCTTCTGCTCCTCGTTGGGTTCGACACTCTTACTTATTGAAAGGACTACGATAGATCCCCTACACTTGTGGGTCCTCAAGACTCTTTTCTGGCACCATTGCCGGGGAGTGAAGCGCCTTTGGTAAGGAAAAATTTATATAGTGTGCTGAAATTTACTGTCACTTGTTACTATGGAAAGTAATCCTCTGAGGGGCTTGTTCGGGGTATCTTCACCCCGACCAGTAGAGCAAAGAGTTTCTCCTCAACCTACTGAAAATGTTTACTTTGAAATTCCTTCGGGTATGATAGAGAAACTGCTAGCTAATCCTTTTACAGGAGATGGGACATTACGTCCCGATTTGCACCTAATCTATGTGGATGAAGTTTGTGGATTATTTAAGCTTGCAGGTATGCCCGAGGATGCTATCAAGAAGAAGGTCTTCCCTTTATCTTTGAAGGGAGAGGCATTGACATGGTTTAGGCTATGTGATGATATGGGATCATGGAACTACAACCGATTGAAATTGGAATTTCATTAGAAGTTTTATCCTATGCATCTTGTTCATCGTGATCGTAATTATATATATAATTTTTGGCCTCGTGAAGGAGAAAGCATCGCTCAAGCTTGGCGGAGGCTTAAGTCAATGTTATATTCATGCCCCAATCATGAGCTCTCAAGAGAAATGATTATTCAAATGTTTTATGCTCGGCTTTCTCTCAATAATCGCTCCATGCTCGATACTTCTTGTACTGGCTCTTTTATGATGAAGACTATTGAATTCAAATGGGATTTATTGGAAAGAATTAAACGCAACTCTGAAGATTGGGATCTCGACAAAGGTAAGGAGTCAGGTATAACACCTAAGTTTGATTGTGTTAAATCTTCTATGGATACCGATGCTTTCCGTGAATTTAGCACTAAATATGGACTTGACTCTGAGTAGTAGCTTCTTTCTGTGAATCCTTTGCTGCTCGTGTTGATCTCCCTAAGGAGAAGTGGTTTAAATATAATCCTCCCATTGAAGTAAAAGTAGTTGCACCTATTAAAGTTGAAGAAAAGACTATCACTTATAATGATCATGTCGTTCCTACTACTTATATTGAGAAACCACCTTTCCCTGTTAGAATAAAGGATCATGCTAAAGCTTCAACTGTGGTCAACAAAAGTAACATTAAGACACCCAAACCCCCTGAGAAAATTAAAGTTGAACCTAGTGTTCCTATGGTTAAAGATCTGTTGGCTGATAATATTGATGGGCATGTTATTTACTTCTGCAATGAAGCTGCTAGAATTGCTAGACCTAATGCTAAAAATAAACATAGACCTGTTGTAGGCATGCCTGTTATTTCTGTTAAGATAGGAGATCATTGTTATCATGGCTTGTGTGATATGGGTGCTAGTGCAAGTGCAATACCTCACTCTTTATACAAAGAAATTATGCATGATATTGCACCTGCTGAGTTAGAGGAAATTGATGTTACAATTAAGCTTGCCAATAGAGACACTATTTCACCAGTGGGGATAGTTAGAGATGTTGAAGTCTTGTGTGGGAAAATTAAATATCCTGCTGATTTTCTTGTTCTTGGTTCCCCACAAGATAGCTTTTGTCCCACCATATTTGGTAGACCCTTCTTGAATACTGTTAATGCTAGGATAGACTGCGAAAAGGATGTTGTTACCATTGGTTTGGGGGATATGTCTCATGAGTTTAATTTTGCTAAATTTCGTAGACAACCCCGTGACGAGGAATTGCCCAGTAAAGATGAAATTATTTGTCTTGCTTCTATTGCTGTGCCTCCTAATGACCCTTTAGAACAATATTTGCTAGACCATGAAAATGATATGTTTATGAATGAAAGAAGGGAAATAGATGAAGTATTCTTTAAACATGAACCTATTTTGAAACACAACATGCCTGTTGAAATCCTAGGGGACCCTCCTCCACCCAAGGGTGATCCCGTGTTTGAGCTTAAACCATTACCTGATACTCTTAAATATGCTTATCTTGATGAGAAAAAGATATATCCTATTATTATTAGTGCTAACCTTTAAGAGCATGAAGAGAATAAATTATTGAAAACTTGAAGAAGCACCGTGCTGCTATTGGATATACCCTTGATGATCTTAAGGGCATTAGTCCAACTCTATGCCAACACAAAATAAAATTGGAGATAGACGCTAAACCGGTTGTTGATCACCAACGACGGTTAAATCCTAAGATGAAAGAAGTGGTAAGGAAAGAAATACTAAAGCTTCTGGAGGCAGGTATAATTTATCCCGTTGCTGATAGTCAGTGGGTAAGTCCTGTCCATTGTGTCCCTAAGAAGGGAGGTATTACTGTTGTTCCTAATGATAAAGATGAATTGATCCCACAAAGAATCATTACAGGTTATAGAATGGTAATTGATTTCCGCAAATTAAATAAAGCTATTAAAAAAGATCATTACCCTTTACCTTTTATTGATCAAATGCTAGAAATATTATCCAAACATACACATTTTTGCTTTCTAGATGGTTATTCTGGTTTCTCTCAAATACCTGTGTCAAAAGAGGATCAAGAAAAGACCACTTTTACTTGCCCTTTCGGTACCTTTGCTTATAGACTTATGCCTTTTGGTTTATGTAATGCACCTGCTACCTTTCAAAGATGCATGATGGCTATATTCTCTAATTTTTGTGAAAACATTGTTGAGGTTTTCATGGATGATTTCTCCGTTTACGGAACTTCTTTTGATGATTGCTTGAGCAACCTTGATCGAGTTTTGCAGAGATGTGAAGAAACTAACCTTGTCTTGAATTGGGAGAAGTGCCACTTTATGGTTAATGAAGGTATTGTCTTGGGGCATAAAATTTCTGAAAGAGGTATTGAAGTTGACAAAGCTAAAGGTGATGCTATTGAAAAGATGACATGTCCCAAGGACATTAAAGGTATAAGAAGTTTCCTTGGTCATGCCGGTTTTTATAGGAGGTTCATTAAGGACTTCTCTAAAATCTCCAGGCCTCTGACTAATCTCTTACAAAAAGATATTCCTTTTGTCTTTGATGATAATTGTGTAGAAGCATTTGAAATACTTAAGAAAGCATTGATTTCTGCACCTATTCTTCAGCCACCTGATTGGAATTTACCCTTTGAAATTATGTGTGATGCTAGTGATTATGTTGTAGGTGTTGTTCTAGGACAAAGAGTTGATAAGAAATTAAATGTTATACAATATGCTAGTAAAACTCTAGACAATGCCCAGAGAAATTATGCTACTACTGAAAAAGAATTTTTAGCAGTTGTATTTGCTTGTGATAAGTTCAGACCTTATATTGTTGATTCTAAAGTAACTGTTCACACTGATCATGCTGCTATTAAATACCTTATGGAAAAGAAAGATGCTAAACCTAGACTTATTAGATGGGTTCTATTGCTACACGAATTTGATTTACATATTATTGATAGAAAGGGAGCTGAGGACCCCGTTGCAGACAACTTGTCTAGGTTAGAGAATGTTCTTGATGACCCACTACCTATTGATGATTGCTTTCCTGATGAACAATTAGCTATCATAAATGCTTCTCGCACTGCTCCATGATATGCTGATTATGCTAATTGCATTGTTGCTAAATTTATACCACCTAGTTTCACATACCAGCAAAAGAAAAAGTTTTTCTATGATTTAAGACATTACTTCTGGGATGACCCACACCTTTATAAAGAAGGAGTAGTTGGTGTTATTAGACGTTGTATACCTGAGCATGAACAGGAACAGATCCTACGCAAGTGTTACTCTGAAGCTTATGGAGGACACCACGCTGGAGATAGAACTGCACATAAGGTATTGCAATCTGGTTTTTATTGGCCTACTCTCTTCAAAGATGCCCGTAAGTTTGTCTTGTCTTGTGATGAATGTCAAAGAATTGGTAATATTAGTAGACGTCAAGAAATGCCTATGAATTATTCACTCGTTATTGAACCATTTGATGTTTGGGGCTTTGATTATATGGGACCGTTTCCTTCCTCTAATGGGTATACACATGTTTTAGTTGCTGTGATTACGTTACTAAGTGGGTAGAAGCTATTCCAACTAGTAGTGCTGATCATAACACCTCTATTAAGATGCTTAAAGAAGTTAATTTTTCCGAGGTTTGGAGTCCCTAGATATTTAATGACTGATGGTGGTTCACATTTTATTCATGGTGCATTTCATAAAATGCTTGCTAAGTATGATGTTAATCATAGAATTGCATCCCCTTATCACCCACAGTCTAGTGGTCAAGTAGAATTGAGTAATAGAGAGCTCAAATTAATTTTGCAAAAGACTGTCAATAGATCTAGAAATAATTGGTCCAAGAAACTTGATGATACATTACGGCCTATAGAACTGCATATAAAAATCCTATGGGTATGTCTCCATATAAAATGGTTTATGGAAAAGCATGTCACTTACCTCTCGAACTAGAACATAAGGCATATTGGGCCATTAAAGAGCTCAATTATGATTTCAAACTTGCCGGTGAGAAGAGGTTATTTGACATTAGCTCACTTGATGAATGGAGAACCTAGGCCTATGAGAATGCCAAACTATTTACAGAAAAGGTTAAAAGATGGCATGACAAAAGGATACAAAAGCGTGAGTTTAATGTAGGTGATTATGTGTTGCTATTCAACTCCCGTTTAATATTTTTTGCAGGAAAACTTCTCTCCAAATGGGAAGGTCCTTACGTTATCGAGGAGATCTATCGCTCCGGTGCTATAAAAATCAACAACTTGGAAGGCACAAATCCGAAGGTGGTGAACGGTCAAAGAATCAAACACTATATCTCAAGTACTCCAATAAATGTTGAAACCAATGTTATTGAAACCGTAACCCCGGAGGAATACATAAGAGACACTTTCCAGAACGTTTCAGACTCCGAAAAGGAATAGGTACGTGGTACAATAAGTAAACCGACTCCAAAACAGTTCTAATGGCAATTTTTCTCCGTTTTGGAATATTTAAGAAAATAGGAAAATAAGAAGCAGTCTGAGAAGGACACGAGGCATCCACAAGGGTGGAGGGCGCACCCCCTGCCTCGTGGGCACCTCGTGTGCCCCCCAGACTCTGTTTTCTTGCACGATACTTCTTTTGGTCGGTAAAAATTCATTATATAATCTCCCGAAGGTTTTGACCACCGTACCATGCAAATATCCCCTGTTTTTGTTTCGAGCTATTTTTCTGACAGATCTAGATCACCATGACGTCTCCAAGTGCCCCCAGGGACAAGTTCTTCGAGATGGTCATCAATCCCTACCTCGCGGAAGTGCTGCAACATCCTCAACCATTGAGATGCGTGAGGGGTTGCTGCACATCCGCGATGTTGAGGGACCAAGGAGGACCGGAAGCGTGGAGACAAGGCTTGAAGCAATGGAGCAACAAGTTTTCAAGTGTCAGGAGATGGTGGAGCATGGACTAGACACCAATCACATAATGATCACGGAGTTCACCAACAACCACAAGCTGGAAGTCAAGGACATTGGGGAGGCCATCTTCAAGCTTCACGAGAAAATCGAACACCTCCAAGCCCAGATCTATGACCTGCAAAACCAAAACTGTGAGTATGAATATAGATTCAAGAGGATGAGTTTGGCTGCAGATTTGAGGATCCCGGAGACTCGATCATCCTTCTATGATGGTGAGCCTATGCCTTGGAAGATGGATGACAAGCCTACATCATCAACAACTCCATCTCCTTTACCGGCAAAAGAGATATAATCACATGGGTATGGGCACTCCCCTTGGCAACTGCCAAGCTTGGGGGAGGTGCCCCGGTATCGTATCACCATCACACTCCTATCTTTACCGTTTTTCTTAGTTCGATCCTTTTGGTAATATCTTGATCTAGTAGAATAAAGTTTTGGTATGATTTAGTTTTGAGTTTTCCTTTATGATCCTTCTTTGTAATCGAGTCCGTGAGCTATATATATAATAAAGATTAATGTTGAGTCAAGGGCTTGATTATCTTGCTATGATCTTGAGGGAATAAAAATAAAAGAAAGAGAAAGAATAAAAATAAATAAAAGAGATCATATTGATCTTATGGAGAGTAATGACTTCACATATAAAGAGTATGATGAATAAAAGTTGTTGAGAGTTGACAAACTTAGTTTTGGTCATCGTTGAAATTAATAGGAAGTAATAAAGAAAGAGAGGTTCTCACTTATAAATATACTATCTTGGACATCTTTTATGATTGTGAGCACTCATTAAAGTATGACATGCTAAAGAGTTGATGTTGGACAAGGAAGACAACGTAATGGGTTATGTTTTCTTAAATCCGAAATAAAGTATATTGTCATGGATCATCCAACATGTTGAGCTTGCCTTTCCCTCTCATGCTAGCCAAATTCTTTGCACCAAGTAGAGATACTACTTGTGCTTCTGAATACACTTAAACCCAGTTTTGCCATGAGAGTCCACCATATCTACCTATGGATTGAGTGAGATCCTTCAAGTAAGTTGTCATGTTGCATGCAATAAAAATTGCTCTCTAAATATGTATGATTTATTAGTGTGGAGAAAATAAACTTTATACAATCTTGTGATATGGAAGCAATAAAAGTGACAGACTACATAATAAAGGTCCATATCACAAGTAGAAATATAAAGTGATGTTCTTTTGCATTAATATTTCGTGCATCCAACCATAAAAGCACATGACAACCTCTACTTCCCTCTGTGAAGGGCCTATCTTTTACTTTTGTCTTATACGTTATACAAGAGTCATGGTGATCTTCACCTTTCCTTTTTACGTTTTATCCTTTGGCAAGCACCTTGTGTTGGAAAGATCCTGATATATATATCCAATTTGATGTAAGTTAGCATTAATTATTATTGTTGACATTACCCTTGAGGTAAAAGGTTGGGAGGCAACATTATAAGCCCCTATCTTTCTCTGTGTCCAATTAAAACTCCATACCCATAAGTATTGCGTGAGTGTTAGCAATTGTGAAAGACTAAATGATAGTTGAGTATGTGGACTTGCTGAAAAGCTCTTATATTGACTCTTTCCGATGTTATGATAAATTGCAATTGCTTCAGCAACTGAGATTATAGTTTGTTAGTTCTCAATGAAGTTTTTGATTCATACTTGACATTGTGAATGGATTATTACTTGAGCATAAGAAATCATATGACAATATATACATGTTGCTGTTATAAGAATGATCATGATGCCCTCATGTCCGTATTTTATTTTATCGACACCTCTATTTCTAAACATGTGGACATATTTATCGTTATCGGCTTCCGCTTAAGGACAAGCAAGGTCTAAGCTTGGGGGAGTTGATGCGTCCATTTTGCATCATGCTTTTATATCGATATTTATTGCATTATGGGCTGTTATTACACGTTATGTCACAATACTTATGCCTATTCTCTCTTATTTTACAAGGTTTACATGAAGAGGGAGAATGCCGGCAGCTGGAATTCTGGGCTGGAAAAGGAGCAAATATTAGAGACCTATTATGCACAACTCCAAAAGTCCTGAAACTCCACAGAAGTTATTTTTGGAATTAATAAAAAATACTGAGTGAAGAATCCACCAGAGGGGGCCCACACCCTGGCCACGAGGGTGGGGGCGCGCCCTACCCCCCTGGGCGCGCCCCCTGCCTTGTGGGCCCCCTGGCAGGCCTTCGATGCTCATCTTCTGCTATATGAAGTCTTTTAACCTGGAAAAAAATCATAAGCAAGCTTTCGGGAAGAAACTCCGCCGCCACGAGGCGGAACCTTGGTGGAACCAGTCTAGGGCTCCGGCAGAGCTGTTCTGCCGGGGAAACTTCCCTCCGGGAGGGGGAAATCATCGCCATCGTCATCACCAACGATCCTCTCATCGGGAGGGGGTCAATCTCCATCAACATATTCTCCAGCACCATCTCCTCTCAAACCCTAGTTCATCTCTTGTATCCAATCTTTGTCCCAAAACCTCAGATTGCACTACAAAAAAAGACACATCCGTGACATTTTGGGCTGAACGAATTTTTTTTCTGTCATACTTATGACACTTCTATAACGATAATTGTGACAAAACCCGGTATCATCATAGATGTGGTGGGGTCCTACTTCTATGACAAAAAACCATGACAGAAAATGGGCTTTTCGTCCTGGGCGGGCCGGAGATGCAGCTGCATGACATTCTTTGGGCCGTCCATGACGGAAAAAACCGTGGTAGAAGCGAGGGCGCGGAAAATATCGGGGAGTCCTCGGTTACGGTGGGTGGTCGGGGGCCGAGCGATGCGCATTTCTCTCGTATGTACGCGCGTGTGTGCCAGGCGTTGGGCTCTAACTGAACCCGAGCGATTGCACTGCAGGCTACACGTTACTGAACCCGAGGAATCGATCGATGGCTGTTAAGTGAACCCGATCGAGCGATTCCTTCGCTACTGCTGCTAACTAAAGCCGATCGACGCTGCCTCTGGATGAACAGTGAGCGTTGCGAGGGGGTTGGATGAACAGTTCCCGGTGGGGGTGGATGAACAGGACCCCGTGGCGTTCCCTCTGGATGAACAGGACCCCGATCGATCGAGCCGGTTGGGGCTGGATGAACAGGACCCCGTGGAGGGCAGGATGAACAGGACCACCCCGTGGAGGGCAGGATGAACAGTAGACGGTGGAGGGCTGGATGAACAGTAGCCCGTGGAGGGGTGGTTGAACCGGAGCCCGTGGAGAGGGCTGGTTGAACAGTAGCCGGTGGAGTAGCGCGCGGTGGAGGCTGGATGAACAGGAGCCCGCGGATGAACAGGTGGAGGCTGGAGGAGGTCGACAGTGGATGAACAGTAGCCCGTGGAGGCTGGAGGGGGTCAACGGTGGAGATGAACAGTATCCCGTGGAGTCCCGTTTTGCGGTACGCCACACCCCTCCCGATGAACAGGACCACCGTTTCGACCGTAGCGCTCCAACACAAGTCTGTTTCCTCCATTTTGCGGTACGCCACACCCCTCCCGATCAACAGGACCCCCGTTTCGACCGTAGGAGGTCCGTTTCCTCCGTTTTGCGGTACGCCAGACCCCTCCCGATGAACAGGATCCCGTTTCGAACGTGGCTGGTCGAACACAAGGCCGCTTCCTCTGTTCTGCGGTATGCCAGGCCTCGTTTCCATCGGCTGTTCCGTCCAAGCCCTCCCAATGAACACGACGACGCATTCCGTTATGACCCAGCTGGTTGGCTCCCCATGAACACGACGACGACGATGTTTCTCCGTTCCGACCCAGCCATGTACACGAGCCCTGGTCGTACGTATGCGCGAGTAGGCGTTCGAGACCCTGCCCGTATGTACGTACGTGGCCGTATTTTCTTTCTTGCACACTGGCCGCTATACGTACGTGTACATGCTACGTGCGCGCCTCTACTACGACACGTGCGCGCCTCTACATCGACCAGTATGTACGTACACATTCGCGACCAGAATGACAACGCTACGTACGCTTCGACCAAGTGGGTCCCGACTGTCAGGCACTTCCTTGCATGCGAAGATGTAGCTGGTGGGTCCCAGCAGTCAGGGGGGCGAATCCTTTTTTTGTTTTTGCCCGGACGCACTTCCTTGCGTGCGAAGATGTAGCTGGTGGGTCCCAGTAGTCAGGGGGAAACGATTTTCCTGGAATACGGTGGCCCGTCCGGTGGGTCCCCGCTGTCAGGTGTTGGAATAATTATTTTGCGCGTAATAAGGAGGCACTTCCTTGCTGCGGCCATGGACCCAGCTCTCAGCCTCTCCACGTACAGTCCACGTCTGAGGAAGCCGTTCCTTGACCACGTTGACCACGCCGCGCCGAGAGCACCAGGGCGGTGGACGACGGCGAGGCCTAGGAAGGGGACGACGCGGAGCCGGGGAAGACGCGGCAGTGGAAGCCCGCGCGGAGAGGAGTACGAGGGTTCACTGGTTCGGCTGCGGTGTGAGGCTGCCGTCGCCGCGGAATAACAGGGGGTGTGGTTGAGTAGAGGGATGGCCTGGCCAGCGGTGGGAGTAGTAGGGGGCGGTGAGGCCTCCGCGGCATCACAGCCGTCCACGGGAGGCAGGAGCACACGGCACGACCGACGCTACTTTGGGCGGCTAGAGCAAGAAGACCAGAGGTTGAAGAAGCACTACGGCCGTTGGATAGACATCGTACGGTCACTGCAGCTAGAATCGTTTATATTGACTAAGTTGACAAAGACCTTGGTACGCGTCAACTTAGTAGGCCCACAGGTCAGCCTCCGAAACGGTGCACCCCAGATGTCAGGGGGAGGAATCATTTGTTGGGCGGCTGAAGCAAGAATATCCGAGATTGAAGAAGAAGCACGCATCCGTTGGATGGACATCCAACGACCACAGCTGCCAGAACCGTGTGTTGTTAACAAAGCCTTGCATACGCGTTAACTTAGTTTTTTTAGGGGACGCGTCAACTTAGAAGGCCCACAAGTGTGTGGCAGAGAACATATAGCCCATTTGCGATTTTTAAGAATGTACAACCCATTTTTTTATTCTAATGGAATGACTACAACCCATTTATAGTTTGTTAAAAGTACAACCCATTTCTAGCTAGGACAACGATTAATAATTTCAACCAACCGCTCAAAACAGAATTAAAAAAAATCCCACATTTTTATGGGATCCGAAATATTCTTATTCGAAATTTCTAGTCAGATTAAATATAATATCAAAATAAAGTTGTATTACGTTAAAATCCAACGAAATATTGCACACGCAACAAGTAATGAAATTAATTATGCGTTTGGTGCATTTTTTTATAGTTACTGCCCAGTTATTATAATTACATCCCATTTATTATTTCTTAAAGTCCATTTTCTTGTTAAGCCTAATGCATACCTCCTAGGAAAGTTTGCAGCCTAGCGGGGCGGAGAATAACAAGTTGACCCGGATATTGTGTACAACTGTCGGCCCAATTGCATTGCTCATGTTGAAAAAAGGCCTGTGTAGTACAGTACAACCTAACATGGCTACTCAGCCCACATTCAGCGACGCCGGAAAGGCCCAAACAAGGCTTCTGTACAACTTTTTGAAGTCACTGAGCTCAATTAATAACTTAAAAAGTTAGATTACAGTGGAACCTAATTAAAAGCTGTCACGAGCAAGAAATAATTCAACGGGTCCCACTTGTGCGTGGGTGCGTGTGTGTGTGTGAGAGAGAGAGAGACCCATAGGTCGATGCTCGTAAATACATCTTTCAGCCATATGCATTGCTGATGCTCAGTAAAAACTTATATAGTTGACACAATCATATAGAACATCATAGCACACTGAACTTGCTTACAAAAATTTCACGCAGGCGGCACAATCAGGATGGAAGCAGTCGATCGCTACAGGTAGGGCTATGTTGAAACCAACGAACTCGTACATAACGGTTCATCGTCTTTATCAATGACAGGGAAATATCTTGAATGTTGTGCAAAGAAAACAGACAGACTACACAATAAGTTCTGCTAGCACATTAAGTTGACGTACATCCCTTTCTAAAAAAAGTTCAAGTACAAAATTAGAATAGGTCACAATCAAATGTACTGGCACATCAGTGCTTCACACCCATAGCACAGATTTAACTAGTATCTGACAAGATTCAGTTGTTACCTCAAATTAGAGCACATCCAGGCAGCCGGCCCTACCTCTTCTCCCAAAGAAGCAGTGGCCTCCGCCGCGCGATGGAGTAGGCCCTGTGCCATCCATCGTTCCGAGCAACACAGGGAAAGTCTGATGTTGACTCCTGTAATGGACATCGTCGACGGACCCTGGCACCAGCGGCGGCATGACTTTGATTGATGGATTGACCACTTCTTCGACATGCACGAACACTCGATACAGGTACATCCCTTACGTGGTCCGCGGCGGCCTTGGTGGCGACGAATAGTACAACCCCGGTTCCTGCACCGGTATCTCAACACCAATCACCTTCAGTATGGTGGACGGCTTCTTCATCCATGCCATAACCGTCAGAGCCCAGCTGTCTGGAGGAACAAACATACTTACAAGCTCACCTCCAAGGTCGTTGATAAGCTCATTCATGGACTTGTTGTTCCAAGCATGTCGAGGCATGCCGTGGAAGGTAATCTTTGTTAAAAACTCAAGCTCAGAGGGCACCGAGCCCCATCCTGGGTGCCACCGATCAAAGCTCACCAGCGCGCCATCGCAAAACAAACGCCAGGAAGATTCGAACACACGACTGCCGTCGAAAGTTGTCCGGAACCTGACGAAGAAATCAGCCGGTGGCGGACAGACTTCGAGGAGAAAGTCACTTATTTGGATGCCGTGCGCAATGCCAAGAGCTTTGACAAGGTTGTCCGGCGAGACGGGAGGCCGGTCGCCGTTGATGGTTACCATCAGCACTTTGCCGGCAAACTGGTCGTCAAGCGCCGCCATGCCACTGTTGAGCGACAGCACGCAACGACCGAAGGCAGGACGAACCTCAGGATCTCCGGCTCGGAGATCCGTGTTGCCCGGCGACATGATAGTGAGCTTGAGTACAGGGAGTACAGGAGGGGGATTTGGGGGAACTGGAGTAGGAATCGAGATTCCAGAGGTGGGGGAGGCGTGGGAGATTGGGGATGAAAAGGTAGCTTGAATTTCGAACACGCGCCAATATGCTCTCGGCGCGCAAGCGCATGAAAACACCAGTGGCGCCACATGTCGGCCTAAGAGTCCTTATTCTTTCTTTTTTGGAGAGCCCGGCCTTTTTTTGACGATCTTTTGAGAGCCCGTCCTGAGAGTCATAATTGACCTGTTTGGCATTGCGTTACTGCTCGGCCCATATTCAACGACACCTCACTGACCCAAACAAGTGTACATCATCGAAAAGACACTGAGCTCAAATTATATAACTTGAAAAAAGGAGATACACTCTGAACACTGGAGAATGGTGATGCCCTCATTTAGCCCACCAGTAGTTCAAGACAATAAACAGTTCGAAACAACGATATATACGACATTCAAACACTGACTAGTGACTACTACTGACATAAACAACAAGACATGATAGTTCATAAGAAGTCTTGCTACACCACCAAAACGCACCCATCTGCAGCGCTCAGACTCTCGTGATCCAGACGAGAATGACATTCTAAACAGAGCCAACTATTACATAGCAAGAGTGACATAGACGAGGATGACCAAATGACAAGGAATATGCATAACAAAAGAAAGAACTACCCATCCAGAACAAGCAGCAAATACAACAAAGTCATTCGAAGAGATGATCCAACACCATCATAATTTGCAGCCCCGCTTCAGCGACCAATGATCCGGAGACACCAGTACTCCACCCTTTCGACGCAACAGCCCAATTACCTATCAACCTGAAGGCTTGAACCACATCACTGCCTGTTGTAATTGAGACATCCAAGGATCAAAGTTAATCCGGATGCCTTTGTCATTCTCACCTTCTTTTGGCTGCAGGCTGTACCGTTGACAATCAGGGGAGTTTGCTCCCGAACTCCTAGGGCTCGCCGTGTAGATACAGTTTTCCATAGCAAATAGAGCCTCTCTGCCATCAAGGTCCTTGCCAACGGTGATCTCCTGGTTAATCGGATAATTGAGTCCGAGAAACAGAGAGTGTGAACCAAGGCTATTTACCCACCTCCAACTAAAAAATCCTGAAGGCCCCAACAAGCTGGTATCTTGCTCATAGACGTAACATCCACTGTCCGGATACTCACGTATTTCACGGTGCTTGTATACAGTGGGGTTTTTGCAATATAACTTCTCCGGCTCATGTGTCCGAATGATCATTAGTCTTTTGCTGTTGTCTGATCGAGCGAGGAACCAGTTGTGCTTCCCTGTTTATGGCAAAGGTGGTGTGATTACAAAGGGCAGTAACTGTAGGGACACTGCATCATATCAAAAAGGACAGGCATTGTTAATGTAAGATCAGCATTGTTCAGAGTATGAGTAGGATAATGCAAGAAACAACATTGTTAATGTAAGATCAGCATTGTTAATGTAAGATCAGCATTGATATGTCCCTGTTGGAACTGGGAGGAAAATACAGGGAAATGTATACTGGGTTCGAAAATATAGAAGTGCCATGCATGGTTAATTATACTCATGTTATTTCGCAATCGATTCTTCACAGGAAACTACCATGTCATGCATGTTATGGAATCATGTTCTGTCCTCACAAACAAATTCTTCAAGGTAACTAACATACCATGCATTGTTATATACTCGTGTTCTGTGGCCAAATTTTTTGTGAGGATATTATGCTAGCCATTGATTGCCGAAGGGCGAATACAGGTATGTACACATGGTAAGCATTACAGGATTTCACTACTTCCTAATATAGAGTTCTCCATATGCACATTTACTTCCCTGATGTATGGTTAGATGAAACCAACAGTGTGGTGCATGTTTCTACATCATGAAAATGAGGAAACTAACATGGCCATTGATACACACTCATATTTAGTAGTAGTATATAGATTACTGTAAAATAAGGAGAATATCCATATATTCCTAACCGTTTGATTATTCAGGGGTACAAATTGGCTGTAATGACATGATCACAATCGCATGAATTAACTCATTCCAAATATAGCTGATTTACGGCGTCTCTAATACATTGCCATAGTTCTACTCAAATTCTGCTCAAACAGGGATATGCCAATCATCACAGCAAGTTCAAACTGTGTCATGGCGTCAGCATTAACATGAGATGGAAACAACTTACACGCGCCGTCCCAGCAATACGTGGTGCCATCTTCTTTGTCGATCACGTAGATGATGCCATTGTGTTCAATAGCATCACAGAAGTATGTATCAGCTTTGACGACGATCCACTGCGAGCTGAGTTGTCTCCATCTAAAGAAGGCACCGGCATAAAGATAGGCGAGTCCCTTGTCGAACAAGGCAATTAGCTTGAAGTCTGCGTAATCCGGATGTCGTGTGGGCACTTGGCAGATTACAATCTTTTGCAAAACAAGGTCCGTCCAACTGGCACAGTAATCTAGATGACTAGGACCCCGATGGTAATATTCTATATAACCCAACGGAGGAAGGATAATCTCATGGGAGGTCTGGAAGTTCACGAGCACCCACTTTTTACCGTCTTCTCTGACGGTAGCCATCCAGTGGGAGTTCATGCCGACCCAGTACATACCTACCAAGAAGTTTCGGGCGATGGTGATCAGATCGAAGTCGAGGGAAATGATGTATGGCGACCCACTACATACCTGCAAAAAAGTTTCGGCTAATGGAGATCGGATTGAAGTCGAGGGGCATCATGTACGCCTCCGTATCATGGTGAGCCAATCTTGCAAGACCAGATAGCAGCAAGCAGGGTGTCTTGAAAAGCTTAGGCCTCGCTTCAACGATGGCCGTGTGCATGCCCCTCGAGCATGCAGCCAGCCGCAGGGCGCTCAACATATCCATACACGAACAACAGAGGTCGAGGACGTCACTGGGGAGATAGCTCCAATCGCGGCTCATATGGATCCTGCGTGGTTCCCGTTTGGCCATGGTGGAGTTTGGAAGGTGGGGTTTTGGGGGGCTTGATTTAGGGGGGAGAAGGCTGTCGGTGCTGGATTGGCTAGTGAGGGAATAGTGGTACTGGGGGAGGCGAGCGAGGTGAGGGTATGCGGGGGCACAGTGAGATAATGAAGAGTGACCTCAGGATCTTCGGCGAGACGGAGATGGAGATGGAGTGGTGCTAGGGGAGAGGGAGACGAGGCGAGGCATGCTATACAGCGGCGGCGGCAGTGACTGCACAGTGCACAAGGTGAGGCGGACTTTGGTAACCCGGACACGCCGCCTGGACTGGTGTCACCTCGGGCGCAGGGTCTTGTCACTTCACTGTGAGGACCGGATGAATAATAGTATTTTGACCATCAAGTGTACCACAGTTGTACTACTACTACTACTAGTAGGAGTAGTAGGAACAAGAGTACACTCCCGTGCTAGCATGCCTCTGGGTTCACTTCATCCTCCAGCTATCATCCATATTGCGAGCAGAACCAAATTCTCGTGCATGCGGAAGCGCGAAGAAGGACTTTTCTTTTTTGAGGATAACCGCATATTCCTAAACCGTAGTAGGAACATGAGTAGTACTCCCTCCGGTCCTCTTTTGTCTGCGCATAAATTTTTTCAGTATTTCTCTAATTAGTCTGTGTATATACACTTTTGCATGTGCCCATTTCCCTCCATGCCCCGGATTCACAACATTAATTAGCATACGCATGAGCAGCTGCAGCCCGACTCCAGCCAATAAACTGCAGCATGCAAGTGGGCCACTCTGTGCGCGTGGGAGAGAGAAAAGGCAACCGAAGAGCCCGTCCAATCCATTGCATGCAGCAGTCAAACCACCGCACCTCTCCTCATGCATGCGCATAACTTCTCCCATTTACTTCTCCATCGGGAACCGATTTTCCTTGGCTTTTTCACTACTCCTTGATCTTCATTTGCATCCAAACCACACCGCATTCACATTGTTTTAACCTCTTCACATCCTCCTGGAGTAATTCCGAAGCCCCTATAAATAATCATCTTCTCCAGTTAGATTAGCCATCTAATCCTAATTCTCCAAACCATAGCCCTCCGGTCCAGCGTTCCAAATGGCGAAAGAGATCGAGATGCAGGTTTTTAGCGTCAAACATGTCCTCGTCGAAGGCTCGTTGAGCATAGTTGCCACAGTCACCGACCACCCAAGGGTTGTTTGGAAGTGGATCAACAATGTATCCAACTCCCTCCTAAAGGTGGAGATGAATGTCATCGGTCTCGACGCAGAGTACACGGAGCATGCCACTGGGAAGATCCAACGCGCCGCTGTCCTTCAGCTGTGCCTCGAAGATGAAGTTTTGGTGTACCACATCATACACGCGCCCTCCATACCAGGTGAGCTTCATGATTTCTTGTCTCGGGAGGACATATACTTCTGTGGGGCAGCCATCGCAGGGGACAAACATAAGTTGGAGCCGTACAACCTTGATTTGAAAAGCATCGCTGACCTACAAACCAGAATAAAAATTCCTGTAGAAGATTGTGATAAGCCAACACCATCCCTATTCGACGTAGCAAATTTTGTGCTAGGAACAAATCTTCAGAAGGGTGACGAGACGCTGGCATTAAGGTCGCCTGGATGGGAGAATTATCCCTTGACGTATGAGCGGATAAAATATGCTGCCCTCGATGCCCGTGTGAGTTTCGAGATAGCTGCAAGGTCCAGAGAGCTTGTTGCGAAGCCGTCTCCCACAGAAAATGAGAACAAGAAGAAGAAGAAGATGTTGCACCAGCAGCAGGGCATTATGGATGGATGAACTATTTCCTCTCTTGTAAAAAAATATTCCCTCTCTATGTATATTGATATAGATGGACTATTTCGATGGTGTGCATGTCTTTGGAACAAGTAGTAGCGTGGGTCCGCTTGACTATAAGGAACTATTTATCCGCCTAGCTTTCTCTACTACTCCTTCTTGTGATCGGTATGCAATGCATGTGTCCGTAGACATGACAGCTTGTCCATGGAAGTTCAACTACAGCAGCCATCACGTTTCATCCACTGCCACTCGCGATTCCAACGACGCCGCTCCAACCCACGGCACCACGTCCCCCGACGTGCGCCTCACCCCTCTCGGCCGCAACGCCCCTCTGCCTTTGTGTGCATGACATGTGGGCCACCTTAAATGCAGCGAGCATCAAGTTTCTACCACAGCCACACGCAATTCCCAAGACGCCGCACGAACCCATGACACCACACGTCCCGCACCATCGAATTTTCATCCAGCGGCTATGACACATTTTGTCCCGGGCATCAATCCTTAGCAGGAGTACTTCTGTACTACAGGTAGTACCCGCCGGTGTGGCCATCTACGCCTCGTAACGCCCCGACGCCCAGCTGTGGCACCCTCACCACGGCCACGCCACCATCGGCCGGTTCATCTCGAACGAGTGAGTCGCGAACCACACCACCACCATGAGAATGATATGTGGGCCAGCCGCATTTAAGGTCCGCATGTCATTGACTCATAGGCCGGGCACTAAACCACTGAAGTTCGGTCCCGTGGTCCCCGAGAGGGAAATGTAACTCCTGCGGCAGGCCTTGTGGTGCTCCCGCAGTACGAGCTCGTGCCAAACCCGGAATTTATTTCTTACTACTACCAACTACTAGTAAGGTACACGTGCATTGCACGCATGAGATTCAGGTGGTTTGTGCATTATGCTTCTACATGTGGAGTCTTCTAGATTCTACACGTGGCAAAATCTGGTGGAATGTAGATGATATCCAACGGCCAGTAGTGCTCGGATTTTCCATCTTTGTACCGTCGGATTGGCTTCATCCAACGACCAACTTTCAAACTTATGGTTTGGTTTGCAGCCTAAGGTTGCCACGCCTAAGCTTAGGCGTGCCGGCATGTGTTTGGTTCATTGCTACACTTGTGGCTTGCCACACTTTTCTAGCTACATGGTCCACATGTCATAGACTCAACTTCTTGCCACACTTGTGGTGGCCATTTTGTTAGCCACATTTTTTGTGGCAGACACACTTTGCCTAAGCTTAGTTGTGGCAAAGTTAGTCATGAATGAAGTTCAACCATGGAGTCTTCTAGATTCTACATGTGGCAGAATCTGGTGGAATGTAGATAATATCCAACGGCCAGTAGTGCTCGGATTTGCCATCTTTGTATCGTCGGATTGGCTTCATCCAACGACCAACTTTCAAAGTTATGGTTTGGATTGTAGCCTAAGGTTGCCACGCCTAAGCTTTGGCGTGCCACAAGTGTGTTGTGTGTTTGGTTGCGTTCTCGTCTCAGCATAGTTGTTCCCTCTTCATGCATGCTCAACTCAACACCCCTCTTCATGTATGCTCTCTTCATGCATGCTTCTAGTGTATTGGTGCTAATCTAGCGTGCACTCATGCACCCTCCATACACTCTACCAAACACCCAAAAATGGGTCGAGAAGGGAACTCTTGGGATCATGCACCCTTCATACACCCTACCAAACACACCAGGCATGTGTTTGGTTCATTGCTACACTTGTGGCTTGCCACACTTTTCTAGCTACATGGTCCACATGTCATAGACTCAACTTCTTGCCAAATCTTGCCACACTTGTGGTGGCCATTTTGTTAGCCATGTTTTTTTGTTTCAGACACACTTTGCCTAAGCTTAGTTGTGGCAAAGTTAGTCATGAATGAAGTTCAACCATGGAGTCTTCTAGATTCTACATGTGGCAGAATCTGGTGGAATGTAGATGATATCCAACAACCAGTAGTGCTCGGATTTGCCATCTTTGTACCGTCGGATTGGCTTCATCCAACGACCAACTTTCAAAGTTATTCACACACTATATAGGGGGTATAGATATAGATGTGCCAGCCCGTTGCATGGATCCAAAGTATATCTGTTTAGTGGAGTGCACTCTAAACACATTATCTATTTATTTTCTCTAACCTTTCGTAGCCATGCAACCAAGCCACATAAGGTTCATGGGTGCCCCCCACATCATATTATTCATACTACGTTGACAGAAAAAAAGATAAATCAGCCAAAACAAGATCTTCCTGTTTTTTGTTCCTACGATGTTGTGCCGTGCACGTACCTACTAGTTGTATAGTGGTAGTACTAGTTGTATAGTACAAACTTGGTAGTAGTAGGAGCAGAGTAGTACGGAATGCTCCTACTCTATCAATGAGCCCCATCTGACACCAAATTTCATGGCTTCCGTGCTACAGCTAGATCTTCCCCTCGTTTCTGTTTTCCAACCCGGCGGCGGGCGGGGTGCAGTTTTCCAATAGTCGGTTTGCTCAACAGCGGTCCCACATGAAAGTGAAAATGCTAGGCAACACGCCTTCCCTAAGCTATGTGTCGTGCCGGACGGGCCGTGGAGTACTCCTGATTCCCGGGCGTGTGTGGGGGGAGTGTGACGCGAACGCGATAGGCCTTTTCCTTTTACTAGCAATGTGCCCGTGCGTTGTGACGGATCCAAAGTAGTAGAATAGTAGTACTTGTTCACAAACTTGAAAGAAATCACTCTTGTTTTGATATACTCCTAATATATTACTCCCTCCGTTCCTAAATATTTGACTTTTTAGAGATTTCAAATGGACTATCACATCCGGATTATATAGACATATTTTGAAGTGTACATTCACTCATTTTGCTCCGTATGTAGCCACTTATTGAAATCTCTAGAAAGACAAATATTTAGGAATGGAGGGAGTACTTTTCACTCAAAATATATTTCTCAGCCTGTTTTGATGAGGTGAGGGAGGGATGTGGTTGCTTTCAAGTTAATAAGGGGTTTTCTGCAAATTGGAGCAGAGAAGTGGGCTATTGTTGCAAAAATGCCACAACTTACCTCACAGCCGTTAGATGCAGATCTAATGGTCAGAAATGACGGATGGCAGACACACCACCATCACCAACTGAGTCTTTTATAGGAGTATATATTTCTCAGGTTGTTTTGATGAGGTGAGGGAGGGATGTGGTTGCTTTCAAGATAATAAGGGGTTTTCTGCAAATTGGAGCAGAGAAGTGGGCTATTGTTGCAAAAATGCCACAACTTACCTCACAGCCGTTAGATGCAGATCTAATGGTCAGAAACGACGGATGGCAGACACACCACCATCACCAACTGAGTATTTTATAGGAGTAGGAGTAGAGGAACATGTATAAATTGTAACATTTTGGTTCTGCTCCTTGGCACGATCGATAGATAGAAATAAAGATTGGAAACGCTAGGGCGGGCCTATTTCCGCCAGATAAGCAGGGTACGTAGTAGCTAGGTTGGCGCATCGTCGGTTTGGTCACATGCGGTCCGACATGTTCTAGTGTTTCTAGCAAGATGCCCGCGCGTTGCACGAAGTTGATGGAAAAGGTAAGCACAACTTATAAATTGACGGATGGAGTACTAGTTACAGTGATGCATATAATTAAGCAAAGGGATCGCACATGTCGGTATTGACTGGAACGAGAATGCAACACCACAATAAGAATTAAGGCCACGATGATGATGCGATCGCAGTGGTGGTTACAGAAGGCAAGAAGAAAGATGCATCCATCAACGTACGACCTCCTCCTCCTCAACTTAGTGCGCCAGGCCACCGACCGGCGGCTAAGGAGCGGCGGCTTTTGTGGCGAGGTTGAGGTGCTTCTCAGCAAAGGCATCCAAGGCTTCCAGCCGGTTGAGGAAGGCCAACGTTGTAGCGTCCTCACTGGCCTTCTAGATACCTATGTACACGATTTGCTCGTACACGTGGATGTGTAGGTCGACGAATTCTTGCAGGGCGAGGCGCCTCGCGGTGAGCGCGACCTCCAGGTGGACATTCTTCGTGGCGTCGGCGGGCAGTCGCAGGGCCACCAGTGCTTAAAAGAGGTTCCGGCCATGGAGGCCGATTAGGGTGGCAGGCAATGAGGAGCTCGGGCGCGCGGGATGGAGGAGTACGGTGATGTCGTCCGCAAGCTTCTTGAGGACGGTGAACTTGTTGGTGGTGGCAACGATCATCTGGTCCAACTGAGAGTCGTAGTTGGCGTCGATGGCGGCCATCCACCAGCCGGTCTCCAACACCGTCTGGAGACGATCCTCGGTGCCATGCCGCAGGCCGACATCATAGACCATTTGGCACAGCCGCTGGCCGCTCGCGCGCATCGCCGCCATGGGTCTGGAGTGAGCTCTTTTGTGCTTAGTGTAGGTGCTTAGGCAAATGCTCAGGTGCGTACGATGTGGAGATGCATTGGAATGGAGGGGCGCCTTTATATGAGGGCAAACTGTGTTGCATTCACATCGTGCAGCCTCTTTTCACGGTCCTCCTCCCATTACTTCCCTCATGCATTAATTGAAGGAGGATGCAATGGCCGTTCAACATTTCGGGAACCGCTACTCCCTCACTCGTCTGCATTAAAGCCGTATCGGGAACTGCGCCGCCCGCTGTCAAATCGAATAGTACTGCGCCACCCGCTGCACGCCCGGCTGAACACGCCTCCTCGCCTCCATCAAACCCCTCCGTTAAACCCGCATGCAAACCGAGAAACCTACTCTGGCCACACGTACGTTCATGAGCGGGCCGGAATTAAACGCAACACCGGCCGAGCTCCTCCCGTCCGCCCTCAGTTTAAACAAGGCCAGACGCCGGCCAAGCTCCTACCGCCCGCCCTCTATTTACATGAGGCCAGACAGACAGCGGGCAAGAATCCCACCCCTCCGCCGCTCCCCCATCTCCACCTTCACCATTTTCTCCACTCTTCTGATGGCTTTCGAGGAGCCGTTCTCCGGCATATTACCCGGCTGGGTGGCCCGCCGAGCCCTTCGGATACGGCCGAGGCCGCTCGGTGCTTCACCAACCTCGCTTGGCCGGACGGAGCCAGTTGCCGCCCCTTTCAAGAAAAAGATCTTTACTTCACACAATCTCGATTTGAATTAGCAGGCACGTGGTTCAGCAACTCGCCGTTGCAGTTCAGCTCGATGAGGAGTGGCGAGTTGCTCCACGCCGGCACGGTGGCAAGCACACCGGTACGGGCGTCATCGCTGCCGCGTCGTACCGCGCCTCCCGTGTCTGTGGGCGTGCCTCCCGTGCCTGCGGCAGCGCCATGCAGGCACAGACAAAAGCCGGGTGCGTGGACAGTGACGAGTCGGTGGCCAGCTTCTCCGTGTCCGCCGCCATCATCGAGGAGAAGTAGAACACGGGAGGCCGCCGCCACTTGGGTCCCATGAAGGCCACCGCCGAGGCGACGAGTGCGCATTCAGGTGGTTTCTTTTCTTCTTCGTCTCTTCCGAGGACCTTCGTCGACCCCGCAAAGTGTCTGCCGGACATGAGGAAGACAAAGGGATCCGCGGGCATCCATTTAGATTATGTACTCCCTCTCCAGCTGGCGGGAAATTTTTGTTCTAAGAATGGATAAATTGTATGTATCTGTAACTAAAATAAGTCTAGATACATCCATTTCTAGGACAAGTATTTCCGGGCGGAGGGAGTATTAATTATACCAAGATAGCCGGATTAGCACCGCTTAGTTCATGTAAATGTAATGAAATACATCATGTTTATATGAAGATCCGGCTTTTTATACGAAATCCTTCATGCTTATATGAAATCAGTCCGTGTGTGCAAGAATTTCATCTGGTTGGTTAGAGTTCTGAAAATGTATGCCGCTGGCGTTTGATGTCGTCCTCCGCGGAAGGAAATGGGAGGAAATTTGCCGGCTGCCGTTGGAGATGCTCTTATGCTGAAAATAATAGAGTGACATCCAATCCATTTGAGTTAATTGCGTGTATGATTATCCCTCTATAAAAAGTTAATTGCATGTACAGTGTACACGTGACTTGCAGGGTGGCTACAGCTTCGTACAGAAAGTTAAAAAGAAACAAGTCCATCCTTAATCTTGTATTCTAAGTACTCTGTGGGTTCCAGTGTCAGTACAATAGCGAAAGAAGTATATATTAAATAAGTAATATATAATACAAAATCTAAAATTAAAAACAGAATTCGAACTCATGTCATCGCGTTGCGAGCATCCGGCGCTAATCAGTCCAGCACATTTTTGTTGTAGACCATGCTGCTGATATATCTCCATGTCTACTCTTATACTCCATCCGTTCCTAAATATTTGTCTTTTTCAGATTTCAAATGGACTACCACATACGGCTGTGTATGTAGACATATTTTAGAGTGTAGATTCACTCATTTTGCTCCATATGTAGTCACTTGTTGAAATCTCAAAAAAAGACAAATATTTAGGAACGGAGGGAGTAGAAAACATAGTTGGTGATGATGGTGTGCGTGCCATCCTGCAATATAGGCCGTCGGATTTATATCTAACGGATAGGAAGAAAACTATGGCAATTTTGCAAAAATATACCCACACCCTTCTCCACGTTCGCAAATACGGCCTTCCCTCGTTCATCCTTTTCTCTCACAAGATAAACTACTCATACAAATGCATCTTGATGTTCTGTGCAATGCACGAGCATCTAGCTAGTTTCTTTTAAAATAGTTACTGCGATAATTGGGTTGAAGTGATATATTTTATGTCCGCCCCAAATGATTTCGGATTCACTAGTAGTAACAAAGAAAAGGTTGCCTTGTTAATTAACAGAAAACAGAGTGAAAACTATCACATGAGGCCGGTAAAAACAAGGCACACTGGGTTCAGCGTCATCGTCACTACAATTGTGCGCGCGTGAGAAGTCTACATATCGAGGGGGCTACTGAGCAAGGCACAGAGACACAATGTTCGAGAGAGAAACCAATTGACAGATTATAATCAGATTGAGTTGTCACCCTTCTGCTGTCATTGTTGGGGTGGGGGGGGAGGGGGAGGGAGAGAAAGACGTATCGAGAGTGTGCGCGGTAGGCACAGAGGCACAACTAGCGAGTGTGTGTATGTGTGTGTGTGTGTGTGTGTGTGTGTGTGTGTTTGAAAGAGGAGTAGATAGATTACTATCAAGATTGAGGTGCCGCCCTACTCCTTCGGTGTCGGGTAGTGTGTGTGCATGTGTGTGTGTTTGAGAGAGAAGCCAGTCGATAGATTAGTATCAAGATCGAGGTGTCACCCTACTCCTTCGGTGTTGGGAAGTGTGTGTGTGTGGGTGGGTGTGGGTGTGTGTGTCAGGGGGGGGGCAGTGACACTTACATATCCCTACTCTTATAAAAAACAGAGTTGGTGATGATGGTGTTCCTGCCATCATGCAATATAGGCCATCCGATTTATACCCGACGGATAGGAAGGAAACTGTGGCAATTTTGCAAAAAGACACCCACACCCCTCTCCGCATTTGCAAATAAGGCATTCCCTCGTTCATCCTTTTCTCCCACAAGATAAGCTACTCATACAAATGCATCTTGATGTTCGGTGCAACGCATGGGCATCTTGCTAGTAGGGAGAAGGAGTTTGTGTGACACATATCTAGCTATATTAAGGGACGGGTAGATAGCATTTGTGCGAGGCATACTTAAAGCATCATGAAGATAAACAAAATTGTGTGCATGCAAGTGCCAGAGAAAATGAAGCGAGAAACAATGTGTGGGAGAGAGAGAGAGAGAGAGAGCAAAATCTCAAAACAAAAGGTGCTCTGTTGGAATCCCATTGTATGTATTCATATGGTTCCGGAACTCGAGTTAACCTTAGGCATATGTGTGAGAGACATTATTATACTTTGAGACATTAGTGGCTGTGGGTGGGCGGAATTAAAGGGGTGGGCGTGTTCGACAGAGCGAGCGTGTGTGTTTCTATGTGAGATACTTGTAGGACGGGGTAGAAAGACAAATTCTAACCTTGACGGAGGGAGAGAAATACACAAAGTGCGCGTGTGTGATTCCGATGACCACAGGGAAAGGAGATATGTATGCATGTGAGAGAGATTGCACAATTCATTCACGTATCACTATCTAGCGATCGCGGACGTGCATCGCTTGAACATAAATCAATATCTACTTCGTATCGTGGCCAAAGGTACAATATCGATTCAACGCTATAAAGATTGGACAGTCACATATCACATTTTGTTCTATTTAAATAAACCTTTTCAGTTGTGCATGCCAAAGTTACAGTGATGTTTCTTCAAACAACCAATGTAGCTATCATGTACATGCACCATTGTTACTCTTGCATTCAAAATCATTAGTCTTGGATGATTTAAGGTTCTATTATGAAGTAATATATGTAATATTCATATATGAATTCAACGGGTACGCAATTTATGAAATGGAGGCTATGTAATCATATGAGGTAACACTTTTAAGTAGCGGACTACAATATCCATTTCTTTTTGTGCACCTCTACACTAACACGTCAATGCATTATGTTTAAAGTAAATAACCAATTGCACTAAATTATCTATTTACACAAGAAATACATAGGCTGAGCGTTTGATCCCTTTTTTGTGAATGCACCACTACACCCGTACGATTGGCCGCGCCCGTGTCAACGTCCAAGTTATCGGCGCATCATCCCGAGTTATTGTCTTTTTTTCTGGGGTGGACACACCAGTTATTAACTGCTGACGCGTGCCCCGTGTACACAGTCTCGCATGACCTTCCCGCTAGCACGGTCCAAAATTAGTTGAAACTGGATACGAACGATCCCGCGGGCGGCAAAATCTCCCGTCTCCTTCTAAAATTTCCGCCACCTTAGTCTTTAGCATGCGAAATTCCCCTTTTGTCCTTGGTGCACGGAGACCAACAGTTACAATACCGCCCTCATCTACATAATAGGTTGGGGCTGCTTTGGTAACTTCCAATTCCCCCACTACACGGCACCCCCAATTCCTCTCCCACTCCCGCAAAAATGACTAACTCCACAGCACCAGAGCATCTCACATCACGCCGTCCATACTTCATCGGCCTTTCTCCCCTCCCCTCTCGAAACCCTAGACTGCTCATCCACCGGCGTACCAGAGCCCATTCACTGCCAGCGGCGTCCACCTCGCCGGATCTGCTTCTGCGGCCGCATTTACCCCTCCCACCTCCCCTAGAAACAAGTAGACTGCTCATCCACCACTGTACCATAGCCCATTCAGTGTCGGCCTTGTCCACGGCGCCGGATCCGCTTCGCCGGTACTCTCATCAACCGCAGCGCATCTGCAGCGGCTCATTCATACTCCCCACCGGAGACGCTTCGTCCACACCCCCCCGGAGCCTCCCCACCGCCACCCCCGTCGACGGCCTCTGATCCTCTTCGCCGACACCTTCCTCAACCCTAACGGAGCCGCTTCACCGACAACATCGTCAAACCCACCGGAGTAGCTTCGCCTATACCATTTTCAACCCAACCGGGGCCGCTTTGCCAACTCACAAGTCCACGGCCTCAGATCCGCTTCCTCGCACCCTCATCCAACCTACCGGAGCTGCTTCTGACGCCCCGTCCACGGCCGCAGATCCGCATCATCGACACCATATTTAACCCAACCACCAGAGCAGCTTCACCTACGCCCTCGTCCACGGCCACAGATCCGCTTCGCCCACACCGTAGTCCACCCTACCGAAGCCGCTCCACAAACACCCTACTCGACGGTTCTAGATCTCCTTACCGGACCCCGACAGCCAGCGTAGCGTCATCACCCTTGACGTTTCTAACCTGATTCCCACCGTCTGGCAAGATGCCAAGCACCCGCCACGGCCTAGGTACTTGTCACCTTTAAACCCGTCCAGCATCACCTACCCGATGTACTTCAAATATACTAACAGGTCGCTGTTACCTGTTATGCAGCTGGCAAAAACTACAAGGATGATGTTTCTTCTGGATCTAACAGCTTGGCGAACCAAGATCCTGGACCGAGGCATTGCTATGATCTTGTAAGCATGTCTCTCTCTCTTGTATTGTTCTGTGCCTGCCAATGTGCTTTGCTAGGATTTTCGACCAGTAATCTCTTTGTGCAGACAATGATTTCTACTACTGGTTGCTAAATTAGATATGTAGATGTCATACATGATACTACCTCGTACCCCCGTTCCTAAATATAAGTCTTTCTAGAGATTCCACTATAGGCTACATACGGAGCAAAATGAGTGAATCTACACTCAAAAATGCATCTATATACATCTGTATGTGGTCCATACTAGAATCTCTACATAGACATATATTTAGGAACAGAGGCAGTACATTACACAAAATCATAGGTGGCATGTAGGAATTCCAGTACACTACATTAGGCTCCCTTAGAGTGCCTGTTAGTCCAGCACACAGAGTCATGGCTAGTTTATGCTACGCACACAATCATTAATTGGTGGTTTAAATATGCGCAAGGGATATGCAATGTATTATCATGTAGAGATGTCTGAAATTAGCCGTGCCAACTTGCAGATTGGCTTACACAATGAAAAAGTACAAGATGTTAGTGGCAATTTCATGGAACATCGCAAAAAAAGGAGAGCCAGCGGTGAGCCTATACAGTGTGCTATGGTACGTCACTCCTCCATTGCAATCATCGTGACATGTTATTTGTATGTCAGTTCTATTGGCCAAGTTTCTTAGGGACAGTTATTACGAGTTATCCTAAGAAAACAAGCAGCTGTGAATATAAGCTCCATGTAATAAGCCAACTAGTTCTTTTCATTGCGTTTTCAGCTTATCTTTGGTATGATAAGTGAAAAGTCTAGATTGCATTATATTTTTTCATTTTGCTGCCCATATGGAAATTAATTTGACTTGCAAACATCACAAATTGAACCCAGTGCAGTAATTAATATGATAGGAAAACAGACCATCACTATTTGCTCAAAATGCAAATACAAAGATACCATCTACTTGGCACAATCTACTTTGGTCAACGTTTTCCATAGAGATCCCATTGCCTAATTTAAACGAAAAACGCATGACCCGCATTTAAATGAAGATGAATTATTTATTGAAATTCGATGGTCCAAGTGGTTGGTTATTATCATATAGCAGCAGCACCTGACAGCATCATATAGCAGCAGCAGCTCATAGCAACTCATCATACAGCAGCAGCAGTGTGCAATTCATCATATACCAGCAGCAGCTCATAGCAATTCATCATATAGCAGCAGCAGGAGTAGCTCATAGCAATTCATCATATAGCAGCAGCAGGAGCTGCTCATAACAATTCATCATATAGCAGCAGCAGGAGCTGCTCATAGCAATTCATCATATAGCATCAGCAGGAGCAGCTCATAGCAATTCATCATACAGCAGCAGCAGGAGCAGCTTATAGCAACTCATCATATAGCAGCAGCAGCTCATAGCAATTCGTCATATAGCAGCAGCAGCTCATAGCAATTCATCATATAGCAGCAGCAGGAGCAGCTCATAGCAATGCATCATATAGCAGCAGCAGAAGCAGCTCATAGCAATTCATCGTATAGTGTATCAGAATGAAAATTTGGCAAAAAGTCAGAGGAGATCCTCACCTTGTTGGATGAGCTCAACCTTCAACAGCACCTCAAGGCCACGGCCTGGGAGGTGGGGAGGGGGAATAAGGTGCCTTCTGCCACAGTGTGGCATCAGCCATAGTTGTGCAGCGCCTGCCGGAGTAGTACGTTGGACGGACCACAGTGGAGCAGCTGCTGGAGACCATCAGAATGAGGGGCGGCACCAGAGGGAGGAGCAGCCAGGGAGATTTGCCCCTACCCGCTGGCCATGTAGCCTAGCTGGATAGAGCATCGTCGAGGACCAGGCCAGATGGGACCAGTGGCGACGGCTTGCTGGAGGAACCCTAGTGCTGCAGGCAGGGGATCGAGGTAGAGGGAAAGGGGAGAGGAGATGCAAGCGGGCAGGGCAATGAACGCTTGCGTGTTTGTTTTTACTTGAGGGTGAGGTGTGACGCGGGCGTCACCAGTTGCATTTCGAGTGTAATATAGGCAGACAACAGAGTGATTTCACTATTCCCCTTCCCTTCAATTTTTAGTGAGGTTCTACCCGAAACACCCCCCTCCAAAGCGAAATTAGTTAAGCCCAAGCTCATAACTCAAAAATGACTTCTTTACATCTTTTATGGCTTATTTTGACAATAAGCCCTGAAAAGGCGGAATAGAACTGTCCCTTAACCTGCAATTCAATTGTGCGTGCAATGATGAATCACTCCTGCCTGCTATAGTGTACATTTAGGCATCATCATACATGGCATAACCTAATACATGTGCATTCCATTGTAGAATCTGGAATATGCAATGTTTATGTTAGTTCATACGTTGCACATGATGTTTAAATGCCCATTAAATCTGGTCAGTGAAGTGATGGTCTTTAAGCCTCCTTCTTTGCTTCTTTTCTTGATATGTAAGATTTGCTCACACATCTGCTCAATTGCTTGTTTGCATCAGCCAGCCATACTAGGACTGTTTGCTTTGATTACTTGTTGTTCTTGACCTAACACTCTAACAGAGCTTGTCAATGATTTAAACACTAAGGGCTGCTGTAGTGGGGCCTTTTCTAACTCATAGGTGACATAAAGGTTTGGCTGTACACTAAAGTAGGCTCTCCAAGAGTACCTGGAGATCCAGTTCGAAGGTATGCCTAGTTTTTACATAGTCCAGACATAGTAAATGCTGATTTCATTGTGTGCAAGTGCAAGAGATGCGGCATGTTTCATTATGTGGTGTTGTTTTGTTATAATCTCATCCTTTTGTGTTCACAGACTGGAAAGTATGCATATTTATCTTCCAAGGAGACGAGTAACTAGTTTGTGTCACCTTGCAGAGGGGGTGCAATGAAGATAAGATTGAGGATTTCCAAGTACAAGATGTTAGGAAGGAGCCTTGCAAGAGAAGTAGGAGCTGCTCTGAGCCTCTTCAACCTGTTAAGGTAAGTCACTGTATCCAACTCAACAGTTCAATTCCTTGTTTGTTTCAGGCATAGTTAATTTGCTCTTTTCAATTGCTTTATTTGTCCTCAGTTAATGAGATGCCCAAAGAATGATGCATGATGTTTGGTACTTGTATAACTATTAGTTGACATAATTAAAGGCCTTACCATTTAATTACTCTGCCGAAGTGTGCCTGAAGCTTTGAAGTCTATTAACCAACTATTAATTGAATGAGGCTCACAATCTAGTTTATACTAGGATAATGATTGCATAGTTTTGCTTGCTGTAGTATGTTTGTATGAAATCCTCTGTTGTTCATAATGCTCCCTAAGACTTTAATTGAGCTACAGAATGGCCAACTGCTTGCTTACTTCTACGCAACGTGTTGTCTAAATTTGTAACTTGTCTGTGTTTTGGATTGGGCCCCAACATCATGCTCCTCTGGTGAGCTAAGAGAGATTTCTGTATGCAGGCTGCACAGACTACCTTTTTTATAATTTTTAAAATATCACCTGCTTATGCTTCATGACGTGTAACATTATTGTTAGTCCTATTTTGCCATGTACAAAATAGTCTGTCTTGCTCGCTTCACTGTTGTAACTATATTTTTGCCCTAGTCATGTGTACTTACAGAAACATTTCAGGATGAAGTGACATCAACACAAAGATCCACGAGCAGTGCGGCATGGCCGTTACCGAATGATTATGGATTAGAATTGGAATGTGCTGATGTTCTCGAGCATCAACTAGAGGTGGCAAGACAACGTGTACATGATTCTGAATGTACAATCAACAAGTTGAGACTAGACATGAAGGTATTAGATGCAGGAGTCAAAAAAATGAAACAAGACACTGAGGTAACAACGAAGGAATTGGAGATTTTGCAGACTGAAATTTGTGCCATCTAAATCCGGCCAATCCTATTTTCTGAAGAGATTATAGTTCAAATGGTAAGTTATGTTGATGCGCGTCCATGATGTATGAGCTGTATTTGCCCAGTGTATGTAATTTGCTGTTTGTGTATGCTTTATTATCACTGGTGCCAAATCATAATGCCCAGTAGGTATAATCGGCTGCAATTTCTTTATTGTATAGTGTAGGATTATTCCACGTTTCTATGCCTTAGTCTCTTTATTGTATATAAGTGTATCTTTTTAGAGGTGATAGTATAGAGTAGGATAATTCTTTGAATATGCTATATCATTCAAACGGGGGCCAACTCGCCCAAACGTTGTAGTGACCATGGCCCTCCATAGGCCGTACGTTCCATGGGCCATCTACGGGACGGACGATCCCTGGCCATCTGTGGCCGTCGGATTCGTGGGCCTTCTATGGGCTGTCGGATCCGTGAGCATTCTATCAGCTGTCGGATCCATGGGCCTTCCATGGGCCAGCGGATCCATGGGCCTTCTATGGGCCGTCAGATCAATGGGCCTTCTGTGGGCCGTCGGGTCAATGGGCCTTCTACGGGCCGTTTCATCTATGGGCCTTGTACGGGCCGTATAAGGGGCCGTAAACGGGCTAGAGTGGAAATCGTACGTTTTATGGGCTGACCATAATGGGCCGTTAATCGGCCGTATTTGATGATGCTATGAAAATGGCCCAACAGATTAACGGGCCACAAACGGGCCGACTGTATCCACGGGTTGAATTTGGCCCACAAGCAGAAAAGGCCTGTAACGGGCCGTAAGTAAACGAATGCTGGAAATGAGCCCAAGAATAAATGGGCCCTGAGAAGGCCGAAAGATAACATGGGCTGGAAACGGCCCAACGGTATAATGGGCCGTTAATGGGTATAAAGTGATACACTGTTCATTACGGGCCAGTTTTACCACGGGCCGTTAAGGGGCCGAGGGTTACTAAGGGCCTCATATGGGCCGAAAGACGTCTTGGGCCATACATGGGCTGGAAGTTAAAACAGGCTGTAATTATATTGGATGGCCCAGATGAGGCTACTGGGCCTAATTCGGATAGGCCGTAAACGTGCCCTAGGTTAGCAGGCTGTAAATGGGCTATATGCGAACATGCCGTTAACAGGCTTGCCATGGGCCGGCCCGCCACATTTTGACCAAGTCAAACGGGCCGGCCTTTTCACAGGAATGGGCCTCTGTTGGGCCGTGCCACGTGTCGACGTATCATAGGCGCTTTGGGTCCAATGAGTGGATGACATCTGTCCCAACGGCGAGCCGACACGTGTTCCCTCCACCCAATGATGATTTTACACGTGGAAAATCCCCATTGGTCGGGGCTGTTAACGGGTTATCGGATCCAAAATCAGACCCCATAGCTTAACGGCGTTCCGTTACGGTGGATGCCACATGTCGGTCACCCTTGACGAAAGCACTTCTGTGACGCACGATTTATCGTCATGGAAGTGGACACTTCCGTGATGATAATTTTGGTAATGTCATGGAACACTTCTACGACAGCACAGGTATGACTATCTTGATTCTGTCATAAATTTGTCATGGATGTACATGCATGACAGAAAACGTGACCTACTGCGACAAACACGTATCATCACGGAAGTGTATTTTTTTGTAGTGTTGGTACCTGTGGGTTGCTAGTAGTGTTGATTACTCCTTGTAGTTGATGCTAGTTGGTTTATTTGGTGGAAGATCAGATGTTCAGATCCTTTATGCATGTTAATACCCCTCTGATTATGAACATGAATATGATTTGTGAGTAGTTACGTTTGTTCCTGAGGACATGGGAGAAGTCTTGCTATAAGTAGTCATGTGAATTTGGTATTCGTTCGATATTTTGATGAGATGTATGTTGTCTCTCCTCTAGTGGTGTTATGTGAACGTCAACTACATGACACTTCACCATTGTTTGGGCCTAAAGGAAGGCATTGGGAAGTAATAAGTAGATGATGGGTTGCTAGATTGACAGAAGCTTAAACCCTAGTTTATGAGTTGCTTCGTAAGGGGCTGATTTGGATCCATATGTTTCATGCTATGGTTAGTTTTACCTTAATACTTCTTTTGTAGTTGCGGATGCTTGCAATAGGGGTTAATCATAAGTGGGATGCTTTTCCAAGAAAGGACAGCACCCAAGCACCGGTCCACCCACATACCAAATTATCAAAGTAACGAACGCGAATCATATGAGCGTGATGAAAACTAGCTTGACGATAATTCCCATGTGTCCTCGGGAGCGCTTTTCTCTATATAAGATTTTGTCCAGGCTTGTCCTTTGCTACAAAAACGATTGGGCCATCTTGCTGCACCTTATTTACTTTCATTACTTGTTACCCGTTACAAATTACCTTATCGCAAAACTATCTATTACCGATAAGTTCAGTGCTTGCAGAGAATACCTTATTGAAAACCGCTTGTCATTTCCTTCTGCTCGTCGTTGGGTTCGACACTCTTACTTATCGAAAGGACTACGATAGATCCCCTACACTTGTGGGTCATCACTGGTTAGCTCGTAGAAGCAACAGTACCAGCAACCCTGGCACCTCTGAAGCCAGAGATTGTAACGGTAGGCCATGATGCAACAAACACAAGCGTCAAAGCAACAATGAGGATACCGAAGACACGGCAGTCAACGCCGGATTCAGCGGCCCTAAACTCGGTCAGCGGAAGAAGCCATTCAAAGGAAACAAAGATGGTCCATCCAGTTTGGACAAAATACTCGATCATCCTTGCCAGATTCATGGCACCCCTGACAAGCCTGCCAATCGTTCCAATAGAAACTGCTGGGTCTTCAAACATGCCGATAAGTTAAATACCGAACATAAGGGGAAGGAGCCGCCTAGCGAGGATGACGATGAGCCTCGCCCACCGAACACAGGGGGCAAAATAAATCCCCCCCCCCCCCGAGGTAAAAACAGTGAATATGATCTACGCCACTCATATCCCTAAGCGGGAGCGCAAGCGCGCGCTAAGGGACGTCTACGCCATAGAGCCAGTCGCCCCAAAATTCAACCCATGGTCGGCTTGTCTGATCACTTTTGATCGCAGGGACCATCCGACCAGTATCCGTCATGGAGGTTCGGCATCATTGGTCCTCAATCCAATCATCGACGGATTCCATCTCATGCGAGTCCTCATGGACGGCGGCAGCAGTCTTAACCTGCTTTATCATGACACTGTCCTTAAAATGGGTATCGATCCATCAAGGATCAAGCCTACTAAAACAACCTTTAAAGGAGTAATACCCGGCGGGGAGGCCTACTATGTAGGGTCAATAATGCTGGAAGTAGTCTTCGGCTCACTAGATAATTTCCGAAGCGAAGATTTGATCTTCGACATCGTCCCCTGATACGTCTCCAACTTATCTATAATTTATGAAGTATTCATGCTATTATATTATCTGTTTTGGATGTTTATGGGCTTTACTAAACACTTTTATATTATTTTTGGGATTAACCTATTAACCGGAGGCCCAGCCCAAATTGTTGTTTTCTTGCCTATTTCAGTGTTTCAAAGAAAAGGAATATCAAACGGAGTCCAAACGGAATGTAACCTTCGTGAGAGTTATTTTTGGAACGGAAGCAATCTAGGAGACTTGGAGTAGACGTCAGGGAAACTTCGAGGAAGCCACGAGGCAGGGAGGCGCGCCCTACCCCCCTGGGCATGCCCCCCACCCTCGTGGGCCCCTCATGGCTCCCCTGACCGACTTCTTTCGCCTATATATATATATCCATATACCCTAAAAACATCGGGGAACAGAATAGATCGGGAGTTCTGCCGCCGCAGGCCTCTTTAGCCACCAAAAACCAATCGGGACCCTGTTACGGCACCCTGCCGGAGGGGGATCCCTCACCAGTGGCCATCTTCATCATCCCGGCGCTCTCCATGACGAGGAGGGAGTAGTTCACCCTCGGGGCTGAGGGTATGTACCAGTTGCTATGTGTTTGATCTCTCTTTCTCTCTCGTGTTCTTGAGGTGATACAATCTTGATGTATCGCGAGCTTTGCTATTATAGTTGGATCTTATGATGTTTCTCCCCCTCTACTCTCTTGTAATGGATTGAGTTTTCCCTTTGAAGTTATCTTATCGGATTGAGTCTTTAAGGATTTGAGAACACTTGATGTATGTCTTGCCGTGCTTATCTGTGGTGACAATGGGATATTCACGTGATCTACTTGATGTATGTTTTGGTGATCAACTTGCGGGTTCAGTGACCTTGTGAACTTATGCATAGGGGTTGGCACACGTTTTCGTCTTGACTCTCCGGTAGAAACTTTGGGGCACTCTTTGAAGTTCTTTGTGTTGGTTGAATAGATGAATCTGAGATTGTGTGATGCATATCGTATAATCATACCCACGGATACTTGAGGTGACATTGGAGTATCTAGGTGACATTAGGGTTTTGGTTGATTTGTGTCTTAAGGTGTTATTTTAGTATGAACTCTTGAATAGATCGATCAGAAAGAATAACTTTGAGGTGGTTTCATACCCTACAATAATCTCTTCGTTTGTTCTCCGCTATTAGTGACTTTGGAGTGACTCTTTGTTGCATGTTGAGGGATAGTTATATGATCCAATTATGTTATTATTGTTGAGAGAACTTGCACTAGTGAAAGTATGAACCCTAGGCCTTGTTTCAAAGCATTGCAATACCATTTGTGCTCACTTTTATCATTAGTTACCTTGTTGTTTTTATATTTTTAGATTACAAATACTCATATCTATCATCCATTGTGCACTTGTATCACCATCTCTTCGCCGAACTAGTGCACCTATACAATTTACCATTGTATTGGGTGTGTTGGGGACACAAGAGACTCTTTGTTATTTGGTTGCAGGGTTGTTTGAGAGAGACCATCTTCATCCTACGCCTCCCACGGATTGATAAACCTTAGGTCCTCCACTTGAGGGAAATTTGCTACTGTCCTACAAACCTCTGCACTTGGAGGCCCAACAACGTCTACAAGAAGTTTGCGTAGTAGACATCATCCCCTTCCGCAGTGGCTATCATGCACTGCTCGGACGAACCGCTTTCGCCCATTTCAATGCAGTCCTGCACTATGCTTATTTAAAGCTTAAGATGCCCGGACCACGCGGTGTTATAACAGTCAATGGAAATATGAAGCGCTCCCTCCGTCCTGAGGAGCATACCGAGGCCCTTGCAGCTGAGGTACAGGGTGGCCTTATCAAGCCAAATACTTCATCGGCCATCAAGCCCCCGGACACTGTCAAACGAGTCTGGTCTACCCTGCAGAACGACAGTTCGGTTCGTCCACAGCTGGACTAGCAATTCAGCCTCCGCCAAAACCCCCGCCTAATCGCGGCACACGTACCACGCATGCATAACTACACACTAAAAATACCGTGGGCAAGGACGGAGGCACACTAAGGACAAGGTCCACAATACGGCTCGACCCTATTCGGACCTTAATCTTCTACTTTTTCTTCTCCTTTTTTCTCCTTTCTCTATTATTTCGGGTTCTTAAAAACCTAAAATACTTTTCGGTGGTACAAGGGCCCTTTCCCAGGCCCCTTCTATACACACGATCGTCGATCCTCTCAAAGGATCCTACACCAAGGTGAAAAGCAGCGCAGACATGCGGCAGGTGTCCAAAGGATCTTCAAGACCACCTTTTCTTTTTTTAGGACATGTATACGGCTTTCCCTTGTTCATAAATTCTTAGCATGTAAAATAGCCTTCATACTTATGGCATTCTCTATAATAGCACGTTTTGACGTATCAATCAGACTATAACGGAAACAGTTCTGTCCAACCCTATTCGGTATTGGCTTATTTCATAATCTGTACTCCCTCTTCACGCCAGGTTGGCGTATACACCTAGGCATAATTTAAATTTCCAGGGGCTCTATTCGGCCACATATGTTTTTTTCTCAAAAAAAAGTCCGAACACTTTTACAGTATACTTCGGCGTCCCGAATACTGCATTATATGCATCGGCTCCGAATCATGTCTTTGGTCAATAGTTGGGTTGCCCGAGTCCTGTGGTTACCACCTTATGTTCCGCTTGTTCGGCTAAGGTAGTAAAGGGAGAACTACTGCGATTGTGTTTCTGGTTCATCCGGTCAAACACCTCAGTAGGGAAAGCCGAAAACTGACTGTCATGATATAGCGAGAGCTGGTGAGCGGTTCGGTGACTTACTAAATCTCTAGCGATTTTTTTCCGTATTATATGAAGGACTGGCCTCCACCCAGTCACGCGCTTAAGGCATCCAAGTTCGGATAGCCGCACACGCACCAGGGGCTAGCTCATAGTCCCATTGTCAAATTCCTATGGCTAAGTGAGAGTGATAAAGCCGCATAGTCTGATTGCCTGGTTCGCTGCACAGACACCTCCTTTACGGACAAAGACTTTGGGTCAAGTGTGGTCATGTGCTATTCCGAACACCCCCGTAGTATCTACATGGGTGATGTCTACTACACAACCTTCTTCTTGCAGATGTTGTTGGGCCTCCAAGTGCAGATGTTTGTAGGACAGTAGCAAATTTCCCTCAAGTGGATGACCTAAGGTTTATCAATCCGTGGGAGGCGTAGGTTGAAGATGGTCTCTCTCAATCAACCCTGCAACCAAATAACAAAGAGTCTCTTGTGTCCCCAACACACCCAATACAATGGTAAATTGTATGGGTGCACTAGTTTGGCGAAGAGATGGTGATACAAGTGCAATATGGATGGTCGATATAGGTTTTTGTAATCTGAAAATATAAAAACAGCAAGGTAACTAATGATAAAAGTGAGCACAAATGGTATTGCAATGCTAGGAAACAAGGCCTAGGGTTCATACTTTCACTAGTGCAAGTTCTCTCAGCAATAATAACATAATTGGATCATATAACTATCCCTCAACATGCAACAAAGAGTCACTCCAAAGTCACTAATAGCGTAGAACAAATGAAAAGATTATGGTAGGGTACGAAACCACCTCAAAGTTATTCTTTCGGATCGATCTATTCAAGAGTTCGTACTAGAATAACACCTTAAGACACATATCAACCAAAACCCTAATGTCACCTAGATACTCCAATGTCACGTCAAGTATCCGTGGGTATGATTATACGATATGCATCACACAATCTCAGATTCATCTATTCAACCAACACAAAGAACCTCAAAGAGTGCCCCAAAGTTTCTACCGGAGAGTCAAGACAAAAACGTGTGCCAACCCCTATGCATAGATTCCCAAGGTCACGGAACCCGCAAGTTGATCACCAAAACATACATCAAGTGAATCAATAGAATACCCCATTGTCACCACGGGTATCCCACGCAAGACATACATCAAGTGTTCTCAAATCCTTAAAGACTCAACCCGATAAGATAACTTCAAAGGGAAAACTCAATCCATTACAAGAGAGTAGAGGGGGAGAAACATCATAAGATCCATCTATAATAGCAAAGCTCGCGGTACATAAAGATCATGCCAAATCAAGAACACGAGAGAGAGAGAGAGAGAGATCAAACACATAGCTACTGGTACATACCCTCATCCCCGAGGGTGAACTAATCCCTCCTCGTCATGGAGAGCGCCGGGATGATGAAGATGGCCACCGATGAGGGTTCCCCCCTCTGGCAAGGTGCCGGAACGGGTCTAGATTGGTTTTCGGTGGCTACAGAGGCTTGCGGTGGCGGAACTCCCGATCTAGGTTATGTTCTGGGGGTTTCTGTATATATAAGAGCTTTTGGCGTCGGGAACAAGTCAGGGGGGTCTCTGAGGCGGCCACGAGGTAGGGGGCGCGCCCAGGGGGGTAGGGCGCGCCCTCCACCCTCGTGGGTGCCTCGGGACTCCTCTGGTCCATCTCCGATGCTCCGTGGGCTTCTTCTGGTCCAAAAATAATCTCCGTCAATTTTCAGGTCAATTGGACTCCGTTTGGTTTTCCTTTTCTGTGATACTCAAAAACAAGGAAAAAACAGAAATTGGCACTGGGCTCTAGGTTAATAGGTCAGTCCCAAAAATCATATAAATGCATATGAAACATCCTAGATTGATAATATAATAGCATGGAACAATAAAAAATTATAGATACGTTGGAGACGTATCAATGGGGGCTGAAGCCGACGACTGACAAACTTTCAGAAATAAAAACGGCCGCACAGGAGGAAAATAATTTCAGATAAAGGCACAAATATATTACAAAAAGCCTCGGTTGATAAAACAAAATCTAGGCAGCCCGAATACATTCATTCAAACATTATATCCTTCGAGCATTGACCCTCTATTAAACGGGCACCCTCTAGGACTTCTTCGAAATATCTCTCTGGCTTGCGGTAGTCCTTGCCTTTGGGTGGACCCTCGACTGCCACGACGACGGCCTTCATCTTCGCCCAGTGCATCTTGACACGGGCAAAGGCCATCCACGCACCCTCTATGCACGCCGAGAACTTCACAGCTTCAACTCGGGGCAAGGCGCCACCGAGCTGCTTTACCAGGCCGAAGTAGCTGCTAGGAATGGGTCTGGCTGGCCATAGCCGGACTATGACGTCCTTCAGGGCCCAACCGGACATCCTACGTAGCTCCGCCAGCTGCATCATTTGGTTGTTCAGCAGCGCTAGCCGCTCTGGCGCCAGGTACTGCGACCAGAAGAGCTTCTCCGTCGTGTTCCCTTCTTGGGCCTGGAAATACTATGCGGCGGCAGCACTCCTCGAAAGATCCGCAAAGGCGTCTGGAGAACTCCATAGTCGATTAAGCAAGGCATATCTCCGACCGCCAAATATACTCTGTAAAATAAAGGGCTTACCAGCCGCTATCTGTTCGGCCTGCTTGATCTCCTCATGAGCCGCCAGGGACTCGGTCTGTGCCTCCTTATACCTTTGATGTCCTTAGGACACGACATCTTTTCAATAGCATCAACTTTAGCTTTATCAACTTCGATACCTCTTTCAGAAATTTTAATCCCCAAGACAATACCTTCATTAACCATAAAGTGGTACTTCTCCCAATTCAAGACAAGATTAGTTTCTTCACATCTCTGCAATACTCAATCAAGGGTGCTCAAGCAATCATCAAAAGAAGTTCCATACACGGAGAAATCATACATGAAAACCTCAACAATCTTTTCACAAAAGTCAGAGAATATAGCAGTCATACCTCTTTGAAAGGTAGCAGGTGCATTACATAAATCAAAAGGCATACGTCTATAAGCAAAGGTAACGAAAGGGCAAGTAAAAGTGGTATTTTCCTGATCCTCTTTCTACACAGGTATTTGAGAGAAACCAAAATAACCGTCTAGAAAGCAAAAATGTGTATGTTTAGATAATCTTTCTAGAATTTGATCAAAAAAAGGTAAAGGGTAATGATCCTTTCTAGTAGCTTTATTTAATTTGTGGAAGTCAATTACCATTCTATAGCCTGTAACAATTCTTTGTGGGATCAATTCAACTTTATCATTAGGAACAACAGTAATATCTCCCTTCTAAGGGACATAATGGACAGGACTTACCAACTGACTATCAGCAACGGGATAAATTATACCTGCCTCCAAAAGCTTTAGTATTTCATTTCTTACCACTTCTTTCATATTAGGATTGAACCGTCGTTGGTGATCAACAACCGGTTTAGCGTCTTTCTCCAATTTTATTTTGTGCTGGCATAGAGTGGGACTAATGCCCTTAAGATCATCAAGAGTATATCCAATAGCAGCATGGTGCTTCTTCAGAGTTTTCAATAATTTCTCTTCTTCCTGCTATGAAAGGTTAGCACTAATAATAACAGGATATATCTTCTTTTCATCAAGATAAGCATATTTCAGAGTATCAGGTAATGGTTTAAGCTCAAACACAGGATCACCCTTGGGTAGAGGAGGATCCCCTAAAATTTCAATAGGCAAGTTGTGTTTCAAAATAGGTCCCTGTTTAAAGAATACTTCATCTATTTCCCTTCTTTCATTCATAAACATATCATTTTCATGGTCTAGCAAATATTGTTCTAAAGGATCATTAGGAGGCACGGCAATAGAAGCATGACCAATAATTTTATCTTTACTAGGCAATTCTTTATCATGGGGTTGTCTACGAAATTTAGCAAAATTAAAATCATGAGACATATCCCCTAAACCAACAGTAACAATATAGTTTTCGCAGTCCAGGAGCTCTGTAGTGTTCTTCTACATCATCTACGGCCACCCGTTCGAGCTCGACAGCTCTGCATCGTGCGGATCGAGGTCTTCTTCCACCTCCGGCCGCCGCGGCCTCACCCTCGATCCGCGTCACCTCGTCAACCCAGGCTCTGCACGAGCTCGCCATCGTCTTCCTCTCGGTGAGCTGCACCGGTTCCCCTTTTCCCCCCTTCGATTTCGTCGTAGTAGACTGTCGCACCACCGCGCCCCAGCTCCTGGTTGTTGCCCCCCGTGGTCGTGCTCCCCTCGGCCCCTAGCCGCGCCCTGGCCCCGCCCAGGCGCGCTCACCGCACTGCGGCCGCGCCTCCACTACGCTCGGGCCACGCCCCGCTCGTCGTTGCCCGCCTTGCTTCTACTGCCGCATGTTGCTGCCTTCCCCTGCCGCTGCTTGCTCTGCTTCTGCTACTGCCTGCTGCTGTCGCCACTGCCACCGGCGTGCCCCATGCTAGCTGCGCTACTGCTGTTGCCGGCTAGTGCGTACTGCTAGTACTGCTGCAAGCTGCTGCCGCTGCTATGTTATGTTCTCGCTGCTGCTTGCTGTACCTGCTGCCTGCTGCTGTGCCGCTGCCTATTTCTGTTGCTACTTGCTGCTGCTTCTCCCGCTAGTCGCCGCTGCTGCTACTGCGTGCGGCTCCTGCTATCGCTGCTCTACTGCTGGTGCCTGCTACCGCCGGCTGCTGCTGCTAGTGGCCATGGCCGAGTGTGTTATGTGGTGTGTGCGCATGTGTGTCCTGTGTGTGGTCGGGCCTTTCCAAATTGTTTACTACTAATTAGATTAGGTGGGGTTAGTTTATATGCTAATTAGCCTAAGATGTCCATGACAGGTGGTCTCACACACTAAATAACCCCCTTAGTAAAAAGGCTATTCAATTACATGTGGGCCCTTGTTAGTTTAATCCTTAGTTAACCAATTTTCCTATTACATGTGGGCCACCAACCCTCTTTTGACCAGTCAAATTGACTTGGTCAACCCCAATGCCATACACACTGTCTAGCAGAGCCCCATGTGACAATAGATTTTCTATTTAAATTTTCAAATTAAATAATTTCAATAACTATAAGAAACTTTGAAAATTAATATAAAATAATCCGTAGCTCGGATGAAAATACTTTGTACATGAAAGTTGCTCAAAATGACGAGGCGAATCCGAATACATAGCCCGTTCGTCAGCCATACATCTCTAGCATAGAGAACACGCAACTTTTCCCCTCCGTTTCAACTGTCCGAAAACGCGAAACACCGGGGATACTTTCCCGGATGTTTCCCCCCTTCGCCGGTATCACCTCCTACCGTGTTAGGGCACACCTGGCACCATTACTTGTCATGTCATGCATCGTCATGCATATGTTTGCATTATATTTATTGTTTCTTCCCCCCCGCTTCTCTCGTTAGACACCGAGACCGACGCCGCTGCTGCCCCGATCGACACGGTGTTGACGACCCTTCCTTCTTGCCAGAGCAACCAAGCAAGCCCCCCCCTTTGATCAACCCGATATCGCCTATTCCTTCTCTCTACTGCTTGCATTAGAGTAGTGTAGCATGTTACTGCTTTCGGTTATTCCTATTCTGCTGCATGGCCTGTCATTGTTGCTACAGTTGTTACCCTTACCTGCAATCCTAAATGCTTAGTATAGGATGCTAGTATTCCATCAGTAGCCCTACATTCTTGTCCGTTTGCCATGCTATACTACCGGGCCATGATCACTCGGGAGGTGATCATGGGTATATACTTGTATACTTTATATGATACATGTGGTGACTAAAGTCGGGTCGGCTCGTAGAGTACCCGCGAGTGATTCAAAGATTGGCGGCTGAAAGGACCTTTGTCCCGACGGCCCTCTACATGGATCTTTGTGGCGGAGCGACCGAGTAGGTTGGGACCACCTAGGTGAGAGGTGGGCCTGGCCCTAGTCGGCATTCGCGGTTACATCAATTAACACGTGTAATGAGATCTTGGTATTTGATTTGAGTCTGGCCACTGGCCTATACGCACTAACCAACTACGCGGGAACATATATGGGCACTCGACGTCGTGCTATCAGCCGAAGCCTTCTTGACGTCAGTGACTGAGTGGCGTGCGCCGGGTTGGACCGCGTAACGCAACTTCCTTTGAAATGGAGGTTGCTAGGTCTGTTCACCGGCCACCCAGGCAACATGCAGGTGTGCAATGGGTGATGGGCCCAGACCCCTGCGCGCATAGGATTTAAACCAGCGTGCTGACCTCTTTGTTGAGCCTAGGTGGGGCTGCGACGTGTTGATCTTTCGAGGCCGGGCATGACCCAGAAAAGTATGTACGGCCCAAAGGGATCGAGCGTGTTGGGTAATGTGGTGCACCCCTGCAGGGAAGTTTATCTATTCGAATAGCCGTGTCCCTCGGTAAAAGGACGACCCGGAGTTGTACCTTGACCTTATGACAACTAGAACGGATACTTAATAAAACACATCCTTTCAAGTGCCAGATACATCCGGTGATCTCTCTCACACAGGGCGACGAGGAGAGGATCGTCGGGTAGGATTATGCTATGTGATGATACTTGGTTAACTTACCATCTACTCTCTTCTACATGCTGCAAGATGGAGGCTGCCACAAGCGTAGGCTTCGACAGGACTAGCTATCCCCCTCTTATTCTGGCGTTCTGCAGTTCAGTCCACCGATATTGCCCCTTTACACTGATACCCATGCATATGTAGTGTAGATCCTTGCTTGCGAGTACTTTGGATGAGTACTCACGGTTGCTTTTCTCCCTCCTTTCCCCCTTTCCATTCTTTTCGGTTATTGCAACCAGATGCTGGAGCCCAGGAGTCAGACGCCACCTTTGACAACTCCTACTACACCAAGGGTGCCTACTACTACGTGCAGGCCGCCGCTGACGACCAGGAGTAGTTTAGGAGGATCCCAGGCAGGAGGCTTGCGCCTCTTTCGATCTATATCCCAGTTTGTGCTAGTTATCTTATGGCAAATTGTTTAACTTATGTCTGTACTCAGATATTGTTCCTTCCGCTGACTCGTCTATGATCGAGCACTTGTATTCGAGCCCTCAAGGCCCCTGGCTTGTATTATGATGCTTGTATGAATTATTTTATTTTTAGAGTTGTGTTGTGATATCTTCCCGTGAGTCCCTGATCTTGATCGTACATGTTTGCGTGTATGATTAGTGTACGATTGAATCGGGGGCGTCACAAGTTGGTATCAGAGCCTACTGCCTGTAGGAATCCCCCTTTTCAACTCCTTGGCCGAAGTCGAGTCTAGTCATTGAAAAACTTTTACTAACATTGCTCTGTGGCTTACGGGCACACATCGCCATTGGGTGGTATTAGGATGTTTTATTCCTCCTCTATACTCTGGGACTCTGATCTCTCTTCTATTCGTGTTAAATGAATTTTGCTAGATCTAACATTAGGATCTCGTGATCACTTTCACCCAGAGAGCACCTTATTACCGATGATCGTCTACTGCACGAGAACATTCCGAGGATATCTATGATGTTCTCTCGAGACTTTGTGCCATCGCTTTTGCAATTCCCATCCATCGATAAACCTCTATGGATAACCATGTACACTTGTCATTCATACCTTCATCCCCAGTTGCTCTTGTTATTACAAGATGCCCTGAAATGCTCTCCGATGTTCCGAGAATCCTTGATGCTTACTGCCTTGCAGTTCCTTTTCCGCACAAATACATGTACGAAAAATTCCTCACAATTACCGAGAATTCATTCATCCCGAGTTGTTCATATGTTTCACAAAATACTTCATAATACTATTCGACCTTTCGAAGATCCTCAACAGCCAATTGCTCTTGAAATTTTTGCTTGCTTGCATTATGGTTAATCCCATAAGTCTAGTAATCTTATTGGCATCCTTTGCCACTATCATTTTGAGTCTGTTAATTCAATATGTTGAGGATGCTCGCATTCCTCAGTCAAATCCTAGAATTCATCCTTCCAACTAAGACGTCATTTTAAACATGAGCTGGATCTCAACCAATCTAATTGCCATCGATTGTACCCCTAAGCCTACTGAACTTATCCATCCATGGTCACAGCATTTGCTTTGATCCCTTGATTTGAAAATCATAATTCTTTTGCATTTGAGCTTTGAATTAGTCTGTTGTTTCTATAATCTGATCTCCCTGCATTCTTTCTTCCTCTGGTTGGGTACCGATGCTCACATCAGATCCCTTGAGGACCACTAGATCCTTTATTGGATTTTATCCGACAGCATCCTTCATATTCAATAACCTTGTGAGCCTTTCCTAGGGTAAATAATGCCTTTGGTAAATTGTATCCTTTGCTTTGTCAACCATGCTCCACTTTTGAGCTTGTATTATTTACTCCTGAAGTTTGTGGTATATGTTTCTACGATGCCCCGATGGGTTGAACCTATGCCTCCCTTAATCTATGTGAACCCGAAAGATTTCACTGGTCATACTTATCTGGTATTGCACCAGGTGAAACTTTCATCAACTAATGTCATTTTAGAAAAGCGAGAGGTGAATGGAAGGTTATACAATGAAGAAGTGGGAGTCGACCTTGAACTTGTGTTCATGCCCATGGACACGATGTAGATCCTATCATGGAAGCTTCCTGTAATAATAACTGTTTCCTTGATATAATATCATGTGGTATCCGTGAATTGATCCTTTGCAATCGTGGTTCCGACCATATTTTCTACTTGATCCCATTTCTCAAGCAAGTGAAAACACTTGTCTTCTGCGGATCAATACATCTCCGCAACCCCTATGTCGATCTTCCTTCGAGTAATACCCTCCAGTATCTCGAGAATATCAAAGATCTGTGTTGCTTCCTATGAGTCTTCATCTAGTATTGCTTCTCACCGATTTCAGATTTCCCCCGGGTACTGAGTTATTTCACTCGAGAACACTGATAAGTGAATCGATTCCGCACCCCGATTCAATAACTCTAAGTAATTTTCATTGCTTACAAGTTTAATAATCCTTCAAGTCATTCCTAGCCTGATCGGCTATATAATTATTGTGCTAAATTTTAACTGCGCTACATGGTCCTTTCCGGAGCACAATTTCGACGATGAGCTAACCTTACGTCGGTCTTTCTCATCATATAATTTCGCCTTAAACAGCAAGCTTGATTTCGAGTTTGTGTCGTACCCTTGGTTCCAATAACCTTTCGCTTCATCATTCCTTTGACTTGATGTCATTGCCGATCGATTAGATCTTCATGAAATCTCTTGACAAACGTGTCGTGATCATCATCAACATTCTGGGTTCTTCCGAGATCTCTATCGAATTCTTGATGAGAAATACCCTCCTTGCCCCTCGATGATTTGTGTTATCATCGGCAACTTTATTGCCTTCCCTCCAACACAAACTTGTTCATGTCTCATGTAGTACCTTGAGTTCCTTTCTATCCAGTTGGTGTTATGATCTACCTTGGAGTATTACCATCTGTTATGTCAAGAATGTTGTGAGAATTGCTCCACCTCTTAAGAGTTCTTGATATAATAATACCTCTCGCCATTTGCGTTCATTTCTTGGTCTCTGTGTTGTTTCTAACTGGAATACCGAAAAATGGGCTATGATGTGTAAAATTCAAAACTTCTAGCAACCCTATTGATTGTAAGTTAATGAATGATAGCTTCATTCTTTGTGTATTGGTTATTGGATCACCATTCTAACATTGATCATGCTACCTAAGGCCATATTTCGGGCGCACCTTTCAACTAATGTTTAATGGTGTATGTTTTTCCTCGAGCATACATCATTATATCATTTGATATGACAAATGTTATCTCCTTGTTCAAATAATGTGGAATTCCATATTTTTGCAAATCTCAATGAATTGTCGCTGAGTCCATCATCCACCTCCTCGTCCTCTCCTTGGTTTAATGATGAACTCTTGTTTTGGAACTCGCTTCCATAGTTCATTTCCCGAGGATCATACAATGTCATCTCGTCAATCTGTGTTGCACCTCTTCTTCTCAGGTATCCTGACACCAATCGGATCTGAACCTCGGTCAGATATGATGGTTGGAACATATTTCCATGAGTTATAACATTGTTCTTTATATGACCCAGTAAGGTGATATCGTGCCTAGCACACTTGACCGAAGGACCTATTGTTATAGTTTCATTTTTAGCAAGGATATCCATTCTTCGATGAGGAAATTGTAAGACTTATTCTACAAGTTGTTCCTGATGGATTCTTTGTGTATCCAAAGTCCGACCTTTGCTTAAAGACCATGTCAATGCTATCTCGAAGCATGTATGAAGTGCTCCTATCATCAATAAGAACATTTGAAGCATAATGCTAAGTTTTCATTATCAATTATGCAAACACTATTGTTTGGGCAATGTCATGAAATTCCTCTCCCCTTACCTAAATGGTTTTCTACTTCTATCATGTCATGGATATCATGCTCTGATTGTCCTTGGGAAGGATATACCCCTGAAATATGTGTTTAAACACATTTTCCTTCCAATTGTTCTGTTTAATCTGATGATCACCTTTTCCTTTCCATTATTTTGTTTAATCTTTCTTGTGATCTATATGATCTAAGCGGTAATAATTCACTGCTTATGTAAACACCTCGGTGTACTACTCTGTCAATAAGACCCTGTTACTATTGTTGATGACATTTCGGTAACCACCAATGGACGAGAACTTTGCCTATTGGTCCGCCTCGTCTTACGAGCAGGAAAATGGTTCTCTTCGTCGCTCACCCTTGGTACCAACGTTGTTGCCAACATAACTGGCAGGCTACCCTCTAACATACCTTGCTATCGTGACCATGCAAGATGTCAGCACCCTTTCTACTTTTAACCCACATGGTGGGCCCATAACCCACAGTTCCACAGGATCGAAACCTGACTCTCCTGTACACCCCCTGTTCCCAAGGTTGTTCCTCGCGCGTGGCCTTGTATGTAATTCATGAGCCACCTTCCGAGGGATCATTAATTCTGGTATCAAACACAACACTTATCCCCGTTGCTTTGAACTCCTTTCACGCCCTGTTTCAGGCATCGAGCGATTGCCTACCAGCTCGAAACTTCTCATTCTACCTTCATACTTTGCTCTCGATATTTTATTAAGTTTCAATTCGAGAGTTACTTTCCGCCAGCTTCCCCGATGTTATCGACCAGATAGTCAACCTTGCAGAGGTCCGTTCTCCCGGAATACCCACCCTTTTTTCTTTAGTAAGTACGATGGAGTTCCCGAAGAAAGGATGCCGACTTCATCATGACGACTTCAAGCAGAGAAAGGAAGACATCAACATAGTGGATCGACCTCTCCGAGAGGAGCAACCAAGACCGAGGAGAATCGTTAGAATTTTGTAACCTATTATTTCCCCCTTACTCCACCCCTTAAATCTCGGGACGAGATTTCTTGTAGTGGAGGAGAATTGTGACACCCAGATAATTAAGCTACAGTAATCCCCCGCTAATGATGCCATGTCACCACTATTACTGTTGCTAATCTCACATTGATTCAAATCCGGTTCAAATTCAAATTCAAAATCAAGTCAAACTACTAAAGTTTCCAAATGTCAAAACTAAAAAGATACAAACTATGGCAAATAAATCATAAGTAACAATGGCGGAGAAACCACATTTTTATAAAATGTTTAAATACACTAAGCTAATTAAAACAGTAGCTAAAACCATTAGTTAAATGCATTTTGTATTTTATAAAATACTAAACTATTTTATTTTGGGATCATACTTTTGTGGCATTGTCTAATTTTGCAAAATGAATTATGGGGACAAGTTTCCTATTTTACTAAACCTATTGGATATTTAAGATAAGTACAAAACATAACAAATAAAAGGAAACAGAAAAAGAAAATGGAAAAACAAAAAAAGAAGAAGAGAAAATAGAAACTAACCTAACCTACTGGGCACTTGGCCCACCTAGCAAAGCTCACGGCCCAGCCCACCTCCATCTCCCTCCACCTCCCGCTACAGGAGGCGGGGGGGGGGAGCGTGGCGCTGGCGATGCCGCTGTGGCACCCATCCCATATCCCCCTGAGGTTAAGAGCAACCCCGCGGCCCCTCCCTCGAACCCTAGCTCTCTCCGTTTTCTTCCTCGCCCCTCCCTCGTTCGATCCCATCCCTGCCCGAGCTCGGTCGTCGCCAAGTCACCATCATCCCCGCACCCCACCAAGGAGTCCAGGAGCTCTGCAGTGTTCTTCTACGTCATCTACGGCCACCCGTTCGAGCTCGACGGCTTTGCATCGTGCGGATCGAGGTCTTCTTCCACCTCCGGCCGCCGCGGCCTCACTGTCGATCCGCGTCACCTCGTCAACCCAGGCCCCGCACAAGCTCGCCATCGTCTTCCTCTCGGTGAGCTGCACCGGTTCCCCTTTTCCCCCTTCGATTTCGTCGTAGTAGACTGTCGCACCACCGCGCCCCAGCTCCTGGTTGCCGCCCCCGTGGCCGTGCTCCCCTCGGCCCCTGGCCGCGCCCTGGCCCCGCCAAGGTGCGCTCACCGCACTGCGGCCGCGCCTCCACTACGCTCGGGCCGCGCCCCGCTCGTCGTTGCCCGCCTTACTTCTACTGCCGCATGCTGCTGCCTTCCCCTGCCGCTGCTTGCTCTGCTTCTGCTACTGCCTGCTGCTGTCGCCACTGCCGCCGGCGTGCGCCGTGCTAGCTACGCTACTGCTGTTGCCGGCTACTGCATACTGCTAGTACTGCTGCAAGCTGATGCCGCTGCTATGTTATGTTGTCGCTGCTGCTTGCTGTACCTGCTGCCTGCTGCTGTGCCGCTGCCTATTTCTGCAGCTACTCGCTACTGCTTCACCCGATAGTCGCCGCTGCTGCTACTGCGTGCAGCTGCTGCTATCACTACTCTGCTGTTGGTGCCTGCTACCGCCGGCTGCGGGCTTTTTCACTGTTCTGACCCATTTGTGAAAGTTTAGCATGATTTGACCCGTGTTTGAAGGTTTTTTCAGATCTGACCCATTTCGAGACGCCAGCAACCGTGGCATCTTGCTTGTACTGAAGACGCCGCGAACCCCGGCGCCTGGCCTCTGTTCAGTTTTATTGACCGTGTGACATGGAAAAGGGTAGATGCCACTAACCTTGGCGTTTAGGTCAGAAAGGTTAAGTGCCATGCATGCATGCACGCACGCATTCTTCTGGTGGCGATGGCTTGCTCACGCGCATGCAATGGCATGGCGCTTGCATGCACACCACGCACGCAGCACTCTCATGAGATGTGCATTGAGGATCAATCATGGATTGATGGATCGAAACATGCCATGCGTGCGTATGTGCCATCCCATTAATAGAGTGGAGAGAAGTGGCTAAGGTTTGACCCGGGATGCGGAGAGAAGTGGGTAAGGTTTGATCCGGGATGCAGATATAAACGAATGTATATGGGGTTGGGGTAGACTAGAATGGGCTGAATCTGACGTGATGGACGCGCCCGGGCGCATCTGGGCTCCCATATCCGCCACAGATATGAGGAGTGCCGATTAGTCCGGACGTATAGAGTTTATATGAAGTGCGACTCGGTCGCTTTTCATGACAGTCCCGGACCAGGCTATCCGCCCAGACGTATAGGGGGCATTTGAGAAGTTCGGTTGTAGATGCTCTAAGCCAGTGACTCGCCTGAGAATCATATATAGCACGCTTACCTACACTTAGGGCATCTACAGCCGGGCGCCTCAAACCAGCCTCAAACGCCCGGGTGGACCGCCCAGTCACTGACCGGTCAAAAAAACCGACCGGGCGCCTCAAACACCCAGGCTGTTCAGCGCCCCTCATATCCAGCCGAAATTTAGGGCGTATATGGGGCGGCCCGGCCGCTCCCGGGCGCGTCCACTATGTCAGCCCAGCCCACTGCCGACCCCACTCCGTCCCCACAAAAAGCCCAATCCGGAACCCTAGCTCACTTCACTCTCCGCTCTCGCTCCGTCTCTTCTTCTCGCCTCCTCCGATTTCTCCCCTCATTCGATCCAATCCAACGACTCCGGAGAGCATGTTGAGTGCCGGCAGCCGCTCCGACTCTGACCTCGATGTCGACGAGGAGTTGGCCCTCCGCATTACGCTGGAGCGGTCGAAGGTGGACAAGGGGGCGGTGATGACGACATAGACCTGGGGTAGGGTCATAGTCCTGACCTATACGCCCTATGCAAGGTCACTGTCCTAGAAACAAAGAAGCTTAAGAGGCAACAGGAAAGGCTCTACAAAGGTGTCCAGAGCAATCCACTCGACCTACCAGTTACTCGGAGACCCCTCCTTCCTGAAGTCACTCAACCACTCAACCATACAAGAATCCACTCGACTTATAGAAGACCAGGAGTCATCTAGAACAGCAACGGATGAGCGTTCACTCTATAATCTTTAAGGCCATTAAGACATTTAAGGCTGGCGTTACCAGTAACGCCTCCCCTTTATGTACATTGAACTCTTGGTAATGGAGGACGACCGCGGTCCTGGCGCACTCTATATAAGCCACCCTCCTCCTCTGTCACAAGGGTTCTCACCCCCTGTAACACACACACACACACGCATAATCCAGTCGACCGCCTCCGTGCACCGAGATGTAGGGCTATTACTTCCTCCGTGAAGGGCCTGAACTCGTAAACTCGTGTGTACAACTTCGCCATAGCTAGGATCTTGCCTCCTCATACCTACCCCCCATTCTACTGTCAGTCTTAGATCCACGACAGGCGGTTCCGGATCTGCCCCGTCGCCGGTCCCCCACCGGCAGCGCGGACGCCGGAGCTGGCCCCTCCCAGCCCACGCGCAGCTCCGCGAGGGTTGCGCAGTCTGCACCGCCCCTCCGTCGTCCACCTCCCCCACCGGCCGCTGATCCGTAAGGATAACGGTGGGTGCTAGTGCCTACTCTGTCGGCTCTGTGGACACGCACACCGGAATCGAAGGCACACATCGCCCGCCGCGAGAGGCAGCAGACAAGGGAGAGGGACGTGGCAGAGCAATCCGTTCGCCAACGCCGCGGGGTGCCGGCGATGCCCGACGTGGAGGAAGAACGCCAAGGCGCTCCAGCTAGCCATTGAGCAGTCAGAGCGCGAGGCAGCGGAGGCAACGGCGAAGGCGGCTCAGGTGGCCAAGCTCAAGCGGCAGCAGGACCAGGCCGTCCGGCGAAAGAAGCGGCTCATCGTCATCTCCGGTTCCTCCTCGGACGACGATGACCACCACGGCTCGGACTCTGATGACTCCAACGATCCACCACCTGCCGCGGATGCCAACAGCTGCGCTGGCGGCCGGAAGGGCAAAGGGCCGGCGAGGAAGTGGTGAAGACGCTCATCCTCCATTTACTATTATCGTTTTTTAGTTGTTTTAGTTTAGAAAATGTCCGGTGATGAACTGTGGAGAACTTTTGGATGATGTAAAGTGGATTTGGTGTCCATTTGCTGACCATTTCGTTGTCCGTTTGCTGACGATTTTTATGTCCGTTGTTTGATTTACGTAGACTAGTTCACGTTGCATGGATAATATGGATATAGGGTGCTAGATATAAGGTATGTGGCTGTACTGGCAAGAATTTGAAGCGTGACCGGTCACTGTCAGCGGACGTATAGGGCGCCGGATTTGGTAATCATGGATGTAGATGCTCTAACGGGATCTCCGTCAAATGATTATGCTCTGACGGTTTCTCCGTCAAATGATTGATCACGAATCATAGATGCAAAAATTGTATTTTGGCATCTCCTAATAGCTATCTAGCACACAGCGTATAGATATTTCTGCCTCAGATCTCACCAGATCAGATTAATGCGCGCGTGGGCAAGCCACCGCCATAGGAAAAATGCATGTGTGCATGCATGCATGTCACTTAATCTTTTGGACCTAAACGCCATGGTTAGTGGCGTCTGCCCTTTGCCACGTCAAACGGTCCACAAAACTGAGCAGAAGGTAGGCCAGGACGCTGGAGTTCGCGGCGTCTTCAGTGCAATCTAGACGCCACGGTTGCTGGCGTCTTGAAATGGGTCAGATCCGAAAAAACTTTCAAACACGGGTCAAATCGTGCTAAACTTTGACAAATGGGTCAGAACAGTGAAAAAGTCCCCGGCTGCTGCTGCTAGTGGCCATGGCCAAGGCCATGGCCGAGTGTGTTGTGTGGTGTGTGCGCATGTGTGTCCTGTGTGTGGTCGGGCTTTTTCAAATTGTTTACTGCTAATTATATTAGGTAGGGTTAGTTTATATGCTAATTAGCCTAAGGTGTCCATGACAGGTGGTCTCACACACTAAATAACCCCCTTAGTAAAAAGGCTAGTCAATTACATGTGGGCCCTTGTTAGTTTAATCCTTAGTTAACCAATTTTCCGATTACATGTGGGCCACCAACCCTCTTTTGACCAGTCAAATTGACTTGGTCAACCCCATTGCCATACACACTGTCTAGCAGAGCCCCATGTGACAAAAGATTTTCTATTTAAATTTTCGAATTAAATAATTTCAATAACTATAAGAAACTTTGAAAATTAATATGAAATAATCCGTAGCTCGGATGAAAATACTTTGTACATGAAAGTTGCTCAGAATGACGAGACAAATCCGAATACGTAGCCCGTTCATCTGCCATACATCCATAGCATAGCGAACACGCAACTTTCCCCCTCCGGTTCATCTGTCCAAAAACGCAAAACACCGGGGATACTTTCCCGGATGTTTCCCCCCTTCGCCGGTATCACCTCCTACCGCGTTAGGGCACACCTGGCACCATTACTTGTCATGTCATGCATCGTCATGCATATGTTTGCATTATATTTATTATTTCTTCCCCCCTCTTCTCTTGTTAGACACCGAGACCGACGCCGCTGCTGCCCCGATCGACTACGGTGTTGACGACCCCTCCTTCTTGCCAGAGCAACCAGGCAAGCCCCCCCTTTGGTCAACCCGATATCGCCTATTCCTTCTCTCTACTGCTTGCATTAGAGTAGTGTAGCATGTTACTGCTTTCGGTTAATCCTATTCTGTTGCATAGGCCGTCATTGTTGCTACAATTGTTACCCTTACCTGCAATCCTAAATGCTTAGTATAGGATGCTAGTATTCCATCAGTGGCCCTACATTCTTGTCCGTCTGCCATGCTATACTATCGGGCCGTGATCACTCGGGAGGTGATCACGGGTATATACTTGTATACATTGTATGATACATGTGGTGACTAAAGTCGGGTCGGCTCGTAGAGTACCCGCGAGTGATTCACGGATTGGGGGATGAAAGGACCTTTGTCCCGACGGCTCTCTGCGTGGATCTTTGTGGCAGAGCGACCGGGCAGGTTGAGACCACCTAGGTGAGAGGTGGGCCTGGCCCTGGTCGGCGTTCTCGGTTACATCAATTAACACGTGTAATGAGATCTTGGTATTTGATCTGAGTCTGGCCACTGGCCTATACGCACTAACCAACTACGCGGGAACAGTTATGGGCACTCGACGTCGTGGTATCAGCCGAAGCCTTCTTGACGTTAGCGACTGAGTGGCGCGCGCCGGGTTGAACCGTGTAACGCAACTTCCTTTGAAATGGAGGTTTCTAGGTCTGCTCACCGGCCGCCCACGCAACATGCAGGTGTGCAATGGGCGATGAGCCCAGACCCCTGCGCGCATAGGATTTAGACCGGCGTGTTGACCTCTCTGTTGAGCCTAGGTGGGGCTGCGACGTGTTGATCTTTCGAGGCCGGGCATGACCCAGAAAAGTATGTACGGCCCAAGGGGATCGAGCATGTTGGGTAATGTGGTGCACCCATACAGGGAAGTTTATCTATTCAAATAGCCGTGTCCCTCGGTAAAAGGACGACCCGGAGTTGTACCTTGACCTTATGACAACTAGAACTGGATACTTAATAAAACACATCCTTTCAAGCGCCAGATACATCCGGTGATCTCTCTCTCACAGGGCGACGAGGAGAGGATCACCGGGTAGGATTATGCTATGCGATGATACTTGGTTAACTTACCATCTACTCTCTTCTACATGCTGCAAGTTGGAGGCTGCCAGAAGCGTAGTCTTTGACAGGACTAGCTATCCCCCTCTTATTCTGGCGTTCTGCAGTTCACTCCACCGATATTGCCCCCTTACACTGATACCCATGCATATGTAGTGTAGATCCTTGCTTGCGAGTACTTTGGATGAGTACTCACGGTTGCTTTTCTCCCTCCTTTCCCCCTTTCCATTCTTTTCGGTTATCGCAACCAGATGTTGGAGCCCAGGAGTCAGACGCCACCTTTGACCACTCCTACTACACGGAGGGTGCCTACTACTACATGCAGGCCACCGCCAACGACCAGGAGTAGTTTAGGAGGATCCCAGGCAGGAGGCATGCGCCTCTTTCGATCTGTATCCCAGTTTGTGCTAGCCATCTTATGACAACTTGTTTAACTTATGTCTGTACTCAGATATTGTTGCTTCCGCTGACTCGTCTATGATCGAGGCACTTGTATTCAACATCTCTAACAATCCCAATTGGTGAAATAGTATCTCTATTGGCAAGCTTAATTGTAACATCAATATCTTCTATCTCAGCAGGTGCAATATCATGCATAATTTCTTCATATAAGGAATGAGGTATTGTGCTTGCACTAGCACCCATATCACATAAGCCATGATAGCAATGATCTCCTATTTTAACAGAAACAACAGGCATGCCTGCAACAGGTCTATGTTTATTTTTAGTATCGGGTCTAGCAATTCTAGCAACTTCATTACTGAAGTAAATAACATGCCCATCACTATTATCGACCAAGAGATCTTTAACCATAGCAATACTAGGTTCAACTTTAATTTTCTCAGGGGGTGTAGGTGTTCTAGCATTACTCTTACGAACCACAGTTGAAGCTTTTGGCATGATCCTTTATTCTAACAGGGAAAGGTGGTTTCTCAATATAAGCGGTAGGAACAATAGGATCAACATTATAAGTGATAATATTTTCTTCAACTTTAATAGGTTCAACTACCTTTATTTCAATGGGAGGATGATATTTAAACCACTTCTCCTTAGGGAGATCAACATGAGTAGCAAATGATTCACAGAAAGAAGCCACTATCTCAGAGTCAAGTCGATATTTATTGCTAAATTCACGAAAAGTATCGGTATCCATAAAAGATTTAACACAATCAAACTTAGGTGTTATACATGACTCCTTACCTTCATCGAGTTCCCAATCTTCAGAGTTGCATTTAATTATTTCCAATAAATCGCATTTGAATTCAATAGTCTTCATCATAAAATAAACCAGTACAAGAAGTATCGAGCATAGAGTGATTATTGAGAGAAAGCCGATCATAAATTTTTTGAATAATAATTTCTCTTGAGAGCTCATGGTTGGGGCATGAATATAACATTGACTTAATCCTCCCCCAAGATTGAGCGATACTTTCTCCTTCACGAGGCCAAAAATTATATATATAATTACGATCACGATGAACCAGATGCATAGGGTAAAACTTCTGATGAAATTCCAATTCCAATCGGTTGTAGTTCCATGATCCAATATCATCACATAGCCTAAACCATGTCAATGCCTTGCCCTTCAAAGATAAAGGGAATACCTTCTTATTGATAACATCCTCGGGCACACCTTCAAGCTTAAATAATCCACAAACATCATCCACATAGATTAGGTGCATATCGGGATGTAATGTTCCATCTCTTGTAAAAGGATTAGCTAGCAGTTTCTCTATCATACCCGAAGGAATTTGAAAGTAAACATTTTCAGTACGTTCGGTAGGTTGAGGAGCAACGCTTTGCACTACTGGTCGGGGAGAAGATACGCCGAACAAGCCCCTCAAAGGATTATTTCCCATAGTAACAAGTGACAGTAAATTTCAGCACACTATATAAATTTGTCCTTACCAGAGGCGCTCACTCCCCGGCAACGGCGCCAGAACAGAGTCTTGATGACCCACAAGTATTGGGGATCTATCGTAGTCCTTTTGATAAGTAATAGTGTCGAACCCAACGAGGAGCAGAAGGAAATGACAAGCAGTTTTCAGTAAGGTATTCTCTGCAGGCACTGGAATTATCGGTAATAGATAGTTTTGTGATAAGGTATTTTCTAATGGGTAACAAGTAACAAAAGTAAACAAGGTGGCCCAATCCTTTTTCTAGCAAAGGAAAATCCTGGAAAAACTCTTATATAAAGGAAAGCGCTCCCAGGACACATGGGAATTATCGTCGAGCTAGTTTTCATCATGCTCATATGATTCGCGTTTCTTACTTTGATAATTTGATATGTGGGTGGACCGGTGCTTGGGTACTACCCTTCCTTGGACAAGGATCCCACTTATGATTAACCCCCTTCGCAAGCATCCGCAACTACGAAAGAAGAATTAAGGTAAACCTAACCATAGCGTGGAACATATGGATCCAAATCAACCCCTTACGAAGCAACGCATAAACTAGGGTTTAAGCTTCTGTCACTCTAGCAACCCATCATCTACTTATTACTTCCCAATGCCTTCCCCTAGGCCCAAACAATGGTGAAGTGTCATGTAGTCGACGTTCACATAACACCACTAGAGGAAAGACAACATACATCTCACCAAAATATCGAACGAATACCAAATTGACATGACTACTTATAATAAGACTTCTCCCATGTCCTCAGGAACAAACGTAACTACTCACAAATCATATTCATGTTCATAATCAGAGGGGTATTGATGTGCATAAAGGATCTGAACATATAATCTTCCACCGAATAAACCAACTAGCATCAACTACAAGGAGTAATCAACACTACTAGCAACCTACAGGTACCAATCTGAGGTTTTGAGACAAAGATCGGATACAAGAGATGAACTAGGGTTTGAGAGGAGATGGTGCTGGTGAAAATGTTGATGGAGATTGACCACCTCCCGATGAGAGGATCGATGATGATGACGATGGTGACGATTTCCCCCTCCTGGAGGGATGTTCCCCTGCAGAACAGCTCCGCCGGAGCCTTAGATTGGTTTCGCCAGGTTTCGCCTCGAGACGGTGGCGCTTCGTCCCGAAAGCTTCCTTCTTATTTTTTCAGGGCAAAAGACACGTGCAACATCCCAAAATTCTAAATTTTGGACTGTTATATCAAATAAATAGTTTGGATTGTTTGTTTGATTGTGGCGTGGTTGCTTGTGTGTAATTGAGTGAAATTTGGAACTTTTTGAAAGTTAAATGAGAGGGAATAAAACTTTCACTTTGCTTTCTGATCTCCATGAATTCAAATTAATTTAATCACAAAACCTTAGAGTGAAGATAATATGACTTCTTCCAGTTAAATAAATGAAAAGGGTTTTCGAAAAGATTTGAATTCCATTTGGAACTATTTCAAATTTTAGAAACTTTATGCAACTCAATGATTTTCATGAGAGAAGATAAAATGACTTCTTCAAAACATATGAAATATGAGTTGGAAGTTTAAAAGAATAAAATTTAGAGTCCCATTGAAATTATTCTCAAGTTGGAGTTATTGGGTTTTTATTCAAATTATTTTTCTCCAAAAATAAAATATATGTAAAATAGGGTAAAATGATTCCCTACAGTAGACAATTGGAGAAAAATGGTTTTGAAATAATTTTGGTATTTTTAAAATGATTTTTATGAGATTTTATTGCACCAGAAGCACTCTTTGCTTTATTTAAATTTTTGTGGATTTTATTTGACCCTAGAAAAATGTTCATGTTGTAGAAAATCTTTTTTTGAAAATTTTGATATATTATATGCCTATAGTATATTTTATTTTGTATGGTTTTATTTTATTTTTCTACTAGATTGTTTAAAAAAACTTCTTCCCTGAACTGGGCCGGTCCAGCCAACCGGGCCAGGCCACGGCCCAGCCAGCGCGCCCACTCGTCCCCGAGCTCGGGACAGAGTCCCGAGCAATCCCGCCGCTGCCGCCGTGTCGCGGCCGGACACCGCCGCCGCCTCCCTTGCCCCTCCCCCACGCCACCGCCTCCTCCTCCTCCTTTAAAGGCGAGGATGCGGCCCCTCCCCTTCTCGCAAGATGACGCCACCGCCCTTTGCCACATCCGTCGCTGCATCCATCGCCGCCGCACTTTGCTGCTGCCTGATACGTCTCCAACGTATCTATAATTTTTGATTGTTCCATGCTATATTATATTCTGTTTTGGACATTATTGGGCTTTATTATACACTTTTATATTATTTTTGGGACTAACCTATTAACCAGAGGCCCAGCCCAAAATTGCTGTTTTTTGCCTATTTCAGAGTTTCGCAGAAAAATAATATCAAACGGAGTCCAAACAGAATGAAACCTTCGGGAACGTGATTTTCGGAACAAACGTGATCTAGAGGACTTGGACCCTACGTCAAGACTTCAACCAGGAAGCCACGAGGTAGGGGTGCGCGCCTACCCCCCCCCCCCCAGGCGCGCCCTCCACCCTCGTGGGCCCCATGTTGCTCCACCTACGTACTCCTTCCTCCTATATATACCTACGTACCCCCAAACTACCACATACGGAGCCAAAAACCTAATTCCACCGCCGCAACCTTCTGTACCCGTGAGATCCCATCTTGGGGCCTGTTCCGGAGCTCCGCCGGAGGGGGCATCTATCACGGAGGGCTTCTACATCAACACCATAGCCTCTCCGATGAAGTGTGAGTAGTTTACCTCAGACCTTCGGGTCCATAGTTATTAGCTAGATGGCTTCTTCTCTCTTTTTGGATCTCAATACAATGTTCTCCCCCTCTCTCGTGGAGATCTATTCGATGTAATCTTCTTTTGCGGTGTGTTTGCTGAGACCGATGAATTGTGGGTTTATGATCAAGTTTATCTATGAACAATATTTGAATCTTCTGAATTCTTTTATGTATGATTGGTTGTCTTTGCAAGTCTCTTCGAATTATCAGTTTGGTTTGGCCTACTAGATTGATCTTTCTTGCAATGGGAGAAGTGCTTAGCTTTGGGTTCAATCTTGCGGTGTCCTTTCCCAGTGACAGTAGGGGTAGCAAGGCACGTATTGTATTGTTGCCATCGATGATAGCAAGATGGGGTTTATATCATATTGCATGAGTTTATCCCTCTACATCATGTCATCTTGCTTAAAGCGTTACTCTATTCTTATGAACTTAATACTCTAGATGCATGCTGGATAGCGGTCGATGTGTGGAGTAATAGCAATAGATGCGGGCAGGAGTCGGTCTACTTGTCTCGGACGTGATGCTTATATACATGATCATACCTAGATATTCTCATAACTATGCTCAATTCTGTCAATTGCTCAACAGTAATTTGTTCACCCACCGTAAATACTTATGCTCTTGAGAGAAGCCACTAGTGAAACCTATGGCCCCCGGGTCTATTTTCCATCATATTAATCTCCCGACAACAAGCTATTTCTGGCACCGTTTTTATATTACTTTCTTTACTTTGCATCTTTATCATAAAAATACCAAAAATATTATCCGATCATATCTATCAGATCTCACTCTTTTAAGTGACCGTGAAGGGATTGACAACCCCTTTATTGCGTTGGTTGCGAGGATTTATTTGTTTGTGTAGGTGCGAGGGACTCGTGCGTGGCCTCCTACTGGATTGATACCTTGGTTCTCAAAAGCTGAGGGAAATACTTACGCTACTTTGCTGCATCACCCTTTCCTCTTCAAGGGAAAACCAACGCAGTGTTCAAGAGGTAGCAAGAAGAATTTCTGGCTCCGTTGCCGGCGAGGCATACGCAAGGTCAAGTCAAGATTTGACTACCAGCAACAAGCCATTCTGGTGCCGTTGCCGGGGAGTCTACGCAAAAGTCAACATACCAAGTACCCATCACAAACCCTTATCTCCCGCATTACATTATTTGCCATTGGCCTCTCATTTTCCTCTCCCCCACTTCACCCTCGTCGTTTTATTCGCCCTCTCTTTGCCGGTTGCTTCTTTTCGTTCGCTTTTCCCTCGCCATGTCGGAACCAAAAAGAGTTGGGGTTTCTCTCCGAGTTTTAACGCTTTAGACAATCCTGCTATTTTACCTAAACTCATAAATAGAGATACTATGGAAAAACCTGTCGGAGTTATCAATGAGAATCTTAGTAATTTTGATGAAGATGATTCTGGAATTTTTCGTTATTTACTCGATGAATCTTTGAAAGATGCTTGGGATAGGCTGTTAAGGATCTGGGCTAGCTATGTACCCCAATATCAAATTGAGGTTTACTTAAAGAGCTTTTATGTTGGGTTGCCCGCTTCATTCAGACAAATTTTAGATTCTATTTTTGAAGAGGGTTTTCTTGAAGGGGATCCTATAGATACCTATGAAAAGATGAAAACTATATTTGGGCACCCCATTAATGAGAAAATTGAAACCACATCTCTTTTGCTCTCTTACCAAAACGAATCTATCAAAGAAATAAAGGCTAGCCTAGATGCCAATTTCCGTAACATACTTAATCTTTCTTCTACCATTAATGGCCACGTGCTTTATCAAAATAGAAAGATTAATTCCATAGATAACAAGTTTGCTCTTTTCTTCCCTAAAACCAAAGATGGCAATACCTAGATCTATCCTTGATTTTATGCCTAGCTAGGGGCGTTAAACGATAGCGCTTGTTGGGAGGCAACCCAATTTTATTTTTAGTTTTTTGCTTTTTGCTTATGTTTAGGAATAAATATTAGATCTAGCCTCTGGTTATACTTGTTTTTATGTTTTAATTCGTGTTTGTGCCAAGTTAAACCTATAGGATCTTCTTGGATGATAGTTATTTGATCTTGCAGAAAATTCCAGAAACTTTATGTTCACGAAAATAATTGTTAAAAATCACCAGAGCGTGATAAAATATTGATTCCAATTGCTGCTGATCAATAAAAAAATTTATAGGTCTTCCTATTTTGGCTGAATTTTTGGAGTTCCAGAAGTTTGCGTTAGTTACAGATTACTACAGATTGTTCTGTTTTTGACAGATTATGTTTTTCGTGTGTTGTTTGCTTATTTTGATGAATCTATGGCTAGTAAAATAGTTTATAAACCATAGAGAAGTTGGAATACAGTAGTTTTAACACCAATATAAATAAATAATGAGTTCATTACAGTACCTTGAAGTGGTCTTTTGTTTTCTTTCGCTAACGGAGCTTACGAGATTTTCTGCTGAGTTTTGTGTTGTGAAGTTTTCAAGTTTTGGGTAAATGATTTGATGGATTATGGAACAAGGAGTGGCAAGAGCCTAAGCCTGGGGATGCCCATGGCACCCCCAAGATAATCTAAGGACACCTAAAAGCCAAAGCTTGGGGATGCCCCGGTAGGCATCCCCTCTTTCGTCTACTTCCATCGGTAACTTTACTTGGAGCTATATTTTTATTCACCACATGATATGTGTTTTGCTTGGAGCGTCTTGTATGATTTGATTCTTTGCTTTTTAGTTTACCACAATCATTCCTTGCTGTACACACCTTTTGAGAAAGACACACGTGGTTCGGAAATTATTAGAATACTCTATGTGCTTCACTTATATCTTTTGAGTTATATAGTTTTTGCTCTAGTACTTCACTTATATCTTTTAGAGCACGGTGGTAACTTTTGTTTTATAGAAACTATTCATCTCTCATGCTTCACTTAGATTATTTTGACAGTCTTAAATAGCATGGTAATTTGCTTAAATAATCCTAATATGCTAGGTATTCAAGACTAGTAAAAACTTTCTTATGAGTGTGTTGAATACTAAGAGAAGTTTGATGCTTGACGATTGTTTTGAGACATGGAGGTAGTGATATCAAAGTTGTGCTAGTTGAGTAGTTGTGAATTTGAGAAATACTTGTGTTGAAGTTTGCAAGTCCCGTAGCATGCACGTATGGTAAACGTTATGTAACAAATTTGAAACATGAGGTGTTCTTTGATTGTCCTCCTTATGAGTGGCGGTCGGGGACGAGCGATGGTCTTTTCCTACCAATCTATCCCCCTAGGAGCATGCGCGTAGTGCTTGGTTTTTGATGACTTGTAGATTTTTGCAATAAGTATGTGAGCTCTTTATGACTAATGTTGAGTCCATGGATTATACGCACTCTCACCCTTCCATCATTGCTAGCCTCTTCGGTAACGTGCATTGCCCTTTCTCACATTGAGAGTTGGTGCAAACTTCGCTGGTGCATCCAAACCCCGTGATATGATACGCTCTTTCACACATGAACCTCCTTATATCTTCCTCAAAACAGCCACCATACCTACCTATTATGGCATTTCCATAGCCATTCCGAGATATATTGCCATGCAACTTTCCACCATTCCGTTTATCATGACACGTTCATCATTGTCATATTGCTTAGCATGATCATGTAGTTGACATAGTATTTGTGGCAAAGCCACCATTCATAATTCTTTCATACATGTCACTCTTGGTTCATTGCATATCCCGGTACACCACCGGAGGCATTCATATAGAGTCATACCTTGTTCTAGTATTGAGTTGTAATCATTGAGTTGTAAATAAATAGAAGTGTGATGATTATCATTTTCTAAAGCATTGTCCCAAGTGAGGAAAAAAGAGAAAGGTCATAAAAAGGGAAGGCCCAAAAAATGAGAGAAAAAGAGAGAAGGGACAATGCTACTATCCTTTTTCCACACTTGTGCTTCAAAGTAGCACCATGATCTTCATGATAGAGAGTCTCTTGTTCTGTCACTTTCAAATACTAGTGGGAACTTTTCAATATAGAACTTGGCTTGTATATTCCAACAATGGGCCTCCTCAACTGCCCTAGGTCTTCGCGAGCAAGCAACTTGGATGCACACCCACTTAGTTTCTTTTGTTGAGCTTTTATATATTTATATCTCTAGTGCATCCGTTGCATGGCAATCCCTACTCCTTGCATTAACATCAATCGATGGGCATCTCCATAGCTCATTGATTAGCCTCGTTGATGTGAGACTTTCTCCCTTTTTGTCTTCTCCACATAACCCCCATCATTTTATTCTATTCCACCCATAGTGCTATGTCCATGGCTCACGCTCATGTATTGCGTGAAGGTTGAAAAAGTTTGAGATTACTAAAGTATGAAACAATTGCTTGGCATGCCATCGGGGTTGTGCATGATGAGAGCATTCTTGTGTGACGAAAATGGAGCATGACTAAACCATATGATTTTGTAGGGATGAACTTTCTTTGGCCATGTTATTTTGAGAGGACATAATTGCTTAGTTAGTATGCTTGAAGTATTATTATTTTTATGTCAATATTGAACTTTTATCTTGAATCTTTCGGATCTGAATATTCATACCACAATTAAGAAGAATTACATTGAAATTATGCCTAGTAGCATTCCACATCAAAAATTCTGTTTTTATCATTTACCTACTCGAGGACAAGCAGGAATTAAGCTTGGGGATGCTTGATACGTCTCCAACGTATCTATAATTTTTTATTGTTCCATGCTATATTATATTCTGTTTTGGACATTATTGGGCTTTATTATACACTTTTATATTATTTTTGGGACTAACCTATTAACCGGAGGCCCAGCCCAGAATTGCTGTTTTTTTGCCTATTTCAGAGTTCTGTAGAAAAAGAATATCAAACGCAGTACAAACGGAATGAAACCTTCGGGAATGTGATTTTCGGAACAAACGTGATCCAGAGGACTTGGACCCTACGTCAAGACTTCAACCAGGAAGCCACGACGTAGGGGGCGCGCCTCCCCCCCAAGCGCGCCCTCCACCCTCGTGGGCCCCACGTTGCTCCACCGACGTACTCATTCCTCCTATATGTACCTACGTACCCCAAAACTACCAGATACTGAGGCAAAAACCTAATTCCACCGCCGCAACCTTCTGTACCCGTGAGATCCCATCTTGGGGCCTGTTCCGGAGCTCCGCCGGAGGGGGCATCTATCACGGAGGGCTTCTACATCAACACCATAGCCTCTCCGATGAAGTGTGAGTAGTTTACCTCAGACCTTCGGATCCATAGTTATTAGCTAGATGGCTTCTTCTCTCTTTTTGGATCTCAATACAATGTTCTCCCCCTCTCTTGTGGAGATCTATTCGATGTAATCTTCTTTTGCGGTGTGTTTGCTGAGACCGATGAATTGTGGGTTTATGATCAAGTTTATCTATGAACAATATTTGGATCTTCTGAATTCTTTTATGTATGATTGGTTGTCTTTGCAAGTCTCTTCGAATTATCAGTTTGGTTTGGCCTACTAGATTGATCTTTCTTGCAATGGGAGAAGTGCTTAGCTTTGGGTTCAATCTTGCGGTGTCCTTTCCCAATGATAGTAGGGGCAGCAAGGCACGTATTGTATTGTTGCCATCGAGGATAACAAGATGGGGTTTATATCATATTGCATGACTTTATCCCTCTACATCATGTCATCTTGCTTAAAGCGTTACTCTGTTCTTATGAACTTAATACTCTAGATGCATGCTGGATAGCGGTTGATGTGTGGAGTAATAGTAGTAGATGCAGGCAGGAGTTGGTCTACTTGTCTCGGACGTGATGCCTATATACATGATCATACCTAGATATTCTCATAACTATGCTCAATTCTGTCAATTGCTCAATAGTAATTTGTTCACCCACCGTAAATACTTATGCTCTTGAGAGAATCCACTAGTGAAACCTATGGCCCCCGGGTCTATTTTCCATCATATTAATCTCCCGACAACAAGCTATTTCTGGCACCGTTTTTATTTTACTTTCTTTACTTTGTATGTTTATCATAAAAATACCAAAAATATTATCCTATCATATCTATCAGATCTCACTCTTGTAAGTGACCGTGAAGGGATTGACAACCCTTTTATTGCGTTGGTTGCGAGGATTTATTTGTTTGTGTAGGTGCGAGGGACTCGTGCGTGGCCTCCTACCGGATTGATACATTGGTTCTCAAAAACTGAGGGAAATACTTACGCTACTTTGCTGCATCACCCTTTCCTCTTCAAGGGAAAACCAACGCAGTGCTCAAGTGGTAGCACTGCCGCCGCTGCCCCGCGCTGCACACCGCCGCCGCCCGGATCCGCCGGCCGCATAGCCGCCGCTGCCATCGCTCCACCCGCCGCCCACAGCTGCTAGCCGGAGCCGCCGACGCTGCCGGACTCGCCGCAATCTGCTCCGCCGCCGTCTTGTCGGAAACGGCCGACTGAACCGGTACAAAACCGCCCACACCGGGTTTTTTAGGGTTTAGGTTTCTTCGGGTTTTCTTAAAAAACCGGTTTATTATTTAGTTTAGATTACTTAGTGAACGTTCATTAGTTTAGCTACTTTAGCAAACAATTTTCGTTCGTTAGCATTCGGTAGCGAACATTCGTTTGGTAGATTTTTTTTCTTTTTCTTTTTAATTTCGGCGAGGGACCTAGAAGCAATTAGTTTATTTTCAGATTAGCCCCTCAGCTTCAAACCCTCACAACTTTTTGCTCGCTTATCCAAATCCAACGAAACCAACGCCCACTTCTTTGTTATGACCCTCTATCCAGATAGTCAACTTGAATGTGTTTTTGAAATTTTAAAATTTGTTTTCAAACATATTTGAATTTGAACTTCTTTTGTTCATAACTCGAGTTTTATAACTCCGATTTAATAGATTCTTTTTGCTAATCGAAGCTCTTGACCTATACTTTCTGATAAGACCAAATTCACTCAATTTTGGTACTGTTAGAAATTGTTTTTCTGTTGCAAGCGTTAATTGCTTGTTTTCGAAGTTTTCCGAGATCTTTTCTTCGATTCTTTTGCATGAGTGCTTATGTATGCAATTGCTTGCTCACGATAGATTGAACAGAGTGTGACGAGTGGAACTATTAGAAATTATGAGTGCGAAGGATCTTCATCAACAGTACAAGGCAAGTTCACACTTTGATCATACTCTTCATACCTAGTTTTTATGCATTAGTTTCACCTCAAACATTGCATGAGTAGGATGTGTTAACATGTGGGAATTGGGAAGTAGTTGATGAGTAGCACCTATTGTCCTATATCAAACCCTGGGTGTTACTACGTTATGCTTATACTGCTATGCTATGCTTGTAGACGTGGTTTTGTTTGTGACATTCATGAAAGATGTGAGAGTTATTTATATCTAAGGGTTAACTTAAGGTGGCTACTTTAATACACATCTAGGTGGATTGGTTGGGGGACCCTGGGGATACCAGTGGATTGCCCGGACACCTGGGGAATCCAGTGTTGTCCAAGGAGATCCCGGGGTACCCGTGTGATCATCCTATGGTTCGCCACCCAGGTTCAAAGGGATCATAAGATTATTCATGCTAGAAACTTCCGTGTGCAGCCACAAGCCATTATGGGCTCTGGCATAGTTGAGTATGTTGTGTGACCTCTTTTAGCGGTAGACTATCAGATGTATGGGGTGTAGGTGGTACGGTCTACCCATCGAAAGAGTTAATGCTTCTGAAAGACTGTGTCTCAGTCATCCGTTTCTCAAACAACATGTAGTGCGAGAAATCCAACGGAGGAGATCGAGTCTTGTGGGGAAAAGTGCGCAAACCTCTGTAGAGTGTACAAACTAATCATGATTAGCCGTGTCCCCGGTTATGGACATCTTGAGTATCTGGTACTTGAATTATTGGTTTGATCTCATCACGTTACTTAAATAATTTGTTGGGTTATTGATGTTAATTCGGGATTGAGTTGGGTTACCTTCCCAATATTTTCAACAAACTTTGTAGTTAAATAAAATATATTCCTTTGTTGTAGGGAAAAAATGGCTTTATGCAAAAATTAAACTTAGAGCCTCCACCAGCCAAATATGCATGTAGTCATAGATATTTTCCTCATTGCTCTATGGTGTGAATTTGCCAGTACATTCAATGTACCGACCTATATGCTGCAACATCTCATGTTGCAGGAATCTTACGACGAGTAAGTGATACGTTAGGGTTATGATTTCTACACTCAACTTTGCCGTTGGCGTTGATGGGAATCCACAACCTTGTTGTTACTTCCGCTATTTGGATTGAAGTAATAGTATTTACGTTACTTTATACATGTGATTTACCTCTATTATAAATCCTCGAGGACTGTGTGTGTCAGCATACCGATCCAGGGATGACACTTAAGCACAGAGACTTGATCCATTCGGGTCAGGTCGCTACAAGATGGTATCAGAGCACATGTTGACTGTAGGACGTGACCCCTAGAAACTGGCAAGCCCATAGGAAAGATTTTCTCTAAAACTTTATTTTCAAAAAGATCTTTTACCTCTCTTCTTTTTTGAGCTTTATCAAAATATTCCCTTTTAGTTAGACTATACCCCTTTCCCCTTTTGACCACACGAAGATTCGACTGATGAGACCACTCCAAGAAGTACAAGATATCGGACAACTAAGACCACTGCGGAATAAAAAGGATTTTAGTGGGCATTAGAAGAATGGAAACTACAACGGTTAAAGACTCTGAAGACTACAAGAATTTGAAGGCTCTGAAGAATTTCGAGATTGGTATGACCTAGGAAAGTTACCCTTATGGAACTAGTCAGACTATTGAAGCTGTCAATACCCGAGATCAAGGTGTGTTGGAGAAATATCGGAACATGGAGTGTTAAAACTCAGAGTTTTGTCAAGAAAACCCTAAGGTAGGAGATATCAACTATGGAATGATAGCTCGCGGCAAGGACAAGGGCAGAAACATGGCTATCCATGATGTTATCGCCCGCTTGTGCTATTGTCACCGTGCTGAGTTAAGCATGCATTTCTTCGGAAGGATTGGATGAAAAAAAGGGCTAATGGAGCACCAATCAGCAAAAGATGGAGTTTTAACCTTAGCTGGTGTATCACCAGGATCTAGAGTATTACATCAAGAATTTTCAGATGGACCTTCTGGAAGTCTTAATCGTCAAGAAAGCATTTCGTGAAGAACTTAGGACCCAGAAGCTGAAAGTAGCCAAGCTGGAGGAGCAAAACCTTGAGATACCGGAGATTCGTTAGGAACTGAAGGACAGTAGGACCATGATTCATGCAAAGGATGTTGAAACCCAGAAGTTTGGAATGCAACTCTTAAAGGACGTCACGAGAAACTTCGCGTCAACAGAAATGACCTGGTAGAAGAACTTGAGAAGATCAGCAAGCACGATCGGAAGAAGCCATCGGAGACATGAACAAGACTTGAAGAGTTTGGCGACTTTGAAGATTTATTGACCTTTAGAAGACCAAACCCCTGTTTTATACCTACGTTAGATGCGACGATTATGAGTTGTCATTTGTTTGATGTTTTTTCGACGGCCACAATATAAAATTCAGTCTTTTCAAAACTATTGTTCGTATTGTGTGTATCCCTCTCTATCTCTCTTATCCCACCCCAAAACCCTTAGAGGATGAATGGAAGTGAACTCATATTTTCTGCAGCGATGACTCGATTGGAGACGGACCGATAGATTCAAAACATGGAGGATCACGTGAAGAATAACACTATAGCCGGAAAGGATATGGCCCAGCATGCTCTTCAGTGATTTGAAAGAGGTCCCGCTACTTGGTGAAGGATGTACCAAACCATCCATGGATGGCAAGGAGTAACCACTTGGAAAGAATTTAAGTTGACTCTGCTAAAGTCACGACTTGTGCCCCAGAAATTGAAACCTTATGGAAATGATATGAAGAAACCTTGTGCATGCAAGCTCTGTGGAGAAATAGGACACAACCATAAGGAACACAAGGATGAATGCCCTCTTTGTGAAGAAAGTCACCCAGCAGAAGAATGCCCAACTAGGCAGATTACTTGTTTCTTGTGTGAAGGTACTACCCACTACCCTGCTCAGTGTCACATTTACCCCATGGTACAAAGAACCATCCAGCAGAAGAAACAAGCAATGAAAGGAGCCCTCATGGAAACTTTAGAAGAACCAGTGATGAAGGAAGAGGTGGAGGACACACCCGAAGAAGACCCAATTAAACCCTGCACCAAGTCTTGCTATTCATGTGGAGAAGAAGGACACATCTCCCAAAATTGTCTGAATGGGGATCTAGTAGAATTCCCGACAGAGGAAGTAGATTATGACCCACAGGAAATAGAAGCCCTGATTGGAATAGAAAAGTCCAGGAAGAGAAATAGATTGGATTCCAAAAAGGACCTGAGTCATATCACCTGTTTCAGATGCAAGGAGTCGGGGTACTACTTCAGCGGTTGCCCTAAAAGAAAGCCGAGGACCCAAGGAGGCTATGTAATCACAAGGAAACCTCGAGACTTGTCAGAAGTAATATGTTTTCGTTGTAATGAAGCAGGGCACTTTGCCAGAGATTGTCCCAAAGAGAAGGAGGCTTGTGTTAAATAGTTGAGTTTGTGAGAAATATAGTAGTAGTAGTAGTGAGAACATTTCATTTTATATTGAGATGTTGAGTTGAGGCTTGTAGGAGATTGTAATGAATTGAGAATCAATAAACTCCATGTTGTAATAATGATCAGTTGCCCCGATTGTAACTCCATGTTGCGTCTGAGTAGTCACGTCTTAGTTTGGCACCAATAGAAGGAAGGGAGACAGTACAATTGGAGGGATTCAAGAATGCTGGGAAGCTGGATGTTGGAATAATGATCAGTTGCCGCGATGATGAGTTCTAGGTTTACAAGTGATGAGATGAGCCCATAACCCATAGGCTCCAGGACCTGCCAAGAAGCAAGCACACTGTTGCTGAAGGAAAAACCCTGGAAGAAGTTACGACTTTATCAACAGACGATCTTATAGGAGTTACGCAAAACCTGAGTGATGTGAAGAAACGATAGATGTTTGTTTGGCTTGTAGAATCCATGGATTTATCCGAACTTGGTTCGTCGACAAGAGAAATTCTGCAATGCTTGTGAGGAAGACTGAGTGTTAGACTGCGAGATTCGCTAAACCATGTACAAGGTAATGATTTGGGTGCGGGATGGATTAATCACCATACTGACTTACTCTTATTATTTGCCTTGCTATATGGGATGGTAAATCTGAGTGACGTACCCATAGTAGAGCGACGACGATCAAAACCTTGTTTGAGCCTTAGAATGGTATGACAATTTTCCCTTGTACAAGGCAGTTGTTGCTAATCGTTGGTTATACGGTGAGAATGAAGCCCAGACTCATTTCCTGCAGGAGAAACCCTAAATTGATGACCACCATGAGATATCGATAGTTGCTTAGTATTGGCGCCAGACCCGACAGCTAAGAAGACCCAGACACAGAAAAACCATACCAAGATGAAAGGACAGAATTATTGAGGAAAAGGTTATGCCACTACCGGAGGAGCCCAGAGAAGGAATTATTTTGAAGATCTGAAAAGATCAACACTTTCAACAATAAGGATGGAGTATATGAGTTTTTGGTGGAAACATAATGATGTTTCTAAGGGTGGTAGCACCCTAGACCCCCTGTGACGATCGATGGATTTTGAGAAGACCCCCGAACCTAACCTATTTCTTTCTAGCCTCTCCGAATCTCGAGGGCGAGATTCATTTTAAGGGTGGTAGGTTTGTAACATCCCAAAATTCTAAATTTTGAAATGTTATATTAAATAAATAGTTTGGATTGTGTGTTTGATTGTGGTGTGGTTGCTTGTGTGTAATTGAGTGAAATTTGAAACTTTTTGAAAGTTAAATGAGAGGGAATAAAATGACTTTCCCAAAAACTTTCACTTTGCTTTCCGTTCTCCATGAATTCAAATTAATTTCATCACAAAACCCTAGAGTGAAGATAATACGACTTCTTCCATTTAAATAAATGAAAAGGGTTTTTGAAAAGATTTGAATTCCATTTGGAACTATTTCAAATTTCAAAAACTTTATGCAACTCAATGATTTTCATGAAAGAAGATAAAATGACTTCTTCAAAACATTTGAAATATGAGTTGGAAGTTTCAAAGAATAAAATTTAGAGTCCCATTGAAATTATTCTCAAGTTGGAGTTATTTGGTTTTGATTCAAATTATTTTTCTCCAAAAATAAAATATATGGAAAATAGGTAAAATGATTCCCTATAGTTGGAAATTGGAGAAAATTGGTTTTGAAATCATTCTGGTATTTTTAAAATGATTTTTATGAGGTTTTATTGCACCAGAAGCACTCTTTGCTTTATTAATTTTTGTGGATTTTATTTGACTCTAGAAAAATGTTCATGTTGTAAAAAATCTTTTTCTGAAAATTTTGATATATTATATGCCTATAGTACATTTTATTTTGTATGGTTTTATTTTATTTTTCTGCAAAATTCTTTTAAAAAAAACTTCTTCCCCGAACTGGGTCGGCCCAGCCAACTGGGCCAGGCCACGGCCCAGCCAGCGCGCCTGCTCGTCCCCGAGCTCGGGACAGAGTCCCGAGCCCGAGCAATCCCGCCGCCGCCACCGGGCCGCGGCCGGACACCGCTGCCTCCTCCCTTGCCCCTCCCCCACGCCACCGCCTCCTCCTCCGCCTTTAAAAGGCGAGGACGCCGCTCCTCCCCTCCTTGCAAGATGTCGCCGCCGCCCTCTGCCACATCCGCCTCCGCATCCATCGCCGCCGCTGCCCCGCGCTGCACACCGCCGCCGCCCGCGCGTGGATCCGCCAGCCGCATAGCCGCCGCTGCCATCGCTCCACCCGCCGCCCGCAGCCGCTAGCCGGAGCCGCCGACGCTGCCGGACTCGCCGCCGTCCGCCCCACCGCCGTGTCGTCGGAAACCGCCGCCTGAACCGGTACAAAACCGCCCAGTCCGGTTTTTTTAGGGTTTAGGTTTACTTCAATTTATCTTTAAAAAACCGGTTTATTATTTAGTTTAGATTACTTAGGGAACGTTCACTAGTTTAGCTTCTTTAGCAAACAGTTGTCGTTCGTTAGCGTTCGGTAGCGAACGTTCGTTCAATAGATTTTTTCTTTTTATTTTTAATTTCGGCCAGGGACCTAGATGCAATTAGTTTATTTCCAGATTAGCCCCTGAGCTTCAAACTCTCACAACTTTTTGTTCGCTTATCCAAATCCAACAAAACCAACGCCCACTTCTGATATGGAGCAATTGTAACTCCATGTTGAGTCTGAGTAGTCACGTCTTAGTAGGGAAAAAATGGCTTTATGCAAAAATTAAACTTAGAGCCTCCACCAGCCAAATATGCATGTAGTCATAGCTATTTTCCTCATTGCTCTATGGTGTGAATTTGCTAGTACATTCAATGTACTGACCTATATGGCTGCAACGTCTCATGTTGCAGGAATCTTATGACGAGTAAGTGATACATTAGGGTTACGATTTCTACACTCAACTTTGCCGTTGGTGTTGATGGGAATCCACAACCTTGTTGTTAGTTCCGCTATTTGGATTAAGGTAATAGTATTTACATTACTTTATACATGTGATTTACCTCTGTTATAAATCCTCGAGTACTGTTTGTCAGCATACCGATCCAGGGATGACACTTAAGCACAGAGACTTGATCCATTCGGTTCGGGTCGCTACAACACCTTATATCAGAAGATTTTCATCGGGGGGCTACCAGGTGGCCCACGAGGCAGGGGGCGTGCCCTCCACCCTCGGAGACAGCGGGTGGCCCCCCTCTGGTGCTTCCTTCGCCCAATATTTTTAATATATTCCAAAACTAACTTTCGTGGAGTTTCAGGACTTTTGGAGTTGTGCAGAATAGGTCTCTAATATATGCTCCTTTCCCAACCCAGAATTCCAGCTGCCGGCATTCTCACTCTTCATGTAAACCTTGTAAAATAAGAGAGAAAAGGCATAAGTATTGTGCCATAATGTGTAATAACAGCCCATAATGCAATAAATATCGATATAAAAGCATGATGCAAAATGGACGTATCAACTCCCCCAAGCTTAGACCTCGCTTGTCCTCAAGCGGAAGCCGATATCGAAAAATATGTCCACGTGTTTAGAGATAGAGGTGTCGATAAAATAAAATACGGACATGAGGGCATCATGGCCATTCTTAGAATAGCAACATATATATATATATATATATATATATATATATATTGTCATATGATTTCTTATGCTAAAGTAACAATCTATTCAAAATGTAAAGTACGAATCAGAAACTTCATTGAAAAACTAGCAAACTATAATCTCAGTCATTGAAGCAATTGCAATTTATCATAACATCGGAAAGAATCAATATAAGAGCTTTTCAGCAAGTCCACATACTCAGCTATCATTTAGTCTTTAACAATTGCTAACACTCACGCAATACTTATGGGTATGAAGTTTTAATCGGACACATCGAAAGATAGTTGCTTATAGTTTTGCCTCCCAACCTTTTACCTCAAGGGTAATGTCAACAATAATGCTTTATGAAAACCCACATCCAATTGGATATATATATCAGGATCTTTCCAACACATAGTGCTTGCCAAAGGATAAAGTGTAAAAAGGAAAGGTGAAGATCACCATGACTCTTGTATAAGGTATAAGACAAAAATAAAAAAAATAGGCCCTTCGCAGAGGGAAGCAGAGGTTCTCATGTGCTTTTATGGTTGGATGCACGAAATCTTAATCCAAAAGAACGTCACTTTATATTGCCACTTGTGATAGGGACCTTTATTATGCAGTCCGTCGCTTTTATTTCTTCCATATCACAAGCTCGTATAAAGCTTATTTTCTCCACACTAATAGATCATACATATTTAGAGAGAAATTTTTATTGCTTGTAGCAATGACAGCTTACTTGAAGGATCTTACTCAATGCATAGGTAGATATGGTGGACTCTCATGGCAAAACCGGGTTTAAGGATATTTGGGAGCACAAGTAGTATCTCTACTTGGTGCAAAGAATTTGGCTAGCATGAGGGGGGAAGGCAAGCTCAACATGTTGGATGATCCATGACAATATAATTTATTTCGGATATAAGAAAACATAACCCATTACGTTGTCTTCCTTGTCCAACATAAACTTTTTAGCATGTCATATTTTAATGAGTGCTCACAATCATAAAAGATGTCCAAGATAGTATATTTATATGTGAAAACCTCTCTTTCTTTGTTACTTCCTATTAATTGCAACGATGACCAAAACTATGTTTGTCAGCTCTCAACAACTTTTATTTGTCATACTCTTTATATGTGAAGTCATTACTCAACATAAGATCAATATGATCTCTTTATTTCTTTTTATTCTTTCTCTCTTTTTTTCTTTCTTTTTGTTATTCCCTCAAGATCATAGCAAAATAACCAAGCCCTCGACTCAAGACTAATCTTTATTATATATAGCTCACGGACTCGATTACATAGATAAGGATCAACACAAAAACTAAAACCTAGATCATACTAAACTTTATTCTACTAGATCAAGATATAACCAAAAGGATCGAACTAAGAAAAACGGTAAAGATAGAAGTGTGATGGTGATACGATACCGGGGCACCTCCCCCAAGCTTGGAAGTTGTCAAGGGGAGTGCCCATACCCATGTGTTTATGTCTCTTTCTTCGGAGGTGGTGATGAAGGAGTTGTTGATGAAGTCGTGTCACACATCGAGCGTAGGATATTCTCCAATTTGTGAATAATGCCCTTGACTGCGGTGATGTATTCTTGCAACAAAATATTTTCACGAGTGAGATACTTGTTTTGCACCCGAACTATTTCAATCATCTTGAAAGCTTCTATTTCAGTAGGGGTAAGATGGTTATAGTAAGGTTGAAGGATGTCTTCTTCTTCTGCTGCCGGAGCTTGATCCTCCGTGGCCTTCTTGATCCTATCACCCTTGTTTATCTCCCCAAGTTCTTCTCTCTTCATATCTATCTTCATTAGCCAAGCATCGTCGCCCGCGTTGTTGGAGGAGGGGGACGACATGATGCCTGGCCTTGAAAACTCTGGCAGAAAACAGCTCGGAACAAAAACAGGAGATATTTGCGTGGTACGGTGGTCAAAACCTCCGGGAGATTATATAGTGAATTTTCACCGACCAAAAGAAGTATCGTGCAAGAAAACGGAGTCCGGAGGGCACACGAGGTGCCCACGAGGCAGGGGGCGTGCCTGATACGTCCATTTTGCATCATGCTTTTATATTGATATTTATTGCATTATGGGCTGTTATTACACATTATGTCACAATACTTATGCCTATTCTCTCTTATTTTACAAGGTTTACATAAGGAGGGAGAATGCCGGCAGCTGGAATCCTGGGCTGGAAAAGAAGCAAATATTAGAGACCTATTCTGCACAACTCCAAAAGCCCTGAAACTCCACGGTAGTTATTTTTGGAAATAATAAAAAATACTGAGCGGAAGAAATACCAGAGGGGGCCCACACCCTGGCCACGAGGGTGGGGGCGCGCCCTACCCCGCTGGGCGCGCCCCCTGCCTCGTGGGCCCCCTGTTGGCCCTCTGGTGCCCATCTTCTGCTATATGAAGTCTTTCGTTTGAAGAAAAATCATAAGCAAGCTTTCGGGACGAGACTCCGCCGCCACAAGGCGGAACCTTGGCGGAACCAATCTAGGGCTCCGGCAGAGCTGTTCTACCAGGGACACTTCCCTCCGGGAGGGGGAAATCATCGCCATCGTCATCACCAATGCTCCTCTCATCGGGAGGGGGCCAATCTCCATCAACATCTTCACCAGCACCATCTCTTCTCAAACCCTAGTTCATCTCTTGTATCCAATTCTTGTCTCTAAGTCTGGGACTGGTACCTGTAGGTTGCTAGTAGTGTTGATTACTCCTTGTAGTTGATGCTAGTTGGTTTATTTGGTGGAAGATCATATGTTCAGATCCTATATGCATATTAATACCCCTCTGATTATGAACATGAATATGCTTTGTGAGTAGTTACGTTTGTTCCTGAGGACATGGGAGAACTCTTGCTATTATTAGTCATGTGAATTTGGTATTCGTTCGATATTTTGATGAGATGTATGTTGTCTCTCCTCTAGTGGTGTTATGTGAACGTCGACTACATGACACTTCACCATTATTTGGGCCTAGAGGAAGGCATTGGGAAGTAATAAGTAGATGATGGGTTGCTAGAGTGACAGAAGCTTAAACCCTAGTTTATGCGTTGCTTCGTAAGGGGCTGATTTGGATCCATATGTTTCATGCTATGGTTAGGTTTACCTTAATACTTCTTTTGTAGTTGCGGATGCTTGCAATAGGGGTTAATCATAAGTGGGATGCTTGTCCAAGTGAGGACAACACCCAGGCACTGGTCCACCCACATATCAAATTATCAAAGTACTGAACGCGAATCATATGAACATGATGAAAACTAGCTTGCCGATAATTCCCATGTGTCCTCGGGAGCGCTTTCCTCTATATAAGAGTTTTCCCAGGCTTGTCCTTTGCTACAAAAAGGATTGGGCCACCTTGCTGCACTTTATTTACTTTTGTTACTTGTTGCTCGTTACAAATTACCTTATCACAAAACTATTTGTTACCTATAATTTCAGTGCTTGCAGAGAATACCTTGCTGAAAACCGCTTATCATTTCCTTCTGCTCCTCGTTGGGTTCGACACTCTTACCTATCGAAAGGACTACGATAGATCCCCTATACTTGTGGGTCATCAAGACTCTTTTCTGGTGCCGTTGCTGGGGAGTGAAGCGCCTTTGGTAGGTGGAATTTGGTAAGGAAAAAAAATTATATAGTGTGCTGAAATTTACTGTCACTTGTTACTATGGAAAGTAATCCTCTGAGGGGCTTGTTCGGGGTATCTTCACCCTGACCAGTAGAGCAAAGAGTTGCTCCTCAACCTACTGAACCTACTGAACCTACTGAAAATGAAAATGTCTACTTTGAAATTCCTTTGGGTATGATAGAAAAACTGCTAGCTAATCCTTTTGCAGGAGATGGAACATTACATCCTGATGAGCACCTAATATATGTGGATGAAGTTTGTGGATTATTTAAGCTTGCAGGTATTCCCGATGATGTTATCAAGAAGAAGGTCTTCCCTTTATCTTTGGAGGGAGATGCATTGACATGGTATAGGCTATGTGATGATATGGGATCATGGAACTACAAACGATTGAAATTGGAATTTCATCAGAAGTTTTATCCTATGCATCTTGTTCATCGTGATCGTAATTATATATATAATTTTTTGCCTCGCGAAGGAGAAAGCATCGCTCAAGCTTGGGGGAGGCTTAAATCAATGTTATATTCATGCCCCAATCATGAGCTCTCAAGAGAAATGATTATTCAAAAATTTTATGCTCGGCTTTCTGACAACAATCGCACCATGCTCGATACTTCTTGTGATGGCTCTTTTATGATGAAGACTGTTGAATTCAAATGGGATTTATTGTAAAGAATTAAACGCAACTCTGAAGATTGGGATCTCGATGAAGGTAAGGAGTCAGGTATGACACCTAAGTTTGATTGTGTTAAATCTTTTATGGATACCGATGTTTTCCGTAAATTTAGCACTAAATATGGACTTGACTCTAAGATAGTAGCTTCTTTCTGTGAATCTTTTGCTACTCATGTTGATCTCCCTAAGAAGAACTGGTTTAAATATCATCCTCCCATAGAAGTAAAAGTAGCTGCACCTATTAAAGTTGAAGAAAAGACTATCACTTATAATGATCCTATTATTCCTACTGCTTATGTTGAGAAACCACCTTTTCCTGTTAGGATAAAAGATCATGCTAAAGCTTCAACTGTGGTTCATAAAAGCAATATTAGAACCTATACACCTCCTGAGCAAGTTAAAGTTGAACCTAATATTGCTATTATTAAGGATCTCTTGGCTGATAATATTGATGGGCATGTTATTTATTTCTGTGATGAAACTGCTAGAATTGCTAAACCTTGTGCTAAAGATAAACATAGACCTGTGGTAGGCATGCCTGTTATTTCTGTTAAAATAGGAGATCATTGTTATCATGGCTTGTGTGATATGGGTGCTAGTGCTTTTGCAATACCTATTGACTTATACAAAGAAATTATGCATGATATTGCACCTGCTGAGTTAGAAGAAATTGATGTTACCATTAAGGTTGCCAATAGAGATACTATTTCACCAATGGGAATTGTTAGAGATGTTGAAGTCTTGTGTGGGAAAACTAAATATCCTGTTGATTTTCTTGTTCTTGGTTCCCCACAAGATAGCGTTTGTCCCATTATATTTGGTAGACCCTTCTTAAACACTGTTAATGCTAGGATAGACTGCGAAAAGGATGTTGTTACTATTGGTTTAGGTGATATGTCTCATGAGTTTAACTTTTCTAAATTTCGTAGACAACACTGTGAAGAGGAATTGCCTAGTAAAGATGAAATTATTGGTCTTGCTTCTATTGCAGTACCTCCTAGTGATCCTTTAGAACAATATTTGCTATACCATGAAAATGATATGTTTACGAATGAAAGAATGGAAATAGATGAAGTGTTCTTTAAACAGGGACCTATTCTGAAACACAACTTGCCTGTTGAAATCTTAGGGGATCCTCCTCCACCCAAGGGTGATCCCGTGTTTGAGCTTAAACCATTGCCTGATACTCTTAAATATGCCTATCTTGATGAAAAGAAGATATATCCTGTTATTATTAGTGCTAACCTTTCAGAGAAGGAGGAAGAAAAATTATTGAAAACCCAGAAGAAGCACCGTGCTACTATTGGATATACTCTTGATGATCTTAAGGGCATTTGTCCCACTCTATGTCAACATAAAATTAATTTGGAGAAAGATGCCAAACTAGTTATTGATCACCAACAACGTCTGAATCCCAAGATGAAAGAAGTGGTAAGAAAAGAAATACTAAAGCTCCTTGAGGCAGGTATAATTTATCCTGTTGCTGATAGCCAATGGGTAAGTCCTGTCCATTGTGTTCCTAAGAAGGGAGGTATTACTGTCGTTCCTAATGATAAAGATGAATTGATTCTGCAAAGAATTATTACAGGTTATAGGATGGTAATTGATTTCCGCAAATTAAATAAGGCTACTAAAAAAGATCATTACCCCTTACCTTTTATTGATCGAATGCTAGAAAGATTATCCAAACATACACATTTTTGCTTTCTAGATGGTTATTCTGGTTTCTCTCAAATACCTGTGTCAGCTGACGATCAAGCTAAGACCACTTTTACCTGCCCTTTCGGTACTTTTGCTTATAGACGTATGCCTTTTGGTTTATGTAATGCACCTGCTACATTTCAAAGATGCTTGATGGCTATATTCTCTGACTTCTGTGAAAAGATTTGTGAGGTTTTCATGGACGATTTCTCCGTTTATGGATCCTCTTTTGATGACTGCTTGAGAAACCTTGATCGAGTTTTGCAGAGATGTGAAGAAACTAATCTTGTCTTGAATTGGGAGAAGTGCCACTTTATGGTTAATGAAGGTATTGTCTTGGGGCATAAAATTTCTGAAAGGGGCATTGAAGTTGATAAAGCTAAAGTTGATGCTATTGAAAAGATGCCATGTCCTAAGGACATCAGAGGTATAAGAAGTTTCCTTGGTCATGCCGGCTTTTATAGGAGGTTCATTAAGGACTTCTCAAAAATTTCTCGGCCTCTGACTAATTTATTACAAAAAGATATACCATTTGTCTTTGATGATGATTGTGTAGAAGCATTTGAAATACTTAAGAAAGCATTGATCTCTGCACCTATTGTTCAGCCACCTGATTGGAATTTACCTTTTGAAATTATGTGTGATGCTAGTGATTATGCTGTAGGTGTTGTTCTAGGGCAAAGAGTTGATAAGAAATTAAATGTTATTCAATATGCTAGTAAAACTCTAGACAATGCCCAGAGAAATTATGCTACTACTGAAAAAGAATTCTTAGCAGTTGTATTTGCTTGTGATAAGTTCAGACCTTATATTGTTGATTCTAAAGTAACCATTCACACGGATCATGTTGCTATTAAATATCTTATGGAAAAGAAAGATGCTAAACCTATACTTATTAGATGGGTTCTCTTGCTAGAAGAATTTGATTTGCATATTATTGATAGAAAGGGAGCTGAGAACCCCGTTGCACACAACTTGTCTAGGTTAGAAAATGTTCTTGATGGCCCACTACCTATTGATGATAGCTTTCCTGATGAACAATTAAATGTCATAAATGCTTCACTGCTCCATGGTATGCTGATTATCCTAATTACATTGTTGCTAAATTTATACCACCTAGTTTCACATACCAGCAAAAGAAAATGTTTTTCTATGATTTAAGACATTACTTCTGGGATGACCCACATCTTTATAAAGAAGGAGTAGATGGTGTTATTAGGCGTTGTGTACCTGAGCATGAACAGGAACAGATCCTACGCAAGTGTCACTCCGAGGCTTATGGAGGACACCACGCTGGAGACCGAACTGCACATAAGGTATTGCAATCCGGTTTTTATTGGCCTACTCTCTTCAAGGATGCCCGTAAGTTTGTCTTATCTTGTGATGAATGTCAAAGAATTGGTAATATTAGTAGACGTCAGGAAATTCCTATGAATTATTCACTTGTTATTGGACCATTTGATGTTTGGGGCTTTGATTATATGGGACCGTTTCCTGCCTCTAATGGATATACACATATTTTAGTTGCTGTTGATTACGTTACTAAGAGGGTAGAAGCTATTCCAACTAGTAGTGTTGATCATAACACCTCTATTAAGATGCTTAAAGAAGTTATTTTTCCGAGGTTTGGAGTCCCTAGATATTTAATGACTGATGGTGGTTCACATTTTATTCATGGTGCTTTCTGTAAAATGCTTGCGAAGTATGATGTCAATCATAGAATTGCATCTCCTTATCACCCACAGTCTAGTGGTCAAGTAGAATTGAGTAATAGAGAACTCAAATTAATTTTGCAAAAGACTGTTAATAGATCTAGAAAGAATTGGTCCAAGAAACTTGATGATGCATTATGGGCCTATAGAACTGCATATAAAAATCCTATGGGTATGTCTTCGTATAAAATGGTTTATGGAAAAGCATGTCACTTACCTATCGAACTAGAACATAAGGCTTATTGGGCTATTAAAGAGCTCAATTATGATTTCAAACTTTTTTTTATTGGGAACTGTGGGGCAAACCCCCACAGCATATCAAAAACTTTATTAAACAAAGTAACAAAGATACAACAGCTGATTACAAGGAGTAATCTAGAAAAAGAAGCTAAACTAAAAGGAGAGGAGGGGGGCAAAAAAGCCTTACTACACCAAGCCTTAAGGGGGAAGGAAAGAGATCCACTTGAGAAGGTCATCCTTGTAGGCAGATTTAATCCTATATTGCAACAAGGAGATATCATGCCTAAAAGCAGCACGCCATTTATAAAATCTGGCCCTCTCATTTCTGAAAACCTTGGCATTTCGAATGATCCCAATGTTCCAACATGCAGTGAACACCACTTCAAAGAAAAAAGGCTTGTCAAAATCATTCCTAGCCTGAATAGCCACATCAGACATAGAGTTCCCTGCAGGCCAATCAATTTGCAGGTAGTTCCAGACACGAACACTGAAATTGCAGTTGAAGAAGAGATGATCCCTGGTCTCTCGAACCTGCAGGGGGCAGAGTCTACAATGCACACCATCCTCCATGTGCCAATGCCTTCTTTCCACCATATCCTTTGTATTCAGCCTGTCCATGATGAGCATCCAAGCAAACACCTTAATCTTGAGAGTACAGGATGATTTCCATATCCAACAGAGCAGAGGGTTAAAGGTTTCAGACTGGAATGTGTTGGTGTAAAACATCTTGGGTCTATACTGTTTGGAAGAGTTCTGCCAAAACCACACATCCTTAGAGCCAGATACTCTGCTATGAGAATCCATCATAGATTGAATCATGCCCAATTCTCCAAAAGCCTGAGTAGACAGTGGGAGATGAAAATGTTGTACAATATCCTGAGAACTGAAGAACTCCTTGACTGTAATCCATGGGTCCTTAACATAAGAAAATAACCTAGGAAATCTTGATTGAAGAAGAGAGACCTCATCACCAATATTCCAGTTATCTGACCAGAACAAAGCAGTGTCACCATCATTAACCTCAACCCAAGAACACTCTCTAAAACTCACATAACCTTGCAAATATCCTTCCACCAGAAAGAGCCACAAGTAGATGTTCCTTGAGGCACCCTTCCATGGTAGTAAGAGTCCCAAATGAGAGATACCCAAGGAATATCATTTTTATTGAGAAAGTTACTAGCATGTTTGAGGAGCAAGGCAACATTTTGAACCCCCAGATTAAGAATACCAAGACCACCCCTGTTTTTTGGCCTACAAACAAGCTCCCAAGCAGCAAGGGAGGGGGCAGGTTCATCTCTATTCTTTCTCCACAAACACTGCCTCTGAATTCTCTCTAACTGCTTGAGGATTCCAGCTGGAACAGCCAAACTGCACATAAAGAAGATGGGCATTGAAGACAGAGCAGAGTTCAAAAATTGAAGCCTCTCCCCTTGGTTGAGAAAAGAGGAACTAGCAGTCATTCTTCTCTACATACAGTCCACCAGAGGCATAAAGTCCACCATTTTCGGCCTTGTGGTTCCTACTGGCATCCCAAGATAAGTGAAAGGCATCTTTCCTATCTGGCAACCAAAAGCAGCAGCAAGATCATTCATGACAATAGGATCAACATTTATGGGGATGAGGAAAGATTTGTGGTAGTTGACATCAAGGCCAGTGGACTGAGCAAACACTTGAAGCATATCTTTCAAGGCCAGGAGCTAAATCCTGTCAGCAGGTAAGAGGATTAAAGTATCATCTGCATATTGGATCACAGGGTAATCCAGGTCATGACAAGGGATAGGCAGATGGAGAATTCCTCTTCTAAACATGTCATTGATGACAGATTGCAACAGATCAGCAGCAATAACAAAGAGAAGTGGAGAGACAGGATCACCGTGCCTGACCCCCTTTTTACAAACAAATTTTCTCCCAGGGACACCATTAAGAAGAACTGAGGAAGTACCAGTACCCAGCAGCTGCTTCATCCAGAGAATCCATTTCTCATTAAAACCTTTATGCCTAAGAATCTGAAAAAGAGCCTCATGTTCCAGAGAGTCAGAATCTGAAAAAGAGCCTCATGTTCCAGAGAGTCAAAAGCCTTTTCAAAATCTAATTTAAGGATTACAATTGGCCTCCTAGATTGGTGGCACTGATGCAAATACTCAAAGGTCCAGCCAATACAATCCTGGATTGTTCTGCTCTTAATAAAACCATATTGGTTCTTGTGAATGCACTTCAAGATCACCTCTTGAAACCTATTTGCTGCCATTTTAGAAAGAAACTTCAGGCCCATACTAGTGAGAGAAATAGGCCTATAATCTCCAACCTCTTCAGGTGCAAGCTTTTTAGGTACAAGAGTAATGAAGGAATCATTAATGTTATCTAAGATAGCACCACCCTCGTAGAATTCCTGAGCTAGCTCATAAAGATCCTGAGAAATTAGATGCCAACATTTTTTGAAAAACAGGCCATTAAAGCCATCAGGACCTGGAGCTTTATCCACAGGCATATGATGAACCACCTTGTCCATTTCATCTTTTTCAAAAGGTTTGGTGAGAATGTCAAGGCCTTCCACAGGGGTGATGAGAGCAGAGAGGTCAAAGCCATGACAATGCCTCTTGATGTGCCCATCCTATTTTTAAAATAATTCTAGATGATTCCTTCCATTTGAGCATGATCATTGATCACAGTACCATCAGGAAATTTGAGACTTGCAATAGAATTCCTCCTGTGCCTTTCAGTGGCCATGGCATGGAAAAACTTTGTATTTTCCCCTCCCACCTTAATGTATTTGATAGTACACCTTTTCTTCCAATAAAGGAATTGCAAATGTAGCAATTTTTCCAGGTGCACTTTGACAATTTTCCTGAAGTTAAGCTCCTGAATAAACAGAGGCCTCCACTCCTCCAAGTCATCCAGCAGCAAAATAACATGATTACATTTACCAATCAGGAGTTTCAACTTAGAAACATTCATTTGCCATCTTTTAAGGCACATTCTGAGAGACTTGAACTTATCAGCAATTCTAGCAGTTACGTGTGCCTTCCTAGAAGGCATTTTCCAAGACTTGGCAACACAATCCCTAAATCCTTCCAGCTCCAACCAATAGTTCTCAAACCTAAATAGATTTGACTTAGGGATAGATGTTTTGATTGTGACAACATAGGGGACATGATCAGATGCAGTCCTAGCAAGGGGGAGCACTTCAATCATAGGATAGACAGAGATCCAGTCTACTGAGGTGAAAAACCAGTCCAATTGCTCAAGAAGTGGGCTGTCTTGCATATTGGACCAAGTGAAAGCTCTTCCCTTGATGGGTAACTCAAGAAGGCCCAGATGCCCAATTATCTCATTAAAGATGAACATGTCATTTAGGTCCCCTCCAGGCAAATTTCTGTTATTTATGGACCTAATGAAACTAAAGTCTCCTAAAAGCAGCCAATTCTCATCAACAGGAATACTTAGGTTATATAGCCAATTGACAAAATTATCTCTAGCTTCACCCTGACAAAGGCCCATATACAGCAACCAAAGTCCATTTTTCATTGTTCTGTCTGGACACAAACTCAACAACTACAGCAAACTGCTGAATTTCAAGTAAAGTTCCAAGAAAAACAGAAGAGTTCCAGACCACAAGAATTCCCCCAGAGGCTCCCATTGCAGGAGAGCAAGCAAAGCTGTCAAATCTCTTAGGGCAGAAACTCTTAATTGACCTAGAGTCAAAAGATGAGCATTTGGTTTCCTACAAACAGGCGACAGCACACTGACTTTCATCGATTTCTTGCCTAACTGCTCTCTGCCTAGCCTCAGAATTTAAACCTCTGACATTCCAGCACAAAACATTCCAGTTTCTACAAAGGTTACTCATTAAAACATAAATTGAGAAGGTCCACCAAGCATACAGCACACAATGCTATATGAACAAAAGAGCACATAACAGTCTGACCCAGCACCATTACAACAAAGTTTGCATGACAAAGTGACCAACAAAAGGACAGCATAAGAGCAAATTTAAAGGCTTGCCAGACCCAATAGTAAAGGAGCACACTATTCATTTGCATTAGTGGCGGCAGCAAGAGGTGGATCCACCATAAGAGCATCCACAGTTAGGAGTTGAGCATCAATCTCCAGTTCCCTTCCAATTTCTTGCAGACGAGCAACAGGTGTAGCTGGTGGGATCTCCTCCTGGGCTGGGTCATCTGGCATCTCAGCAGTGAAAGGCTTTGCTCTGGGCTTCCTCCTTTTGGGCTGTATAGAAAGCTCCTGGAAAGTGGGCTTGAAACCATCACGTTGGGCCGAGCTCCTGGTGCATCTTCGAACAGATGTGTCCACAATGGGAGTGGGCGCCAACGTCTTGCGAGGCCTTCTAGCTTTAGGGGGTGCTGCAGTTGGAGAAGAAGAAAGCTGAATGTCTGAAACATCTTCAGAGAACAAAGCCCGAGCAACCGGCCTAATTGGCTCTTGGTCCCTCCAGGTCAGCATAGGTAAATCCATGTCTCTGAAGGCCAAGTCCCAACTCCTCTTAGATAAAACCACTGGCTCAATAGGCTGCAGAGCAATAGGTTTTGGAACATTGTAGACAACAGGAGCCTGCATAAGGTTTTCAAAAGTTCTTCTCCATATCATCTCAGGCGGCAAAGGAGGTCCAAAAGGAACAGCAGCAGGCAGTTCCACTTCAGGCACAATCAGAGGAGGCTGGTAAACCACAATAGCCCAGTTTCTAACATCATTAATGTCGTCATCCAAAAGAACATTATCAGCCTCAGGCAGTTCCTCATCGGATGAAACAACAGGAATAACATGATTCTGCTGGACAGCATCAGAACTGGGTTGTGCAGAATCATCGATCACCATAGATTCCTGGTCTTGTGGAACAGGCTGGTCCACTGGCTCATTCCAAGCACCCCAGTTGTTGTCTTCCACATTGACGGCAGGCTCTGGAGGAGGAGGAGGGACATCATTCCATCCCAAGGCTGGATACGGAGGCAAAAAGAACGGTGGCAATTCCGGGAACGGCACCCCAGGGACCGGATGCGGATTGCCATTGATGGGCATCCAGTCTTCATCTTGTGGCATCTGTTCAGCAAAATTCGCTCCCGAAATATACAGAGGAGCCGTCCAAGAGACCCTCGCGCCACCCCAAGCAGCATAATCCATGAAGACGACATCACGGGGCACGAGAACATCTTCAGGGAAAGAAGCAAAAACCAGAGACCGTACCAGATATGGATCATCACTAATCCAATGATGAAATTTGCCGAACGTGTTCACAGCAGCTCTGATACAATCAGTATTGCGAAGATCTAAAGGGATGCCCAAGAACATGCGTAAACCTTGATGGAAACCTTGGGCGCCCCTAAAAGACTCCCCCTCATCATGCTTCATGAAGCGAACAAAACGATCATTACCCAGCGGCTGCGGAGGGAGTTGAAGCAACTGGAACCGGACAGCAGCATCACGAAGCTCAATAAGACCTACAGAGCGAATCCAGGGCTGCACCGACCTGACTAAAACACCATGCCCTTGCAGCTACTGCACAACCTCTTCCCTAGCAGCACCTATCTGATCAGGCGGAGGGATCGGCATTACCTCAGCAAGCATAAACTCTTCATGGCGGCGCACAATTGGGGTGTGTGGCGTCACAAAGGTTCGCGGCACCCGGTCATCTCCACCGTCAACAATGTGGTGGCCAGCCGGGACATAGAGCAGGGGATCCAGATGGAAGTTGGCCATGGGAGCGGAGCACTCACACTCCGGCGACGCCGACTTCGAGTGCAGCGGCGGAGGTGTAGCAGACGGCGGAGACGAAGGAGTCTTGGGTCCAGGGCTGATGGGACTGGACGAGGAAGTAAATGTGGAAGTGCAAGGGAGGTCCAAGATTGGTAAATGCGACGTCAGAGAGATATTCTCGCTGGAGGCCTCGGAAGTTGCAACTTTAGCGGGTTTTGGTTGCCAAACCCAACCCAAGATCCGAGCGAATTTGTTGCAATCTTTTTTAACATTCCCGACACGGCAGCAAGAGAGGCACCAGAGTTTTGACGTGCAAGCAGAAGAAAAATGTCCCTTTGCCAAACAAATCTGACACGTGTGAACTTCCTCAACCATTCCAGAAATCAAATCATCAAGATCTTCTCTTGCCTGTTGCAAAGAAGGAATGTTAACAGGCCCAGGGGAGAGATCATGCTCAGCCCTATCCAGCGGCCCAAAACTCATGTGCTCCTCCCGGCCCGTGGCACACACCGAAGACGACCCAACATGGCCAGGTATGTCCACAATCAAAGAACCATGATTCCTGCCCGAGGATGGTGGCGCCCGATCAGCCGGAGATAGTAGATCTTGCACCGTGCCAAAAGATATCGAAGGCCTCGTCGACGTCCACCGGAGATTCACCGGCAAAGTGGGATGAATGACAACCCTCTCATGTGGAGGGATAGAATAACCCGCCTCTTCAGTAGTTTGAATACAATTTTCAGATGCAGGAAAACGATAACCACGACAAGCTGCGTAGTTTTGAAAAACTGCAAAAGAAGCTTTCTTGCTGACAGGATTAGCAGATTTGAACGAGGAGTTAGAAGGTCTCTTATGCATGGCCAACAAACCCAGAGCAACACGCCTTTTGGTAGGGCTAACAAGAACCCACTCGGCATCACATTCTAATTTCCAGATCTTAAACTCACGACCCCAATTTGGGCCACCGTTACCCCAAAGATGAAAGTAACATTTGAAATCATCACATGCAAACGATCTAAGACTTAGAATAATCATGGCTACTGCTTTGCAAGAGACTTGAAATCCAAATACCTTATCCTTGATCAAGAAAACCATGAACTCAATAGCCGAACCTCCGAGGGCTGCCTCAAGTGCCGCCGCCACTGAATCTTCATTCAGACGAAAATCATGACGCCCAAAGGAGACAACCATGGTGAAGATCTCCGATTCCTCCATGGGGTGCACAGAAAAACCAGCAGATTGGAAAACCTTATCTGCAAAAACCAAACCCTTGGAGAAGTCCAAGCCAAGGGTGGATCCATCATTGGAACCCATGAAAGATGGGTATGAGCGTGTAGATCACAACACGCCGAAGAGATCCGTTGGAGAGAAACTAGAAAAAGATGGCCAGTTGAGGAGATCGCCGGAGGTGGTGGGTGTCGCCAGGGAGGAGGTGGGTGGGAGCCATTTTTTTTCAATTATTATGATTTCAAACTTGCCGGTAAGAAGAGGTTATTTGACATTAGCTCACTTGATGAATGGAGAACCCAAGCCTATGAGAATGCCAAATTGTTTAAAGAAAAAGTTAAAAGATGGCATGACAAAAGGATACAAAAGTGTGAGTTTAATGTAGGTGATTATGTTTTGCTATATAGCTCTCGTTTAAGATTTTTTGCAGGAAAACTTCTCTCTAAATGGGAAGGTCCTTACGTTATCAAGGAGGTCTATCGTTCCAGTGCCATAAAAATCAACAACTTCGAAGGCACAAATCCGAAGGTGGTGAATGGTCAAAGAATCAAACATTATATCTCAGGTAATCCTATAAATGTTGAAACCAATGTTATTGAAACCGTAACCCCGGAGGAATACATAAGGAACACTTTCCAGAACGTTTCGGACTCCGAAAAGGAATAGGTATGTGGTACGGTAAGTAACACGACTCCAAAACAGTTCTAATGGCAATTTTTCTCCGTTTTGGAATATTTAGAAAAATAGAAAAATAAGAAGCAGTCCGGGAAGGACACGAGGGCTCCACGAGGGTGGAGGGCGCGCCCTACCCCCTGCCTCGTGGGCACCTCGTGTGCTCTCCGGACTCCGTTTTCTTGCACATTACGTATTTTGGTCGGTAAAAATTCATTATATAATCTCCCGAAGGTTTTGACCCCTGTATCACGCAATTGTCCTCTGTTCTTGTTTCGAGCTGTTTTCTGTCAGGGTTGTCAAGGCCAGGCATCATGTCGTCCCCCTCCTCCAACAATGGTGACAACGATGCTTGGCTTATGAAGATAGAGCTGAAGAGGTAAGAACCCATGGAGATCAACAAGGATGAAGGGATCAAGAAGGCCACGGAGGACCAAGTTCCGGCAACAGAAGACATCCTTCAACTTGATCACAATCTTCTTACCCCGACTGAGATCAAAGCTTTCAAGATGATTGAGTTAGCCCGTATACAAAACAAGTATCTCACACGTGAAAATATTTTGTTGAAGGAGCATATCGTCGCACTCAAGGGCATTATCCGCAAGTTGGAGGACCTCTTACGCTCGATGTGCGACTATCCATCATCACCTCCATCTTCTTCACCAACAAAAGAGAACTAATCACATGGGTATGGGCACTCCCCTTGGCAATTGCCAAGCTTGGGGGAGGTTCCCCGGTATCGTATCACCATCACATCTCTATCTTTACCGTTTTTCTTAGTTCGGTCCTTTTAGTAATATCTTGATCTAGTAGAATAAAGTTTTTGGTATGATCTAGTTTTGAGTTTTGCTTTATGATCCCTTTATGTAATCGAGTCCGTGAGCTATATAATAAAGATTAGTGTTGAGTCAAGGGCTTGATTATTTTGCCATGATCTTGAGTGAATAAAAGAAAAGAGAAAAGAATAAAAAGAAACAAAGAGATCATATTGATCTAATTGAGAGTAATGACTTCACATATAAAGAGTATGATGATTAAAATTTGTTGAGAGTTGACAAACATAGCTTTGGTCATCGTTGCAATTAATAGGAAGTAATAAAGAAAGAGAGGTTTCACATATATATATACTATCTTGGACATATTTTATGATTGTGAGCACTCATTAAAATATGACATGCTAAAGAGTTGATGTTGGACAAGGAAGACAATGTAATGGGTTATGTTTTCTTATATCTGAAATAAAGCATATTGTCATGGATCATCCAACATGTTGAGCTTGCTTTTCCCCCTCATGCTAGCCAAATTCTTTGCACCAAGTAGAGATACTACTTGTGCTTCCAAATACCCTTAAACCTAGTTTTTCCATGAGAGTCCACCATATCTACCTATGGATTGAGTAAGATCCTTCAAGTAAGTTGTCATCGGTGCAAGCAATAAAAATTGCTCTCTAAATATGTATGATTGATTGGTGTGGAGGAAGTAAGCTTTATACGATCTTGTGATGTGGAAGAAATAAAAGCAACGGACTGCATAATAAAGGTTCATATCACAAGTGGCAATATAAATTGACGTTCTTTCGCATTAAGATTTTGTGCATCCAACCCTGAAAGCGCATGACAACCTCTGCTTCCCTCTGCGAAGGGCCTATCTTTTATTATTATCTTCTACCTTATGCAAGAGTCATGGTGATCTTCACCTTTCCTTTTTACATTTTATCCTTTGGCAAGCACAGTGTGTTGGAAAGATCTTGATATATATATATCTAATTGGATGTAAGTTAGCATGAACTATTATTGTTGACATTACCCTTGAGGTAAAAGGTTGGGAGGCGAAACTATAAGCCCCTATCTTTGTCTGTGTCCGATTAAAACTCCGTAACCACAAGTATTGCGTGAGTGTTAGCAATTGTGAAAGACTAAATGATAGTTGAGTATGTGGACTTGCTGAAAAGCTCTGACATAGACTCTTTCCGATGTTATGATAAATTGCAATTGCTTCAATGACTGAGATTATAGTTTGTTAGTTCTCAATAAAGTTTTTGATTCATACTTTGCATTGTGAATAGATTATTACTTGAGCATAAGAAATCATATGACACTATCCATATATGTTGCTGTTATAAGAATGATCATGATGCCCTCATGTCTGTATTTTATTTTACCGACACCTCTACCTCTAAACATGTGGACATATTTATCGTTATCGGCTTCCGCTTGAGGACAAGCGAGGTCTAAGCTTGGGGGAGTTGATACGTCCATTTTGCATCATGCTTTTATATTAATATTTATTGCATTATGGGCTGTTATTACACATTATGTCACAATACTTATGCCTATTCTCTCTTATTTTACAAGGTTTACATAAGGAGGGAGCATGCCAGCAGCTGGAATTCTGGGATGGAAAAGAAGCAAATATTAGAGACCTGTTTTGCACAACTCCAAAAGCCCTGAAACTCCACGGAAGTTATTTTTGGAAATAATAAAAATACTGAGTGGAAGAAATACCAGAGGGGGCCCACACCCTGGCCACGAGGGTGGGGGCGCGCCCTACCCCCCTGGGCGCGCCCGCCTGCCTCGTGGGCCCCCTGTTGGCCCTCCGATGCCCATCTTCTGTTATATGAAGTCTTTCGTCCGAAGAAAAATCATAAGCAAGCTTTCGGGATGAGACTCCGCCGCCATGAGGCAGAACCTTGGCGGAACCAATCTAGGGCTCCGGCAGAGCTGTTCTGCCGGGGACACTTCCCTCCGGGAGGGGGAAATCATCGCCATCGTCATCACCAACGCTCCTCTCATCGGGAGGGGGCCAATCTCCATCAACATCTTCACCAGCACCATCTCTTCTCAAACCCTAGTTCATCTCTTGTATCCAATTCATGTCTCTATGTCTGGGATTGGTACCTGTAGGTTGCTAGTAGTGTTGATTACTCCTTGTAGTTGATGCTAGTTGGTTTATTTGGTGGAAGATCATATGTTCAGATCCTATATGCATATTAATACCCCTCTGATTATGAACATGAATATGCTTTGTGAGTAGTTACGTTTGTTCCTGAGGACATGGGAGAACTCTTGCTATTATTAGTCATGTGAATTTGGTATTCGTTCGATATTTTGATGAGATGTATGTTGTCTCTCCTCTAGTGGTGTTATGTGAACGCCGACTACATGACACTTCACCATTATTTGGGCCTAGAGGAAGGCATTGGGAAGTAATAAGTAGATGATGGGTTGCTAGAGTGACAGAAGCTTAAACCCTAGTTTATGCGTTGCTTCGTAAGGGGCTGATTTGGATCCATATGTTTCATGCTATGGTAGGTTTACCTTAATACTTCTTTTGTAGTTGCGGATGCTTGCAATAGGGGTTAATCATAAGTGGGATGCTTGTCCAAGTAAGGACAGCACCCAGGCACCGGTCCACCCACATATCAAATTATCAAAGTACCGAACGCGAACCATATGAACATGATGAAAACTAGCTTGACGATAGTTCCCATGTGTCCTCGGGAGCGCTTTCCTCTATATAAGAGTTTGTCCAGGCTTGTCCTTTGCTACAAAAAGGATTGGGCCACCTTGCTGCACTTTATTTACTTTTGTTACTTGTTGCTCGTTACAAATTATCTTATCACAAAACTATCTGTTACCTATAATTTCAGTGCTTGCAGAGAATACCTTGCTGAAAACCGCTTATCATTTCCTTCTGCTCCTCGTTGGGTTCGACAGTCTTACTTATCGAAAGGACTATGATAGATCCCCTATACTTGTGGGTCATCAGCGCCCTCCACCCTCGTGGATTCCTCGTGTCCCTTTTGGACTACTTCTTATTTTCCTATTTTCTTAAATATTCCAAAACGGAGAAAAATTGCTATTAGAACTGTTTTGGAGTCGGTTTACTTACCGTACCACATACCTATTCCTTTTCGGAGTCTGAAACATTCTGGAAAGTGTCCCTTATGTACTCCTCTGGGGTTACAGTATCAATACATTGGTTTCAACATTTATGGGATTACTTGAGATATAATGTTTGATTCTTTGACCGTTCACCACCTTCGGATTTGTTCCTTCGAAATTGTTGATTTTTATTGCACCGGAACGATAGACCTCCTTGATAATGTAAGGACCTTCCCATTTAGAGAGGAGTTTTCCTGCAAGAAATCTTAAATGTGAGTTGTATAACAAAACATAATCACCTACATTAAACTCACGCTTTTCTATCCTTTTGTCATGCCATCTTTTAACTTTTTCTTTAAATAGTTTGACATTTTCATGGGCATTTCTTGACGTCTACTAATATTACCAACTCTTTGACATTCATCACAAGACAAGACAAACTTACGGGCATCTTTGAAAAGAGTAGGCCAATAAAAACCAGATTGTAATACCTTATGTGCAGTTCTATCTCCAGCGTGGTGTCCTCCATAAGCCTCGGAGTGACACTTGCGTAGGATCTGTTCCTGTTCATGCTCAGGTACACAACGTCTAATAACACCATCTACTCCTTCTATATAAAGGTGCGGGTCATCCCAGAAGTAATGTCTTAAATCATAGAAAAACTTTTTCTTTTGCTGGTATGTGAAACTAGGTGGTATAAATTTAGCAACAATGTAATTAGCATAATCAGCATACCATGGAGCAGTACGAGAAGCATTTATGACAGCTAATTGTTCATCAGGAAAGCTATCATCAATAGGTAGTGGGTCATCGAGAACTTTCTCTAACCTCGATAAGTTGTCTGCAACGGGGTTCTCAGCTCCCTTTCTATCAACAATATGCAAATCAAATTCTTGTAGCAAGAGAACCCATCTAATAAGTCTAGGTTTAGCATCTTTCTTTTCCATAAGATATTTAATAGCAGCATGATCAGTGTGAACAGTTACTTTAGAATCAACAATATAAGGTCTGAACTTATCACAAGCAAATACATTGCTAGCATATTGGATAACATTTAATTTCTTGTCAACTCTTTGTCCTAAACAACACCTACAGCATAATCACTAGCATCACACATAATTTCAAAGGGTAAATTCCAATCAGGTGGCTGAACAAATAGGTGAAAAGATCAAGGCTTTCTTAAGTATTTCAAATGCTTCTACACAATCATCATCAAAGACAAAAGGAACATCTTTTTGTAAGAGATTAGTCAGAGCCTAGAAATTTTTGAGAAGTCTTTAATGAACCTCCTATAGAAACCGGCATGACAAAGGAAACTTCTTATACCTTTGATGTCCTTAGGACACGACATCTTTTCAATAGCATCAACTTTAGCTTTATCAACTTCAATACCTCTTTCAGAAATTTTATGCCCCAAGACAATACCTTCATTAACCATAAAGTGGCACTTCTCCATTTTCAAGACAAAATTAGTTTCATCACATATCTGCAAAACTCGATCAAGGTTGCTCAAGCAATCATCAAAATAAGTTCCATACGCGGAGAAATCATCCATGAAAACCTCAACAATCTTTTCACAAAAGTCAGAGAATATAGCAGTCATACATCTTTGAACGGTAGCAGGTGCATTACATAAATCAGAAGTCATACGTCTATAAGCAAAGGTACCGAAAGGGCAAGTAAAACTGGTCTTTTCCTGATCCTCTTTTGACACATGTATTTGAGAGAAACCAGAATAACCGTCTAGAAAGCAAAAATGTGAATGTTTGGATAATCTTTCTAGCATTTGATCAATAAAAGGTAAAGGTATGATCCTTTCTAGTAGCTTTATTTAATTTGCAGAAGTCAATTACCATTCTATAACCTATAACAATTCTTTGTGGGATCAATTCGTCTTTATCATTTGGAACAACAGTAATACCTCCCTTCTTAGCGACACAATGGACAGGACTTACCCACTGACTATCAGCAACGGGATAAATTATACCTGCCTCCAGAAGCTTTAGTATTTCATTTCTTACCGATTCTTTCATCTTAGGATTTAACCGTCGTTGGTGATCAACAACCGGTTTAGCGTCTTTCTCCAATTTTATTTTGTGCTGGCATAGAGTGGGACTAATGCCCTTAAGATCATCAAGAGTATATCCAATAGCAGCACAGTGCTGCTTCAGAGTTTTCAATAATTTCTCTTCTTCCTGCTCTGAAAGGTTAGCACTAATAATAACAGGATATATCTTCTTTTCATCAAGATAAGCATATTTAAGAGTATCAGGTAATGGTTTAAGCTCAAACACGGGATCATCCTTGGATGGAGGAGGATCCCCTAAAATTTCAACATGCAAGTTGTGTTTCAAAATAGATCCCTATTTAAAGAATACTTCATCTATTTCCCTTCTTTCATTCATAAACATATCATTTTCATGGTCTAGCAAATATTGTTCACATTGATATCTTCGTGAGCAACCAAGTTGGATGCACACCCACTTAGTGTCTTTTGTTGAGCTTTCATACATTTATAGCTCTAGTGCATCCGTTGCATGGCAATCCGTACTCACTCACATTGATATCTATTGATGGGCATCTCCATAGCCCATTAATATGCCTAGTTGGTGTGAGACCATCTTCCTCTTTTTTGTATTCTCCACAACCACCATTCTATTCCACCTATAGTGTTATGTCCATGGCTCGCACTCATGTATTGCGTGAAAGTTGGAAAAGTTTGAGAATACTAAAGTATGATACAATTGCTTGGCTTGTCATCGGGGTTGTGCATGATTTGAACATTTTGTGTGACGAAGATGGAGCATAGCCAAACTATATGATTTTGTAGGGATGAACTTTCTTTGGCCATGTTATTTTGAGAAGACATGATTACTTTGTTAGTATGCTTGAAGTATTATTATTTTTATTTCAATATTAAACTTTTTTATTGAATCTTTCGGATCTGAACATTCATGCCACAATAAAGAAAATTACATTGATAATTATGTTAGGTAGCATTCCACATCAAAAATTCTGTTTTTATCATTTACCTACTCAAGGACGAGCAGGAATTAAGCTTGGGGATGCTTGATACGTCTCCAACGTATCTATAATTTTTTATTGTTCCATGCTATTATATTATCTGTTTTGGATGTTTAATGGGCTTTAATATGCTCTTTTATATTATTTTCGGGACTAACCTATTAACCGGAGGCCTAGTGCCAGTTTCTGTTTTTTTTGCCTATTTTAGTGTTTCGCAGAAAAGGAATATCAAACGGAATCCAAACGGAATGAAACCTTCGCGATGATCTTTCTTGGACCGAAAGCAATCCAAAAGACTTGGATTTGAAGTCTGGGACGCCACGAGGCGGCCACGAGGCAGGAGGGCGCGCCCCCACCCTCGTGGGCCCCTCATAGCTCCACCGATGTACTTCTTTCGCCTATATATACTCTCATACCCTAGATCGATCAGGGGGAGCCACGAAACCACTTCTCCACCGCCGCAACCTTCTGTACCCGTGAGATCCCATCTTGGGGCCTTTTCCGGTGATCTGCCGGAGGGGGAATCGATGACGGAGGGCTTCTACATCAACACCATTGCCTGTCCGATGAAGCGTGAGTAGTTTACCACAGACCTTCGGGTCCATAGTTATTAGCTAGATGGCTTCTTCTCTCTCTTTGGATCTCAATACAAAGTTCTCCTCGATGTTCTTGGAGATCTATTCGATGTAATACTCTTTTGCGGTGTGTTTGCCGAGATCCGATGAATTGTGGATTTATGAACAAGATTATCTATGAATATTATTTGTCTCTTCTCTGAATTCTTATATGCATGATTTGATATCTTTGCAAGTCTCTTCGAATTATCGGTTTGGTTTGGCCTACTAGATTGATCTTTCTTGCAATGGGAGAAGTGCTTAGCTTTGGGTTCAATCTTGCGGTGTCCTTTCCCAGTGACAGCAGGGGCAGCAAGGCATGTATTCTTTTGTTGCCATCAAGGATAAAAATATGGGTTTATATCATATTGCTTGAGTTTATCCCTCTACATCATGTCATCTTGCCTAATGTGTTATTCTGTTCTTATGAACTTAATACTCTAGATGCATGCTGGATAGCGGTCGATGTGTGGAGTAATAGTAGTAGATGCAGAATCGTTCCGGTCTACTTGTCATGGACGTGATGCCTATATTCATGATCATTGCCTTAGATATCTTCATAACTATGCACTTTTCTATCAATTGCTCGGCAGTAATTTGTTCACCCACCGTAATACATGCTATCTTGAGAGAAGCCACTAGTGAAACCTATGCCCCCCGGTTCTCTTTCTTATTATATTCCATCTTTTTTATTTACATCGCATCTCGTTTACTATTTTGCAATCTTTAGTTTCCAATCTATACAACAAAAATACCAAAAATATTTACTTTACTATCTTTATTAGATCTCACTTTTGCGAGTGACCGTGAAGGGATTGACAACCCCTTTATCGCGTTGGTCGCAAGGTTCTTGATTGTTTGTGCAGGTACTAGGTGACTTGTGCGTTGTCTCCTACTGGATTGATACTTTGGTTCTCAAAAAACTAAGGGAAATACTTACGCTACTTTGCTGCATCACCCTTTCCTCTTCAAGGGAAAACCAACGCACGCTCAAAAGGTAGCAAGAAGGATTTCTGGCGCCGTTGCCGAGGAGGTTTACGCCAAGTCAAGTCAAGATTTGATCTCCCGTCAACTTGCCGATTTCTGGCGCCGTTGCCGGGGAGATCTACGCCAAGTCAAGATATACCAAGTACCGATCATAAACTCTTCTCCCTCGCATTACATTATTTGCCATTTGCCTCTCATTTTCCTCTCCCCCACTTCTAAAACGTTTTTCGAAAACCTTTGCCTATTTCTTTGCCCCTCTTCCGTTCGTCCTTCTGTTTGCTCGTGTTACCATGTGCCTTCTATTTGCTTGCATCTTCGCTTGCTAAAAATCTATTGTTATGGATCCTCATCCTCTTTCTAATCTTTTTAAAAGATCCAATTATTATGAACCAATTGCTAGTGAGTTTCGTGCACTAGATTATCTTTATGAGGTTTTGCTTGAAATTCGTGAATCTGAAAATTGTGATGAAGTGTTGAAAGAAGAAACTTATGAAGTGATTCACAATAGCTCCTTGAATGAAAAGCATGATTGCAATGATATTATTATAAATTCTATTAATGTCAATTGTGTTAATGATATGCAAAACCCTAAGCTTGGGGATGCTAGTTTTGCTATGTCCACAACTTGTTGCAAGGATCATGATTGGGGTGATTCTTCTTATGATCTTGAAAATTTATTTAGGTCTCATGATGAATATGAGATTGATAATAATGTTTGCAATAATCTTGAAAGTGGGTTTGGAAGAGTGTCAACTTTATAACCCACATATTTGGAGAATGTTCAATCTTATGAAGTTTTTGATAAAAGTGGGTTTGGAGAGGTCATGACTTTAGTTAATGTTAATCCCACTATTTTGGAAGAGTGTCAACTTTGCATACATGTGGATCGTGTTAAGAATATGTTTTGTGATAGCTATATTGTTGAATTTGTTTATGATCCTAAATGTAATTATTATGAGAGAGGAAAATATGGTTGTAGAAATTTTCATGTTACTAAATTACCTCTCGTTATGTTGAGATTGCTATTGTTTCTTTCCGCTTCCTTGCATATGCTAGTTTTTTCTTACCTTGATAATTTGTTTGCCTATAAGAGCCTATGCATAGGAAGCATGTTAGACTTAGATGTGTTTGTCACGTGTTTTAAGATGCTCTCTTTGTGCTTCAAATCTTGTCTTTCATGTGAGCATCATTGAAATTATCACTGCCTAGCTAGGGGCGTTAAACGATAGCGCTTGTTCGGAGGCAACCCAATTTTATTTTTGTTCCTTGCTTTTTGATCCTGTTTAGTAATAAATAATTCATCTATCCTCTGTTTAGATGTGCTTTTATGTTTTAATTAGTGTTTGTGCCAAGTGGAACCTTTGGGAAGACTTGGGTGAAGTCTTTGCGATCTAGCTGTAAAAAACAGAAACTTTTGCGCTCACGAGATTAGATGCCATTTTTAATGGAGAGTGCTTTTAGGTTGATTCTTTTTGCATATGATTAATAGAAAAATTCCTCACGTCCACCAATTTATTTCAGAATTTTTGGAGTTCCATAAGTATTCGATTAAGTCAGATTACTACAGACTGTTCTGTTTTTGACAGATTCTGTTTTTCTCGTGTTATTTGCTTATTTTGATGAATCTATGAGTAGTATCGGGGGGTCTGAACCATAGAGAAGTTGGAATACAGTAGGTTTAACACCAATATAAATAAATAATGAGTTCATTACAGTACCTTAAAGTCGTGGTTTATTTTCTTATACTAACGGAGCTCATGAGATTTTCTGTTGAAGTTTTGTGTTGTGAAGTTTTCAAGTTTTTTGGTAAAGATTTGATGGATTTTGGAATAAGGAGTGGCAAGAGCCTAAGCTTGGGGATGCCCAAGGCACCCCAAGGTAAAATTCAAGGACAACCAAAAGCCTAAGCTTGGGGATGCCCCAGAAGGCATCCCCTCTTTCGCCTTCGTCTATCGGTAACTTTACTTGATGCTATATTTTTATTCACCACATGATATGTGTTTTGCCTGGAGCATCTTGTATGATTTGAGTCTTTGATTTTTAGTTTACCAAAATCATACTTGCTGTACACACCTTTTGGGAGAGACACGCATGAATCAGAATTTATTAGAATACTCTATGTGCTTCACTTATATCTTTTGAGCTAGATAATTTTGCTCTAGTGCTTAACTGATATCTTTTTAGAGCACGGTGGTGGTTTTATTTTATAGAAATTATTGATCTCCCATGCTTCACTTATATTATTTTGAGAGTCTTTTAGAACAGCATGGTAATTTGCTTTGGCTATAAAACTAGTCCTAATATGATGGGCATCCAAGATGGGTATAATAAAAACTTTCATAAAATTGCGTTGAATACTATGAGAAGTTTGATGCTTGATGATTGTTTTGAGACATGAGGATGGTGATATTAGATTCATGCTAGTAGATTAATTGTGAATTTGAGAAATACTTTTGTTGAGGTTTGCAAGTCCCGTAGCATGCACATATGGTAACCGTTGTGTAACAAATTTGAAGCATGAGGTGTTTCTTTGATTGTCTTCCTTATGAGTGGCGGTCGGGGACGAGCGATGGTCTTTTCCTACCAATCTATCCCCCTAGGAGCATGCGCGTAGTGCTTGGTTTTGATGACTTGTAGATTTTTGCAATAAGTATGTGAGTTCTTTATGACTAATGTTGAGTCCATGGATTATACGCACTCTCACCCTTCCACCATTGCTAGCCTCTCTAGTACCGCACAACTTTCGCCGGTACCATAAACCCACCATTTACCTTTCTCAAAACAGCCACCAACCTACCTATTATGGCATTTCCATAGCCATTTCGAGATATATTGCCATGCAACTTTCCACCGTCCCGTTTATTATGACACGCTTCATCATTGTCATATTGCTTTGCATGATCATGTAGTTGACATCGTATTTGTGGCAAAGCCACCACTCATAACTTTTTCATACATGTCACTCTAGATTCATTGCACATCCCGGTACACCGCCGGAGGCACTCATATAGATTCGTATTTTGTTCTAAGTATCGAGTTGTAATCCTTGAGTTGTAAATAAATAGAAGTGTGTTGATCATCATTATTAGAGCATTGTCCCGTGTGAAGAAAAAAAGAGAGTCCAAGGAAGCCAATGAAAAAAAGAGTGGCCAAAGAAGCCAAACAAAAAAAGTGAGAGAAAAGAGAGAAGGAACAATGCGACTATCTTTTTTCCACACTTGTGCTTCAAAGTAGCACCATGATCTTCATGATAGAGAGTCTCTTATTTTTTCACTTTCATATACTAGTGGGAATTTTTCATTATAGAACTTGGCTTGTATATTCCAACGATGGGCTTCCTCAAAATGCCCTAGGTCTTCCTGAGCAAGCAAGTTGGATGCACACCCACTTAGTTTCTTTTGTTGAGCTTTCATACATTTATAACTCTAGTGCATCTGTTGCATGGCAATCCCTACTCACTCACATTCATAACTATTGATGGGCATCTCCATAGCCCATTAATACGCCTAGTTGGTGTGAGACCATCTTCCTCTTTTTTGTCTTCTCCACAACCACCATTCTATTCCACCTATAGTGTTATGTCCATGGCTCGCGCTCATGTATTGCGTGAAAGTTGAAAAAGTTTGAGAATATTAAAGGATGAAACAATTGCTTGGCTTGTCATCGGGGTTGTGCATGATTTGAACATTTTGTGTGACGAAGATGGAGCATAGCCAAATTATATGATTTTGTAGGGATGAACTTTCTTTGGCCATGTTATTTTGAGAAGACATGATTACTTTGTTAGTATGCTTGAAGTATTATTATTTTTATGTCAATATTAAACTTTCATCTTGAATCTTCCGGATCTGAACATTCATGCCACAATAAAGAAAATTACATTGATAATTATGTTAGGTAGCATTCCACATCAAAAATTCTGTTTTTATCATTTACCTACTCGAGGAACAATAGGAATAAGCTTGGGGATGCTTGATACGTCTCCAACGTATATATAAGTTTTGATTGTTCCATGCTATTATATTATATGTTTTGGATGTTTAATGGGCTTTAATATGCTCTTTTATATTATTTTTGGGACTAACCTATTAACCGGAGGCCCAGTGCCAGTTTCTGTTATTTTTTTGCCTATTTTAGTGTTTCGCGGAAAAGGAATATCAAACGGAATCCAAACGGAATGAAACCTTCGCGATGATCTTTCTTGGACCGAAAGCAATCCAGAAGACTTGGAGTTGAAGTCTGGAATGCCACGAGGCGGCCACGAGGCAGGAGGGTGCGCCCCCCCACCCTCGTGGGCCCCTCGTAGCTCCACCGATGTACTTCTTTTGCCTATATATACTCTTATACCCTAGATCGATCAGGGGGAGCCACAAAACCACTTTTCCACCGCCGCAACCTTCTGTACCCGTGAGATCCCATCTTGGGGCCTTTTCCGGCGATTTGCCAGAGGGGAATCGATCATGGAGGGCTTCTACATCAACACCATTGCCTGTCCGATGAAGCGTGAGTAGTTTACCACAGACCTTCGGGTCCATAGTTATTAGCTATATGGCTTCTTCTCTCTCTTTCATTCTCAATACAAAGTTCTCCTCGATGTTCTTGGAGATCTATTCGATGTAATACTCTTTTGCGGTGTGTTTGCCGAGATCCGATGAATTGTGGATTTATAAACAAGATTATCTATGAATATTATTTGGTTCTTCTCTGAATTCTTATATGCATGATTTGATATATTTGCAAGTCTCTTCGAATTATCGGTTTAGTTTGGCCTACTAGATTGATCTTTCTGGCAATGGGAGAAGTGCTTAGTTTTGGGTTCAATCTTGTGGTGTCCTTTCCCAGTGACAGTAGGGGCAGCAAGGCACATATTGTATTGTTGCCATCGAGGATAAAAAGATGGGGTTTATATCATATTGCTTGAGTTTATCCCTCTACATCATGTCATCTTGCTTAATGCGTTACTCTGTTCTTATGAACTTAATACTCTAGATGCATGCTGGATAGCGGTCGATGTGTGGAGTAATAGTAGTAGATGCAGAATCGTTTCGGTCTAGTTGACACGGACTTGATGCCTATATTCATGATCATTGCCTTAGATATCTTCATAACTATGCGCTTTTCTATCAATTGCTCGGCAGTAATTTGTTCACCCACCGTAATACATGCTATCTTGAGAGAAGCCACTAGTGAAACCTATGGCCCCTGGGTCTCTTTCTTATTATATTGCATCTCTTTTATTTACATCGCATCTCATTTACTATTTTGCAATCTTTATTTTCCAATCTATACAATAAAAAGACCAAATATATTTACTTTACTGTCTTTATTAGATCTCACTTTTGCGAGTGACCGTGAAGGGATTGACAACCCCTTTATCGCGTTGGTTGCAAGGTTCTTTATTTTTTGTGCAGGTACTAGGTGACTTGTGCGTTGTCTCCTACTGGATTGATACCTTGGTTCTCAAAAACTGAGGGAAATACTTACGCTACTTTGCTACATCACCCTTTCCTCTTCAAGGGAAAACCAACGCATGCTCAAGAGGTAGCAGTGCTTCTACTGCAAAGGGAATGGTCACTGGAAGCGGAACTACCCGAAATACTGGGCGGATAAGAAGGATGGCAAAGTGAACAAAGGTATATTTGATATACATGTTATTGATGTGTACTTTACTAGTGTTCATAGTAACCCCAGGGTATTTGATACCGGTTCAGTTGCTAAGATTAGTAACTCGAAACGGGAATTGCAGAATTAACAGAGACTAGTTAAGGACGAGGTGACGATGTGTGTTGGAGGTAATTCCATGGTTGATACGATCAAGATCGCACACTCTCTCTACCTTCGGGATTAGTGTTGGACCTAAATAAATGTTATTTGGTGTTTGTGTTGAGCATGAATATGATTGGATCATGTTTATTGTGATACGGTTATTCATTTAAGTCAGAGAATAATTGTTGTTCTGTTTACATGAATAAAACCTTCTATGGTCATACACCTAATGTAAATGGTTTGTTCAATCTCGATCGTAGTGATACTATCGGATTTCGGGTTCCGCGGACCCTCGAGAGGTTCGAACTTTGGGGTGCGTGCAAAGAACTCAACCTCCCCAGTCTACCTACTCGCCAATCTCACGGCCTAGCTCGATGAACTGGAAGGAAATGGGACACATCAGTTTACCCAGGTTCGGGCCACCTTGCGGTGTAAAACCCTACTCCTACTTTGTGGTGGATTGGCCTCGAGGGGCTGAGGATGAACTAGTACAATGGGAGAACAACCTCAGGAGGAGGAGTGTTCTTGTGCTCGAGTAAGTTGGTGAGTGTGAGGATGGAATGGATCCGATCCGGTCCCTCTCCTATGGTAGTGGCTAGGTCCTATTTATAGTGGCCTTGGTCCTCTTCCCAAATGAAGGCGGGAAGGGATCCCACAATGGAAAAATTCGAAGGGAGACAACCAGTACATGCTATCCTGACAAAACTAGTCTTCGCCTGCGAAAGCCTCTGGTCGTGACACCGCGGTGGGCTCGGCGATGACCTCCGTCCTGCCGTCTTGGCGGTCTTGGTCTTGTTGCACCGGAATGGAAACCTTTGGCTGATTTCTCGGGACTCCGCGCCTGCGCTTGCCTCTTTAGCACCGAAGAGGAAACTGGTACACTGCGCCCGCTGGCGCCCGCCTGGCCTTGGTCGTCATGGCTCACGTCATTCGAACCTCACAAAGGTGGGGCTTGCATAGGAATCTCCGCTTCTCAGGAGCCAGGCTGAGGAGGCCAGTCCTCGTGGAGGTCTTGGGGTCATCCGCCTCGCGAGGCTTGGCCCCTCGCGAGGGTCTTGAGTTGTCGATGCTAAAGCTGGGCCATACCAGGCCATCGATGGAGCCACTGAAGGAAATATGCCCTAGAGGCAATAATAAAGTTGTTATTTATATTTCCTTATATCATGATAAATGTTTATTATTCATGCTAGAATTGTATTAACCGGAAACTTGATACATGGGTGAATACATAGACAAAACAAAGTGTCCCTAGTATGCCTCTACTTGACTAGCTCGTTAATCAAAGATGGTTAAGTTTCCTAACCATAGACATGTGTTGTCATTTGATGAATGGGATCACATCATTAGGAGAATGATGTGATGGACAAGACCCATTCGTTAGCTTAGCATAATGATTGTTAAGTTTTATTGCTATTGCTTTCTTCGTGACTTATACATATTCCTTTGACTATGAGATTATGCAACTCCCGAATACCAGAGGCACACCTTGTGTGCTATCAAACGTCACAATGTAACTGGGTGATTATAAAGATGCTCTACAGGTGTCTTCGAAGGTGTTTGTTGGGTTGGCATAGATCGAGATTAGGATTTATCACTCCGAGTATCAGAGAGGTATCTCTGGGCCCTCTCGGTAATGCACATCACGATAAGCCTTGCAAGCAATGTGACTAATGAATTAGTTGCGGGATGATGCATTATGGAACGGGTAAAGAGACTTGCCGGTAACGAGATTGAACTAGGTATGAGGATACCGACGATCGAATCTCGGGCAAGTAACATACCGATGACAAAGGGAATGATGTATGTTGTCATTGCGGTTTGACCGATAAAGATCTTCGTAGAATATGTAGGAACCAATATGAGCATCCAGGTTCCGCTGTTGGTTATTGATCAGAGATGTGTCTCGGTCATGTCTACATAGTTCTCAAACCCGTAGGGTCCGCACGCTTAACGTTCGATCACAATTTGTATTATGAGTTATGTATTTTTGTGACCGGTGATTGTTCGGAATCCCGAATGAGATCATGGACATGACGAGGAGTCTCGAAATGGTTGAGAGGTAAAGATTGATATATTGGATGATAGTGTTCGGACACCGGAATGGTTTCGGAGCGTTTCGGATATTTATCGGAGTACTGAGGGGTTACCAGAACCCCCCGGGGAAAGTAATGGGCCTACATGGGCCATAGGGGAGAGAGAGAGGCAGCCCACAAGGGGTGGCCCCCCCCCCATGGGCAGTCCGAATTGGACAAGGGGAGGGGGCGCGGCCCCCCCTTTCCTTCCCCCTCTCCCTCTCCTTCCCCCTTTCCACCTCCAAGAGAAGGAAGGGGGGCGACTTGGACTAGGAGTCCTAGTCGGTTCCCCCCCATGGCGCGCCCCCTAGACGGCCTCCTCTCCTCGTCCTTTATATACGGGGGCAGGGGCACCCCAAAGAACATCAGTTGCTCTCTTAGCCGTGTGCGGCGTGCTACCTCTTGAGCATGCATTGGTTTTCCCTTGAAGAGGAAAGGGTGATGCAGCAAAGTAGCGTAAGTATTTCCCTCGGTTTTTGATAACCAAGGTATCAATCCAGTAGGAGACTACACGCAAATCCCTAGTACCTGCACAAACAAATAAGAACCTTGCAACCAACGCGATAAAGGGGTTGTCAATCCCTTCACGGCCACTTGCAAAAGTGAGATCTGATAAAGATAATAAGATAAATATTTTTGGTATTTTTGTTGTATAGATTGAAAAGTAAAGATTGCAACATAAACGGCGACAGAAATAGCTAGTTGACGGAAGATTAATATGATGGAAAATAGACCCGGGGGCCATAGGTTTCACTAGTGGCTTCTCTCAAGATAGCATGTATTACGGTGGGTGAACAAATTACTGCCGAGCAATTGATAGAAAAGTGCATAGTTATGAAGATATCTAAGGCAATGATCATGAATATAGGCATCACGTCTGTGACAAGTAGACCGAAACGATTCTGCATCTACTACTATTAGTCCACACATCGACCGTTATCCAGCATGCATCTAGAGTATTAAGTTCATAAGAACAGAGTAACGCATTAGGCAAGATGACATGATGTAGAGGGATAAACTCAGGCAATATGATATAAACCCCATCTTTTTATCCTCGATGGCAACAATACAATACGTGCCTTGCTGCCCCTGCTGTCACTGGGAAAGGACACCGCAAGATTGAACCCAAAGCTAAGCACTTCTCCCATTGCAAGAAAGATCAATCTAGTAGGCCAAACTAAACCGATAATTCGAAGAGACTTGCAAAGATATCAAATCATGCATATAAAAATTCAGAGAAGAATCAAATAATATTCATAGATAATCAAGTTCATAAACCCACAATTCATCGGATCTCGGCAAACACACCGCAAAAAGAGTTACATCGAATAGATCTCCAAGAGAATCAAGGAGAACTTTGTATTGAGATCCAAAGAGAGAGAAGAAGCCATCTAGCTAATAACTATGGACCCGAAGGTCTGTGATAAACTACTCACGCATCATCGGAGAGGCCATGGTGTTGATGTAGAAGCCCTCCATGATCGATTCCCCCTCTGGCAGATCACCGGAAAAGGCCCCAAGATGGGATCTCACGGGTACATAAGGTTGCGGCGGTGGAAAAGGTGTTTCGTGGCTCTCCCCGAAGGTTTCAGGGTATAAGAGTACATATAGGCGAAAGAAGTAGGTCGGTGGAGCTGCGAGGGGCCCACGAGGGTGGGGAGCGCGCCCACCCCCTGGGGCGTGCCCTCCTGCCTCGTGGCCGCCTCGTGGCTTTTTTGACCTCCACTCCAAGTCTCCTGGATTGCGTTTGTTCCAAAAATGATCCTCGCGAAGGTTTCATTCCGTTTGGATTCCGTTTGATATTCTTTTTTTGCGAAACACTGAAATAGGGAAAAAAACAACAATTTGCACTGGGCTTCGGTTAATAGGTTAGTCCCAAAAATAATATAAAAAGGTATATTAAAGCCCATTAAACATCCAAAACAGATAATATAATAGCATGGAACAATTAAAAAATATAGATATGTTGGAGACGTATCAAGCATCCCCAAGCTTAATTCCTGCTCGTCCTCGAGTAGGTAAATGATAAAAACAGAATTTTTGATGTGGAATGCTACCTAACATAATTTTCAATGCAATTCTCTTTATTGTGGCATGAATGTTCAGATCCAAAAGATTCAAGATAAAACTTTAATATTGACATAAAAATAGTAATACTTCAAGCATAGTAACCAAGCAATTATGTCTTATCAAAATAACATAGCAAAAGAAAGCTCATCCCTACAAAATCATATAGTTTGGCCATGCTTCATTTTCGTCACACAAAATGCTCCCATTATGCATAACCCCGATGACAAGCCGAGCAATTGGTTCATACTTTTTAACGCGCTTCAGCCTTTTCAACCCTTACGCAATACATGAGCGCAAGCCATGGATATAGCACTATAGGTGGAATAGCATATGATGATGGGGGTTATGTGAGAAGACAAAAAAGTAGAAAGTCTCACATTGACGCGGCTAATCAACGGGCTATGGAGATGCCCATCGATTGATGTCAATGCGAGGAGTAGGGATTGCCATGCAACGGATGCACTAGAGCTATAAGTGTATGAAAGCTAATCAAAAGAAACTAAGTGGGTGTGCATCCAACTTGCTTGCTCACGAAGACCTAGGGCATTTTGAGGAAGCCCATCATTGGAATATACAAGCCAAGTTCTAAAATGAAAGATTCCCACTAGTATATGAAAGTGACAAAATAAGAAATTCTCTATCATGAAGATCATGGTGCTATTTTGAAGCACAAGTGTGGAAAAAGGATAGTGACATTTTCCCTTCTCTCTTTTTCTCTCATTTTTTTGTTTGGGCTTCTTTGGCCTCTTTTTTTCGTAAATGAAATGGTGGAAAGTTGCATGGCAATATATCTCGGAATGGCTATGGAAATGCCATAATAGGTAGGTATGGTGGATGTTTTGAGGAAGATATAAGGAGGCTTATGTGTGATACAGCGTATCATATCACGGGGTTTGGATGCACCGGCGAAGTTTGCACCAACTCTCAAGGTGAGAAAGGGCAATGCACGGTACCGTAGAAGCTAGCAAATTGCGGAAAGGTAAGAGTGCGTATGATCCATGGACTCACATTAGTCATAAAGAACTCATATACTTATTGCAGAAGTTTATTAGCCCTCGAAGCAAAGTACTACTACGCATGCCCCTAGAGGGATAGATTGGTAGGAAAAGACTATCGCTCGTGCCCGACCGCCACTCATAAGGAAAGCACTCAAAGAACACCCCATGCCTCAAATTTGTCACACAACGTTTACCATACGTGCATGCTACGGGACTTGCCAACTTTAACACAAGTATTTCTCAATTTCAAAATTACCCAACTAGCATGACTCTAACATTACCACCTCTATATCTCAAAACATCTATCAAGTATCATATTTATCATAGTATCTAATGCACTCTATATGAAAGTTTTTTATTATACCCATCTTGAATGCCTATCATATTAGGACTAATGTTATAGCCAAAGAAAATTACCATGCTGTTCTAAAAGACTCCCAAAATAATATAAGTGAAGCATGAGAGATCAATAATTTCTATAAAATAAAACCACCACCGTGCTCTAAAAAATATAAGTGAAGCACTAGAGCAAAATTATCTAGCTCAAAAGATATAAGTGAAGCACATAGAGTATTCTAATAAATTCCGATTCATGTGTGTCTCTCTCAAAAGGTGTGTACAGCAAGGATGATTGTGGTAAACTAAAAAGCAAAGACTCAAATCATACAAGACGCTCCAAGCAAAACACATATCATGTGGTGAATAAAAATATAGCCTCAAGTGAAGTTACCGATAGACGAAGACAAAAGAGGGGATGCCTTCCGGGGCATCCCCGAGCTTAGGCTTTTGGTTGTCCTTGAATTTTACCTTTGGGTGCCTTGGGAATTCCCAAGCTAAGGCTCTTGCCACTCCTTATTCCATAATCCATAAAATCTTTACCCAAAAACTTGAAAACTTCACAACACTAAACACAACAGAAAAATCTCATGAGCTCCATTAGCAAAATAAAACAAACCACCACTTTAAGGTACTGTAATGAACTCATTCTTTATTTATATTGGTGTTAAACCTACTGTATTCCAACTTCTCTATGGTTCATACCCCCCGATACTAGCCATAGATTCATCAAAATAAGCAAACAACACACGAAAAACAGAATCTGTTAAAAACAGAACAGTCTGTAGCAATCTGATTTGTTCGAATACTTCTGGAACTCCAAAAATTCTGAAAAACTAGGACAACATGGCTAATTTGTATATTGATCTACTGCAAAAAGAATTGGTATTATATCACGTTCTAGTGAATCTTAACAATTATTTTCGTGACCGTAAAGTTTCTGTCTTTTTCAGCAAGATCAAACAACTATGACCCAAGAAGATCCTATTGGTTCTACTTGGCACAAACACTAATTAAAACATAAAACCACATCTAAACAGAGGCTAGATGAATTATTTATTACTAAACAGAAACAAAAAGCAAGAAAAATAAAATTGGGTTGCCTCCCAACAAGCGCTATCGTTTAACGCCCCTAGCTAGGCATAAAAACAAGAATAGATCTATGTATTGTCATAATAATGGTAAGGCAAATCGCGAAAACTCATCTCATATTCCCTACGTTCAGCAGCAAGCTTTCTTTGTGGCAAGCAAAAGTAATCAAAAGGGCTAAATTTAATGGGACAAAAGTCCCCAAGATCAAGCTCGGGAGGTATGGGTTCCTCCTTTGGCCCCTTATATTGCACAACCAATTCATCATTATAAGCATTCTTTTGGCAAAAAGTCATGAGTCTTTGTTCAAGAGAAAAACCTAACCCATTGTTCTGAATATAAAAATCATCATTGAGTTCAGAAATTCTATTAACTAGAACATCAATAGGAACCTTCCTTCTAAGGTTTTCATTGTAAGCAACATTATCTAAAGATCGTAAACGCATTAAGTCTTCTTGATTAAAAAGGATAGCTTCTATGGGAGGACGACCAGCGTCCACCCTATAATGTGCAAAAATTTCATTGGCTTCTTCCATTATAAATCTGAACTCATGTGCCAAAAAGATAGTAGCTGCTCGCTTAACAGAAAAATGCCCGATATTGGGAAACTCTACAAAAATCCTTTGTATGCAAGGATGCATATGAATAAATTGTCTTTCAAGTTCAACTAGAGCAAAGATATAGCATCGGCAAGACTACTAGTTATATGAAGAATAGACCCACCCATAGTGGGCAGTGCACCGGCACAAGTAAAGAAATCTTGAATAACTCCTTTTCCAATAATATTACCACTACCAATCCGAAACTTTTTAGTGTGTAAAATAGTGGGTTCTACATGAGGATCATCAAAAGCATCAAAGTTTTCCATGTTATTACCACTATCCTTATCAATGATAACCTCCCCAGTTTCAGACATGATGGCAGCAAATTGCACAAAGAGCGAGCACACAAAAGGTAAGCAAAAAGAGACAAACGAAAAAGGGCAAATAAAACGACAAAGCTGAAGTGGGGGAGAGGAAAACGAGAGGCAAATGGGAAATAATGTAATGCGAGGGATAAGAGTTTGTGATGGGTACTTGGTATGTCTTGACTTGTGCATAGATCTCCCCGGCAACGGCGCCAGAAATCCTTCTTGCTACCTCTTGAGCATCCGTTGGTTTTCCCTTGAAGAGGAAAGGGTGATGCAGCAAAGTAGCGTAAGTATTTCCCTCAGTTTTTGAGAACCAAGGTATCAATCCAGTAGGAGACTACACGCAAATCCCTAGTACCTGCACAAACAAATAAGAACCTTGGAACCAACGCGATAAAGGGGTTGTCAATCCCTTCACGGCCACATGCAAAAGTGAGATCTGATAAAGATAATAAGGTAAATATTTTTGGTATTTTTGTTGTATAGATAGAAAAGTAAAGATTGCAAAATAAACGGCGACAGAAATAGCTAGTTGACGAAAGATTAATATGATGGAAAATAGACCCGGGGGCCATAGGTTTCACTAGTGGCTTCTCTAAAGATAGCATGTATTACGGTGGGTGAACAAATTACTGCCGAGCAATTGACAGAATAGTGCATAGTTATGATGATATCTAAGGCAATGATCATGAATATAGGCATCACGTCCGTGACAAGTAGACCGAAATGATTCTGCATCTACTACTATTACTCCACACATCGACCGCTATCCAGCATGCATCTAGAGTATTAAGTTCATAAGAACAGAGTAACGCATTAGGCAAGATGACATGATGTAGAGGGATAAACTCAAGCAATATGATATAAACCACATCTTTTTATCCTCGATGGCAACAATATAATACGTGCCTTGCTGTCCCTGCTGTCACTAGGAAAGGACACCGCGAGATTGAACCCAAAGCTAAGCACTTCTCCCATTGCAAGAAAGATCAATGTAGTAGGCCAAACTAAATCGATAATTAGAAGAGACTTGCAAAGATATCAAATCATGCATATAAGAATTCAGAGAAGAATCAAATAATATTCATAGATAATCAAGTTCATAAACCCACAATTCATCGGATCTCGGCAAACACACCGCAAAAAGAGTTACATAGAATAGATTTCCAAGCGAATCGAGGAGAACTTTGTATTGAGATCCAAAGAGAGAGAAGAAGCCATCTAGCTAATAACTATGGACCCGAAGGTCTGTGGTAAACTACTCACGCATCATCGGAGAGGCCATGGTGTTGATGTAAAAGCCCTCCGTGATCGATTTCCCCTCTGGCAGATCGCCGGAAAAGGCCCCAAGATGGGATCTCACGGGTACAGAAGGTTGCAGCGGTGGAAAAGATGTTTTGTGGCTCTCCCCGAAGGTTTCAGGGTATAATAGTATATATAGGCGAAATAAGTAGGTCGGTGGAGCTGCGAGGGGCCCACGAGGGTGGGGGGCGCGCCCTCCTGCCTCGTGGCTTTCTTGACCTCCACTCCAAGTCTCCTTGATTGCGTTTGTTCCAGAAACGATCCTCGCGAAGGTTTCATTCCATTTGGATTCCGTTTGATATTCCTTTTCTGCGAAACACCGAAAGAGGAAAAAAACCAGCAATTTGCATTGGGCTTCCGGTTAATAGGTTAGTCCCAAAAATAATATAAAAAGGTATATTAAAGCCCATTAAACATCCAAAACCGATAATATAATAGCATGGAACAATAAAAAATTATAGTTACGTTGGAGACGTATCATGGTGTCCCCCCCCCCCGACAGTTTACTCCTCCGGTCATATTTTCATAATGCTTAGGCGAAGCCCTGCGCGGATCACATTGATACGCCTCCAACGTATCTATAATTTATGAAGTATTCATGCTGTTATTTTATCATTCTTGGGTGTTTTACAATCATTTTATAGCAACTTTATACCATTTTTTGGGACTAACCTATTGACCCAGTGCCATTTGCTGTTTGTTGCTTGTTTTTTACATCGCAGGAAATCAATATCAAACGGAGTCCAAATACCACGAAACTTTTTGGAGAATTTTTTCGGACCAGAAGGAACCCAATGGGCCAGAGTTGCACCTGGGGGTGCCCCGAGGGGGGCACAACCCACCAGGGCACGCCAGGGCCCCCTGGCGCGCCCAGGTGGGTTGTGCCCACCTCGGTGGCCTCCCGCACCCCCTATTTGCACTATAAATTCCCAAATATTCTGAAACCCTTCGGGGTTAACCTAGATCAGAAGTTCTGCCGCCGCAGGGCTCCGTAGCCACCGAAAACCAATCTAGACCCGTTCCGGCACCCGGCCGAAGGGGGGAATCATCTCCGGTGGCCATCGTCATCATCCCGGCAGCCACCACGACGAGGAGGGAGTAGTCCACCCTCGGGGCTGAGGGTTTGTACCAGTAGCTATGTGTTTAATCTCTCTCTCGTGATCTATATCATGGGCTTTGTTAGAATAGATGGATCATATGATGTTTCTCCCCTCTACACTCTTGTTGTGATGAATTGAATCTTTACCCTTTGAAGTTTTGTCATGTCGGATTGAATATTCAGATTTGGGAACACATGATGTATGTCTTGCAGTATGAATACTTGAGGTGACATTGGGGTATCATATTGATTCACTTGATATATGTTATGGCATTCAACTTGCGGATTCCCACGGTGATATTGGGGTAATCTTTGCATAGGGGTTGATGCACGTTTTTATTATCTATTCTCCGATAGAAACTTTGGGGTCCCCTTGTAGTTCTTTGTGTGGATTGAGCATTATGAATATGAATTTGCTTTGGTGTTATTTTAGTACGAAATCTAGGATAGATTGAACGAAAAAAATAGCTTTGTGTTATTTTAGTACGAACTCTTGAATAGATCGAATGGAAAGAATAGCTTTGAGGTGGTTTCTTACCCTACAAACAATATCTATCTTTTTTTCTCCACTAATAGGAACTCGGCAGTGATTCTTTATTGCACTTTGAGGGATAATCATATGATCCAACTATGTTAACACTGTTGAGATTGCACTAGCGAAAGTACGGACCCTAGGCCTTGTTTTCAAGCATTGCAATACCGTTTTTGTGCCCGTTTACTATTTGCTACCTTGATGTTTTTATTAATTTAGATTATAAAATTATATTTCTACCATCCATATTACACTTTTATCACCATCTCTTCGCTGAACTAGTGCACCTCTACAATTTGCCATTGTATTGGGTGTGTTGGGGACACAAGAGATTTCTTGTATTTGGTTGCAGGGTCGTTTGAGAGAGACCATCTTCATCCTACACCTCTCATGGATTGATAAACCTTATTTCATCCACTTGACGTTAAATTGCTACTATCCTACAAAACTCTGCGCTTGGAGGCCCAACACGTGTCTACAAGAATAAAGTTACGTAGTAGACATCAAGCTCTTTTCTGGCGTCGTTGCCGGGGAGGTGAGTGCTTGAAGGTATATCTTTATATCTTGTAATCGAATCTTTTAGTTTCTTGTTTTATCACTAGTTTGGTTTATAAAAAGAAAACTACAAAAATGGAATTGAGGTTGCATCATATTATTGATCATCTTTATAATATCTTTCTTAAAAATGATGGTTCAGAAAATTGTGCTCAATTTCTAGAAGAAGAAGTCAATAAAATATTTGGCACAAAATATTTGAATGATGAGCATGATTGCAATGTTGTTAGTATAAATTCTTTGAATATCCATGATGCTAATGATATGCAAAGCCATAAGCTTGGGGATGCTATGTTTGATGAAGATGATATTTTTAGTCCCCAAAGATTTGATGTGCAAACTTGTTATAATGATTGCATGCCACCTATTTATGATGATTATAATGATGAAAGTGGATTTGGAGAGGTCATGGCTTTATTTAATGATGAATCCACTATTCTGGAGGAGGTTGCAATTGATTGTGACAACAAAGTTCCTATCTATGATGATTATGGTCATGACATGTATGCTATAAAGAATAATGATAACCATGAAACTTGTCATCATGATTTTAATTTTCAAGCCCATGATAGTTATTTTGTTGAGTTTTCTTCCACTGCTATTCATGAGAATAAATTTGCTTATGTGGAGAGAAATGAATTTTCTATGCTTTTGTGTCATGAAAAGAATACTTTATGTGATGGTTATATTGTTGAATTTCTTCATTATACTACTGAAAATTATTATGAGGGAGGAGCTTATGCTTGTAGGAATTGCAACAATATCAAGTTTCCTCTCTATGTGTTGAAAATCTTGAAGTTGTGCTTGTTTTGCCTTCCTATGCTAGTTGATTCTTGTTCCCATAAGTTATTTGCTCACAAAATCCCTATGCATAGGAAGTGGGTTAGACTTAAATGTGCTAGTCATATGCTTCATGATGCTCTCATTGTGTTTCAATTCTTATCTTTTATGTGAGCATCATTGAAATCATCATGCCTAGTTAAAAGGCATTAAAGAAAAACGCTTGTTGGGAGACAACCCAACACTTTTACCTACTGTTTTTATGTGTTAACATGATTAAGCTACTGCATGTTTTATTGCTTTCGTTTCAATAAAGTGCCAAGTAAAGCCTTTGGGATCATGTTGGGTGATAGTTGCTTTGATCTTGCTGAAAAACAGAAACTTTTGTGATCACGAAAATAATTCTAGTTTTTAACAGAAGAGTGCTTTTGAGTTGATTATTTTTGAAGAATATTAATATGCAAATTCCTCACGTGGTCCTAATTTTTCATAATTTTTGGAGTAGCAGAAGTATGGTTTGAGTACAAATTACTACAGACTGTTCTGTTTTTGACAGATTCTGTTTTCAATGCATAGTTTGCTTGTTTTCTAGTTTCTATGGCTTATATTGCTCAATATAAATTGTGGAAATGATATGCTACAGTAGGCATTGTGTGAGAACAATTATGAATCTTATCTTTGACAGTACCAAAAGTGGAATGGTTTGCTCCTTATCATACTAACCTATCTCACAAAGTTCCGTTAAGTTTTGTGTGATTGAAGTTTTCAAGTTTTCGGTGAGACGTCGATATGAGGAGAATAAGGAGTGACAAGACCCTAATCGTGGGGATGCCCAAGGCACCCCCAAGGTAATATCCAAGGAAGATCCAAGCAACTAAGCTTGGGGATGCCCCGGAAGGCATCCCCTCTTTCGTCTCCAACAATATCGGTAACCTTACTTAGAGCTATGTTTTCATTCATCACATGATATGTGTTTTGCTTGGAGCATCAATTTATTTTGTTAGTATTTGGTTGCTATTATTTATAATAATTTTTTGCATATTTTATTTCATTAAAAATGTCAAGGCTAGCCTTTACCATGCTTATTTTGCAAGTATACATGTTGCTGTTTGAAAACAGAAAGTTTACCACTGTTGCAAAAATTCCCTAGAAAAGTCAAAATGTGATAAAATGTTGAATTTTTTGCAAAGTAAGCTCTGATAAATTTTCTACAGTGTGTTAAATTTTCAGAATTTTTTGAGTTGAATAAGTATTGATACTCTTGCATTCTTTACAGACTGTACAGTTTTGGCAGATTGCTGTTATGTTTGCATTGTTTACATATGGTTGCTTGTTTAATGATCCTATTTGAGGATAGGAGTATTAAATATGCAAAGGCATTTAGTATTCAATGTTGAATAATAATTTTAGTGATTTGCTACAGTAGAGAATGACAAGGTTTTTGCATTGGTTTATACTAACTTATCTCACGAGTTCTTGTTGAGTTTTGTCTGGATGAAGCTTTTGAGATTTAGGAAAACCATGATATGAGAAGAATTAAGGAGACACAAAAACTCAAGCTTGGGATGCCCATGGCATCCCAAGATAATATTCAAGAACTCTCAAGCATCTAAGCTTGGGGATGCCCCGGTAGGCATCCCACCTTTCTTCTTCAATAATTATCGGTTAGTATCGGTTGAGCCTAAGTTTTTGCTTCTTCACATGAGTTGTGCTATTCTTAAAATGTTATTTTATTTTGTTTTGCTTGCTTTTTTAATAAAGTACTTAGATCTGAAAGTTTTTTAAATAAAATAGAGTTCTCAAATAGTTGCCAAGGAGGCTAAGTAAGCGCCATTTACATCTCGTCAACGAAGCTCTTTCCTATGTCATTTACTCTTGTGCTTCAGTTATATCCTATGAGTAAGTTGTTGAATAAATTGAATGTCATGAAGTTAAAATCATATCATGCCTAGTGGTAGCTTCACATTGGGTTTAGAAAGTGAAATCTTTTGGGGCTTGACAATCACAATATTGGTCATACAAGCAATTCATGAATAATTAGTATAAGGAAGAGAACTTTCACATGCAGATACACTATCTTGGAAATTTTTTGTGATTGTGAGCCCCTTTCAAAATATTATATGGAAAAATTGTTGACGTTGGACAAGGAAGACAACGTAATGATTTATGTTTGTTCATATTCACATTGAAGTTATATTGTCATAGATCCTTCAACATGTGGTGCTTGCCCCCCATCTTTGCTAGCCAAAAATTCCGCACCAAGTAGAGATACTACTTGTGCATCAGAAAACCCTTAAACTAAAATCTTATTTTCAAGAGTCCACCATACCTACCTAAGGATTGAGCAAGATCCTTCAAGTAAGTTGTCATCGGTGCAATAAGGCAATAAAAATTGCTTCTAAAAGTGAGATCATTTAGTGTAAGAGAAAATTGAGCGTTGTACGAACTTGGATGGCAAAGAATAAAAGCGACAGAGTGCATAATAAGGGTTGCCATCTTAAGGGGCAATACAATGTGATGTTCTTTTGCACTAAGGGATTGAGCATACAAACAAATAAGCGCATGGCAACCTCTGCTTCTCTCTGCGAAGGGCCTATCTTTTACTTTTTAGTATTTACTTTTATGCAAAGAGTCAAAGTTTTTCTCTCTATTCCTTTTTATTTTTCTCCTTTGGCAAGCATCATGTGGTGAGGAAAGATCTAGGCACATATGTCCAGTTGAATATGGGTAGCATGAGTTATTATTGTTGACATCACCCTTGAGGTGAATACGTTGGGAGGCAAAACAATAAGCCTCTATCTTTCTATGTGTCCGGTTGAAACGTTTTGCTCATGTGTATGCGGTGAGTGTTAGCAATCATAGAAGACTATAAGATGGTTGAGTATGTGGAGCTCTTACTTAAACTCCGTTGAATAAGTTGAATTGCAATTGCTTGGTGACTAAGAACATAGGTTGTTGGGTTTCAAGAGAATTCATTGTTTGAACCTTAACATGTGAATTGGTTGCCACTATAACATGAGAAGTTTTATAAGAAAGGATTGATGTTATGATGCTAGGAAAAGTGATTGAAATTGTCATTGATCAAACTTATGCACTTTGCTAGCATTCACACTTCATAAATTATTTCTTTTATCATTTACCTACTCGAGGACGACTAGGAATTAAGCTTGGGGATGCTGATACGTCTCGAACATATCTATAATTTATGAAGTATTCATGCTGTTATTTTATCATTCTTGGGTGTTTTACAATCATTTTATAGCAACTTTATATCATTATTTGGGACTAACCTATTGACCCAGTGCCCAGTGCCAGTTGCTGTTTTTTGCATGTCAAACGGAGTCCAAACACCACGAAACTTTTTGGAGATTTTTTTGGACCAGAAGGAACCCAGTGGGCCAGAGTTGCACCTGGGGGGTGCCCCAAGGGGGCACAACCCACCAGGGCGCGCCAGGGGCCTCGGTGGCCTCCCGCACCCCCTCTTTGCACTATAAATTCCCAAATATTCCGAAACCCTTCGGGGTTAACCTAGATCAGAAGTTCCACCGCCGCAGGGCTCCGTAGCCACCAAAAACCAATCTAGACCCGTTTCGGCACCCTGCCGGAGGGGGGGAATCATCTCCGGTGGCCATCTTCATCATCCCGGCGGCCACCACGATGAGGAGGGAGTAGTCCACCCTTGGAGCTGAGGTTTTGTACCAGTAGCTATGTGTTTGATCTCTCTCTCTCTCGTGATCTATATCATGGGCTTTGTTAGCATAGATGGATCATATGATGTTTGTCCCCTCTACACTCTTGTTGTGATGAATTGAATCTTTACCCTTTGAAGTTTTGTCATGTCAGATTGAATGTTCAGATTTGGGAACACATGATGTATGTCTTGCGGTATGAATACTTGAGGTGAAATTGGGGTATCATATTGATTCACTTGATATATGTAATGGATTCAACTTGCGGATTCCCGCGGTGATATTGGGGTAATCTTTGCATAGGGGTTGATGCATGTTTTTATTATCTATTCTGTGATAGAAACTTTGGGGTCCCCTTGTAGTTCTTTGTGTGGATTGAGCATTATGAATATGAATTTTCTTTGGTGTTATTTTAGTACGAACTCTAGGATAGATCGAACGGAAAAAATAGCTTTGTGTTATTTTAGTACGAACTCTTGAATAGATCGAATGGAAAGAATAGCTTTGAGGTGGTTTCATACCCTACAAACAATATCTATCTTTTGTTCTCCGTTAATAGGAACTCGGGAGTGATTCTTTATTGCACTTTGAGGGATAATCATATGGTCCAACTATGTTAGCACTGTTGAGAGATTGCACTAGCGAAAGTACGGACCCTAGGCCTTGTTTTCAAGCATTGCAATACCGTTTTTGTGCCCGTTTACTATTTGCTACCTTGCTGTTTTTATTTATTCAGATTATAAAAATATATTTCTACCATCCATATTACACTTTTATCACCATCTCTTCGCCGAACTAGTGCACATATACAATTTGCCATTGTATTGGGTGTGTTGGGGACACAAGAGATTTCTTATATTTGGTTGTAGGGTCGTTTGAGAGAGATCATCTTCATCCTACACCTCTCACGGATTGATAAACCTTAGGTCATCCACTTGAGGGAAAATTGCCTGTCCTACAAAACTCTGCGCTTGGAGGCCGAACACGTGTCTACAAGAATAAAGTTGCGTAGTAGACATCACACATCACCGTCACCACGCCGTCGTGCTGACGAAACTCTCCCTCAACACTTTGCTGGATCAAGAGTTCGAGGGACTTCATCGAGCTGAACATGTGCAGAACTCGAAGGTACCATACATTCGGTGCTTGATCGGTTGGATCGCGAAGACATTCGACTACATCAACCGTGTTAAGCTAACGCTTCCGCTTTCGGTCTGTGAGGGTACGTGGACACACTCTCCCCCTCTCGTTGTTATGCATCTCCTAGATAAATCTTGCGTGATCGTAGGAATTTTTTTGAAATTGCATGCTACGTTTCCCAACAATGGTATCAAAGCCAGGTTTATGCGTAGATGATATGCATGAGTAGAACACAAAGAGTTGTGGGCGATCATAGTCATACTGCTTACCACCGTCTTATTTTGATTCGGCGGTATTGTTGCATGAAGCGGCCTGGACCAACCATACATGACCACGTTCACGAGACCGGTTCCACCGACAGACATGCAACTTGTTTTGCATAAAGGTGGCTGGCAGGTGTCTGTTTCTCCAACTTTAGTTGAATCGAATTTGACTACGACCGGTCCTTGTTGAAGGTTAAAACAACAAACTTGATGAAAGATCATTGTGGTTTTGAGGTGTAGGTAAGAACGGTTCTTACTAGAAGCCCGTAGCAGCCACGTAAAACTTGCAACAACAAAGTAGAGGACGTCTAACTTGTTTTTGCAGGGCTTGCTGTGATGTGATATGGTCAAGATATGATGAGATATACGTTGTTGTATAAGATGATCATGTTTTGTATAAGTTATCGGCAACTGGCAGGAGCCTTATGGTTGTCGCTTTATTGTATGAAATGCAGTCGCCATGTAATTGCTTTATTTATCACTATGCTAGCGATAGTCATAGAAGCAATAGTTGGCGAGATGACAACGACGCTACGATGGAGATCAAGGTGTCAAGCCGGTGACGATGGAGATCATGACGGTGCTTTGGAGATAGAGATCAAAGGCACAAGATGATGATGGCCATATCATGTCACATATTCTGATTGCATGTGATGTTTATCTTTTATGCATCTTATTTTGCTTAGTACGGCGGTAGCATTATAAGATGATCCCTCACTAAATTTCAAGGTATAAGCATTCTCCCTGAGTATGCACCGTTGCGACAGTTCGTCGTGCCGAGACACCACGTGATGATCGGGTGTGATAAGCTCTACCTTCACATACAACAGGTGCAAGACAGTTTTGCACGTGCAGAATACTCAGGTTAAACTTGACGAGCCTAGCATGTAGAAACATGGCCTCGGAATACCGAGACCGAAAGGTCGAATGTGAATCATATAGTAGATATGATCAACATAGAGATGTTCACCATTGAAACTACTCCATCTCACGTGATGATTGGACATGGTTTAGTTGATATGGATCACGTGATCATTTAGATGACTTGAGGGATGTCTATCTAAGTGGGAGTTCTTAAGTAATATGATTAATTGAACTTAAATTTATCATGAACTTAGTCCTGTTAGTTTTTGCATATCTATGTTGTAGATCAATGGCCCGTGCTACCATTCCCTTGAATTTTAATGCGTTCCTAGAGAAAGCTAAGTTGAAAGATGATGGTAGCAACTACACGGACTGGGTCCATAACTTGAGGATTATCCTCATTGCTGCACAGAAGAATTACGTCCTGGATGCACCGCTAGGTGCAAGGCCTGCTGCAGGAGCAACTCCGGACATTATCAACGTCTGGCAAGCTAAATCTGATGACTACTCGATAGTTCAGTGTGCCATGCTTTACAGCTTAGAATCAGGACTTCAAAGACGTTTTGAACGTCATGGAGCATATGAGATGTTCCAGGAGTTGAAGTTAATATTTCAAGCAAATGCCCGAGTTAAGAGATATGAAGTCTCCAACAAGTTCTATAGCTGCAAGATGGAGGAGAATAGTTCTGTCAGTGAACACATACTCAGAATGTCTGGGTACCATAACCACTTGACTCAGCTAGGAGTTAATCTTCCTGATGATAGTGTCATTGACAGAATTCTTCAGTCACTCCCACCGAGCTATAAAGGCTTCATGATGAACTATAATATGTAAGGGATGAACAAGACGATTCCCGAGCTCTTCGCAATGCTCAAGGCTGCGGAGGTAGAAATCAAGAAGGAGCAACAAGTGTTGATGGTTAACAAGACCACTAGTTTCAAGAAAAAGGGCAAAAGGAAGAAAGGGAACATCAAGAAGAATAGAAAGCAAGTTGCTGCTCCCGGGAAGAAGCCCAAGTCTGGACCTAAGCCTGAAACTGAGTGCTTCTACTACAAAGGGACTGGTCACTGGAAGCAGAACTGCCCCAAGTATTTGGCGGATAAGAAGGATGGGAAAGTGAAAGGTGTATTTGATATACATGTTATTGATGTGTACCTTACTAATGCTCGTAGTAGCGCCTGGGTATTTGATACTGGTTCTGTTGCTCATATTTGCAACTCGAAACAGGGGCTACGAATTAAACGAAGATTGACTAAGGACGAGGTGACGATGCACGTCGGAAATGGTTCCAAGGTCGATGTGATCGCCATCGGCATGCAACCTCTACAACTACTTTGGGATTAGTTTTAGACCTGAATAATTGTTATTTGGTGCCAGCGTTGACCATGAACATTATATCTAGATCTTGTTTGATGCGAGACGGTTATTCATTTAAATCAGAGAATAATGGTTGTTCTATTTATATGAGTAATATCTTTTATGGTCATGCACCCTTTATGAGTGGTTTATTTTTGTTGAATCTCGATCGTAGTGATATTCATAATATTGATGCCAAAAGATGCAAAGTTAATAATGATAGTGCAACTTATTTGTGGCACTGCCGTTTAGGTCATATTGGTGTAAAGCGCATGAAGAAACTCCATGCAGATGGGCTTTTGGAATCACTTGATTATGAATCACTCGATGCTTGCGAACCATGCCTCATGGGCAAGATGACTAAGACTCCGTTCTCCGGAACAATGGAGCGAGCCACTGACTTATTGGAAATAATACATACTGATGTATGCGGTCCGATGAGTGTTGAGGCTCGTGGCGGGTATCGTTATTTTCTAACCTTCACAGATGATTTGAGCAGATATGGGTATATCTACTTAATGAAACATAAGTCTGAAACATTTGAAAAGTTCAAAGAATTTCAGAGTGAAGTGGAAAATCATCGTAACAAGAAAATAAAGTTTCTATGATCTGATCACGGAGGCGAATATTTGAGTTACGAGTTTGGTCTTCTTTTAAAACAATGTGGAATAGTTTCGCAACTCACGCCACCTGGAACACCACAGCGTAATGGTGTGTCCGAACGTCGTAACCGTACTTTATTAGATATGGTGTGATCTATGATGTATCTTACTGATTTACCACTATCATTTTGAGGTTATGCATTAGAGACAGCTGCATTCACATTAAATAGGGCACCATCTAAATCCGTTGAGACGACACCATATGAACTTTGGTTTGGCAAGAAACCTAAGCTGTCGTTTCTTAAAGTTTGGGGTTGCGATGCTTATGTGAAAAAGCTTCAGCCTGATAAGCTCGAACCCAAATCGGAGAAGTGCGTCTTCATAGGATACCCAAAAGAAACTGTTGGGTACACCTTCTATCACATATCCGAAGGAAGATATTTGTTGCTAAGAATGGATCCTTTCTAGAGAAGGAGTTTCTCTCGAAAGAAGTGAGTGGGGGAAAGTAGAACTTGATGAGGTAGTTGTACCTTCTCTCGAATTGGAAAATAGTTCATCACAGAAATCAGTTCCAGTGATGCCTACACCAATTAGTGAGGAAGCTAATGATGATGATCCTGAAACTTCAGATCAAGTTACTACCGAACCTCGTAGGTTAACTAGAGTATGTTCTGCACCAGAGTGGTACGGTAATCCTGTTCTGGAAGTCATGTTACTAGACCATGACGAACCTACGAACTATGAGGAAGCGATGATGAGCCCAGATTCCGCGAAATGGCTTGAGGCTGATGTGTAGGCAATAGGTTCTATCATGTATGCAATGCTATGTACCAGACCTGATGTGTGTCTTGCTATAAGTTTAGCAGGGAGGTACCAAAGTATAGGAGTGGATCACTGGACAGCAGTCAAGAACATCCTGAAATACCTGAAAAGGACTAAGGATATGTTTCTCGTTTATGGAGGTGACAAAGAGCTTGTCGTAAATGGTTACATCAATGCTAGCTTTGACGCTGATCCAGATTACTCTAAGTCGCAAACCAGATACGTATTTATATTGAATGGCGGAGCTATCAGTTGGTGCAGTTCCAAGCAGAGCGTCATGGTCGGATCTACGTGTGAAGCGGATTACGTAGTTGCTTCGGAAGCAGCAAATGAAGGAGTCTGGATGAAGTTCATATCCGATCTAGGTGTAATACCTAGTGCATCAGGTCCAATGAAAATCTTTTGTGACAATACTGGAGCAATTGCCTTGGTGAAGGAATCCAGATTTCACAAGATAACCAAACACATCAAGAGACGCTTCAACTCCATCCGCGATCAAGTCAAGGAGGGAGACATAGAGATTTGCAAGATACATATGGATCTGAATGTTTTTTGGAGTCCTGGATGAGATCACGGAAATGAAGAGGAGTCTCGAAATGGTCAAGAGGTAAAGATTGATATATTGGACGATATTGTCCGGACACCGGAATGGTTTTGGAGCGTTTCGGATATTTATCGGAGTACTGAGGGGTTACCGGAACCCCCCGGGGAAAGTAATGGGCCTACATGGGCCATAGGGGAGAGAGAGGGCAGCCCACAAGGGGTGGCGCCCCCCCATGGGCAGTCCGAATTGGACAAGGGGAGGGGGCACTGCCCCCCTTTCCTTCCCCCTCTCCCTCTCCTTCCCCCTTTCCACCTCCATGAGAAGGAAGGGGGACGACCTGGACTAGGAGTCCTAATCGGTTCCCCCCCCCCAGGCGCGCCCCCTAGGGCCGGCGGCCTCCTCCCCTCCTCCTTTATATACGGGGGCAGGGGCACCCCAAAGAACATCAGTTGTTCTCTTAGCCGTGTGCGGCGCCCCCCTCCACAGTTTGCGCCTCCGGTCATATCTTCATAGTTCTTAGGCGAAGCCCTGCATGGATCACTTCACCATCACATTCACCACACTATCATGCTGACGGAACTCTCCCTCGACACTTTACTGGATCAAGAGTTCGAGGGACGTCATCGAGCTAAACGTGTGCAGAACTCGGAGGTGTCGTACGTTCGGTGCTTGACCGATCGGAACGAGAAGAAGTTCGACTACATCAACCGCGTTGTCAAACGCTTCCGCTTTCGATCTACGAGGGTACGTGGACACACTCTCCCCCTCTCGTTGCTATGCATCTCCTAGATAGATCTTGCGTGAGCGTTGGATTCTTTTTGAAATTGCATACTACGTTTCCCAACACGGTCCACCCACATATCAAATTATCAAAGTAACAAACGCGAATCATATGATCATGATGAAAACTAACTTGACAACAATTCCCATGTGTCCTCGGGAGCGCTTTGCTTTATATAAGAGTTCGTCCAGGCTTGTCCTTTGCTACAAAAAGGATTGGGCCACCTTGCTGCACCTTAGTTACTTTATTTACTTGTTACCCGTTATGATTTACCTTATCACAAAACTATCTATTACCGATAATTTCAGTGCATGCATAGAATACCTTGCTAAAAACCACTTGTCATTTCCTTCTGCTCCTCGTTGGGTTCGACACTCTTACTTATCGAAAGGACTATGATAGATCCCCTATACTTGTGGGTCATCAATTAACCTTGCATATTATGAGAGAAAATGCATTAGAATTACTCCAAAAAGCATTATTATGCATAAAAACATCATAAATAACAGTGGGTAAACATGATGCAAAATGGACGTATCAGGCAGCGGGGTGCCGGTCTCCCAGTATTGGTGGCTGACTTCGATCTTGACGTAGGGCCAGAAGCGTGGTGTGGCCGCCAGAGGGGAGATGGATAAGGACGCCGGCGCGGTGGAGTGGCTGGACGTGCTTCCGGACGGCGGACAGCGACCCCGCCTCACCGTCGTGCTTGCACTTCTTGCCGGGATGCCACTTCCTGTAGCCCATGGCCGTCGGGGAGCGAGGTGGATGGCGGCTAGGGTTTGGTGTCTCCGGTAGAGGGGGCAATGGTGGGGAAGTGGATGGGGACGGAGAAGTGGAAGTGGCAGTGGAAGTCCATGGCTTCCCCATAAAAAAATACGTGGTCGGGGCCGTCTGGGTGGTAGTTGGACGGCCGACATGCGGGCCCGAGGCGGACGCTGAGATGCCGCATGCTCGTTCGTTTGTTGTTCGCGCGGCCGCAAAGCACGCTCAAGTATGCGTCCGTATGGCCAGGGCTCGTGTACATGGAGAGGCAGCGGACGACAGCAACGGCGTCGTGTTCATCGGGAGCTAACCGGCTTTGACGGAACAACCAAAACGAGGTTTGGCGTACCGCCGAACGGAGGAAACGGCCTTCTGTTCGACCGCGTACGGTCGAAACAGGGTCCTGTTCATCGGGAAGGGTCTAGCGTACCACAAACGGAGGAAACAGACTTTTGTTCAAGTGCCTACGGTCGAAACGGGGTCTTATTGATCGGGAGGGGTCTGGCGTACCGCAAAACAGAGGAAACAGACTTCTGTGGAGCGCCTACGATTGAAATGAGGTCCTGTTCATCCACCGTCTACTGCCTCACTCCAGCCTCCACCGGCTACTGTTCATCCACCGTCGACTTCCTCCAGCCTCCACCAGCTACTGTTCATCCACGGGCTACTGTTCACCCATCCTCCACCGGCTACTGTTCATCCAACCTCCACGGGGTCCTGTTCATCCACCCCCAACCGGTTGGGGTGCGGCGGCCTCCTCGGGGTCCTGTTCATCCAGTGACAATGGCCTACTACCACGGGGTCTTGTTCATCCAACCCCCACCGGGAGCTGTTCATCCACAACCAACCAACCGGCTCGACTCACCACGTCTCGACTCGTTCTATGTACCCCGCGCACGGTAGCAACGGTCACTGATCATCGAGAGGCAACCCAACACCGGCTGGCTACGTCTCGCACGGGGGCTCGATCGGCTTCAGTAAGCAGTAGAAGTGATCGATCTCCCGGGTTCAGTTAGCAGCAACAGCAAAGGAATCGCTCGGGTTCAATCAGCAGCGAATGAATCGCAACAGCCAAGGGATCGATCACTCGGGTTCAGTAACATGCGATCGCTTGGGTTCAGTTAGCCAACGCCTCGCACACACACGCGTACATGAGAGAAATGCGTGAACCTCCATGCATCGCTCGGCCCCGACCACCCACCGTAACCGGGAACTCCCCGATATTTTCCTCGCCCTCGCTTCTACCATGATTTTTTCCGTCATGGACGGCCCAAAGAATGTCATGCAGGTGCGTCCCCGGCCCGCCTAGGACGAAAAAACCATTTTCTGTCATGATTTTTTGTCATAGAAGTAGGAGCCCACCACATCTATGATGATACATGTTTTTGTCGCAATTATCGTCATAGAAGTGTCATAAGCATGACAGAAAAAAATTCCGTTCGACCAAAATGTCACGGATGTGTCTTTTTTTTGTAGTGGTTCCATTTCCTGCATAAGGATTAGCAAGCAGTTTCTCTATCATACCCGAAGGAATCTCATAATAAACATTTTCAGTAGGTGCAGTAGGTTGAGGGGCAACTCTTTGTGCCTCCGGTCGAGGTGAAGATACCCCGAACAAACCCCTCAAAGGATTGTTTTCCGTAATAACAAGTGACAGTAAATTTCAGCACATAATATAAATTTTTCCTGAGCAAATTCCACTCACCAAAGGCGCTTCACTCCCCGGTAACGGCGCCAGAAAAGAGTCTAGATGACCCACAAGTATAGGGGATCAATCATAGTCCTTTCGATAAATAAGAGTGTCGAACCCAACGAGGAGCAGAAGGAAATGACAAGCAATTTTCAGCAAGGTAATGTCTGCAAGCACTGAAATTATCGGTAACAGATAGTTTGATAGCAAGGTAATTTGTAATGAGCAACAAGTAACAATAGCAACCAAGGTGCAGCAAGGTAGCCCAATCCTTTTTTGTAGCAAAGGACAAACCGGAACTCTTTCTCTTATAGTAAGCAAAGTGCTCTTGAGGACACACGGTAATTTCATCTAGTCACTTTCATCATGTTCGTTTGATTCGCCTTCATTACTTTGATAATTTGATATGTGGGTGCACCGGTGCTTGGGTGCCGTTCTTACTTGAACAAGCCTCCCACTTATGATTAACCCCTCTCGCAAGCATCCGCAACTATGAAAGAAGAATTAAAATAAATCTAACCATAGCATGAGACGTATGGATCCAAATTAGCCCCTTACAAAATAGCGCATAAACTAGGGTTTAAGCTTCTGTCACTCTAGCAACCCATTATCTAATTACTACTCCATAATGCATTCCCTTAGGCCCAAATATGGTGAAGTATCATGTAGTCGACGTTCACATAACACCACTAAGGGAAACAACAACATACATATCATCAAAGTATCGAACGAATACCAAATTCACATGATTATTTATAACAAGACTTGTCCCATGTCCTCAAGAGAAAAGGCAACTACTCATAAATCATATTCATGTCCAAGATCAGAGGGGTATTGAATAGCATCAAGAATCTGAACATATAATCTTTCACCAAATAAACCAACTAGCATCAACTGCAAGATGTAATCAACACTACTAGCAACCTACAGGTACCAATATGAGGTTTTGAGACAAAGATTGAATACAAGAGATGAACTAGGGTTTGAGATGAGATGATGCTGGTGAAGATGTTGATGAAGATTGATCCTCCCATGATGAGAGGGTTGTTGGTGATGACGATGGCTTCGATTTCCCCCTCCCGGAGGGAAGTGTCCCCGACAGAATTGCTCCGCCGGAGAGCAAAAGTGCTCCTGCCCAAGTTCTGCCTCGAGATGGCGGTGTTCCGTCCCGAAAGTCCTCCTCTTATTTTTTCTTCTTCTATGGCAAATGGGATTATACACGAGAAGATGGGCCACAGAGGCTGGCCAGGGCCCCCACAAGCCACCAGGGTGCGCCCTGGTGCCTCGTGGGCACCTGGGTGGCCTCCTCTGGTATTTCTTTTCTTCAATATTTTTTATTTATCTCAAAATAATTCTCCGTGAAATTTCAGCTCATTTCGAGATGTGCAGAATAGTTATCTCTGACATAGCTTTTTCAGGTCCAGAATTCCAGCTGTCAGCAATCTTCCTCTTCATGTAAATCTTGCAAATTAAGAGAGAAAATGCATTAGAATTGCTCCACAAAGTATTATATTGATAAAAACATTGTAAATAACAGTAGGAAAACATGATGCGAAATGGACGTATCAGGCTCTCGGAAAAGAAGGTGCACGCTGTTGATATGAGTAGTCTATCATTCCTATTAAGCCGGGACGTCACACCTGACCGTGTAACTTTGATGGGTAATGGATCCAGATTCCAATAGCTTCATATATAATTCTGCACCCCAACGTCACATTGTTCCTGAACTTGGTAGTTGTACTATGGATCGCTGTGATCGAACCATCAACATTTTAATTGGTCATTTTATGGCTAACTAATTTTATCAAAGATAATTTTAAGGCGTTTTTAGTTCTAAATATGTTTTAATGATAACTAGTTGTAAGGTTTACCTGGCTAATTGCTAATTCTTTGAATTACCACAAACGAAACAATTTAATCGATAGACAACTATAGTTTGTTTGCCATGCCTATGCTATCTAGAAATGCTACCGGTGAACCTACGAATCTCACTATATTTTTTCTACGTTTTCTTGTACTTTGTTATTATGTAATTTATTATTCTATGCATGCAAAACAATTTGAAATACTTGATATGCTAATCCTTTGGTAACTAGCAAAGTTACTGTGATTGACAACCTCACTAGAGAAGTTGCGGACACAAGTTAAGTTTCTTAGTTGAGTGCAGGATTGATCATTGAACCTGTTGTTGACATTTCATGGATTGAATACATTGATTCCTTAACTAGGGCAAAGGCTTTCTGCTTACTACAAATCCTTGCGCTTTATGGCTGAACTAAAACCTTTTATTTGTGCTCCCCCCTACTCCATTCATACTACCTAGATTCTCCCTCCTTGTACACCCAAGTATTATATTTAATCCTTTTGCACAAAAAGACAAATTTATAATCCGCTTGTACCATTACGTTTGTCCTTATGAGATCTATGAAAGTATTGAGTGCATATTTTGGTAGGTACTTTTCACTTTAAAATATGGTGAAACCAAAGTGAACTTCATTGGAACCGTGACCGGGATAATTTATTATGTAAATATGTTTAAAGAAATAAGTAACATTGCGTTTTAAAAGTGCACAACAATGTTCCGTTGTGTTTCAATGTGCTTCAACCAATTTTGTTCGCTTCCATTGTGTTTTAGAGTATCATTTCATTGCGTTTTATAATATTTTTACCCGGTTCCGCTGCGCGCCACAACTTTTCATTGTGTTTTAGTTCGCTTCGAACGTGTATTAGGCATAGTTGATTTCTTTTGTAAAACAAGGATAAATTTTATGTATTTTCTTTAGGTATCGTCGTGTTTTAGAGGTGATCGTAAATGCTTCATTTTGTGTCAATGTGCTACCTTGTTTGTACACTATTATGATGTGCACCATAACGTTTATAGCATTCCAATGAATTTTGTTGGGTTTTATCCTATGTTAGATTGAATTATAATGATCTATCTGCCTGTGTGTCACCTTAACTTTTACTCTAACCTGATGTGCACCTCGACGTTTTCATTGCTTTTCTGCGGGCATCAGACCAATTCTGTTGGGTCTTGCGTGTTTTGGAGCGCACATTTCATACAAGTTTAATTATATTTTAGTATGTATCAAAATTCAAAATTGCCAAAACATATTGTATATCTATCGATCCGAGGTAGAAATCAAAAGTGGACGTCAAATGCATGGATGTAAGCAACCCAGTGATATATCTCTTGATCTATTGCAATATCTCACGAATCAGGTGGCAATTAGAATTACAATCACGGATACATGAATTGGGGAAGAAGGGAAAGGGGAAGAGAGCCGCCGCCGGTTCCGCCGTGATCCACTGGATACCTAGCGCTTGTGGGTGGAATCGCCTTAAGTAGTCGGTGCGGTGTCACACCCACTCTGGCTCGCAGACCTTGTTGTTGGGCCGTTTCTGTCTGATGGGCCGAGCTGGTGGTGAGGCCCGTTCCTTGCCTGGTGTGGCTGCAGCGCTGACAGTGGCCTTGACACCCCCTCCTTCTTGCGATGAGGCTTGCCCCCAAGCCTCTGCAGCAGGGAAACGAGCTTGGAGTTCTTCTTTGTCTTCCCAAGTGTCGCTGAGTGATGCAGGGTCGGACCACCGAACAAGGATCTGTTCAACCATGGCACCCTGTTTGCGACGCCAGCGCGACGCCAGAACCTGGACTGGGATTGCAGGCACATCAGTGGTGGTAGGGAGTTGTTGTTGAATTGGCGTACCTGGCAGCAGGGCCTTCCTTAGCAGAGATACATGGAAAACTGGGTGAACTGTTGCGTTCGCTGGGAGTTCCAATTTGTAGGCCACCGGGTTGATCTTGGCGATGACGGAGTACGGTCCGTAATAGCGGAAGGAGAGCTTGTCGTTGGCTCGTTTGGCCACCGATGTTTGCATGTACGGTTGTAGCTTCAAGTAAACCTTGTCGCCGATCTCAAAAACATGTTCTGAGCATTTCTTGTCTGCCTGTTGTTTCATGCACAGGCGAGCTCGCTGAAGATGTTGCTGGAGCAAATCCTGAATCGTGGCACGTTCATCCAGCCAGGTCTGGAGAGCGGGAACTGAGCAAGACGAGGTGGCAGTGATGCCCCAATGGCGAGGCTCATGGCCAAACATTGCCATGAATGGAGTCATGCCAATGGCTGAATGTGGTGCTGCATTGTACCAGAATTGCGCCAGAGGAATCCATTGGCTCCAGCGCTTGGGGCAAGAATGTGTAAAGCAGCGAACAAAAGTTTCGAGGCATTGATTCACACGCTCTGATTGTCCATCGGTTTGCGGGTGGTTAGCAGTGCTCATGCGGAGATCAGTACCGGCATGGCGAAAAAGCTCTTGCCAAAAGTGGCTAGTGAAAACGGGATCGCGGTCAGAAACAATGGACTGGGGAAAGCCATGGATGGGGTAAATGCGTTGCATGTATAGTAGAGCGACACGAGAAGCAGTGTAAGGGTGGGCAAGCGGTAAGAAGTGTGCGAATTTGGTCATTTTGTCGACCAAAACCCAGATGCAGTTGTACTGACCTGATTGTGGGTGGCCGTCAATGAAGTCCATTGTGATCATATCCCATGACTTGTTAGGAATTGGGAGAGGTTGAAGAAGCCCGGGCGAAGCCACTCGCTCTGCTTTAGCTTGTCGACAAATTTGGCAGCACTGAACATATTGGAGGATATGAGTTTTCATTTTTGGCCACGCGAACAAGCGCCTAATCCTCTTGTAGGTGACTGGGAACCCCGAATGCCCTCCCACTGGACTGTCATGGAAAGCAGAGATGATCTGCTGCTGAAGCACAGTGCTGCCTCCGAGCCAAATGTGATTTCTGAAACGCAAGAGCCCTTGCGACAAGCTGGAACGCCCTTTCGGATCCGGTCTGACTACCAATTGTTCCAGGAGACGCTGTGCTTGAGGGTTGGAATTGTAGCTTGCTACAATGTCTTCGAGCCATGCTGGTTGGCAACTTGAGATCGCCATGGCCTGCTCTGGGTGGTGTAAGCGAGATAATGCATCTGCGGCTCCATTCTCTACACCCTTTTTATACACAATCTTGTATTGCAACCCAAGTAGCTTGGTGAATGCTCGCTGTTGCCAAGGAGTAGTGAGTCTCTGCTCTTGCAAGTAAACCAAACTGCGTTGATCCGTCTTGATGATGAACTCCGCGGACTGCAAGTATGGTCGCCATTGGTCAACGGCAGCGATCACAGCTAGGTACTCCTTCTCGTATGTGGACAGGCCTTGATACCTGGGGCAGAGTGCCTTGCTCATAAAAGCGATGGGGTGCCCTTCTTGCTGTAGAATTGCTCCAATTCCTGTATTGCATGCGTCCGTTTCCACTGTGAACTGTTTCTGAAAATCTGGTAGAGCAAGCACCAGCGCTGTGATCAGACCCTGTTTGAGTATTTGAAAGCTTTGCTTAGTGTTATCTGTCCATACGAACGGTGTCCCCTTCTTGAGGAGGTTGAAAAGTGGTCGAGCTAGGATTCCAAACTGTCGGACGAAACGCCGATAGTATCCTGCCAGCCCCAAGAACTGCCTGACTTCCTTTACACTTGTAGGTGTGGGCCACGCAGCTACTGCCACAACCTTAGTGGGATCTGTTGCCACACCTTCAGCGCTGATAACATGGCCCAAGTACGTTATCCGCTGTTGCCCAAAGCTGCACTTGCTTCGTTTCACCTTCCATTGATCACGCCGAAGGAGTTCAAAGACTTGGCTGAGATGTGCTGCATGCTCTTGCAGCGTCTTGCTGAATACTAGTATGTCATCGAAGAAGGACAGAACACACTCACGCATCAAGGGGTGAAGTGTGCCAGTGATAGCACCGTTGAAAGTCGCAGGTCCACCAGCCAGACCATACGACAGCACCTTGAATTCAAAATGTCCCGAGTGGGTTTGAAAGGCGGTCTTGAATTCCTCTCCTTCAGCCAGTCGAATTTGGTGGTATCCTGCCCTCAAATCAAGCTTGGAGAACCACTTAGCCCCGTGCAGTTCATCTAGTAGCTCTTCGATTATGGGCACATGGTACTTGCCCACGATGGTCATGGCGTTGAGCTGCCGGTAATCTATGCATAGCCGCCAAGTGCCATCCTTCTTCTTGACTAAGATCACAGGTGAAGAGAAGGGACTGTGGCTGCGCTGAATCACACCTGACTTCAGCATCTCCTGCACTTGCTTTTCAATCTCATCTTTATGTTCAGGCTTGTGCCTATACGGTCTCAAGTTCACCGGTTGTGCTCCAGCCATCAGTGGTATCCTGTGATCACAATCTCTGCGTGGGGGCAGACCTGTTGGTTCACCAAACACATCCTCAAACTAATCAATGACCTTCTGAATATTGTCCGGTGTTGGTGTGTACACTTCGTCTCCTTCAGTGACTTGATATAGTTGAACCACTTGCGTCAGAGAGCCCTGTTTCTGCAGGGATTGCAACTGCAAAGCGTTGATCTCAGGGCAGGGGCCAACGCTCTCTTGATGGCCTCGCAACTGCGCTGGTCCACGCGGAGTAGTGATCAGCAACTGTTTGCCCCGCCAGTCCACACTCATCGGGCTGTGTTCCTCAAGCCAGTCCATGCCGAGAATGGCGTCATACGCGCCCAGGGTCAGCACTTTCATGTCAGTGATGAATTCGTGTGTTTGGGACACCCAACTGCAGCGTGGTATGTGGGAGAGGCAGCAGAGTTCTCCTCCATCTGCAACCTTGACGCGGCAGGGTCGACGAAGAGGTAATACTCCCGTCAGCACAGATGCGAGACGCGCGTCGATGAAAGATGTAGAACTGCCAGAATCCACCAACAGTAGCACCTCATGGCCTTGCAACCATGCGTGAAGACGAATTGCTTTTGGAGATTTGCCACCAGTGAGGGCGTGGCAAGAAATTGCCATCGCCGTTTCTGCCAACGTGTCGTCGAGCTGTGGTCTTGGGGAGTCGCCGTCAGAGTCGAGGCCGAACAGCTCGAGGAGTTCCTCGAGGACGTGGAGCTGGACGCTGGTAGGGCAGTTGTGGTCCTATCCCCATCGCTCCCCGCACTTGAAACAGAGACCCTTTGCACGGCGATATTCTCGCAGTGCCTTGAGCTTGGTGTTGTCTGCACGGCTGGCTTCCACCGCGCACCGATCCATGGCTGTCGGCGTCGTCGGCGGTCGTCCTTGGGGTGGCGGTGGTGGAAGTGCCATGGGCACGCCCGTGCCGCCGCGGTGGCTCTAGTCCGGGGCGATGGCACGCGCTGCGCCCTTACGCGCGCGCTCCCGCGAGGCACCATCTGCTACCTCCTCTTGGAGTAACGCCAAGGCGCATGCGGTGTCGAGGTCGGGTGGCCGCTACACCAGTACCACCACGCGGATGTCGGGCCGGAGTCCCTCGACAAAACGAGTAAGATAATAGTAAGGGTGGATGGATTCAGAATATGCAGATAGATGACTGATAATCAGCTCAAATTGCTCAATGTACTCAGCTACAGTTGTTTTCTGTGACAGAGAATAAAACAGGCGGATTAGGAGCTGGTGACGGTCGCGACCAAATCTCGCACACAAAAGTGACGAGAATGACTCCCAATCAAACTCAGTTAACTTCCTCTGCACCGATTGCAACCACACCGATGCAGAGCCAGAGAAATTCAGCGAGGCCATCAGGACCCAATATTTCCCATGGATATCAAACATTTGAAAGTACTGCTCGCACAGCATCTTCCACAGCCGTGGGTTCTCGCCCGTGAATTGGGGAAACCCGATCGATGGGTGAGCCTGGCCAATCCCCGCGAGGATCTGACTGGCATGCGCGTATGGAGATGCGATGGTAGATGGGACGGGGGGTTGTGACCGACCGTTGGCCGGGGTGGCCACCGACGCGAACGCCGGTGCCAGGCCCCGTGGAAGAACGTCGATGCCGTGGTCAATCGACCCGAGGGTGTCGCCCTCCGCGCGCTTGCTGGTGCCGACGTGGTCACGCAGTGGCGCTGGTGGTGCAGGTGGTGGTGGCGCTGGCGCCTCCACTGGGCGCTCCTCCGTGGTGGTAGCAGGTCGTGCTTGAAGTTCGGCGACCGCCGCGAAGAGCTGATCCACACGCCGCTCCAGATCGGGGCGCCACTGGCCCAGATCGTCCAGCTTGGTGGTGTGGGAGCGGATATCGGAGTGGATCGCGTCGAGGGAGTTGGTGAGCTTGTCGAAGTAGTCCTTGAAGGATGGATCCATGGCGCCGATTCGATCCTTGATCGATTTCTGTAGCCTTGTTTCGATTAGATGCGCCAGGGTGTGGATCCATGGCTCTGGATACCAGATGTAAGCAACCCAGTGATATATCTCTCGATCTATTGCAATATCTCACGAATCTGGTGGCAATTAGAATTACAATCACGGATACACGAATTGGGGAAGAAGGGAAAGGGGAAGAGAGCCGCCGCCGGTTCCGCCGTGATCCACTGGATACCTAGCGCTTGTGGGTGGAATCGCCTTAAGTAGTCGGTGCGGTGTCACACCCACTCTGGCCCGCTGACCTTGCTGTTGGGCCGTTTCTGTCTGATGGGCCGAGCTGGTGGTGAGGCCCGTTCCTTGCCTGGTGTGGCTGCAGCGCTGACATTGGCCTTGACAATGGACGCTATTTGCTCATTTCGGCAAAGCAGAGCAGAGGTCGTATGATTCTTTTAGGAAACGGGAGGTTTCCAGTGAGATTCTTGCAAATTCCAAATAGACCTTCTTTGCTCATTCTATGCCGGTGACTATCGTCGACAGCTCCTCTCCGTTTTACTACTCCCTCCATTCCAAAATATAGTGCGCCCGCGTTTCCCGAGGTCGAACTTTGACCATAAATTTAACGAACGAGACCGACTGCGGCGGGTGAAAAAATTACATAATTAAAAACTTCTTTCGAATACGAATTCACTAATATAATTTTTGCTCCCGCCGCAATCAGTCTTGGTAGTTAAATTTACGGTCAAAGTTGAAGCACGGAGATAGAGCAAGCACTACATTGTGGAATGGAGGGAGTACCGCGCAAGCAAACTTTTTTGTACAGTACGATCGTATCCTATCCCACCAAATGCCCGCCCCAATCGTTGGCGCCATCATTTGATTTCCACGCAAATAATATATCGCGCAGCCACTCCATCAAGCTTCTGGTGCTACTGCGGCAGTGGCGCCGGCCTCTACGTCCTTGCTGCTGCCGGAGCGGCTGTCGTCGTCCTTGCCACTCTCCTGCAGCTCCATGATAGGCTTCATCTTGCGGTCCGTGATGGCGATGGCGATGTCGTTGGGGAAAAGGTCGTGGTACACCAAGGCGTGCACCATGGTGGTGGCGAAGAGGCCCGTCACGGTGAGCGTGGCCAGCAGAGACAGCCCCACGCACAGCGCCTTGGTGAAGGCGTTGTCCACCACGGTGGCGTACCGGATGGACGCGATGGCCGCTCCGGTCATCGGGAACGTGTAGGCCCACCACGACAGCGAGAACATGAACCCTCTGAAGAAGTTGATCCGGACGGCGAGCGACGCGTAGAGGAACATGGCGATGAAGTAGGCGAGCTTGGCCCCCACGCCGAACTCGTCCACGATCTTGGCCCACGCCATGGACGCCACGCTCGGCGCCGCCACGAAGAGGAAGAAGACCGGGTGCAGGTCCTTGGGCAGCGTCGCGTTGGTGGGCAGCCGCTGGTACAGCGTCACGAACAGCACGGTGTAGTGCGCCACCCCGACGCCGAAGAAGAAGATGGGACCTTCCTTGAGCCCCATGGACGCGCCCATCAGCGCGCCCACGAAGTTGCCCACGACGGACAGGTGGTTGGACGGGTTGGCCACCTTGGACAGCCGCCTCTGCCCGCCGGACATCCACTGCCCGTAGATCTTGAGCTCGAGGCACAGAAACGGAGACATGAGCGCGTACCAGAGCCAGGGAGGCAGCTGGGTGGCGACGGAGGGGGGCACGCCCATGGCCAGGAACAGGCAGGCGATCCACGGCGCGAAGAAGAAGTTGACACGGATGGGGTGGTAGTACTCGCGACGGACGGCCTCGAAGAAGAAGATGATCTTGAATGCGTACGCGGCCGTGATGATGGACATGAGCCCGACGGAGATGAACCAAAGCACCAGGTTCACCTTGGGGTTCACGTGCAGGAACTCGGTCGGCGCCGCCGTCGCGATCGTCTTGTACAGGATCGCCTGGCTGCTCACTCCGAGGCACATACCGAACGCCGAAATGGGGAACCGGAGCAAGAACGGCCACTTCTTGTCCGCCGGCAGCGCCAGCTCCTCCGACGACTGAAGCAATCACACAAGTTTCAGAATTTTGAGACTCGAATGGGAGGGCAATATGCATGATAATGTGATCGACCGACCGAAGAAGAAGAAGAAGAAGTAGTGGTACCTTGAGTTTGTCCAGCTCGGGTCCCTCCAGTGCGGCGAAGAAGCGATCAACGTTGTCGCCACTCACGGCTTCTCCCTGTCCCTGGGCGAACTCCTCCTCCTCGGGGGTACTAACCGGCACGCCGCCGCCGGCCAGATGGGTGATCTGCCGCTCCAGCTTCCCGGAAAACGTCTTGAACGAGTCGTAGCGCTTGTCCCGGTTCATCGTCCTGCCGCCCCGGCTACCCATCCGTCTCACGGCGTGGGTGGGCACCCCGCCGGGGTTCGGCTGCGACCGGAACATCACCCTGTGCGGCTGCACGAACCTCACGTGCTGCGCCGGCTCCTGCGCCGCGTTCGACATGGCCTGCTTCCGCTCGTGCAAGTCGCCGCCGGGCGCCACGAGGGGCTCGCCGAAGCCGGTCGGCGACGACGGCAGGCTGATAGACACGGGGTGCCCCGAGCGCTGCCCCGGCGGGTTGAACGGCGAGTCGAAAGCTGGGATCACCGCCTCGCTGCGCGGGGCCACGCGCTCCGGCGGGCGCATCTGCATCAAATTGAAATACATAGGCGATCGATCATGTCCAAGCTCCATTTCTTTTCAGCCGTGCCGTGCCGTGGTCCGTACGAGAGAGCGGAAGACTCACCCGGGCGGGGCGGCCCGTGTCGGGGTGAAGCACCGGTTTGGGGCTCTGCATCGGGGTGGTCGTATCGAAGCCGTCGAGATGGGAAACCTCAACGTTGGCGAGGAGGGACGGCACACCGCTGGTCTTGCTGCTTGTGTTGGCTTCCATGGCCCGCTCAGACGAGACCTGCACAGAGCGAGTGTGAGAACCAAGCAAGGAGAGAGTGAGCGCGCTTAAATAACAAACTTTATTTAACTAATTATTTTTTGCTAGAGAGTGAAACAAATTAGGAGTCATCATCCAAACTGCCAAGAGCAAATCAATGTTTTTCTGCAAACTTACTAGTGCCAAAGCCAAACTGTCCATGTCGAGCTGGACCAGCAGGCGATCAGCAGATTTGCCTTATATTTGCCTTTTTGTATCTTAATAATGAAATGAAATCGGTAGAGCTTCTGACTTGCCTGGAGAAACTAAGAAAAAACTGGCAACCAAGTTGTTGAGCAACTACTAGACGCTTCTGGGCGTTGTTAGGCTAGGCGGACAGGCATGGAAGTACTCAGAGCATCAGCATCAGAAGCACAAAACCCTTTTGATGAAGAGGGAGGAAAAACCTAGGAAGGCAGGCAGGGAACACAAGGTGGTGGACAGATCATGTGCAAGTGCAACCGACGATTTGTGTTTGGCTTTTAAATAGGCAAATGCGCCGTTCGTATATGGTGATGAGTCGATGACTGGCTGGTTCGTTGGCTTGGCACTGGCCCCATCAGTGCGTGACACATCGCGTGGACACATCCTAGCTAGGAGCTGTATGTGTCATCCTCGGAAAAAAAAGGAGCCGTATGCGTACTTCTGGCTGGGTACTACGCGCCACCACCTGACAGTTGTGGATGCTACTGAAACAAACCGGTTGTGAGAGCAAGCTGTATACTACTAGCAGTGAATACTGCTCCATGACGCTACACGAGAGCTTCACACAATTCTTCACAAGTCTGTTTGTTTTTTCTACTGACAGATCTTGGCAGCTCTCTGAAAGGAGGCGCCCAAAGTGTGGCGAGCAGTGCTGCACTTGCACTTTTGCAGGAGTTTCAGCAACGTTCTGACGCGGATGACAACAGTAACGTGCGTTTGGGGTGGCGGCCTAATTCAAGGAAGTTGGTTATTTCATTTTCCTCATCCTCGCTCCTCTTTGTAAGCAGACTCTTTCCATGAATGAATGAAACATTCAAGTATGGCATTACTGCTGGAGCGTCGCTTTCAGGAGTAGCAAGATGATCGTTCAAGCTATTAGGTGGATAAAATTTCGTTTGGGTTCCAGTGACCTCTAATCGTACCCACCGATTCCTCTTGTTTGGAGAAACAAACACGCTCCTGATTGGCAAGGATTCTGCTGAACAACCCTCCCCCACATCAGGCCTGCAGACGTTGTTGAATCATCAGTAGTCGTCGTAAGTTTCACAATCTAAAATAGTCCAGGTGGCAGGAGCAATTCCAGGCCGGGCAAAATGCACGGTGTGAGATAGAAACAGCTGTGCATGCACACTTCAAATCAGAGTCCAGGACACGAGTAGTAAAATCAGGGCCGTCCCCATCGTCTTGACAAGGGACCAGCCGTAGGTACAGGAGGATGGATCGGGCATGGAAAGGCTTGACATTCTGGAGACAGACATTACAAAGATCAGCCGTCGCCCATCGACCGCGCCGCATGTGTGGTACAGTATATATTTTCATTTGATTGCACAGCTGGGACTGGGAGGAGATATTGGACGGAACACATCGGTCGTTAGCCGTACGTCCACGTCCGCGGCGGTGGCGTCCGTCTGGTCCGGCCATAGACGAGACGCCGCATGTGTCCCAGGATGACTTGTGCAAGACAAGGAGTTTTTAAATCATATAAAATTCAAGTAAAAAACTCCGTCTTGTCCTGGCGACGGCGAGATAGGTGTAAAGCTGGTCCCGTATGCATGAGCCTAACCTACTTAGCTAGATCGCTTGGTTTACGCCCTAATCCCTGGCCAGCTAATATTCCTACGACGACGGTGCATGCATGCATACAATTCTTGTGAGCGCATAAACAATTCCTCTTGTCCCAGGCGCGCGGCGGCGTACGTGGTTGGTCATGCAACTTGATTGCTGATTCATCTATTCGATCGCCACGCCGCCGGGCGCAAACAAAACAAGTGGGATTGGATGTTACCTGGCGAGAGAGAGAGAGAGAGAGAGAGAGACAGCTAGGTACGACGACGGAGGAGGCCGGGGCAGCAAGGAACAAGGCCGGCCGGCGATGTTGGCGGCCGCGGCAGCCGGTCCGGCAGTGGAGGATCGCCGGAACCAGCACCCAGCCTCGAGAGAGAGCCAAAACGGGCGCGGCCGTTGGGTGGCCTAGCTCTCCTATTACAAACGCGGCGGCGTGGGTTGTTGGCGGGGGACAGGCTGGACCGGAGCTCCTAAACATGGCAATCCAGCCAGCGTAAGGGATAGCAAGACAGACGTACAGCTTCATTTTTTTTTTTGCCAGAACGTACAGCTCCATCTTGATCAGCGCAGCAGAATAAAAATAAAATAGGTCGGTCTTATGCGCATAGACCTACGGCACGGTGGTCGTCCTTGGCCGACTTATCCAAGGATGCCCGGAGCCACGTCAACCAAAGTAAAGGAATCATGTCGGGCCACGTGATTGGGGCAGGAGGGCCGCATGAAACCGGTGATCGCGGCAGGGAGATTTTGTTCCATCGCCATGTTGCCCAAGTAGCACTTGTCTTGTCTTTGAGGGTTCGGTTCCTCTACGATTATGCTATCGCTGTAATCTAAGGCCAACTCCACCGACCCAAAACGGACGTCCGTTTTGTCCGGATTCTGTCCGTTTGGATAGGGCAATGAGGTCGTGTCCGGGCGTGTCCTGGGATGCGGTGGCCGTGCGCCCAGCGCGCGGCCGCATCCATTTGCCCCATCCTGTCTGTCAGGGCCAAAAATGCTCATATTTTCATCAAAACTAGTTTTACAACCCAAATATTTGTCTGGAAATTAAAATAGTTTTACGACCCAATTGAAATTGTCTTTAATAAAATAGTTTTACAATCAAACCGAAATTGTCTTGACTGAACATAAAATGTACCAATACATCTATTGGTTGCCAATGTGATCCCACACGTGCTCAACCAAGTCATTTTGAAGATTCAAATGAATGTGCCAATCACGCATCTCACGGTGGAATTGGACAAGTTGTTCAAATGTGGCCGGGTCTTGGTGCAGGGGCTCAATATTTTCACCTTGATAATCAAATCCTTGGTCGAAGATACTCTCATCACGCTCATCCTCGACGATCATGTTGTGCATGATCACACAAGCAGTCATCACCTCCCAAAGCTTCCTTTCATCCCATGACAGTGCAGGGTTTCGAACGATACCCCACCGGGATTGAAGCACACCAAAAGCACGTTCCACATCATTTCTAGCACTCTCTTGCATTTGGGCAAATCTCTTTCTCTTCTCACCTTGGGTTTCGAGATTGTCTTCACAAAAGTTGATCACTGAGGATATATACCATCAGCTAGATAGTATCCCTTGTTGTACTGGTGGCCGTTGATCTCAAAGTTGATAGGTGGGGAGTGGCCTTCTGCAAGCCTCGCGAAGACTGGAGAACGTTGCAGCACGTTGATATCATTGTGAGAACCTGCCATGCCGAAGAAAGAATGCCATATCCAAAGATCCTGCGATGCCACCGCTTCTAATATGACAGTGCACCCGTTGACATGCCCCTTGTACTGGCCCTGCCAAGCAAATGGACAGTTCTTCCACTCCCAGTGCATACAATCTATGCTGCCAAGCATACCTGAAAGCCTCTAGCTGCGTTGGTCGCCAACAATCTCTCTGTATCAGCGGCAGTTGGCTGCCTCAAGTACTCTGGGCCAAACACCTCGATCACAGCCTGGCAAAACTTGTACATTGACATCAGACATGTTGTCTCACTCATACGCACATACTCATCCACCAGATCGCCTGGAACTCCATATGCAAGCATGCGGATGGCCGCGGTGCATTTCTGATAAGAGGAGAATCCAAGCTTGCCAAGGACATCCGTCTTGCACTCGAAGTATGGGTCATGAGCAACCACTCCCTCTCGGATACGACTGAGCACATGCCTTGCCATACGAAAACGGCGACGAAATTTATCCGTCTTGAAAAGCGGGGTGTTCGCAAAGTAATCGGCATAGAGCAGGGCGTGGCCTCTCTCCCTGTTGCGGTTCAGGTTGGGAGCACGGCTAGGGACTGACCCCCTGTACCGAGGAAGCTTCCGTTGAATGTGGTCGTGAACACCAGTGCAACCACCACAAGATCTTCATCATCCGACGACGAATCGTCCGATGAACAAAGGAAGTGATGGAAGAAAAACTCGTCTCCACTGTCCATACCTTTGTGGGAAAAATGTCGAACACCTTGCGGTCGTGGTGGCGAAGAGGCCGCGATGATCACCTCGACGCAGCAGGGATGGTTGCCGGCCGGCTACTGGCCGCTCTGGAGCTCTCGTCGGAAGCTGCCGCGGCCGCCGTGGTACGTCGCCGACGGTCGTGTCCGCTCTGCCATGGGCAAAGACGGCGACGGCCAAACCTCCTCCGATCGACGGCCAAAACTATGGCGAAAGCGCGGGCGTGGTGGCGGCCATGTCGAGACATGGTTTGGTATGGACGGCCGGGGGCTGCTCGGTGAGGAGGCGGCCGGAGAATAGCGCCGGCGCTGAGATTCGATCGTCGGTATCTCAATACCTAGTTCAATCTCGTTACCGGCAAGTCTCTTTACTCGTTCCGTAATACATCAACCCGCAACTAACTCATTAGTTACAATGCTTGCAAGGCTTATAGTGATGTGTATTACCGAGTGGGCCCAGAGATACCTCTCCGACAATCGGAGTGACAAATCCTAATCTTGAAATACGCCAACCCAACAAGTACCTTCGGAGACACTTGTAGAGCACCTTTATAATCACCCAGTTACGTTGTGACGTTTGGTAGCACACAAAGTGTTCCTCCGGTAAACGGGAGTTGCATAATCTCATAGTCATAGGAACATGTATAAGTCATGAAGAATGGGTCAAGTGCTAAGCTAACGGAATGGGTCAAGCCAATCACATCATTCTCCTAATGATGTGATCCCGTTAATCAAATGACAACTCATGTCTATGGCTAGGAAACATAACCATCTTTGATCAACGAGCTAGTCAAGTAGAGGCATACTAGTGACACTCTGTTTGTCTATGTATTCACACAAGTATTATGTTTCCGGTTAATACAATTCTAGCATGAATAATAAACATTTATCATGATATAAGGAAATAAATAATAACTTTATTATTGTTCTCAAGATCAGAGGGCATCTTATTATAATTTCCATAAGAATTTTTGTAGGAATTATCATAATTAGAATTACTAGGAAACGGCCTAGGGTTGAAATTACCTCTATATGCGTTATTACCAAAATTGTTCCTACCAACAAAATTTACATCCATAGATTCATTATTGTTCCCAATCAAAGTAGACAAAGGCATATCATTAGGATCAATAGGAGCACTCTTACTGGCAAACAATTTCATAAGTTCATCCACCTTTCCACTCAAAACATTAATTTCTTCAATCGCATGCACTTTTTGAAGGAAATATGCCCTAGAGGCAATAATAAAGTTATTGTTTATTTCTTTATATCATGATAAATGTTTATTATTCATGCTAGAATTGTATTAACCGGAAACATGATACATGTGTGAATACATAGACAAACAGAGGGTCACTAGTGTGCCTCTACTTGACTAGCTCGTTGATCAAAGATGGTTATGTTTCCTAGCCATAGACAAAGAGTTGTCATTTGATTAACGGGATCACATCATTAGGAGAATGATGTGATTGACTTGACCCATTCCGTTAGCTTAGCACTTGACCCATTCTTCATGACTTATACATGTTCCTATGACTATGAGATTATGCAACTCCCGTTTACCGGAGGAACACTTTGTGTGCTACCAAACGTCACAACGTAACTGGGTGATTATAAAGGTGCTCTACAAGTGTCTCCGAAGGTACTTGTTGGGTTGGCGTATTTCAAGATTAGGATTTGTCACTCTGATTGTCGGAGAGGTATCTCTGGGCCCACTCGGTAATACACATCACTATAAGCCTTGCAAGCATTGTAACTAATGAGTTAGTTGCGGGTTGATGTATTACGGAACGAGTAAAGAGACTTGCCGGTAACGAGATTGAACTAGGTATTGAGATACCGACGATCGAATCTCGGGCAAGTAACATACCGATGACAAAGGGAACAACGTATGTTTTTATGCGGTTTGACAGATAAAGATCTTCGTAGAATATGTGGGAGCCAATATGAGCATCCAGGTTCCACTATTGGTTATTTACCGGAGATGTGTCTCGGTCATGTCTACATTGTTCTCGAACCCGTAGGGTCCGCACGCTTAAAGTTCGATGATGGTTATATTATGAGTTTATGTGTTTTGATGTACCGAAGGTAGTTCGGAGTCCCGGATGAGATCGGGGACATGACGGGGAGTCTCGAAATGGTCGAGACGTAAAGATCGATATATTGGACGACTATATTCGGACATCGGAAAGGTTCCGAGTGATTCAGGTATTTTTCGGAGTACCGGAGAGTTACGGGAATTCTCCGGGGAGTATATGGGCCTTATTGGGCTTTAGGGGAAAGAGAGAGGAGAGGCTGGGCGCCCCCCAAGGCCTAGTTCGAATTGAACTAGGGGGAGGGGCTGCGCCCCCTCCTTCTTTCTCTTCTCTCTCCCCTTTCCTTGACTCCTACTCCTACTACTTGGAGGGGGGGGGATCCTACTCCCGGTGGGAGTAGGACTCCTCCTAGGGCGCGCCATAGAGAGGGCCGGCCCTCCCCCTCCTCCACTCCTTTATATACGGGGAGGGGGGCACCCCTTGGAGACACAACAATTGATCTCTTGATCTCTTAGCCGTGTGTGGTGCCCCCCTCCACCATAATCCACCTCGATAATATCATAGCAGTGCTTAGGCGAAGCCCTGCGTCGGTAGAACATCATCATCGTCACCACGCCGTCGTGCTGACGGAAATCTCCCTCAAAGCTCGGCTGGATCGGAGTTCGAGGGACGTTATCGAGCTGAACGTGTGCTGAACTCGGAGGTGCCGTGCGTTCGGTACTTGATCGGTCGGATGGTGAAGACGTACGACTACATCAACCGCATTGTGCTAACGCTTCCGCTTTCGGTCTACGAGGGTACGTGGACAACACTCTCCCCTCTCGTTGCTATGCATCACCATGATCCTGTGTGGCGTAGGAATTTTTTTGAAATTACTACGTTCCCCAACAGTGGCATCCGAGCCTGGTTTTATGTGTAGATGTTATATGCACGAGTAGAACACAAGTGAGTTGTGGGCGATATAAGTCATACTGCTTACCAGCATGTCAGACTTTGGTTTCGGCGGTATTGTTGGATGAAGCGGCCCGAACCGACATTACGCATATGCTTACGCGAGACTGGTTTTACCGCCGTGCTATGCACACAGGTGACTAGCGGGTGTCAGTTTCTCCAACTTTAGTTGAACTGATTGTGGCTACGCCCGGTCCTTGCGAAGGTTAAAACAACACCAATTTGACAAACTATCGTTGTGGTTTTGATGCGTAGGTAAGAACAGTTCTTGCTCAGCCCATAGCAGCCACGTAAAACTTGCAACAAGAAAGTAGAGGACGTCTAACTTGTTTTGGCAGGGCATGTTGTGATGTGATATGTGCAAGACATGATGCTATATTTTATTGTATGAGATGATCATGTTTTGTAACAGAGTTATCGGCAACTAGCAGGAGCCATATGGTTGTCGCTTTATTGTATGCAATGCAATTGCCCTGTAATGCTTTATTTTATCACTAAGCGGTAGCGATAGTCGTAGAAGCATAAGTTGGCGAGACGACAACGATGCTACGATGAAGATCAAGGTGTCGCGCCGGTGACGATGGTGATCATGACGGTGCTTCGGAGATGGAGATCACAAGCACAAGATGATGATGGCCATATCATATCACGTATATTGATTGCATGTGATGTTTATCTTTTATGCATCTTATCTTGCTTTGATTGACAGTAGCATTATAAGATGATCTCTCACTAAATTATCAAGGTACAAGTGTTCTCCCTGAGTATGCACCGTGGCGAAAGTTCTTCGTGCTGAGACACCACGTGATGATCGGGTGTGATAGGCTCTACGTTCAAATACAACGGGTGCAAAACAGTTGCACACGCGGAATACTCAGGTTAAACTTGACGAGCCTAGCATATAATAGATATGGCCTGGGAACACTGAGACCGAAAGGTCGAGCATGAATCATATTGTAGATATGATCAACATAGTGATGTTCACCATTGAAACTACTCCATCTCACGTGATGATCGGACATGGTTTAGTTGATATGGATCACGTGATCACTTAGAGGATTAGAGGGATGCCTATCTAAGTGGGAGTTCTTAAGTAATATGATTAATTGAACTTAAATTTATCATGAACTTAGTCCTGGTAGTATTAGCATATCTATGTTGTAGACCAATAGCTCGAGTTTAGCTCCCCTGTTTTATTTTTGATATGTTCCTAGAGAAAACTAAGCTGAAAGATGTTAGTAGCAATGATGTGGATTGGATCCGTGATCTGATGTTTATCCTCATTGCTGCACAGAAGAATTATGTCGCTAGGTGACAAACCTATTGCAGGAGCAGATGCAGATGTTATGAACGTTGTTGCTAGCTCAATATGATGACTACTTGATAGTTTAGTGCACCATGCTTAAACGGCTTAGAATCGGGACTTCAAAGACGTTTTGAACGTCATGGACCATATGAGATGTTCCAGGAGTTGAAGTTAATATTTCAAGCAAATACCCGAGTTGAGAGATATGAAGTCTCCAACAAGTTCTATAGCTAAAAGATGGAGGAGAATAGCTCAAGCAGTGAGCATGTGCTCAGATTGTCTGGGTACTACAATCGCTTGAATCAAGTGGGAGTTAATCTTCCAGATAAAATAGTGATTGACAGAATTCTCTGGTCACCATCACCAAGTTAGTAGAACTTCGTGATGAACTATAATATGCAAGGGATAACGGAAACGATTCCCAAGCTCTTCGTGATGCTGAAATCGACGAAGGTAGAAATCAAGAAAAGCATCAAGTGTTGATGGTAACCAAAAACCACTAGTTTCAAGTAAAGGGACAAAGGGAAGAAAGGGGAACTTCAAGAAGAACGGCAAGCAAGTTGCTGCTCAAGTGAAATAGCCCAAGTCTACACCTAAGCCTGAAACTGAGTGCTTCTACTGCAAAGGGACTGGTCACTGGAAGCGGAACTACCCCAAGTAATTGGCGGATAAGAAGGATGGCAAAGTGAACATAGGTATATTTGATATACATGTTATTGATGTGTACTTTACTAGTGTTTATAGCAACCCCTCAGTATTTGATACTAGTTCAGTTGCTCGAAATGGGAGTTACAGAATGAACAGAGACTAGTTAAGGGTGAAGTGACGATGTGTATTGGAAATGGTTCCAAGATTGATATGATCATCATCGCACACTCCCTATACTTTCGGGATTAGTGTTGAACCTAAAATAAATGTTATTTAGTGTTTGCGTTGAGCATGAATATGATTGGATCATGTTTATTGCAATACGGTTATTCATGTAAGTTAGAGAATAATTGTTGTTCTGTTTACATGAATAAAACCTTCTATGGTCATACACCCAATGAAAAATAGTTTGTTGGATCTCGATCGTAGTGATACACATATGCATAATATTGAAGCCAAAAGATGCAAAGTTAATAATGATAGTGCAACTTATTTATGGCACTGCCGTTTATGTCATATTGGTGTAAAGCGCATGAAGAAACTCCATGCTGATGGGATTTTGGAATCACTTGATTATGAATCACTTGATGCTTGCGAACCATGCCTTATGGGCAAGATGACTAAAACTCCGTTCTCCGGAACAATGGAGCAAGCAACTGACTTATTGGAAATAATACATACTGATGTATACGGTCCGATGAGTGTTGAGGCTTGCAGCGGGTATCGTTATTTTCTGACCTTCACAGATGATTTGAGCAGATATGGGTATATCTACTTGATGAAACATAAGTCTGAACATTTGAAAAGTTCAAAGAATTTCAGAGTGAAGTGGAAAATCACCGTGACAAGAAAATAAAGTTTCTACGATCTGATCGCGGAGAAAAATATTTGAGTTACGAGTTTGGTCTTCATTTGAAACAATGCGGAATAGTTTCGCAACTCACGCCATCTGGAGCACCACAGCGTAATGGTGTGTCCGATCGTCATAACCGTACTTTATTGGATATAGTGCAATCTATGATGTTTCTTACCGATTTACCACTATAGTTTTGGGGTTATGCATTAGAGACAGTTGCATTCACGTTAAATAGGGCACCATCAAAATCGGTTGAGAGGACGCCTTATGAACTGTGGTTTGGCAAGAAACCAAAGTTGTCGTTTCTTAAAGTTTGGGGCTGCGATGCTTATGTGAAAAAGCTTCAACCTGATAAGCTCGAACCCAAATCAGAGAAATGTGTCTTCATAGGATACCCAAAGGAAACTGTTGGGTACACCTTCTATCACAGATCCGAAGGCAAGATATTCGTTGCTAAGAATGGATCCTTTCTAGAGAAGGAGTTTGTCTCGAAAGAAGTGAGTGGGAGGAAAGTAGAACTTGATGAGGTAACTGTACCTGCTCCCTTATTGGAAAGTAGTTCATCACAGAAATATGTTCCTGTGACTCCTACACCAATTAGTGAGGAAGCTAATGATGATGATCATGTAACTTCAGATCAAGTTACTACCGAACCTCGTAGGTCAACCAGAGTGAGATCCACACCAGAGTGGTACGGTAATCCTATTCTGGAGGTCATGTTACTTGACCATGACGTACCTACGAACTATGAGGAAGCGATGATGACCCCAGATTCCGTGAAATGGTTTGTGGCCATGAAATCTGAGATGGGATCCATGTATGAGAACAAAGTATGGACTTTGATTGACTTGCCCAAATGATCGGCGAGCCATTGAGATTAAATGGATCTTCAAGAGGAAGACGGACGCTGATAGTAGTGTTACTATCTACAACGCTAGAATTGTCACAAAAGGTTTTCGACAAGTTCAAGGTGTTGACTACGATGAGAGTTTCTCGCTCGTATTTATGCTTAAGTCTGTCCGAATCATGTTAGCAATTGCCGCATTTTATGAAATCTGGCAAATGGATAAACAAAACTGCATTCCTTAATGGATTTATTAAAGAAGAGTTGTATATGATGCAACCAGAAGGTTTTGTCGATCCTAAAGGTGTTAACAAAATGCGCAAGCTCCAGCGATCCATCTATGGACTGGTGCAAGCATCTCGGAGTTGGAATATACGCTTTGATGAGTTGATCAAAGCATATAGTTTTATACAGACTTGCGGTGAAGCCTGTATTTACAAGAAAGTGAGTGGGAGCACTACAACATTTCTGATAAGTATATGTGAATGACATATTGTTGATCGGAAATAATGTAGAATTATTCTGCAAAGCATAAAGGAGTGTTTGAAAGGAGTTTTTCAAAGAAAGACCTCGGTGAAGCTGCTTACATATTGAGCATCAAGATCTATAGAGATAGATCAAAACGCTTGATAAGTTTTTTCAATGAGTACATACCTTGACAAGATTTTGAAGTAGTTCAAAATGGAACAGTCAAAGAAAGAGTTCTTGCCTGTGTTACAAGGTGTGAAATTGAGTAAGACTCAAAGCCCGACCACGGCAGAAGATAGAAAGAGAATGAAAAGTCATTCCCTATGCCTCAGCCATAGGTTCTATAAAGTATGCCATGCTGTGTACCAGATCTATTGTATACCCTACACTGTGTTAAGCAAGGGAGTACAATAGTGATCTAGGAGTAGATCACTGGACAACGGTCAAAATTATCCTTAGTGGAATAAGGATATGTTTCTCGATTATGGAGGTGACAAAAGGATCGTCGTAAAGGGTTACGTCGATGCAAGTTTTGACACTGATCTATATGACTCTAAGTCTCAATCTGGATACATATTGAAAGTGGGAGCAATTAGCTAGAGTAGCTCCGTGCAGAGCATTGTTGACACAGAAATTTGCAAAATACATGCGGATCTGAATATGGCAGACCCGTTGACTAAACTTCTCTCACAAGCAAAACATGATCACACCGTAGTACTCTTTGGGAGTTAATCACATAGCGATGTGAACTAGATTATTGACTCTAGTAAACCCTTTGGGTGTTGGTCACATGACGACGTGAACTATTGGTGTTAAATCACATGGCGATGTGAACTAGATTATTGACTCTAGTGCAAGTGGGAGACTGAAGGAAATATGCCCTAGATGCAATAATAAAGTTATTATTTATTTTCTTATATCATGATAAATGTTTATTATTCATGCTAGAATTGTATTAACCGGAAACATGATACATGTGTGAATACATAGACAAACAGAGTGTCACTAGTATGCCTCTACTTGACTAGCTCGTTGATCAAAGATGGTTATGTTTCCTAGCCATAGACAAAGAGTTGTCATTTGATTAACGGGATCACATCATTAGGAGAATGATGTGATTGACTTGACCCATTCCGTTAGCTTAGCACTTGATCGTTTAGTATGTTGCTATTGCTTTCTTCATGACTTATACATGTTCCTATGACTATGAGATTATGCAACTCCTGTTTATCGGAGGAACACTTTGTGTGCTACCAAACGTCACAATGTAACTGGGTGATTATAAAGGTGCTCTACAGGTGTCTCCGAAGGTACTTGTTGGGTTGGCGTATTTCAAGATTAAGATTTGTCACTCCGATTGTCGGAGAGGTATCTCTGGGCCCACTCGGTAATGCACATCACTATAAGACTTGCAAGCATTGTAACTAATGAGTTAGTTGCGGGATGATGTATTACGGAACGAGTAAAGAGACTTGCCGGTAACGAGACTGAACTAGGTATTGAGATACCGACGATTGAATCTCGGGCAAGTAACATACCGATGACAAAGGGAACAACGTATGTTGTTATACGGTTTGACAGATAAAGATCTTTGTAGAATATGTGGGAGCCAATATGAGCATCCAGGTTCCGCTATTGGTTATTTACCGGAGACGTGTCTCGGTCATGTCTACATAGTTCTCGAACCCGTAGGGTCCGCACGCTTAAAGTTCGATGACGGTTATATTATGAGTTTATGTGTTTTGATGTACCGAAGGTAGTTCGGAGTCCCGGATGAGATCGGGGACATGACGAGGAGTCTCAAAATGGTCGAGACGTAAAGATCGATATATTGGACGACTATATTCGGACATCGGAAAGGTTCCGAGTGATTCGGGTATTTTTCGGAGTACCGGAGAGTTACGGGAATTCGCCGGGGAGTATATTGGCCTTATTGGGCTTTAGGGGAAAGAGAGAGTAGAGGCTGGGCGCCCCCAAGGCCTAGTCCAAATTGGACTAGGGGGAGGGGCTGCGCCCCCTCCTTCCTTCTCTTCTCTCTCCCCTTTCCTTGACTCCTACTCCTACTACTTGGAGGGGGGGGATCCTACTCCCGGTGGGAGTAGGACTCCTCCTAGGGCGCGCCATAGAGAGGGCCGACCCTCCCCCTCCTCCACTCCTTTATATACGGGGAGGGGGGCACCCCTTGGAGACACAACAATTGATCTCTTGATCTCTTAGCCGTGTGCGGTGCCCCCCTCCACCATAATCCACCTCGATAATATCGTAGCAGTGCTTAGGCGAAGCCCTGCGTCGGTAGAACATCATCATCGTCACCACACCGTCGTGCTAACGGAACTCTCCCTCAAAGCTCGGCTGGATCGGAGTTCGAGGGACGTTATCGAGCTGAACGTGTGCTGAACTCGGAGGTGCCGTGCGTTCGGTACTTGATCGGTCGGATGGTGAAGACGTACGACTACATCAACCGCGTTGTGCTAACGCTTCCGCTTTCGGTCTACGAGGGTACGTGGACAACACTCTCCCTCTCGTTGCTATGCATCACCATGATCCTGTGTGTGCGTAGGAAATTTTTTGAAATTACTACGTTCCCCAACACTTTTTTACTAGTAGAAGATCTTTTGGTATGCCATTGAGAGTAATTAGCCATAATATTATCTAGGAGTTTAGTAGCTTCTCCTAATGTGATTTCCATAAAACTACCTCCCGTGGTCGAATCTAAAAGATTTCTAGATGCAAAAATCAATCCGGCATAAATTTTCTGTATGATCATCCATAAACTTACACTACTGGAATCAGAAGATTTGCCGTCCGCCCCATCTTTGCTGTCAGCTAGCTGACGGCAAAGAATGGCTTTGCCATCAGCTAGAGGAAAGCCGACGGCAAAGAGGCAGCGGACGACATAGGATGGCTTTGCCATCATCCAGCATTTTGCCTTCAGCTAGCTGATGGCAAAGCTTCTTTGCCGTTCACTAGCTGACGGCAAAGAGGGTGTTGGGCCCACTTGCTGGTAACACTACAAAAGGAAGACACATCTGTGACATTTTGGGCCGAATGAAATTTTTTTCTGTCATACTTATGACACGTCTATGACAATAATTGTGACAGAACACGGTATCATCATAGATGTGGTGGGGTCCTACTTCTATGACAAAAAATCATGACAGAAAATGGGCTTTTCGTCCTGGGCGGGCCGGAGACGCAGTTGCATGACATTCTTTGGGCCGTCCATGACGGAAAAAACCGTGGTAGAAGCGAGGGCGAGGAAAATATCGGGGTGTTCCTGGTTACGGTGGGTGGTCGGGGCAGAGCGATGCGCGTTTCTCTCGTACACACACGCGCGTGGGTGCGAGGCGTTGGGCTCTAACTGAACCCGAGCGAGGCATTGGGCTCTAAATGAACCCGAGCGATTGCACTGCAGGCTACGCGTTACTGAACCCGAGCGATCGATCGATGGCTGTTAATTGAACCCGATCGAGCGATTCCTTCGCTACTGCTGCTAACTGAAGCCGATCGATGCTGCCTCTGGATGAACAGTGAGCGTTGCTGGGGGGGTTTGGATGAACAGTTCCCGATGGGAGTGGATGAACAGGACCCTGTGGTGTTGCCTCTGGATGAACAGTGAGCGTTGCTGGGGGGGTCTGATGAACAGTTCCCGGTGGGGGTGGATGAACAGGACCCTGTGGTGTTGCCTCTGGATGAACAGGACCCCGATCGATCGAGCCGGTTGGGGCTGGATGAACAGGACCCGTGGAGGGCTGGATGAACAGGACCACCCCGTGGAGGGCTGGATGAACAGTAGATGGTGGAGGGCTGGATGAACATTAGCCCGTGGAGGGGTGGTTGAACAGGAGCCCGTGGAGAGGGCTGGTTGAACAGTAGCCGGTGGAGTAGTGCGCGGTGGAGGCTGGATGAACAGGAGCCCGTGGATGAACAGTCGCAGGTGGAGGCTGGAGGAGGTCGATGGTGGATGAACAGTAGCCCGTGGAGGATGGAGGGGGTCGACGGTGGAGATGAACAGTATCCCGTGGAGTCCCGTTTTGCGGTACGCCACACCCCTTCCGATGAACAAGACCCTCGTTTCGACCGTAACGCTCCAACACAAGTCCGTTTCCTCCGTTTTGCGGTACGCCACACCCCTCCCGATCAACAGGACCCCCGTTTCGATCGTAGAGGTCCGTTTCCTCCGTTTTGTGGTACGCCAGACCCCTCTCGATGAACAGGATCCCGTTTCAAACATGGCCGGTCGAACACAAGGCTGTTTCCTCCGTTCTGCGGTACGCCAAGCCTCATTTCCATCGGCTGTTCCGTCCAAGCCCTCCCGATGAACACGACGACGCATTCCGTTCCGACCCAGCCGGTTGGCTCCCCATGAACATGACGACGATGCTGTTTCTCCGTTCCGACCCAGCCATGTACACGAGCCCTGGCCGTACGTGCGCGCGAGTAGGCGTTCAAGACCCCGCCCGTATGTACGTACGTGGCCGTATTTACTTTCTTGCACCCTGGCCGCTGTACGTACGTGTACATACTACGTGCGCCCCTCTACTACGACACGTGCGCGCATCTACATCGACCAGTATGTACGTACACGTTCGCGACTAGAATGACAACGCTACGTACGCTTCGACCAGGTGGGTCCCGACTGTCACGCACTTCCTTGCGTGCGAAGATGTAGCTGGTGGGTCCCAGCAGTCAGGGGGGCGAATCATTTTTTTTGCCCGGACGCACTTCCTTGCGTGCGAAGATGTAGCTGGTGGGTCCCAGCAGTCAGGGGAAACGTTTTTTCACGAAATAAGTTGGCCCGTCTGGTGGGTCCCCGCTGTCAGGTGGAGGAATAATTATTTTGCGCGTAATAAGGAGGCACTTCCTTGCTGCGGCCGTAGACTCCTACCTCTTGAGCACTGCGTTGGTTTTCCCTTGAAGAGGAAAGGGTGATGCAGTAAAGTAGCGTAAGTATTTCTCTCAGTTTTTGAGAACCAAGGTATCAATCCAGTAGGAGACCACGCGTGAGTCCCACGCACCTACACAAACAAACAAGAACCTTGCAACCAACACGATAAAGGGGTTGTCAATCCCTTCACTGTCACTTACGAGAGTGAGATCTGATAGATATGATAAGATAATATTTTTGGTATTTTTATAATAAAGAGTAAATAAAGATGCAAAGTAAAATAAACGGCAATGGAAATAACTACGTGTTGGAAGATTAATATGATGGAAGATAGACCCGGGGGTCATAGGTTTCACTAGTGGCTTCTCTCAAGAGCATAAGTATTACGGTGGGTAAACAAATTACTGTCGAGCAATTGATAGAATTGAGCATAGTTATGAGAATATCTAGGTATGATCATGTATATGGGTATCACATCCGCGACAACTAGACCGAAACGATTCTGCATCTACTACTATTACTTCACACATCGACCGCTATCCAGCATGCATCTAGAGTATTAAGTTCATAAGAACAGAGTAATGCTTTAAGTAAGATGACATGATGTAGAGGGATAAAGTCATGTAATATGATATAAACCCCATCTTTTTTATCCTCGATGGCAACAATACAATACGTGCCTTGCTGCCCCTGCTGTCACTGGGAAAGGACACCGCAAGATTGAACCCAAAGCTAAGCACTTCTCCCATTCCAAGAAAGATCAATCTAGTAGGCCAAACCAAACTGATAATTCGAAGAGACTTGCAAAGATAACCAATCATACATAAAAGAATTCAGAGGAGATTCAAATATTGTTCATAGATAAACTTGATCATAAACCCACAATTCATTGGATCTCGACAAACACACCGCAAAAGAAGATTACATCGAATAGATCTCCAAGAAGATCGAGGAGAACATGGTATTGAGATCCAAAGAGAGAGAAGAAGCCATCTAGCTAATAACTATAGACCCGAAGGTCTGAGGTAAACTACTCACACATCATTGGAGGCGCTATGGTGTTGATGTAGTAGCCCTCCGTGATCAATGCCCCCTCCGGCGGACCGCCGGAAAAGGCCCCAAGATGGGATCTCATGGGTACAGAAGGTTGCGGCGGTGGAAATAGGGTTTTGGCTCCGTATTTGATGTTTTCAGGGTATACGGGTATATATAGGAGGAAGAAGTATGTCGGTGGAGCAACAAGGGGCCCACGAGGGTGGAGGGCGCGCCTAGGGGGGTAGGCGCGCCCCCTACCTCTTGCCTTCCTCGTTCGTTGCTTTGCGTAGACTCCAAGTCCTCTGGACCACGTTCGTTCCGAAAATCATGTTCCCGAAGGTTTCATTCCGTTTGGACTCCGTTTGATATTCCTTTCCTTTGAAACACTGAAATAGGCAAAAAAACAGCAATCTGGGCTGGGCCTCCGGTTAATAGGTTAGTCCCAAAAATAATATAAAAGTGTATAATAAAGCCCAATAAACATCCAAAACAGAATATAATATAGCATGGAACAATAAAAAATTATAGATACGTTGGAGACGTATCAAGCATCCCCAATCTTAATTCCTACTCGTCCTCGAGTAGGTAAATGATAAAAACAGAATTTTTTATGTGGAATGCTACTTAGCATACTTTTCAATGTAGTTCTTCTTATTGTGGCACGAATGTTCAGATTCAATATGATTCAAGATAAAGGTTTAATGTTGACATAAAAACAATAATACTTCAAGCATGCTAACCAAGCAATTATGTCTTATCAAAATAACTTAGCCAAAGCAAGTTATCCCTACAAAATCATATGGTCTGGCTATGCTCCATCTTGACCACACAAAATATTCATATCATGTACAACCCCGGTTTCAGCCAAGCAATGGGTTCATACTTTTTAACACGCTTCATCCTTTTCAACCTTTATGCAATACATGAGCTCAAGCCATGGATAGCACTATGGTGGAATAATGTATAATGATAGGGGTTATGTGGGAAGACAAAAAAGGATAAAGTCTCACATCGACGAGGCTAATCAACGGGCTATGGAGATGCCCATCAATTGATGTCAATGCAAGGAGTAGGGATTGCCATGCAACGGATGCACTAGAGCTATAAGTGTATGAAAAGCTCAACAAAAGAAACTAAGTGGGTGTGCATCCAACTTGCTTGCTCACGAAGATCTCGGGCATTTGAGGAAGCCCATCATTGGAATATACAAGCGAAGTTCTATAATGAAATTTCCCACTAGTATATGAAAGTGACAAAATGAGAAACTCTCTATCATGAAGATCATGGTGCTACTTTGAAGCACAAGCGTGGTAAAAGGATAGCAACATTGTCCCGTCTCTCTTTTTCTCTCATTTTTTTTCTTTGGGCCTCTTTCTTTTTTCCCCTTTTTTTGGCCTCTTTCTTTTATTTATTTATTTATTATGTCCGGAGTCTCATCCCGACTTGTGGGGGAATCATAGTCTCCATCATCCTTTCCTCACTTGGGACAATGCTCTAATAATGATGATCATCACACTTTTATTTACTTACAACTCATGAATTACAACTTGATACTTAGAACAAGATATGACACTATGTGAATGCCTCCGGGGGTATACCGGGATCTGCAATGAATCAAGAGTGACATGTATGAAAGAATTATGAACGGTGGCTTTGCCACAAATATGATGTCAACTACATGATCATGCAAAGCAATATGACAATGATGGAGCGTGTCATGACAAACGAAACGGTGGAAAGTTGCATGGCAATATATCTCGGAATGGCTATGGAAATGCCATAATAGGTAGGTATGGTGGCTGTTTTGAGGAAGGTATAAGGAGGTTTATGTGTGATAGAGCGTATCATATCACGAGGTTTGGATGCACCGGCGAAGTTTGCACCAACTCTCAAGGTGAGAAAGGGCAATGCACGGCACCGTAGAGGCTAGAAAAATTGCGGAAAGGTAAGTGTGCGTATAATTCATGGACTCACATTAGTCATAGAGAACTCATATACTTATTGTAAAAATTTATTAGCCCTCGAAGCAAAGTACTACTACGCATGCTCCTAGGGGAAGGGTTGGTAGGAGTTAACCATCGCGCGATCCCGACCACCACACAAAGGATGACAATCAATAAATAGCTCATGCTCCGACTTCTTTACATAACGGTTCACCATACGTGCATGCTACGGGAATCACAAACTCCAACACAAGTATTCCTCAATTTCATAATTACTCAACTAGCACAACTATGATATTACCACCTTTATATCTCAAAATAATTATCAAGCATCAAATTTCTCATGATATTATAATTAAAGCAAATTGCCATGATGTTTTAAGACTCTCAAAATAATATAAGTGAAACATGAGAGATCAATAGTTTCTATAAAATTAAACCACCACCGTGCTCTAAAAAGGTATAAGTGAAACACTAGAGCAAAAACTATATAGCTCAAAAGATATAAGTGAAGCACATAGAGTATTCTAATAAATTCCGATTCATGTGTGTCTCTCTCGAAAGGTGTGTACAGCAAGGATGATTGTGGTAAAATAAAAAGCAAAGACTCAAATCATACAAGACGCTCCAAGCAAAACACATATCATGTGGTGAATAAAAATATAGCTCCAAGTAAAGTTACCGATGGAAGTAGACGAAAGAGGGGATGCCTTCCGGGGCATCCTCAAGCTTTGGCTTTTTGGTGTCCTTAAATTATCTTGGGGTGCCATGGGCATCCCCAAGCTTAGGCTCTTTCCACTCCTTGTTCCATAATCCATCAAATCTTTACCCAAACTTGAAAACTTCACAACACAAAACTTAACAGAAAATCTCGTGAGCTCCGTTAGCGAAAGAAAACAAAACACCACTTCAAGGTACTGTATTGAACTCATTCTTTATTTATATTGGTGTTAAACCTACTGTATTCCAACTTCCCTATGGTTTATATACTCTTTTACTAGCCATAGATTCATCAAAATAAGCAAACAACACACGAAAAACAGAATCTGTCAAAAACAGAACAGTCTGTAGTAATCTGTAACTAACGCAAACTTCTGTAACTCAGAAAAGTCTACCAAAATAGGACGACCTATACAATTTGTTTATTGATCAGCAGCAATTGGAATAAATATTTTATCACGTTCTGGTGATTTTTAACAATTGTTTTCGTGAACAGAAAGTTTCTGGAATTTTCAGCAAGATCAAATAACTATCATCCAAGAAGATCCTATAGGTTTAACTTGGCACAAACACTAATTAAGACATAAAAACAAATCTAACCATAGGCTAGAAAAAATATTTATTCCTAAACAGAAGCAAAAAGCAAAAAAAAAACTAAAATAAAATTGGGTTGGCTCCCAACAAGCGCTATCGTTTAAAGCCCCTAGCTAGGCATTGATAATTTTAATGATGCTCACATGAAAGACAAGAATTGAAGCGCAAAGAGAGCATCATAAAACACGTGACAAACACATCTAAGTCTAACATACTTCCTATGCATAGGCATATTATAAGCAAACAAATTTGCAAGGCAAGCAAAAACTAGCATATGCAAGGAAGAAGAAAGTGACGATAGCAATCTCAACATGAAGAGAGGTAATTTAGTAACATGAAAATTTCTACAACCATATTTTCCCCTCTCATAATAATTACATGTAGGATCATAAGCAAATTCAACAAAATAGCTTTCCCATAAAATATTTTCAACACGATCCACATGCATGCAAAGTTGACACTCTTCCAAAATAGTGGGAATAACATTAACTAAAGTCATGACCTCTCCAAACCCACTTTTATCAAAAATACCATAAGATTGAACATTCTCCAAATATGTGGGATCTAAAGTTGACACTCTTCCAAACCCACTTTCAATATTATTGCAAACATTATTATCAATCTCATACTCATCATGGGGCTTAGATAAATTTTCAAGATCATAAAAAGAATCACCCCAATCATGATCATTGCAAGAAGTAGTAGACATAGCAAAACTAGCATCCCCAAGCTTAGGGTTTTGCATATTATTAGCACAATTGACATCAAGAGAATTTCTGGTAACATCATTGCAATCATGCTTTTCATTGAAGGAACTATCAAGTATGGGTGCAATAGCAACGATCTCATGTTTAACATAAAGAACTATAGCAAATTCATCTTCATAAATATTGGCATCATGGCCACAAGAATAGCAAGCATCATGTTCATCAAGGGAAATTTCAATCAAATCATCGGAATCGTCATTATCTACAGATTCATGCATATCATTATTTTCTTCTAAAGCAACGGTCACTCTCTCAATAAATTCTTTAACATAGACATTACGTGCACAGTTTTCATAGCAATATTTAAGTATGTCACAATTTTCAGATTCGTAGAGAGTAATATCATACTTTTCAATCAAAGAAGCAACTTCATAAGCACCCTTAAAAGCAACAAATTCTTCAATTTGTACAATATCATAGTAACTATAAACACCCTTTGCATAAGAAGATAAGATTTCATTTTCATTAAACTCACATAGGTAGGGAAGGTGTTTTTTAGGGTTCTTAGAGCAACAAGTAAAATCATGAATTTCACAAAGATTCCAAGCATAACACATCAATCTGTTTATTTGACCCCATAAGAGTTTCCCCTTTTCAGACAAACGATGACGCACAAAATGAGCATGCTCATCTAAAGATTTCCCATCAACTAGGCTAGTTGGAGTTTCAGCACAAGCGCATAAGGATCGAAGATGATCCAAGTAGAACACTTTAAGTGGATCCATATCAATAGATTTTTAGCAAGCAAAGATGCAAGCCAATAGAAGGCACGTGGAAACACAAACAAAAAGGCATACGGGAAGAAGGGAGAATAAAACGGCAAGGGTGAAGTGGGGAGAGGAAAACGAGAGGCAAATGGCAAATAATGTAATGCGAGGGATAAGAGTTTGTGATGGGTACTTGGTATGTCTTGACTTGTGTGTAGACTCCCCGGCAACGGCGCCAGAAATCCTTCTTGCTACCTCTTGAGCACTGCGTTGGTTTTCCCTTGAAGAGGAAAGGGTGATGCAGTAAAGTAGCGTAAGTATTTCCCTCTGTTTTTGAGAACCAAGGTATCAATCCAGTAGGAGACCACGCGTGAGTCCCACGCACCTACACAAACAAACAAGAACCTCGCAACCAACGCGATAAAGGGGTTGTCATTCCCTTCACGGCCACTTACAAGAGTGAGATCTGATAGATATGATAAGATAATATTTTTGGTATTTTTATAATAAAGAGTAAATAAAGATGCAAAGTAAAATAAATGGCAATGGAAATAACTAAGTGTTGGAAGATTAATATGATGGAAGATAGACCAGGGGCCATAGGTTTCACTAGTGGCTTCTCTCAAGAGCATAAGTATTACTGTGGGTAAACGAATTACTGTCGAGAAATTGGTAGAATTGAGCATAGTTATGAGAATATCTAGGTATGATCATGTATATAGGCATCACGTCCGCGACAAGTAGACTGAAACGATTCTGCATCTACTACTATTACTCCACACATCGACCGCTATCCAGCATGCATCTAGAGTATTAAGTTCATAAGAACAGAGTAATGCTTTAAGTAAGATGACATGATGTAGAGGGATAAACTCATGCAATATGATATAAACCCCATCTTTTTATCCTCGATGGCAACAATACAATACATGCCTTGCTGCCCCTGCTGTCACTGGGAAAGGACACCGCAAGATTGAACCCAAAGCTAAGCACTTCTCCCATTGCAAGAAAGATCAATCTAGTAGGCCAAACCAATTTGATAATTCGAAGAGACTTGCAAAGATAACCAATCATACATAAAAGAATTCAGAGGAGATTCAAATATTGTTCATAGATAAACTTGATCATAAACCCACAATTCATCGGATCTCGACAAACACACCGCAAAAGAAGATTACATCGAATAGATCACCAAGAAAATCGAGGAGAACATGGTATTGAGATCCAAAGAGAGAGAAGAAGCCATCTAGCTAATAACTATAGACCCGAAGGTCTGAGGTAAACTACTCACACATCATCAGAGGGGCTATGGTGTTGATGTAGAAGCCCTCCATGATCAATGCCCCCTCCGGCGGAGCGTCGGAAAAGGCCCCAAGATGGGATCTCACGGGTATCTGATGTTTTTAGGGTATACGGGTATATATAGGAGGAAGAAGTACGTCGGTGGAGCAACGAGGGGCCCACAAGGGTGGAGGGCGCGCCTAGGGGGGTAGGCGCGCCCCCTACCTCGTGCCTTCCTCGTTCGTTGCTTTGCATAGACTCCAAGTCCTCTGGATCATGTTCGTTCCGAAAATCACGTTCCCGAAGGTTTCATTCCGTTTGGACTCCGTTTGATATTCCTTTCCTTCGAAACACTGAAATAGGCAAAAAGAACAGCAATCTGGGCTGGGCCTCCGGTTAATAGGTTAGTCCCAAAAATAATATAAAAGTGTATAATAAAGCCCAATAAACATCCAAAACAGAATATAATATAGCATGGAACAATCAAAAATTATAGATACGTTGGAGATGTATCATGGACCCAGCTGTCAGCCTCTCCACGTACAGTACTCTTCCGATGGAAGTCGGTCGTTGACCACATTGACCACGCCGCGCCGAGAGCACCAAGGAGGTGGACGACGGCGAGGCCTAGGAAGGGGACGACGCGGAGCCAGGGAAGACGCGGCAGTGGATACCCACGCGGAGAGGAGTACGAGGGTTCACTGGTTCGGCTGCGGTGTGAGGCGGTCGTCACCGCAGAGTAACAGGGGGTGTGGGTGAGTAGAGGGATGGCCTGGCCAGCGGTGGGAGTAGTAGGGGGCGGTGAGGCCTCCGTGGCATCGCATCCGGCCACGGGAGGCAGGAGCACGAGGCACGACCGGCGCTGGTTTGGGCGGCTGGAGCAAGAAGACCAGAGGTTGAAGAAGCACTACGGCCGTTGGATGGACATCGTACGGTCAATGGACCTAGAATCGTGCATATTGACTTAGTTGACAAAGCCCTCCGTCCCCGTCAACTTAGTAGGCCCACAAGTCAGCCTCCCACTATTCTGGGTCCCAGCTAGCAGGGGAGTATTCATTTTTTTGTGCGTAATAAGGAGGCACTTCCGGTGGGTCCGAGCTGACAGCGGGTGGAACGTTTTTCTCGCGAAATATGGTGGCCCATCCGGTGGGTCCCAGCAGCCAGGGGGAAACTTATTTTTTGCCAAATACGGTGGCCCGTCCGGTGGGTCCCTGCTGTCAGGTGGAGGAATAATTATTTTCCGCCGTAATAAGGAGACACTTCCTTGCGGCTGCCGTGGACCCATCTGCCAGCCTCTCCACGACAGTACTCTTCCGATGGAAGTCGTTCCTTGACCACGTTAACCACGCCGCGCCGAGAGCACTAGGGCGGTGGACGACGGCGAGGCCTAGGAAGGGGACGACGTGGAGCCGGGGAAGACGCGGCAGTGGATGCCCACGCGGAGAGGAGTACGAGGGTTCACTGGTTCGGCTGCGGTGTGAGGCTGCCGTCGCCGCAGAATAACAGGGGGTGTGGGTGAGTAGAGGGATGCCCTGGCCAGCGGTGGGAGTAGTAGGGGGCGGTGAGGCCTGCACGGGAGGCAGGAGCAGACGGTCCCGCTGGCGCTGGATTTGGCGGCTGGAGCAAGAAGATCAGAGGTTGAAGAAACACGCCGGCCGTTGGATTGACATCCAACGGTTACGTATGCTAGAATCGTTTGTTGACGTATATAATAACTAAAAAATCTTGCATACGCGTCAACTTAATAGGCCCATAAGTCAGACCATTCCCTCTTTTTTTAATAATTTATATATAGCTCATTGCGAGTTCTTATGCAGTTTATTGCAGTCCTTTTTTTGGTTGGCCAGGGCCAATTTCGCATATTTCTGTGGGTTCCAAACTATTTGTAATACCGAAATGTCGAGCCAGATTTAAAGTACTTTGAAGATATATTTAAATTAGGTTAATGCCCAGTGAAATAGGAATCTGAAAATGTGAAAAAATACAGAAATTATAAAGTAATTGCCAATTTGTCATCTGTTTTTATATTTACAACCAATTTCATATTACTTTCAAGATTTGCAGGCGTCTTGAAAGAGTTGCAGCCCATCAGGGCGTAGAAAAATAAATAGGCCTGGATTGGGTATTCTTCAGAAAAAATAAACTGGGCCCATATTCACAAAGAAAAAATAGCTAGGCTGGTCACATGGTGAACATAAAATATAAGCCTGGGCTAGACGGGCCACAGCCCAGTTCAAACCCTGCTCAGTGTCAACAATAACAAAAAAATACTCCTCGAGCAGCTACGTCCCAGGTGTCAGCCGATCTTGTGCTGTTCTCTTGTCTATTGACTATATACGCTCAGAGTGTCGTGCGTCCCAGATGTCAGGAAAACACTAGGAGGAAGCATTTTATTTTTCTATACGCTGACATGGTGGGCCCATACAGTCATCCTCTCCACGTACTTCTGTCGTTCCTGTTGTTTGTTGACCATGTTGACAACGCGAGAGGGCGGCGCCGCGGCGAGCGCACCAAAGCGCGCGGAGGACGACGACGAGGCCTCGGACGTCGGCATTAACGATTTAGGAGACGGTGGGTCTGCGATGCGTGCGCTGAGGCACAGCCAGCCGTGGGAGGCAGAAGCAGGCGGCCCCGCCGGTGCTGGTTTGGTTTTGGCGGCTGGAGGAAGACAGGACTGAAGAAACACGACAGACTATAAAAGCAGCAGGAGTACTTAACAACCTTAACTGAAACCAGCAGGGGCACTTAACAACCATAGCTGAAAGCAGTATGAGTACTTATACAGGTTCAACCATACAAAGCACGCCTCGAACAGTGCTACTTTGCCTATAGTTAACCAAGGGTGAGGCCGCCAAGCCCCAGGACAAGGCCCAGGCGCCACCCCGCGCATCCACAACCTTCTGAAAGCGGCTTCATCTCGCAATGTGGTCAATAAACATGATATTCGCTTTAGAGCCTTGGAAAAGCAGGAACATAATCTTCTGTCCTATTCTCCAAGATGGATGGACCTTCATTATTTGAGACCACCCATGAATAAGTATCTTTTCACCTCCAAGGGGAATGGAGTAGGTCGACATAAACATCATGTTGTGACCAAGCGCAAGTCTGACCCGATGTAACATCCCAAATTTTCAATTTGGAATGTTATACATTAGATCATCATTGCATATCATATTTTATTGCATTTTTTGTTTGATCCTAGAAATTCTACGCAACTCGAGGACCCACGGAGAGAGTTGGGGATTTCGTTATTTTCATATTTGGGTTTTCTCAAATTTTGAAAATAGGATCATTTGATTTTATTTATTTTATCTTCAATTATTTCATTTATAAAAATAAGAGAGAGGGAATAAAATGACTTTCCCAAAAATAAGAAATATTGAGGACTCAATAAAAAAATCAAATCTTATTTTATTTGAATTTAGGAAAATTGCACGTTTTTCAAAATTGCATTTTAGGGCCAAGAAAATGTTCATCTTGTTCTAAATATTTTATTTAGACGGCGAAAAATTTATTTTGGCATTTTTAGAATTTTATTTTATTTTCTAGAATTTTTCTCAGTTTCGGCGGAATTGTTTAAAAAAAAACTCCCGCGCGCCCGACTGGGCCGAAGCCCAGCCGAACCAGGCCGGCCCGCCCGCGCCACCGCCTCCCGCCGCCGTCTCCGGATCGGAGTCCGCCGCCGCCGCCCGAGTCCAGGAGGAGCACGCCTCCCGAGGCGCCCCCTTCCCCAAGCCGCGCTGCCCTCCTCCTTAAATAGCCGCCGCCCCTCACCCCGCCACCGAACCCGCAGCCCCGCCGCCGGAGCCGCACCACCGCCGAGCCGCCCCGCCGCCCAAGGTCGTCGCCGCCGCCGCCAACGCCCGCAGCCCCGCCGCCCCACGTCGCACCGCCGGAGCCGCCGGACTTCGCCGGAGCCCCAAGCCGAGGTAGCCGCCCGCCGCCCAGTTTTCTGAAGAAAACCGATTCTTTTTTTAGAAAACCCTAGTTTTTTTAGATCGGTTTTGTTTTGTTTTTTTTTCGGTTTTCTTATTTAGCGAGCGTTCGCTCGTTCGTTCGTTTTAACGAACGCGTGCATCGTTTAGTTACAGTTAATGAACATCCGTCGGTTAAAACTGTTCATCAGTTTTTCTTTTTCTCGGATTTTCCGCGATTATTTCTGATCGCGATTTCCGATCTGTTTTTCGTTTTGGTTTAACTTTTCGCTCGTTTGTCGGAATCAGGCGATTCAAGTGCCAAGAGTTTCGTCTCGAAACCCTCTTTCTGTTTAACCAACTCAAACAAGTTTTGCTACTGTAAAATTTGACTTAGGTCCATATTAGTAAATGAAGCTTGTTTCTTTCGCCGTTTGACTTTCGTTGCTTCGTTTGATTTGATTCTTTTTGCAAACCGGAGTTCTGAAGTTGAACTTTCTGGTTAGATCTCTTATTTGAGTTTTACCTGTGCATTAGACGAGTACTTATTGTATGCTTGTTTGTTTGCGATAGAGTACCCGGAGTGCGCCGCTTGCTACTTCGAATCCCTAGGTTTCACGGATCATCAGCAAGGCAAGTAACACTTTGATCACACCTCTTTTCATACCCAGCTTTATTGCATTAGATCAATCCTCAAACAATTGCATGATTAGGATCTGATTAAATTGTGGGTTGGGAAGTAGCTGATGAGGTAGAACCTATTGCCCTGTTTATTACCAAACCCTTGGGAGTTACTTCTACGTTTGCTTATATTGCTATGCTATGCTAGTAGACGTGGATTGGGTGAGTGTATCCATGACAGATGTGAGATTGTTAATTAATGGTTCAATTTAAGGTGGCTACTTAAACACACATCTAGGTGGATTGAGGCACCTGGGTATTCCAGCGATTGCCTGTTTTTTTTATGGACCGCCACCCAGGCTCAAAGGGATCATGAGATTATTCATGCTAGAAACTTCCGTGTGCAGCCACAAGATATTATGGGCTCTACAATAGTTGATTAAGTTGTGTGAACTCTTACAGTGGTAGACTAGCAGATGTAGGGGTTGTAGGTGGTACTGTCTACCCGATCGTAAGGTGCAAACGCTTTTGAAAGACTATGTCTCGGTCATCCGTTTCTCAAACATCATGTAGTGCGAGAATCCCAACGGAGGAGATCGAGTCTTGTGGGGAAAAGTGTGCAAACCTCTGCAGAGTGTATAAACTAATCATGGTTAGCCGTGTCCCCGGTTATGGACAACTTGAGTATCTAGTACTTGGATTAGCATGTGAATCTCATCATGTTACTTTAATTAATTTTGTTGGGATTAATGTTGAAACTTAATTGGGATTGAGATGGTGTCACCCATTCTCAATGTTTAACAACCACCATGATAGTTAAATAAAATTTATTCCTTTGCAGTAGGGAAAAATTGGCTTTTCGCAAAACTGTAACCATAGAGCTTTCCACCAGCCAAATATGCATGTAGTATAGCATTATTCTGTTCATTACTCTCTATGTGTTACATTGCTAGCATATTCCATGTGCTGGCCCGTTTTCGGGCTGCAACGTTTCATGTTGCAGACTTTTCAAATGACGAGTAAGGTGCCTTAGGTCATGGTTCTATACTCAGTGATGCCGTTGGAAATGATGGACTCGCTTATCTTCCAAGTCTTCCATTGTTATCGTTTTTTAGATGGCCTTAAGCCATATTTATTGTATTAGGTTCTCTTTTGAGACATTCGATGTAATAAGTGTGTGATTGCTACTCTGTTATAAATCCTTCGAGTACTGTGCGTGTTAGCATTACTAATCCAGGGATGACACTGATGCACAGAGACTTGATCGTCTGAGGCCTGGTCGCTACAAGATGGTATCAGAGCACACGCTGACTGTAGGACACGACCACTAAGCTTAAACCCTAGATCACTATTCTCTTCTCATTTCTGACTCCTCTCCATTTTCCACTCTTTTAGGATGGCGGATGCAAAGAACAAGTTCATGCAACCAGATGAAGATACACCCTTTGGACGCCACTTGAAGGAAGTCACTAGATACCTGAACATCGGAATACCAAGCTTCACCGGAACCTACAACGCCACACTACCAGAAGAGGAGCGTTGGATGATTCAAGTTCAAGTTCCAGGAAGGACGTTCATGCCCGTCACCGAGCCCATAGAGTTTTCCTTTGATGCACCAACCTGGAGTCTAGGAAAGAGCATGGCAGCCCACATCACCATGGGACGCATTGGAGAAGTTTACCACAAGGAGCTTAAGGATACCATTTACCAGATTTGTGGGCGTCGAGATGAGCAATGGGAGATGATCAGTACCAAGAAGGATAGATCAATTGCAGCTTTCATCCAGGAGTTAAACCAACACATTCGTCGCCAGGAGAACCAAATGTGCACAGGCATGATAGATCTGAAGAAGGCATTGACCAAGATCACGGAGTTGGAGGAAGAACTCAAGTCTACGTGCGATGGATATGAGGAGGAGATCGCCATGTTGTTGGAGAAGAATGACGACCAGATAAAGAATATCGGAGTATTCATGGGAGACCCAGCACCAGGAGGAGAAGACGATGATTGCGCTTGCCCGGATAACTACATCATCATCGACGACACCGACTCGGACCCCAGTGAAGATGACTTTGTTGATGAAGCTGGAGCAGATATCATGGAGTCTTCGACCGATCAAAATTTCTAGTAGACCACCATAATCAGTAGTAGTATTCCCCCATGTATATAGTATAGTCTGAGCACTTTGTGACGATAGTTAGATCGATTGTATGCCTTGTTTGAATTGATATGAGTGATATTGATTGTGTTTGTCTCATATGCATATGGATAGTGTTTTCTCTCTAGACCTCATTCTATTATAAATTCTCATCTTTTCTAAACCCATCAGATGCCTCCGAGACGCGACACCGAATTTGTTTTCCCACCGAAGATCACTCAGTTGATTCAGCAGCAGAATGTCTTGATGCAAGCACTAGTACAGAACCAAGGCAACAACAACAACAACCCACCACCACCACCACCTATTGATCATTTGACCCGTTTCTTGCGGCTAAATCCGCCGGTGTATTCCAGTAGCACCGAGCCGATTGTTGCAGATGATTGGCTCCGCAAAGTTGGAAGGGAGTTGACCACTGCAGGATGCACAGATGCGGAGAGAGTGCGTTTTGCTGCACATTAGCTTGATGGACCCGCAGCATCATGGTGGGACAATTACACAGCCACTCACCCCATCGACACTGTCACATGGGACTAGTTTCAGCAAGCTTTCCGTACTGCCCATGTTTCAGCAGGAGCTATGGCCATGAAGAAGCGTGAGTTTCGCAACTTACGCCAAGGAGGACGCACCGTAGGCCAGTATGTGCAGGACTTTAGTAAGTTAGCACGTTATGCCCCAGATGACGTTGCTACAGATGCAGCCAAGCAGGAGAAGTTTCTGGAAGGGTTGAATGATGAGCTGAGCATGCAGTTGATGGTAGCAACCTTCAACAACAACCAGGAGTTGGTAGATAGAGCTCTCATGATTGAAGGGAAGCAGCAGCAGATTGCAAGCCGCAAGAGGAAGTATGGACAAGGGAAGTACAATTCTGGAGCTCATCAGAAGCCACGTTTTACCTCGAATTCGGGAGGACCTTTTCAGCATACCCATGGAGCAGGAAGGTTCACACAACCATAGTGGACCCAAGAATGGTAATGGGAATGGAGGAAGCAACGGACAGAACCGTACCAACCCATCGACCCCAGCTAAGAGAGATTTGAGCCAAGTCACTTGCTACAAGTGCCAGAAGACTGGACATTATGCTAATGAGTGTCCTGAAGCTAAGAATGGAAATGGCAATGGAAGCTTTGGGAAGAAGCCCAACCCTTTCAACAAAGGACATGTGAACCACGTTAGCGTGGAGGAGGTTGAAGCCCAATCCAGACAGAAGAGCTATGCGGATTCAGAATGTAAGGAGACAGTTTACGAAATCGGAGACAGAGTTTATCTTCGTGTATCTCCACTTCCGGGAGTTAAGCGCTTTGGAGTTAAGGGAAAGTTAGCGCCACGTTTTGTAGGACCATACAAAGTTTTGGAGCATATGGGAGAAGTTGCTTACGAGTTGGAATTACCCGAAGGATTGTCAGGAGTTCACGATGTGTTCCACGTTTCCCAGTTGAAGAAGTGCCACACAGAGATGGCTGATATACCGCTGAGAGATACAGTGCCACTGGAGGCGATTCAGTTGGATAGTGATTTGACTTATGAGGAGAAACCAGTCAAGATTCTTGAGTATGCCAGCCGAGTCACCCGCAGCAAGGTTATCAAGTTTTGCAAAGTTCAGTGGAGCCACCTTACCGAGGATGAAGCCACCTGGGAGCGAGAGGAAGATCTACGGAAGGACCAACCTCACCTATTTTCTAGCCAACCAAAATCTCGAGGGCGAGATTCATCTTAAGGGGGGTAGATTTGTAACATCCCAAATTTTCAATTTGGAATGTTATACATTAGATCATCATTGCATATCATATTTTATTGCATTTTTGGTTTGATCCTAGAAATTCTACGCAACTCAAGGACCCACGGAGAGAGTTGGGGATTTCGTTATTTTCATATTTGGGTTTTCTCAAATTTTGAAAATAGGATCATTTGATTTTATTTATTTTATCTTCAATTATTTCATTTATAAAAATAAGAGAGAGGGAATAAAATGACTTTCCCAAAAATAAGAAATATTGAGGATTTAATTAAAAAAATCAAATCTTATTTTATTTGGAGTTCTGCTATTTTATTTGAATTTAGGAAAATTGCACGTTTTTCAAAATTGCATTTTAGGGCCAAGAAAATGTTCTTCTTGTTCTAAATATTTTATTTAGACGGTGAAAAATTTATTTTGGCATTTTTAGAATTTTATTTTATTTTCTAGAATTTTTCCCAGTTTCGGCGGAATTGTTTTAAAAAAAAAACTCCCGCGCGCCCGACTAGACCGAAGCCCAGTCGAACCAGGCCGGCCCGCCCGCGCCACCGCCTCCCGCCACCGTCTCCGGATCGGAGACCGCCGCCGCCACCCGAGTCCAGGAGGAGCACGCCTCCCGAGGCACCCCCTTCCCCAAGCCACGCCGCCCTCCCCTCCTTAAATAGCCGCCGCCGCCGCCCCTCACCCCGCCGCCGGAGCCGCACCATCGCCGAGCCGCCCCGCCGCCCAAGGTCGCCGCCGCCGCCGGGAGAGCCGCCGCCGACGCCCGCAGCCCCATCGCCCCGCCGGAGCCGCCAGACTTCGCCGGAGCCCCAAGCCGAGGTAGCCGCCCGCCGCCCGGTTTTCCGAAGAAAACCGATTCATTTTTTAGAAAACCCTAGGTTTTTTTAGATCGGTTTTGTTCTGTTTTTTTCGGTTTTCTTATTTAGCGAGCGTTCGCTCGTTCGTTTTAACGAATGCGTTCATCGTTTAGTTACAGTATGAACGTCCGTTCGTTAAAACTGTTCGTCAGTTTTTCTTTTTCTCGGATTTTCCACGATTATTTCTGATCGCGATTTCTGATCTGTTTTTCGTTTTGGTTTAACTTTTCGCTCGTTTGTCGGAATCAGGCGATTCAAGCGCCTAGAGTTTCGTCTCGAAACCCTCTTTCTGTTTAACCAACTCAAACAAGTTTTGCTACTGTAAAATTTGACTTAGGTCCAGATTAGTAAACGAAGCTTGTTTCTTTCGCCGTTTGACTTTTGTTGCTTCGTTTGATTTGATTCTTTTTGCAAACCGGAGTTCTGAAGTTGAACTTTCTGGTTAGATCTCTTATTTGAGTTTTACCTGTGCATTAGACGAGTACTTATTGTATGCTTGTTTGTTTGCGATAGAGTACCCGGAGTGCGCCGCTTGCTACTTCGAATCCCTAGGTTTCACGGATCATCAGCAAGGCAAGTAACACTTTGATCACACCTCTTTTCATACCCAGCATTATTGCATTATATCAATCCTCAAACAATTGCATGATTAGGATCTGATTAAATTGTGGGTTGGGAAGTAGCTGATGAGGTAGAACCTATTGCCCTGTTTATTACCAAACCCTTGGGAGTTACTTCTACGTTTGCTTATATTGCTATGCTATGCTAGTAGACGTGGATTGGGTGAGTGTATCCATGACAGATGTGAGATTGTTAATTAATGGTTCAATTTAAGGTGGCTACTTAAACACACATCTGGGTGGATTGAGGCACCTGGGTATTCCAGCGATTGCCTGTTTTTTTATGGACCGCCACCCAGGCTCAAAGGGATCATGAGATTATTCATGCTAGAAACTTCCGTGTGCAGCCACAAGCTATTATGGGCTCTAGCATAGTTGATTAAGTTGTGTGAACTCTTACAGTGGTAGACTAGCAGATGTAGGGGTTGTAGGTGGTACTGTCTACCCGATCGTAAGGTGCAAACGCTTCTGAAAGACTATGTCTCGGTCATCCGTTTCTCAAACATCATGTAGTGCGAGAATCCCAACGGAGGAGATCGAGTCTTGTGGGGAAAAGTGTGCAAACCTCTGCAGAGTGTATAAACTAATCATGGTTAGCCGTGTCCCCGGTTATGGACAACTTGAGTATCTAGTACTTGGATTAGCATGTGAATCTCATCATGTTACTTTAATTAATTTTGTTGGGATTAATGTTGAAACTTAATTGGGATTGAGATGGTGTCACCCATTCTCAATGTTTAACAACCACCATGATAGTTAAATAAAATTTATTCCTTTGCAGTAGGGAAAAATTGGCTTTTCGCAAAACTGTAACCATAGAGCTTTCCACCAGCCAAATATGCATGTAGTATAGCATTATTCTGTTCATTACTCTCTATGTGTTACATTGCCAGCATATTCCATGTGCTGACCCGTTTTCGGGCTGCAACGTTTCATGTTGCAAACTTTTCAGACAATGAGTAAGGTGCCTTAGGTCATGGTTCTATACTCAGTGATGCCGTTGGAGTTGATGGACTCGCTTATCTTCCAAGTGTTCCGCTGTTATCTTTTTTAGATGGCCTTAAGCCATATTTGTTGTATTAGGTTCTCTTTTGAGACATTCGATGTAATAAGTGTGTGATTGCTACTCTGTTATAAATCCTTCGAGTACTGTGCTTGTCAGCATTACTGATCCAGGGATGACACTGATGCACAGAGACTTGACCGTCTGAGGTCTTGTCGCTACACCCGACCATGGTCAGGCATCTGTATAGGAACAATAGAACTGGGCAGTTTCTGTTTCAAGAAGATCACAACTATAAAACTATGTATAAGCAATAGTTTATGAACAACATATATAACAGAAAACAGCTCGTACCATAAGTTTCTCGACACAGTTGGACCTGTTCAACAAGTGCAGCAGTGGCACACATATCCCACATGGCCTTCTACCATTGAAACGCCCCACACGGACCTCAAGACGATCAATAAAGTGTAGGAACTTGTGGATGTCGTCCCAGTCAACTTCAGTGCCATCAGTAACAGCTGAGTTGTTACAGAATAACAAACGAGCAGCCTCCTTAACTCTGAAAAAACCTACACGTGCCACCAACTATAAGAATATTATAGAAGTAGCTTCTTCGTGAGAGATTCGTTGCTACTTCTAAAGTTAAATTGTGATTAGTTAGACAGAATAGGTGGATTAAGAAGTAATCTAGGCAACAAGCAAGAATCAGATACAAAACTAACATGGATGATCAATTGGAATGACGTCGGGGTGGAAGATCGCAGTGAAGATGAGACCAGGTTCTGCTATTCCCATCAACATTCGTGCGCCAACTTTCAGTTCGTAACACTTGAGAAAGTTTATCCAAGTTCGGCCATAAAAAAGCAGCGATCTTCTTGGTTCATGAACCCAACTCGGAACTTATATCCATGGCTTTTCCTCACTGTGACCATTAAACTAGTGTATTCAGTTATGGCAAGACAGAGCATCTTGAGTACATGTGTTCTGGCAGAGCAAATAATGCACTGCAGGAAAAATAATATGAGAACACAATGTATTCCCTATCCAAATCTAGAAATAACTTCCTCCTTCATGTCAGTGTTGACCATCGTACTGGTAGTACCTTTTATCCAAATATAGCAATCCAAATTTCCAAATTAGTCGACAGCATGTTCAAAATAATCCCACCCTCTCGGATAGAAAAGAGCATTCTAGGAACATACTGTGCGTGTTTTAAAATCCTGTGTTAGGATGAGAAGGAACAAGTGTGGCGTCTCGCCGAGGGCGCAGAAACCTGTAGGGTCCTCGCACTTTGGGCACTGCAAATGAAACATACTAGATTCAGTAGGAAGAAAAATGCATCAACGGCGGCGGCTGCCATCCTAGGCTTTCCCGCGACCAAGGGACTTGGATTTATCGGGGATGGATGAAGAATTCGTACCTGGTTCTCCATGAGAAAACCCTATGCAATCGCCGAGAGGGGGTTTTCTCTGAACAAGCAGACGAGGGAGAAGGGGATTCAGGCCCAGTGAAATATTGCCGCTTCGTCCGTCCAGCTTACTGCTAAAGCTGGAAAGGGGGGTTTGTGATTTGACGGCTCATTGGGCATTACTGCGGCGCTACGACCGGGGTGTGTCTACCGTGCAGTTGTGCACTCTAATTTGTGCATATGGCACGTGGACCCCGTTGCCGGATGCCCCACATATCAGCGAAAGGAAGTAGAAAGACAGGAGTAACTAGTTACACAAAAATATATTTTTGACAGAGAGATACTCCCTCTGTAAAGAAATATACAAATCTTTTATATCACAACTTTATACATAAGAAAAATTAAGGGGAATATATATAACATGTATAATTATAAAAACAGAGTTGTTTTTAACACAGTATAGACGAGTTGGTGATGATGGTGTGCCTGCCATCCTGCAATATAGGCCGTCCGATTTATATCTGACGGATAAGAAGGAAACTATGCAATTTTGCAAAAAGGTACCCACACACCTCTCCACATTTGCAAATAAGGCCTTCCCTCGTTCATCCTTTTCTCTCACAAGATAAAATACTCATACAAATGCATCTTGATGTTACGTGCAACGCACGGGCATTATGGGGGTTCAGCTGAGAATATAATACTCAGACAGGCTCACGGTTCTGGACTTTGGGCCGCAGGCCCAACCTGCATGTCTGGGGGGGGGCATGTGTTCTACCTCAGCACTTTTCATATTGCAAGAGATCGGTACAGCGCTGGTTCTAGATGCTGTCGCAAGGCAACTACACAAAATTTAATAAAGCACGGCAGCTGTTGGAATGAAATCGAACGACAGTTCCTAACCAGCAATGAGAGTTGCAATTCTATCAACGATATACCATGTGATAAATAATACTGTCGTATTACTTATACACACAGGACACTTGTTTCACCATGCCAGATTACTACATCAAAATCTCTCGCAGGATAGATCAGTTCGGCGGTTGTGTGCTGCTACTGAAGAATTTCAAAGTTGATTTGGACCAGCTCTCCTTGCCGAGAAAGTTCGATTTTGAGAGCATCCCCTACCGCAAGAATTTCAAAGTTGATTTGAACCTTGACCATTGAGGGAGTCCCGGATTAGGGGGTCCTCGGATAGCCGGACTATATCCTTTAGCCGGACTGTTGGACTATGAAGATATAAGATTGAAGACTTCGTCCCGTGTCCGGATGGGACTCTCCTTGGCGTGGAAAGCAAGCTTGGCAATACGGATATGTAGATCTCCCCCCTTTGTAACCGACTCTGTGTAACCCTAGCCCCCTCCGGTGTCTATATAAACCGGAGGGTTTAGTCCGTAGGACAACAACAATCATACCATAGGCTAGCTTCTAGGGTTTAGCCTCTACGATCTCGTGGTAGATCAACTCTTGTAATACTCATATCATCAAGATCAATCAAGCAGGAAGTAGGGTATTACCTCCATCGAGAGGGCCCGAACCTGGGTAAACATCGTGTCCCCCGCCTCCTGTTACCATCCGCCTTAGACGCACAGTTCGGGACCCCCTACCCGAGATCTGCCGGTTTTGACACCGACATTGGTGCTTTCATTGAGAGTTCCACTGTGCCATCACCGTAAGGCTAGATGGCTCCTTTGATCATCGGCAATGATGCGATCCAGGGTGAGGTTTTCCTCCCCGGACAGATCTTTGTATTCGGCGGCTTCGTACTGCGGGCCAACTCGCTTGGCCATCTGGAGCAGATCGAGAGCTACGCCCCTGGCCATCAGGTCAGGTTTGGAAACTTGAACTATACTGCCGACATCCGCGGAGACTTGATCTTCGACGGATTCAAGCCCATGTCAGGTGCGCCGCACAATCACGACGAGCATGACTTAGCTCTGCCGTCGGACAGTGTTCGGGAGATCACACTTGCATCTACTCCGGCCCTTAATCCGGAACAAATTGCGCCATATGAGGATGGGTGGATGGACCCCGCCACGGAGGCCGCACACTCAGTGGCGATAGAGCCGAATACTGACTTCACCTCCTACGAGACCTGTGTTGCCGAACCGTTGGATTCGTCCTCGGCCATGGGCCCCGAGCCGCCTGCGTCCGTGCTTATCGAATCTGATTGGGCACCGATCATGGAGTTTACCTCCGCGGATATCTTTCAGCACTTGCCCTTCGGCGACGTGCTAAACTCGTTGAGGTCTCTCTCCCTGTCAGGAGACACTTGGCCGAACTATGTCCGGCTAGAATGGGATGCGGACGACGAAGAAATTCGCTCCCCACCCACCAGCCACTTAGTAGCTACTGTCGACGATTTAACCGACATGCTCGACTTCGGCTCTGAAGACATCGACGGTATGGACGACGATGCAGGAGACGAGCAAGAACCACTGCCCACAGGGCGCTGGACTGCCACCTCATCATATGACATATACATGGTGGACACCCCCAAAGAAGGTGATGGCGATAAGACAACGAAGGAGAACCCGTCCAACAAGCAATCCAAGCACCGACATTAGCGACGCCGCTCTAAGTCCCGCCATAGCAAAAGCAGCAATACCGGCACAAGAGACAATAACGCTCCGGATAGTGCCGAAGACGACGATAATCCCCTCCAACCAGACCTCGAGCGGGAGGATGAACAAGCTAGTCCTCCAGAACAGGCAGCAGACGGAGAATCAGAGGATGACAATTACATGCCTCTCTCCGAAGACGAGGTGAGCCTCGGCGACGAAGAATTTATCGTGCCTAAGGATCCCGTCGAGCAGGAGCGCTTCAATAGCCGGCTTATAGCCACAGCAAATAGCCTGAAGAAAAAGCAACAACAACTTCAAGCTGATCAAGATCTGTTAGCGGATAGATGGACTGAAGTCCTGGCAGCCGAGGAATACAAACTCGAACGCCCAACCAAGAGTTACCCAAAACGCAGGTTGCTACCCCAACTCGAGGAGGAAGCATTAAAACCTACACTACTAGCGTATGATGCGGCTAATCGGCCACCTCGTGGCCGAGACAGAGGGGCATATCAGCCTGAAGTCCAGCCCGCACCCCGTCGCCAGACAAACAAAAACACCAAGGCCCGGGGCAACACGCGGGACCTGCGAGACATATTGAAAAACAAAGCAGGACATACAAGATTGATATACGGATCACGGGGTCGCGCCCCAACGCGTGACGATGATCGTCACGCCGGATACACTAAAAGCAAGTCCGGTCGGGCCAAATACAGCAGACAAGACTCGTATGAACTGCGTCGTGACATAGCCCGACACAGAGGCGCCGCACACCCCCTATGCTTCACCGATGAAGTAATGGATCATGAATTCCCAAAAGGGTTCAAACCCGTGAACATTGTATCATATGATGATACTACAGACCCCGCGGTATGGATAGAAGATTTCTTCCTCCACATTCACATGGCCCGCGGGGACGATGTACACGCCATCAAGTACCTCCCACTAAAACTCAAAGGGCCGGCTCGGCATTGGCTGAATAGCTTGCCGGCCAACTCCATCGGAAGTTGGGAGAGCCTGGCAGATGCATTCCTGGACAATTTCCAGGGCACTTATGTGCGACCGCCGGATGCTGACGATTTAAGTCATATAACTCAGCAGCCAGGGGAATCGGCCAGGAAATTCTGGACCCGGTTCCTAACTAAGAAGAACCAAATTGTTGACTGTCCGGATGCAGAGGCCTTAGCGGCATTTAAGCATAACATCGGTGTCGAGTGGCTCGCTCGGCACCTCGGTCAAGAGAAGCCAAAATCCATGGCAGCCCTGACAACACTTATGACCCGCTTTTGTGCGGGCGAAGATAGCTGGTTGGCTCGTAGTAACAACACAGCAAGCAAACCTGGCTCATTAGAGGCCAGGGATAGCAATGGCAAACCACGACGCAACAAACACAAGCGCCGCAAACATGGTGAAAATGCCGAATATACGGCAGTTAATGCCGGGTTTAGTGGCTCAAAGTCCGGTCAGCGGAAAGGGCCCCTCAAAAATAACAATTCGGGTCCGTCCAGTCTGGACCGCATACTCAATCGTCAGTGCCAAATTCATGGCACCCCAGGGATGCCAGCCACCCATACTAACAGAGAATGCTGGGTCTTCAAACAAGCTGACAGGGCAGGCGCCAAAAACAATAAAGGGGGTTCTCAAAGCGATGATGGCGACGAGGAGCCCAGATCACCGAACACAGGAGCACAAAAGAAATTTCCCCCGCAAATCCAAACGGTGAACGTGGTAAACACCACCCAAATTCCCAAACCGGACCCGACACGCACCCCTAGGGATGCCAACTTAACGGAACCGGTCGTCCCATAATATAAACTAGGGCCGGTCACCTTCAACCACACAGATCGTCCGGTCAATGCCAATCAGCGCAATCCAGCCGCACTAGTCCTTGACCCAATAATTAACGGGTTCTGTTGGGGATATTACCACTGGGCGTAAACCGGCCAGGAGAGGCCGGGTTAACTTCATAAGTAGTTCATCTGTATCTAAAGCCCGTGAAGACAGATGGTGACGCTTCATGGAGGCCCAGGGCCCAAAGCCGGTTTAACGCATGTAGACACAAACCGGCATTGAGATGTAAACTTGTGTTGTAAGATATGCATAGCAGAAACCGAGCCGGACACGATTATGAGCCGGCCTCGGAGTCTGTAAACCGACGGGCGTCAACCCATGTATATAAGGGGACGACCCGGCGGCGGTTCAGGAACAACAGACAACAACTCGAGACTCAGGCAAAGCGTATTCGCTCCCTGGTCATCGAAACCCCATCAATTCCATCACAACTAGACGTAATCTTTTACCTTCATCGAAGGGGCCGAACTAGTATAAAACTCTCTTGCGTCCCTTGTCCGCCTTAACCCCTTCGAGCTAACCCGTAGCAATGGCTCCACGACTAAGTCCTTTCTCTAGGACATCTGCCGTGACAAAACCACGACAATTGGCGCCCACCATGGGGCTATCGCACGATGGTTTCAAGTTCTTGGAGGGCAGCTTCGAAGGACTCAAGGGTTACGCTGTGGGCCGGATGACCAAGAGTCGTCGCGGCAAGCTCTACATCGACAATGCAGGCTGGGGCCCCGAGGCCGGCTCAATCGAGTACGGGTACCGGGTCCCCTTTGGTGGCATACACGTTTTCATTGGCAAGATCGGTGAACCGGGCCCTGAGCCGGACATCTGCACCGACCTCATCGAAATGGCTCAGCATGCGAGATCTGCCTGGGTCAAGCATGTCATGAAGCGTGCCTTCGTGGGAGTTATCCATGGAGGTGAATCTGAGGATAGATCGGAATCTGGTGGTGAGACCGTCGTTTATTCCGGCGATGAGTCATCGACTGGAGAGACCGAGTCGTTATATCAGTTACAAGATGGCCGGATTGGGGGCTGTTCCGATGGCGACAGTATTCCGGACCCCTTTGATCTGCCAAACCGGGTGGCGATCTTCATGGCCGGCACGCAACCAGCGCTCCACTCTTCAACCACAGTGGTGATGATTTCCGGGTCAGCAGCGGCGGTAGCGGCTAGGGCGGGAGGCCCTGTGCGACCGCTAGCTCAGGTTCTATCTGATTTGTTTGATGTATTGGCAACGCTGATGGCGGAGGTTAACCCGGCGGATCAGGATGCACACAATGCGGAAGTCGCGAAAGTGAAAGATCAGATCACCCAGGCAAAAGCCGACTTAGCAGCTGAGGATACCAGGATAGCCGTGGAGCGGGCCGCTTTGGATGCACAAGCTTACCGGATTATGCTAGATCAGAGTGCGTCGAACGAAGTCCTAAAGAGGAGGCACCGATCTCGCCTGCCGCCGGTTTACGACGCTAGAAATCTCTTTAACACCCCAGGGACGGGAACCAGTAATCCGCCGGTGGTAAACCGAGCAGAGGCACCCGGAGCAGGGGCGCCGGTTCAGCCACGTTTGGTGGATCCGCCTCGTCAGAACAACGTTGTGGTACCTCATGTCCCCACACCACCGGGTCATTATTCTAACCCAATGGACAACATTGTCGCTGCCGCTTCACGGCTGGCGGCCATCCCGATCGAAGGCGATTCTCCAGCAGCAGTCGAGACGCGTCGAGTTAAGGAGCTTCTTCAGACAGCCTTGATTCAACAGGAGGCTTATTCATATAGTCGCGATCGGATTCATTCCACTCCCCGTCAAAGCCAGAGTTACACCAGGCGTATGGATGAACCGACAGTGTCAAGCAATGCGCGGAACCATGATCCGCCCCGTGGCCATAACCCGGCGGGTGGTGCCGGTGATGCTCAGGACGTGGTGGACCGGGCTCGGGCACGCAGAGAGGCCGAGTTAGCAGCGCAGCACGAGGCCCGTCAGCTTACTCCGGTTCGTCCAACCACATCAGTGGAACCAGGAGTTACCTCTAGTTCCTTGGGAGTGCCATGTCTTGTCCCGGCGTTGCGCAATGTGCGCCTGCCCAAAGATTTCAAGGGCCCGCGCAAGGTGCCGAATTACACCGCTGATTTATCCCCTGAAACATGGGTTGAAAGCTATGAGATGGCCATGGAGATGCTGGACGTGGATGATGCGGCATGTGCGAAGTACTTCACCATGATGCTAGAAGGAACGACCCGCACTTGGCTAAAGAGTTTACCGGCTAATTCTATTAGGTCATGGGCTGAGTTGAGAGCCCGGTTTGTTCAGAATTTCAAGGATACATGCAAGCAGCCCATGTCAATTGTGGACTTAGCTACCTGTGTCCAGGAGGAAGGAGAGTCAACAAGCCATTGCGTGCACTGGGTTTCGGAGATTTTGCATTCATCAGACCGCATCAACGCTGACACCGCAGTTTTAACATTGGAAGGCAATTGCCAGTTTCAGCCCTTGAAGTTGAAGTTGGGACGGCTCAAACGTCATTGTAATGACATGGGAACCCTCATGGCTGCACTGGTGAAGTATGCTGACTCTGATAGTACCATGGATGCCGAGTCTGACGATGACAAGACAGGGAAGGGAAAGAAGAGCGGCAACGCCAAGGGGCAGCACCACAACACGGCGGGTCATGGAAACGGCAGCAAGCGTAAAGCGGACCACGGTTTAGACTTTGTGGCTAACACTAATACGCACGACAAGGGCCAGCGGCGTAAGGGTAAACCGCCCCGGCGGAATGGAATGCCGAATCCTAATCCGGACCGTTTGTCGTATCTGTTGAACCAGCCCTGTCCAAAGCATGGGACGAAGGAGGAACCATCTACACACCTCTGGAAAGATTGTTATATCATGCAAGAGTTCAAAAATTCTGACTCTTTCCGGTATGATCATGGATCAGGAGGCGGTTCGGCTCTCATGGGCCGGGTTATGGCGGAGGAAATTCCGGTTCGGGATTCCATGGCAATCAGGGTGGACACAACAATCAAAGTAATAAAGGTAACCAAGGTGGCTATAATCATCAGGGCAATCAGCAGCAGTAGCAGTCGGGTTACCAGAGCAACCCGAAGCAGTTGAATAGCGGACAGTATCATGTCTTCACCACTAGCTTGGACAAGCACGATCAGACGCTTCATAACAGGATGGTGAATGCCGTTGAACCGGCGGTGCCCCGTTATTTGCGCTGGTCCGAGCAGCCCATTGTGTGGAGTAGATACGATCATCCACCCCGGGTTGACAATCCGGGTCATCTGGCTCTGGTAGTGGCACCTCAGGTGGGAGGTTATAAGTTCACTAAGGTACTCATGGATGGAGGGAGTAGTATCAATATCCTTTATTATGAAACTTTCCGTCGCATTGGGCTAACAGATAAAAATCTTAAACTGTCCAATACGGTGTTCCATGGTGTGGTGCCTGGTAAGTCGGCATATCTTGTTGGTAAGATAGCTCTGGAGGTGGCTTTTGGAGATGAGCATGACTCGAGATCAGAAACCTTGACCTTTGAAGTGGTGAAAATCAGAAGCCCGTATCATGCCCTATTTGGACGGCCAGCTTATGCTAAGTTTATGGCACGGCCTTGTTATGTCTATCTACAGCTCAAGATGTCGGGTCACAAAGGAACTATAACCGTGCATGGGAGCCGCAAGATTGCCCTGGAATGTGAGGAAGGTGATGCGGCTTATGCTGAGTCGGTTTGTGCAACAGAGGAGTTGAAGTTTTACCAAGACAATGTTGATCCGGCAGATATGACTTCATTGAAGAAACCAACTATGGAGCATGATCCGGACCTGAAGTTTAAATCGGCTGATGAGACTAAACTTGTTAACTTTGTGCCTGGCGATTCGTCCAAGCAGTTTAGCATCAGCGCTAACTTGGATCCAAAATAGGAAAGCGCGCTCATCGAGTTCATCCGTGAGAATCGGGACATCTTTGCATGGAAGCCTTCTGACATGCCTGGTGTACCGAGAGAACTCGCTGAGCACACCCTTAATGTTGATCCTAAGTATAAACCGGTCAAGAAGTTTCTCCGCCGGTTCAATGAAGAAAGGCGCAAAGCTATTGGAGAAGAAGTAGCCAGGCTCTTGGCGGATGGATTTATCGTTGAAGTCTTCCATCCTGAGTGGTTGGCTAATCCGGTGCTGGTCCTCAAGAAGAATGGCACTTGGCGTATGTATGTGGACTACACAGATCTCAACAAAGCTTGTCCAGCAGATCCTTTTGCCCTCCCCCGTATTGATCAGATTATTGATGCTACGGCGGGTTGTGAGCGGTTAAGTTTTTTGGATGCATATTTTGGTTATCATCAGATCAAGATGGCAGTTAAGGACCAGGAGAAGACGACCTTCATAACTCCCTTTGGAGCCTTCTGCTATGTGTCCATGCCCTTTAGGCTCAAGAGTGCACATGCAGCTTATCAACGGTGTGTGCAGAATTGTTTTCATAAACAGATCGGCCGCAATGTTCATGCCTATGTGGATGATATTGTGGTGAAATCAAGGAAAAAGGAGACATTGATTGATGACTTGAAGGAAACCTTTGATACCTTGTGGGTTTATAAAATGATGCTTAATCCGGCCAAGTGCGTCTTTGGTGTACCTGCAGGCAAGCTCTTGGGTTTTTTGGTGTCTAACAGGGGCATTGAAGCTAATCCGGAAAAGATCAAGGCCATCACCTCCTTGGCTAAACCAAAGTGTATCGACCATGTTCAACGCCTGGCAGGCTGGATTGCCGCGTTGAGCCGGTTTGTCAGTCGTCTTGGTGAGAAGGACATTCCTTTGTATCAGATGCTGAAGAAAACGGATAACTTCGTCTGGAGTGACACCGCTAATGAAGCATTTGAGGACTTAAAGCGGCAACTAGCTAATCCGCTGATTCTCGCTGCTCCGGTTGATAAAGAACCGTTGCTGCTATATGTGGCAGCTAACGCTCGGGCTGTTAGTGTGGCTATTGTGGTGGAGCGCGAGGAGGCAGGAAAGGAATATCCGGTTCAACGGCCGGTTTACTATATTAGTGAGGTACTCATTGAATCCAAGCAGAGGTACCCGCATTGGCAAAAATTGGTGTATGGGGTTTTCATGGCAAGCCGGAAGCTTAAGCAATATTTCCAAGGTCATCCCATCACGGTGGTCAGCTCTGCTCCTTTGGGGGATATAATCCAAAATAGGGAGGCAACTGGTCGAATTGCTAAGTGGGCTATCGAGCTCGGGCCTCACGGGTTGAAATACATACCCCGAACGGATCAAATCTCAGGCACTTGTGGATTTCATCAATGATTGGACAGAGTTACAAGCGCCAGAAGAAAAGCCGGATCACACGTATTGGACTATTCATTTCGATGGGTCCAATCAATTGGAGGGCTCGGGGGCTGGAGTCGTGTTAACTTCCCCACGAGGTGATAAGTTTTGTTATGTTCTCCATTTAATGTTCCCTTGCACTAATAATGCAGCTGAATATGAGGCATTACTCCATGGTCTTCGGATGGCTAAGGAGATGAATCTCAGCCGGGTTAAATGTTTCGGTGACTCGGATTTGGTGGCTCAACAAGTGTCTGGCACTTGGGATTCCAAGGACCCACTAATGGCAGCATATCATCGTGAGGTGGATATTGTTGCAGGTCACTTCAAAGGTTATCAGGTGGATCATGTGGACCGGCGGAAGAATGAAGCAGCAAACGCTTTAAGCCGCTTGGGCTCCCAACGTAAACCGGTTCCACCTAATGTCTTCCTGGATGTTTTGCATAATCCGTCCGTCAAGCTCCCTGGTGAAGAGGATTTGGCTATTCCTGATCCGGAGGCTCAGTTGGTGGCAGCTCTACATGTTATCCGGGATTGGACGGCTCCGTATCTGGCATATATGAACCGGGGCGAGTTACCAGAGGACGAAGTTTTGGCCAGGCAGATAACCCGGCAGTCCAAGTCCATGATTATTATCAATGGAGAGTTGCACCATTGCAGTGTGATAGGGGCGTTTCAACGCTGTGTATCTCCTGATGAAGGCCATGAAATTTTGCGTGAGATCCACGAAGGAGATTGTGGACACCACGCCGGTTCAAAATCTTTGGTGGCCAAGGCGTTTCGTCACGGTTTCTATTGGTTGACAGCTCATGCTGATGCCGAGGACTTGGTTAAAAGATGTGATGGCTATCAGAAATTCTCACGACGTGCTCATGTACCAGCTCAAGAATTGAGGATGATTCCAATCACCTGGCCGTTTGCAACTTGGGGGCTGGATATGGTTGGGCCTTTCAAGAGGTCCAAGGACAAGAAGACCCACCTTTTGGTGGCGGTTGATAAGTTCACAAAATGGGTAGAGGCAGAGCCAGTTAGTAAGTGTGACGCAGCCACGGCAGTTCAATTCATCAAAAAGGTGATTTTCCGGTTTGGCTTTCCACACAGCATTATAACAGACAATGGTACCAATCTGTCAAAGGGTGCCATGAAGGAGTTCTGTCAACGTGAGCACACCCGGCTTGACGTGTCATCAGTGGCTCACCCCCAGTCCAATGGTCAAGCGGAGAGGGCCAATCAAGAGATCTTGAGAGGCATCAAACCCCGGCTTATGGTTCCTTTGCAACGGACGCCGGGTTGTTGGGTTGAGGAGTTACCTTCAGTGTTATGGAGCATCAATACCACACCCAACAGATCGACAGGCTACACGCCGTTTTTCATGGTTTATGGAGCGGAAGCGGTTCTTCCTAGTGACATCCGTCATGACTCGCCTCGTGTAGCTGCATATGTTGAAGCGGATAATGAGAAGGCACGACAGGAAGCTCTTGACCTGTTAGATGAGGAGCGTGACATGGCGGCAGCCCATTCGGCAGTTTATCAGCAAGATCTGTGTCATTATCATAGCCGCCGGGTTAGAACCAGAACCTTTCAAGAAGGAGATTTGGTGCTTCGACTCATCCAGGATCAGACGAATATGCACAAGCTATCCCCCCTTGGGAAGGGCCTTTTGTGGTCAGCAAGGATTTGCACAATGGGTCGTACTACCTAATCGATGTTCGAGAGCGCAAAGACTCATGTAAATCGGAGGAGGAGACCAACCGGCCGTGGAATATTGCTCATCTTCGGCCCTACTATACTTGAGCTACAGGCTCTGCTTATGTACATATTATGACATTGTATATATTATGATCAATATAATAAACCGGAACCTCAGCTAAAGCGGGGTATCTGTTGTTTTCTTACATCACGCGTGGTTACATGAAGCTTACAAAGCGGCGTCCGGTTTACCCCTTGATTTAGCTTCTTAAAGCTTGATATCAGATCACTTGGGGGCTTGGTCGTATCCGAACCATAGCTACACCTCTTGATCGGCGTAATGCCACAGCATCACTTGGGAGCATGGTCGAATCCGAACCATGACTACGCCTCTTGATCGGCGTAAAGCCACAGAATCACTTGGGGGATTGGTCATATCCGAACCATAGCCACGCCTCTTGATCGGCGTAATGCCACAGCATCACTTGGGAGCATGGTCGAACCCGAACCATGACTACGCCTCTTGATCGGCGTAAAGCCACAGAATCACTTGGGGGCTTGGTCGAACCCGAACCATAGCAATGCCTTTTGATCGGCGTAATGCCAGAGCATCATTTGGGGGCTTGGTCGAACCCGAACCATAGCAACACATCTTGATCAAATTTGGGGCCTGGCAGCCCGTGAAAAGCCTCGACTACAACGGTTTTATTTGTCTTTTGCCAAGTTTCTTTTTCTTTTGCTAAGATTTGTGATGTTTTCAAACCAGTATTTTTCAACCCGGTTGGACTGTCAACTACAAGTTGTCAGTACATGACCAAGTTATAATCCGGAGACTATCAGCCCGGTCTGATTTTGACTCATAGTCACCAGTATGGAATAAGCCGGTGTTTATCACAACCCAGAACGGTTTTGTTGTAAACCGGCATTATATAACAGGAGGTACTTTTACTCCGGATTAAGGTTATTACCTTCATTACAAGGTTGGTCAGCCAACACTATGCCTAAAGGTCGCAGGTATCATATATTTCCATACTTGGTTATCTTTTACAAACCTTGGTTATAAAACTTGGTCATATATATAGTTGGGTATCATGTCCCGCCCGGTGGTAAACCGCCAGGGCATTTTAAGCTTTTTATCTGCAGGAACAATTGGAATAAATAGCTATGGATTATGAACATCATATCTCAAAGCATGGCGGATTAACACGCATCAGTTGTAGATAAATATGCACGAAGGCATAACAGAAGTGTTTTAACTAGCCTATTACAAGGCGTTTCAGTATTCAAAGGAATAATTGTTTCTCAATAAACATTGCAGTATGGAAGGTTAAACCGGCCACCGGGTTATGATCACTGAGCAGCTTGACCTGACGGCTGCGGGTCATCTTGCACCGGTTCTTCTTCTTCGTCCCTACCCAGCGGCTGGAAGTCAACAGTTGTCCAGTCGATCCCAGTTAAAGCTTGGAACACAGCTTCGTCGCTTATAAGGGTGGACGGTTCAATATCAGGGGCATAAGTGTGCTTAGGGATTGGAGGGATCAGGCTTTGAGTTTCAAGAGCTAGTGCAGCAACCCGCTTGTTATTGATATCATAACTCGCCTGATAATGTGAAAGATCAGCTTCTTCAGCAAGTTGACAAGCCAGTGGACGTACTTCCCGGTTTATGGCGCGGAGATCTTCAGTGCAAAATTCTGATCCGTCCTCTTCCAAGCTTGGGTAGCCCTTAGCCACGTCCATCGGATCAAGATCAGGCACCCATGCTTTCGCCCGGGTTAGCGCGGTCAGAGCGCCAGCCCTTGCAGCAGACCTCTTCAGCTCTTCTATCCGAGCAGGCAGCATAGATAGCCTGTCTAAGGTATCCTTGATCAACGTCGGGGGTGGCTTATTGTGCGAAGCGGTGCAGATAATCCGTTGTGCGCCGGTATAAAGTTGCTCTATCAGCGTGTAGGCAGCTTTCAACTTCTTCTACACATCTGAGCCCAGATGGCTAATGCGGGTTCCTGTATCATTACAAACATCAGTAAACCAGCAACACATGAGAGGATATGTTGAAAGCATAAAGGAAGGATGCTTACCAAACACAGCAAAGGTCATAGCATGCACTTGCCGCTTTACACCAGTCAGCTCGTCAACCACCGGTTTAGGAGCGGCTTCTGCGTTTCCAGCCGTTTTTATCAAAGCAGCTTTTTCAGTCTCCCAATCCGCCCGCTCTTTGTTGAAGCCCTCTTTCAGTTTCTCCATAGCGCCTAGAGCGCGGGTCAACTCTTCCTTCGCTTTGGAGGCTTCAGATTGCTGGGTTTTGATGTTCTCCTGCAGATCAGCGGTTTGGCGTTCCTTCTTGCTCAGCTCCGCCTGTAAAGAGATAGATACATAATGAGTTGACAGTACATATTTGAAGTACCAAGCACATAACAAGTTATGCCCTTTGTACTTGGGGGCTAATGCATATTTGCGTTTACTCAGAAATTTTTACAAAGTCCCAAACACAATACAAGTATTAAGCTTGGCACTTGGGGGCTAACGTGTGTTTGAAAAGCTGTTGATATGGGAATTCTTCTACAGTCCCGGTTCATCTTTATAAAGTTAAACCGGCCCTTGGGGACTATACCGGCAAAAGAACAGTATGGCAAATTTTAAGGAACCGGTTCATCTTAACAAGGTAATCCGGTCTCTGGAGGCAAAATATGCAAAGATAAGTTGTGACAAAAGTCCCGGTTTAGATCGGTATCATAAACCGTCACTTGGGGGCTACTAGGAATTGATAAACTACAATTGGACAAAAGAGAAAAATGGTAGTTACCTCATATCGCTAATTCATCAAGTTTACCAAACTAGCTTCATAGTCACGGCTGGTGTACAGACGGTTCAAGAAGCCAGAATGAATATCTTCAACATTGAGGTTGGCGAAGCTTGATAAATCGGCATTCCATTTGCCTTTGCCGATAGCAGAGAGATCATCCTTGGCAGTATGCTTTGACAAAGCTACAGGGTTGCCTGGAGTGGAGTGGCTAGTGCCAGTAATCATAACATCATCGTCTTGTTCATCAGCAGCTCTTGCCGGAGTTGGCGGTTTATCAGTGTCCTTCGCTGGACTGACCGGTTTGTCACCAGTTCGGGCAGGGCTGGTTGGCCGGTCTGCATGACTTGTAGTATCAACTTGCACTTGTTCAGCAAGGAAATCATGGTCTTGAAGCGGCGGATCGTGAAGCATGGCGTCAACATCGGTTCCTTCCACATCTGGAGTTGTTTCCGGTTCAGCAGCTACATTTTCATCAGCCGGTTTGTTTAACCGAGCTTTCTTGCTGGGTCTTGGCTTGGCGCTATGAAAAGATAAGACATAAGGATCAGTACAGTATGAAAAGATAACATATCAAGAATAAAGACATGTGCATAGCTCACCCAGGAGCTGTTTTGAGAGGTGGAAGCTGTGTGGCCGAAGACTCGCCAGAGGATGAGTGAGAAGTACCCAGACAATTTGAATCAGACGGGTTAAGAGGCTGGCGAAAACAACCTGCTTTTGGGCATGAAGTATCAATGGGATAAGAGACCTCTGATCGGCGTTTCCGAACCGGACTGTTCGGTAAACCGGCGGAGGTAACTACCTGGCCGCTGTGCCAGGTTGTACGGCGAGCTTCGTGTTGCTGCGTCTTCAAAAGAAAGTTTGGATCCAAATAAGCAAGAGGGTGAGAAAATTTTACTTTCCGGTTTGCTTGACGGATTTTTTATGTTGGCAGAGGGTCTGAATCGGAGGAAAGAATAGTTACCTCTATGTCCTCAGCGTGACTGCCTTCAGCGTCATCCTGATAATAATCATTGTCAATGAGATGTAAGAAAAATAAATCAAGAGAGTCAAGTTCTACCTCTGATTCCGGATTATGCACATTGTCATCAGCTGGTAGATCGGAGGATGCAGTGGTCCTTCTCTTGGCAGGTTTCTTGACAGCCTTGGTCTTTGGACGAACTGGCTTGACCGGTTTGTCTTGCGGTTTTGCCGGTTTATCTTGTGATGGTTTCTTGTTCCAGAACGGATCATCACCCTGTCAGAAAAATAATCACACTTTCAGAGAATATTTGGACAGAAGCAAATTCAGACACAAAGGATTATATGATTCTTACAGCTGGTGGTTTATTGAAGGTGCAAAAAGGGAGCAGCCCGGTTTGGGCACAGACGGCCTCCGGTTCGTTCAGTATTTTCTTTACAGCCTCAGTGACTTCGTCATCTGTAAGCTAAATGTCAATGTGCCGCTGAGCATCCTTCAAACTCCCTGTGTACTCACACATCAAACTGGGGCGCCGGCTTAAGGTCAGAATGCTCCAGCTTATCCAGCAACGAGCAAGATCGACTCCTGTCAAACCGTTCGCCATGAAGGCTCTAAGCTTCGAAAGTTGGGGAGCATAGTTGGCCCGTTCTCTTGCTGTCAGCCTCCGAGGAAACGAGTGTGTGTTGCTCAGGCGTTCAGGGCGGTAACCCGGCAGGGGGTTTTCGTCAGATGGAGAGGTATCCATGCAGTAAAACCAAGTTTGGTTCCACTCTTTGGGGTGGCTGTGGAGTTTGGGATGGGGGAAGGTGACTTCTTTTCTCTTCTGAACCGCCATTCCGCCCAGTTCCGTATTGGGTCCATCTGAGAACTCGGTGCGACAGTTTAAATGAAAGAAATCCCTAAACAGTTCGACTGTAGGTTCCTCTTGCAGATAAGCTTCACATAATACTTGGAAGTGGCAGATATTGGTAACAGAGTTGGGACCGATGTCTTGAGGGCGCAGCTAAAAATTGGCTAGCACATCTCGGAAATTTTTTGAACCGGGAGGGATAAAACCTCGTCCGAGATGATCAGCAAACACGACTACTTCTGCATCCTTGGGTGTAGGAGGATTTTCCGAGCCAGGGACCCTCCAGTGGATGACATCTTTCTTGGCTAGGGCACCCGTCTTAACAAGGTTGTTTAATTGCTCCTCGGTTACTTGAGAGGGAGCCCAATTGCACTCATAAACTTGTTTAGCCATGACAAGGAAAATCTGAAACATGAGTGTTACCGGTTTAAGATTTACAGTCGACAACTATACAGCGGTATGAGGATACTAACATATTGGTAAACCGGAGTCTGGCAATGGAACAGTGTAATGCATTGGCGGTTCAACAGGGGACTAATGGTATCTACCGGGTCATCATTTTTTTGTGAGGTTAAACCGGCCAATCTGGTATTCAAAGGGTGTAGGAGAAGGAAGAAACAAGTTTCACATCTTGCTATGGTAATTTCAGATCTACCGCGCATGGGAAAAACAAAATATATTCTGACCTAAATTCCAGTGTACTGAAGGTTCACCAAGATGAGATGAGTTGGATATCAAACAGGTGCTGAAACTGCTAAAGCACGAGATCTATGTGGTTTAAACTACTACCGCACGAGACCTATGTGGTTTTTGGATCTAACCCACGGGTATAAACAAGGGAAAAGAAGGGCGGCGACGAACACCGATGAACGACTGAAACCCTAAGCGCAGATCTATGGTAAGAGAAAGGGGAGACTTACGGATGCTGTTGAGCAGCGGCGGTGCGCGGAGGAGCTCTGGTACGTTCAGGTCGATGCAGCGGCCAAGGGTGGTGCAGCAGTCGAAGGTTGACGGCGGTGGCCGAGGTCGAAGGTTCGGGCGTCGCGAGGAAGAAGATGAAGCAAAGAGGCACGAGGGGGAAACTGGAAAGACCCCCTGGCCCTATTTATAAGGAGATGAACAATAGATGCGAAAATCGAGGAGCCGGATTTTTTGGTATAAGGTGATGCTGTTGCCTCGATTGTCGGAGGCTCGTTAATGACAGGTGACGTCACGGCGGTTTACCAAGATCCTAGAAGATGATGTCATGGCGGTTTACAAGATTGTGTGAAGATGTTGAAGAAGAAATTTTCTCAAGTATTGAGGATTGACATGAACCAGTTCAAATCAATCTGGGGCCTAATGTTGGGGATAATACCACTGGGCATAAACCGGCCAGGAGAGGCCGGGTTAACTTCATAAGTAGTTCATCTGTATCTGAAGCCTGTGAAGACAGACGGTGACGCTTCATGGAGGCCCAGGGCCCAAAGCCGGTTTAAGGCATGTAGACACAAACCGACATTGAGATGTAAACTTGTGTTGTAAGATATGCGTAGCAGAAACCGAGCCGGACACAATTATGAGCTGGCCTTGGAGTCTGTAAACCGACGGGCGTCAACCCATGTATATAAGGGGACGACCCAGCGGCGGTTCAGGGACAACAGACAACAACCCGAGACTCAGGCAAAGCGTATTCGCTCCCTGGTCATCAAAACCCCATCAATTCCATCACAACTAGACGTAGGCTTTTACCTTCATCGAAGGGGCCGAACTAGTATAAAACTCTCTTGCGTCCCTTGTCCGCTTCAACCCCTTCGAGCTAACCCGTAGCGATGGCTCCACGACTAAGTCCTTTCTCTAGGACATCTGCCGTGACAAAACCACGACAAGTTCCGCCTCACACGAGTCCTTATGGACGGAGGCAGCAGCCTAAACCTGCTTTATCAGGACACAGTGCGCAAGATGGGCATCGATCATTCGATGAACAAACCCACTATAGCCACTTTCAGAGGCATTATACCAGGTGTGGAAGCCAGTTGTACAGGCTCCATTGCCCTCGAGGTAGTCTTCGGATCACCAGACAATTACCGCACCGAAGAGTTAACCTTCAAAATCGTCCCCTTCCGCAGTGATTATCAGGCACTGCTCGGACGAACCACGTTCGCTCGATTTAACGCGGTACCACATTATGTCTACCGTAAGCTCAAGATGCCCGGTCCACGCGGCGTCATCACGGTTAAGGGCAAGGCTGACCTTTCCTCTGGCAGCAACAAGTACACCGCTGCCTTAACAGCAGAAGCAATGAGCAGCACCTTGCAGCCGAACCTCGAGTCGACGGCCAGGCTCCCGGATACCACCAAAGGACTTCGAACCACTTCGCGGCAGCATAGCCCGGCTCGTCCAGAGCTCGATTAAACACTCCGGCGAAGGCCAAGATAGGCCGCATACAGCGGCTCAACCGCTCTCCGGCGCACAAACATTTCTTACATTTCATTTGCAGGCTCACCTTTCCGTCGACCAGGACGGGCAATATGGAGGCAGCCCGAACGCGCAAGGGAATCCTTAGATGTTCCCCGCGATGACCATCCGACTATACTCCGGATCCGCACGCAGCTTCATCTTCCCTGGCCTCAGCAGGTGCCACAGTCATATTTCTTTTCCATTATTACCTGTCTTATACGCATCGACGTACTATTCAAATAAAATATGTGGATTTGTATGACGCTTTTCTGCTGTCACTTCTTATTAAAACTCTTTTGTCGAGTGGCATCCGTACACCGCAATATGCCTTTAAACGTGCCAGGGGCTTCGTTTTACCCACAGTACGGCAATAAAGTCCGAACACCTTCGTGGAAGTTCGGCACCCCGAACTTATAGCATTATATGCATCAGCTCCGAATCATGTCTTGGGTCAATAGTTGGGTTTGCCCGGCTCCCATGTTTTGGTACCTTACGTTCCGCTATATCGGCTAAGGTAGCACTGGGAGAACTACTGTGATTGTGTCCCGGTTCTTCCGGATGAGCACCTCAGTAGAGAAAGCCGAAAACTGACTGTCATGATAAGGCGAGAGCTGGTCAGCTGTTCGAGAGGTCATAAAATCTTTAAGGATTTCTCCCGCATAATGCCATAACCAATGCAGCGTGCGACGGATCGGTTTTTTCTCCGATCAGGTGCTTATAGAGCCCCTAGTACGGTATTTCGAACACCAGGGGCTGCGCCTACCTTACTAAAGCTCCTATGGCTAAGTGGGAGTGATAAAGCCCTATAGTCCGATTGCCTGGTTCGTTGTGCTGAGCACCTCCTTCGAAGGACCCAAAACTGGGATAAAGAGTGCTCAGGTTTATCCCGAACACCCCCGTACTTCTTACGTGGGGGCAGAAGCCGACGACTGGCTAACTCTCAGGTTTAATATATAAAACGGCCGCACAGGAGGGTAAACTTTTATATAACAGGAAATAAATAGTATAAATGACCGTGTTCAGACATTTACAAAGGATGACATGATTCACATTCATGGAAATATAATGTCCTTGGTGCATAGCTCCGCTGCAAGGTAGGATCCTTTAAGGACATTTTCATAATATAATTCGGGCTTGCGGTGCTCCTTCCCCTCTGGCGGCCCTTCGGTCATCAGCTTCTCAGCATCCATCTTCCCCCAGTGCACCTTTGCACGGGCGAAGGCCATTCGCGCACCCTCTATGCAGACCGACCGCTTGATGACATCAAGTCGGGGGCAAGTGCTTACAAGCCGCTTCACGAGCCCGAAGTAGCTGCTTGGAATCGGCTCGACGGGCCATAGCCGGATAATCAAATCCTTCATGGCTAGTTCCGCCGCCTTATGCGGTTCGATTAGCTGTTTCAGTTGATCGGCAAAAGGTACCGGATAATTCGGTGCAAAATACTGTGACCAGAAGAGCTTATCCGTAGTGTTCCTTTCTTCGGCCCGGTAGAATTGGGCAGCATCCGCTATGCTGCGGGGCAGCTCCGCAAACACCCGTGGAGAAATCCGAATTCAAAATCAGAAACATAATCTTCTCCTCAGAAACTTGCTTTACAAGGAAAAAGCCTTACCCGCCGCGATCTTCCTCGCCTCTTGGATCCCCTGCAGGGCGCTTTGGGTTTCCCCCCGGGCATCGCTCGCGGCCTGATGCGCCTTCGTGAGTTCGGATTCTTTCTCCGTTAAACTCTGCTCCAAGGACTCGCATTTCTTCACGACCTGTTGCAGCTCCTGCTCAGCTTTAATAACCCTGGCCTCGTCCTTCTCACGGAGGGCCTACTCTGCGACTGCCTTTTCCTTGGCCTTGGCCACAGCCTTCTTAAGAGCCTCGACTTCGGTCATCATCCCTAGAGAAAATCAGGGAACATATTTTATCATACTGGAAATTTGATCGCACTAAACGCGAACAAGACTTGTGCATACCTTGTCTATCTCCCAACTGCATTTTCAACTGGCCGAGTTCTTTTTTGGCCCGCTCCAGACTTTGATTCAGTCCGGAGATCTCCGCAGTACGGGAGGCAGCAGCCGCTACAGACGCCTGCTTATAACAGAAGAGAAATAGATGTTATTCACTGAGTCTTCCTGCGAACATAAATTTGATCCTCTGTTTGGTTTCTTCTTTCATCGAACAGTGTATCAGGGGCTACTATCCATACTATGACACTCTTCGAAAAACATACCTCAAAACCTTATATAAGGCTGATACAGGCTCCATTCAGTCCACTCTCAGCAGACTGAATCTTCTCAATCACCGCACCCATAAGGGCACGGTGTTCATCAACGATGGAGGCGCCCTTCAGCGCCACCAACAAAGCATCTGACGCCTCTGGTTGGACAGAGGTTGCCGGTATACCCCCTCCAGCTGAGAGAGGCTGCCTGCTTGATTATGGAGCCGTATTGGTCTCTGGAACTGCATCCGGTTGGGAGCCGAATTCAAGATGGCCCCCGCCGTCAGCTCTCATGGGAATTTGCTCCCCCATGTGTTCGGCCCCTGAAGTTTGACCTCCAGGCGCCGCCTTAAGGGCCTTTCCCTCTCCTCCTTGGCCGGGGTCCCTCTGGGACGAAGCCTTGGTGGTATTCACCTGTTCGAAGGAAGGGGCCTTCGGGGGCGTCCCGCTTTCCATAGCATCCGAGCTCAGCAAATCCTCTGATAAGGACTGTTCTGTACGAGACCTCGCCGGACTACAAAACATATGGCTCAGGTTAAAATATTACGCCATGATGAGTCTGGGCGCGTAAACATGTTTGGACCGTATATACTCACGAGTTCACCAGGGGCTGGGCCCTGGGATCCCACGTCGGGCCGCTATCGGCGGCGGCAATGGACTCCTCCGGAAGAGGAGCTTTTCCCCTTTTGGGCGACTCGGCCTCCAAGTGTGTGGAGGCCGTCCTTTTCTTTCTTTCCCCCGTAGGGGATTCATCTTCTTCCTCCTCCTCGTCCTCTTCGGAGGCGGAACGGGCATCAGAGCCTTCGGATATCGTATCCGAAGTGCCGCGGTGACGAAGGCCGACCCGGGTCTTCTTGGCCCCCTTCTCGGCTGTCTTCTTCGGCACCTTGTAAGGCGCCGGGACCAGCATCTTCGTCAGAAGTGGGACGGCCGGTTCTTCGGGCAGCGGGGCCGGACAATGGATCCGCTCCGCCTTCTTCGTCCAGCCCTAGGAGGATTATGGAAAACACATTAAGCGCTTCCCTTGGGTTATGCGGACATAAAATGCGATTACTTACCGAACTTGCAGGGCGGGATAGTTGGTACCTGCGGTCTTCGGCAGAGTCCGGCCATGATTTGCTGGACTTGAAAAGCACCTTCCAAATGTCCTTGTGTGAGGAGCCGAAAAGCTCTTGCAAGGTTTGGTGCTTGGCCGGATCGAATTCCCATAGATTGCAAGTCCGGTGTTGGCAAGGCAGGATCCGGCGAACTAACATCACCTGGACCACATTGACGAGTTCAATGTTCTTGTCTCCCATATGTTTAACGCGCGTCTGGAGCACCGATAATTCGTCGGACGAGGACCAGTTCAGGCCCTTCCTGACCCAGGATGTAAGCCGCAGGGGGGCACCGGATCGAAACTCAGGAGTAGCGGCCCATTCCGTGCCGCGCGGCTCGGTGATTTAAAACCACTACTGTTGCCACTCCTTGACGGAATCGTTAAAGGTGCATGTTGGCCATATAACGTTGGGCATCTTGCTCACCATAGCGCCCCCGCACTTGGCGTGCTTGCCGCCTACTACCTTGGGCTTCACATTAAAAATCTTCAGCCATAAGCCAAAATGTGGCGAGATGCGGAGAAAAGCCTCGCACACGACAATGAATGTCGAGATGTTGAGGAAGAAATTAGGGGACAGATCGTGAAGATCGATCCCATAATAATACATGATGCCGCGAACAAACGGGTGGAGGGGAAACCCTAGCCCGTGGACTAAGTGAGGGAGGAATACAACCCTCTCGTGGGGTTCCGGGGTAGGGACGATCTGTCCCGCCGTCGAGAGACGATGGCTGATTTTCTTGGCCAGATACCCGGCCTCCCGAAGCTTTTTGATATCCTTCTCCCGGATGGTAGTGGCCATCCATTTGCCTCCTGCTCCGGATCCGGACATTTTCGGAAGGTTTTTGTGAGCAGGGAAGATGAACGCTTGGGCGCTGGAGCTTGAGCGGAGGGGAATGGATCGGGAAGGAGAAAGCGTGGGTGCGAAAGGGAGTCCTTATCCCCTTCTAAAGGCAGCAGGGATTCTGCGCCTCCCCACTTGCCTAGTAAAACTGCTTATTCCCCAAGCACCGTAATTGATGGCGCGGTTGGGTTACCCACACCCGTATTGATGAGAATCCCGTGATAAGGGGACACGATCTCTGCTTCGACAAGACGTGCCAAGAAAACTGCCTCGCAATATGTGCAGTAGCTGGTCGAGAAAAACGGTTCGAATAATGACCGGGTCGTGGTGTGATGTCATGCTGCCGAATGTGTCAGCAGATTAGATTTGTGGAAATATTATTCTCTCTACGGTGGTATGTGGAATTTGTTTTGCAGAGCCGGACACTATCCTTGTGTTCAAAATCTTCTATGGAATATTCAGAGGAGGAACCCGCTTTGCAATGCCGAAGACAATCTGCGCGCCGGACTCATCGTCATTGAAGCCTGGTTCAGGGGCTACTGAGGGAGTCCCGGATTAGGGGGTCCTCGGACAGCCGGACTATATCCTTTAGCCGGACTGTTGTACTATGAAGATACAAGATTGAAGACTTCGTCCCGTGTCCGGATGGGACTCTCCTTGGCGTGGAAAGCAAGCTTGGCAATATGGATATGTAGATCTCCCCCCTTTGTAACCGACTCTGTGTAACCCTAGCCCCCTCCGGTGTCTATATAAACCGGAGGGTTTAGTCCGTAGGACAACAACAATCATACCATAGGCTAGCTTCTAGGGTTTAGCCTCTACGATCTCGTGGTAGATCAACTCTTGTAATACTCATATCATCAAGATCAATCAAGCAGGAACTAGGGTATTACCTCCATCGAGAGGGCCCGAACCTGGGTAAACATCGTGTCCCCCGCCTCCTGTTACCATCCGCCTTAGACGCACAGTTCGGGACCCCCTACCCGAGATCCGCCGGTTTTGACACCGACAACCATCCTTTAGCATCAATCATCATGCGATCATCCTTTGTACTTATGGTATATTGAGCAGGTTCATTCACACCAAGGCTGCGCATGGTAAGAGAAACTTGGCCGCTGTCACCCGGATTGTTGAACGACTCCCTCGTTGCTCTAGGAATTCTCTGTTTGCAAACAAGAAGACATACCCAAACAGTTAGATCAACACAGTGAATCATGCAAAACAACATGGAAAGAAAAAAGAACGAAACACTTGGGCGGCCAATGCTTACCAAGAAGGTGGACATGTCGGTTTTTGTAAGGACTTTGGTATATGAAGTGCGAACTGCAGCCCAGTCTATAGCCGGTGCAACTGCTCGTTCGGTTGCCGCTGCACGGGCCGGAGCAGATGCAAGTGCAAGTGTTGGTGCAGGTGCCGAAGCCGCCGCTGCTGCCGGAGATGGTGCTCCTTGTAGAGCTGGTGCCGGTGTCGGAGCAGGTGCCGGTGTCGATGCCCGATCCTTCGGTAGATCAGCCTGATCCGATGATGCGGTCGGTGCCCAATCCTCAGCTGGATCAGACTGAGCTCCTGCCGTTGTCAGTGCTAGAGCAACTGCCGGTGCTCGATCCGTTGCTGAAGGTGGTACCGATGTGCGAGACAGCGGCGATCGTGTCTGGTCTGCTATGATCAGCTTTCTAACTTGACTAGGCTTTGTGACCGTGATCCAGTTTTTTTCTTCATTTCTTTTAAACGCGAGAAGGACTAATTGTGGCGTTTTTGTTAAACCAAACTGTAGTTCATCATAGGGATTCAGCTTGTACTTAGACAACAAACTGATCCAATTTTTTCCAGTAATATAAGTGATGGACAGTGCCTTCGTTACTGACACGACATAAGAAGTGAAACCTGCAAAAATAGCCATCATAGAGCAAACAAAACGGTTTATTCTGTGATTAATGTCACATGGCAAAACCTGCATCGTAAAATTGCAGGAAAAGAAAGAAAACATGACATTAAATCAATAAGATTTAGACAGTAAATCAATAAGATTTACTTGATATGACACGAGTGAATCCTTACCTGGAAATCACTATGTTGAAGTACTAAACAGAAGACTGATCGTCCAACTACGGGTGGCATGCAGGGGGCCCGCCTACTCCCACAAGCAGGACAGTCCAAAGGTCGTGACAAATCGTATGGACCGAACATCCATGGGACTAGAAATCCTGGTGGGTGCGATAAACCCTGCAATGCATACAGATATTGGAGTGTAACCATAATTGATAAACCGTCCTCACAAAAAAGATGATCTGGATACTTCAAAATATACGGACTGAATTGAGTGGACAGACATTAACATAGACCGTTCTCAAGACCGACCACACACCAAAAGCGGCAGTACTAATAAAAAATACAGGGTTCACAAACACAAATCAAGTATTGAACAATAGTACTTACTATAGACAAGCAAAGTTGCACTAATTAAACTCTGCAGACTATTTCTTGCCACCGACCTACGGGATGAACCCCGCATAACTGACTAGGCCATGGACTTCGTGAGAGATGTCTACATGCACCATCACCATCTCGTCAACCTTGTAGAACCTAACAGAGTGGTCTTTCCACTCATAAACATGATCATGAAGACAGGTCGCATCAGATTTGTTGGGAAGCTTTACTAGAACCACACCCTTCGTAATCGAAGGCACATCCAGGAAATTGTTGTGGTCAAGTACAGCCTCGAGAACACGCTTGACAACAATGCTACAGGAAAACACTAGTTCAGGACACGTGGCGAAAAGGACACAGCTGCTGGATAGTTTAGCAGTAGAACTCATCCTCAGGTCTTCCAGTTCACACGACATGACTTTGAGAACTTCATCTCCACCGCGGACCTGGTTCTAATTCAAACAGAAACCATATTTTATTACTACCTCCGTTCAGAAATATAAGATGATTTTCGATATTATACTCCATATATGACTACATATACGCACAGAAATGAGTGAACAAAGACACTAGAACATGACTTCAAAGGCATGAGAGCAGAGGGATTACTTGCAATATCCATAACACAAGTTACTGAGGCAAATATACCCTCTTCAAAGGTAGCATTGATGTTCATAAAGTACTCCCTCCGACCCAAAATTCTTGTCTTAGATTTGTCTAGATACAGATGTATCAAGTCACATTTTAGTATTAGAGACATCCGTATCTAGACAAATCTAAGACAAGAAATTTGGGACAGAGAGAGTAGTTGAAAGTAATCTATAAGAAATCAGTGTCAACCTCTCGCATGTTTTGGTCAAAAGAGGAATTTAGAACCGTCATTTGGCACACAAAATCACATGCAAGATCACCCAGAAAGTTTTACTACTATTACTAGTACTGCGTGTTAGATGAAAAAACAGGATCAAGATCGAGAAAAAGATATTACCTGGACTTGCTTAATGAGGGATCCCGGAGAGGGGGGCTTGGACAGGGCGATGGCTTTGAGCTTGTCTGCGGTAGTCTCGGCGGGGTGCTTGCGCTTCTTCGTACCATGAGCCTCGACGGTTTTGGCCAGAGCCATAGACATCACTTCGGCCGGTGCTCCAGGGTCCATCAAGAAACTGTGAAATAGAAATAAAAGAAAAGAAACCATAATCACAAACCCAAAAGAAGAAAAGAGAGGGAGTTATAGGATCAGTCTCGGGGTTGCAAGACCGGGCCTTGGCCAGAATCAACACCATTGATGTGCTCACCTTTCCTTCTTTGGGAGAGAAGAACAATGGCAGAAGCAGGTCGGGGTTTTCTTGAAGAAATGAGGAACAAGATGAGGGAGAAGCGAGGGTTGGGTAGAGAGGAAGCTAAGAGAGAAGAGTGAAATGATGGTTGCTTCGTCCGTCCAACTTACTGCTGGAAAGGAGGGGGTTTTGTGATTTGACGGCTCATTGGGCATTACTGCGGCGCTTCGATCGGGGTAGTCTACCGTCACTCTACTACGGAGTAATTTAGTGCATGGCTGGTGGACCCCGATGCTGGCTGTCCCACACGTCGGTGAAAGTGAGTAATTTAGTGCATGGCTGGAGGAGGATCCACGCGGTAGAGCGTGTCCACTATTTTTCTGAAGAAAAAAATGATTACAGCAAGCGTTTCCACTCTTACGACGGAGGAGTGCGAAACATGATAGCCACTTGAACATACACAGTGCTCCTACTACTAGGCATGTGCAGTGGTTCATATGTCAGTACTACATAATCTTGTTGCTTGTGTAGTAAGATATGACGACAACAAATGATGTTGTGCGCATGTCAACTATATGAACAGTAATGTGGTAATATAGTACCGCTTTCTCAACTGTCCGGTCGAGAATGAACGGTGAGATCAATGTTAACAGAACTAGGTCTACAGCGCACGGAGAGTACGGTGCTACAGTACTCCATGAAACATGAACCATATGAAGCACGAATAGTGTTAGGCAGGGTGCACAGGATGGGAGCAAAAGTTCCCTTCTCGACCCACTTTTGGGTGTTTGGCAGAGTGCATGAAGGGTGCATGAGTCCACACTAGTAGGTTAACACAAATACATGAAGAAGAAACAACTACTCCGTCTAGGTGTGTAAGTCATCTTACGTTGTGCACTGCGACCAAGGCGGAGAGGAAAACGAGAAAACTTAATGTCTTTTTGCTAATCAATAGCATTGCATGCAATGAACTAACCACTGCATGTCATGTTTATTAGTCTCAAGTCATTGAAAGCATGCACGACCCATGTCTCTTATTGGTTGATATGTCACAAAACAAGAAACGGGGAGGGAGTTAATGTACCGTGCCTAAGTGTTTTGGGATTATTTTGTTTTCGTAAGGTGACTTACACACCTAGACAGAGGAGTATATTGAGATGAGGATGCAACCAAACACACCCACATGCTTTGTGCTACAGTGACTGATCCAACGGTCATGTTGCGCTGAGACATGGACATGCCCATGCAGAGGGCGCCTAAACACCACCGAAGTCCCTCTGCTTCTCGAGGCACACGACGTTGGTGATGCAGGGGGCGAAACGGCTGAAAGGCAATGCAATCTATTGGAAGGCGGAGGGAGCCAGCCGAGGAGCAGGGAATCTTTTGGTTTTCACCATGGTAAAACACCAGTCGACGACTTCTCACATTAGGGAGCAGTGGGTTTTACAGGCGGAGTCATCGTGACTAATTGCTGCCGCGCCTGCTCTCGTCAATAAAAAAAATTAAAAATCCTACCGCGCCTGCTCCCGTCAATCAAAAAAATTAAAAATCCTGCCGCACTCAAATACCAGAGCAACGCCGCGGTGGATATTTAAATTTACCTGCCGGCAAGTAGATAAAAAAAGGGGTGAAAAAAATGTGGCAGCGGCCTAGCTAATCGGTCGAACTAGCCCAACTAGCTAGCCACCGTGCTTCACTGATGTACTCGGCGGGAAAAGTGGTCTTTCGTGATTTGACGACTCATTTACTTGCTTCGGCGAAAACGCGCGGTAGGGCGTCCCACGTCAGGAAGAATATATGCGTGCTCCACCCGGGAGGACCCCGAAACCGCGAGGTAGGGTGTGCCATGTCTCGGCACGGAGGAAAAATGTGCGTGTAAAAATTTACTGTATCAGACGTAGTACCTATGGTTCGACCTCGAAACCCAGCCAGTCGGTCGAAAACACCCCACTAGCCACACAGCTTCATCATGCTAACATGGCATGGAGGATAGGTGTGGTTAGCTCCGTCTCGACCAGCCACAATGTCTCTTGTTCTAGGCGATTCTTCTATTTTCCAAGCTTTTTTAGTTGTAATAACACCACGGCAAGCTAGCGTCGCTCTTCGTGTGTGCCCATGCAAAGGTTAGACAATGGAGAGAAGAGAGAGATCGCAGACCTGGGACCCACCAGTAAGTGAGTCAACAGTCATGCACGTGTTGACGAGGCACTCCCTCTACTCTACTCAACGTAATACTATATAAAATCAAGTTATGGGACAAAGCCAACAACCGTTGTTGTTTCAGGCTATCGACTTACGCTTTGTAGTCCAGGTTGCCAATTCGAATCTCGTCTTTCAGATTTGTTAGTTTTAGGTCCAGATTTGATTAATGACAAGTGGGACCCCCGTGTGTTGTTCCGATATTTCAGTGTAGGATGGTTTTTTTGAACAAACACTTTGCACGGTTAAACAAGTAACGACACAAGTTACACGTATTTTGCAAGTTTAAGAACAAAAATGACAGCGGCATAGAATATCACATCCACCCCGCAGCTTAGATGCTATGGTGATACGAGTTTTTACACCGTGGGAAGTGAGATCCAATGGCTTGGGAGTAGTCTTTGTAATTATGCGCAATTTCCAAATTCTCCAAAGGTTTTTTTGCAAATAAAACATTCAGGCCTCGTGTGTGCCGCTGCATCTTGGATCCAATGGCTGCCCGTTGCTCATATTAGGTGCTCCCCGTAGCTCAATTACCCGCTACGGTGATATGAGCATCTAGGTCGTATGATCAGTGATCAGATGGCACATGCGTAGTACTTGTACTTTCTGCGCAATTCTCAAACTCTCTCAGCCGTATATTGCAAAAACATTCAAACCTCCTACTGTGGGCCGTTAGATCTCCGTGAACTCGTATCACCATAGAATCTACGGTGCGGGAGCACCTCATATTCTCCCGTGCGAGAAAACATAAGGTGCTCTCGCAGCTTGGATGCTTCGGTGATACGAGCTTCGAGGTTGTTTGATCTGAGATCTAATGGTATCTGAGCAGTCTTTGTGCTTGTAAGCAGTGGCCGAACTCTTTGGGGGCTTTTCTGCAAAAAACCATTCGAACCACCGAGGAGGTGTTGGGTTACAAATCCAACGGCTCCGAAGAGCTTGTATCACCAAAGCATCTAAGGTGTGGTAGCACATGATATTCTTACATACAGGAGAATATGATGTCCTCCTTCATCTTAGATGCTACGGTGACACGAGCTTCGAGGTCGTTGGATATGGGATCCAAGGGCATCTGAGTAGTTTTTATACAAATTGTGTGCAATTCTCAAACTCATCAAGGTTTCCTATAAAAATATTAAGACATCATGTGAGCTGCTATATCTCAGATCTACAAGCTCCAAGCAACTCGTATCGGCATATCTAAGGTATGGGGGCACATGATATTCTCCCGGGGAGGAGGGGTGGGGGTGCACAACCAATCGGTGGTTGGGAGGGTGGGGACAAATATAATCTAAACAACCCTAAACAGAGCTTCACAATTTTATCTAAGGTCGAGGGGGTGACCCCCGACAATCATAGCTCCGCCTAATTAAACACAACATTTGCATGTACTGTAGTACTAGACTTAATATTCATGTTTCAGTTTCATGTTCGTTTTAAATATTGAATTGAGGACCATGCATGTCTTACATTTTACTCCCTTCGTTACTAAATATTAGTCTTTTTAGAGATTTCAAGTGGACTGGCACATAAGGATGTATATAGACATATTTTAGAGTGTAGATTCACTCATTTTGCTTCGTATGTAGTCGCTTGTTGAAATCTCTAAAAGACTAATATTTACGAACAGAAGGAGTATTTTTGAATTCGTGTCATACATGCATGGTTTGGAAAAAAAGATGCACTATACTTATTGGATTGTTGTTGTGTTCATGTGTGGGTGTCTGTGTGTGTGTGTGTATGTGTGTGTGTGTGTGTGTGGTCATATGCTTGATACATACAAAGTTTTCTCACCACCATATTGTTCATCTTTTAAATTTGAATTTGCATTGAAAAACTTACCAGGGATACCATGAAATGTGAAATCCACGTTGAGATCACTATATCACAAACTCACTCTAATTCAACAACTCGTCATAAATCAATTACCACGTTGAGATTAGTATTTGCAAGGAAAATACGGGCATTGTAATACACATAGATTTGTTTGGCAATTTAAAAGGTTCCTTTCGTATTCTCGAATGGTACGACCCAACGGCGTACCAGCCAGACCTTGGCTCGTGTTGATCCTAAAAAATAAAAAATAAAAAAACCGGGCTCGTGTCCTTCTGGTGGCGTGCGTGGTACGCACATTAGGCAACCCCAACCAGTCGAGCCTCCACGTTTCGAGTCGAAATATATGGCGGCCAAAATTCCAGCCCTAGGAAATTCCCCTCATGTCCCCGGTCCATAATGACTACCGATGAACAACGGAGGGATGCTTTAGTAACTAGACAACGTTACCTACCGTGCTGAGCACGGTTCAATTCCCTCGGCCGCCGCTCGCCAAGGTCACCCGTCAACTGCATTGCCTAGTACTACTACTACACCAGGATGAGCACAGAATTGAGCCCATTTGTTCGTGCCTAGTACTTGAGTTAAGATATCAGGCAATGCACTGGTACGGAGGGATTATCCTTTTGCTCTGCATATATAACTTGTCTGAAGTCTAACTAAGCAAAATGTTTGACCAAATCCTTTCTTAAGAAATACAACAGGATAGATGTAGGGCTTGAAAATTTATTGAATGATGCAGGTTATGATATTGTTTCGAATCCTGGATCTTAAATTTCAGAAAATCCAAAAGTGACCATAAATTCTTGAAACTGAGCATGGTCACGTGATATGGCACAAATATTACTTCGTAATTTTTTCTTCAATTTGAGACAAGCTGCTTATGACAAGTTGCACAAATGAAGAGCCAAGGTATTTTGGAACAAAGACCTGTCACGTAATGCTTTCACTATTGAAACCGTGGGCGTTTACATGCCGCCACAAGTCTTGCTTCTCATCGGCAGGTGCCATCCGAGCAAGCGTGTGAGTCGACGGGAGGCGTGCGAGCAGACCGCTGCGCCGGCTGACAGGGAGGCGTGCGAGCAGACCGCTGTGCAGGCTCACCGGGAGGCGAGCCCTTTGACCAAGCTCCGCCGCCCACCTTCGTCCCAACTGCTCCCACTTTTAATGTCGCCGGCACCGCACGGTATCGCTACAATCTTCTCTCTTCCTCTCCGATTCACCTGTCGTCTACCTCCAACCAGCCTGACCTAAACATACGCCATGCCTTATCACGATGGTCTGCCCTTAGTCTTCCAGTTTCCTGAGGAAGACACCCAACCGGAGTCTCAAGAACATAAGGCGCTTTGGGACGAGCTTGAACTGGCCTTGCGGGAAGACGTCGCGCCTGTCCCCGCTCCCGTTCTGGCTCCCGTCGCCCCGACTGCGCCAGCGCCCATCCCCGTGGCATTGATGGGCTGGGAGCCGCACATTGTTGCCGAGCTTGATGCCACGGGGTTCCATGAGGTCCCCGCCGACTTTCACGCGCCCGTGCACTGCCAGCGCATGCGCCTGCGCGTGCACTGACGCGCACGCCCGCGCCGGTGCCCGTGCACACGAGTGTCTCCGCCGCGCCGTTGACAGCGCATGTCCCCGCGCGGGTGTCAGTGCCCCCCTCAGCGGCATGGATGGCCGCCGTCGACCACTTCCTTGCACCAACGCCAGTCACCTCCTCCCACCAGTTGACTCGCTCCAAAGTCCAGAACATTTTGGCCTTCCTTGAAGCTAGGCCAACGTCCAGGAGTATGCCAACAATGGCGCAAGGCGCCGCCATCGCCGTCGGTCAGTGGCCCGACGACACACATAGCACGGCAGAGGAGCCGCTTCCCACCGCAAGACGCCGCCGCCGCGTAATCTAAATTTGCCATGAAAAACGTTCGGATTGCCATGCTTAAAATCCGAACGTTTATCATTTTCGTTTATTTTAGATCGATCGTCGTATAATTTAAAGTCGGAGACCGACTGAACGAAATCTATGGTTTGATCGATTGAAGGTTCTGCTAGAGCCGTATCAAATTAAATATAAAACGTCATCAAGCCACATGTATTCCTTGTCATCCAACGACCTAGACTGCTTCAATGTCGAGCGCTCAACATGTTTAGCGTGCAGTTAATTTCATGCCAAAAATAGTGCTAATCACATAATAACACGCAAATAATATCCTACTTAATATCCGCATGCACTTAATATACTTCCAAATTAACGTGCATTGCACGTACACACTGACAAGTGCTTCTAGCACATGAAACTGGTGCCGTAACTTGTGAACGCGTCCAGATATGGTCAACGGCAACATCGCCCGCGAGTTCTTCGTGTTTGCCCATGCGTCTAAACGCAGAAGGGGAGAGGAGAGAGAGAGAGAGCACACATGGAACCCACCAGTAAGTGAAGGCGAATAGTACTAAAAATAATATTACATGTTATCAATTAAATAGGCTGTGGTAATATAAAAACATTATGTGAACAAAGGGAGGTACAACAAACATTGTTGTTCTACGTATGTTGCCTATTGACGTGCGGCTTGAAGGCCCTGGTCGCATGTTCGATCCTCGTCCTTTATTTTTAAATTTGTATATGGGTCCAAATTTGTTTCATGACATGTGGGCCCCTCGGTGTGTAGTTTGTAGCACTTTAATTTGTGGGTCAAAATTTGTTCCATTCCAAGTGGACTATCGGTGTGTAGTTTTGTAGCTTATTTATAATAATTAAAGAGAACAACCGAGTTTTTTGCAATAATACCATGGTGCGACATTGAAGGCGAGAAAGGACATGAGAGAGAGCGATGACCGAGCCAGAGGGAAATCAACTAGGGGAGTTAAGGGGGTTGAAACGGTGTTTCGAGTAGTTGTGGGCCGAATGCTACGAAAATATAATCTAAACCGACCAGAATAAATGCCTACACAAATTAATCCAAGGTTGGAGTGCTCCTCGCAATGTAAATAGCTCTGGATTTGCGAGGGATGGAGAGGTAGCTTCAATGTGTGGAAGATACGGCATGAGAAAGCGAGGTCAATCGAGAGACATATAGATAGAGAGACAAAGTGAGTGTGGTCCGACATTCATTGAACAAATATATATGCTCTGGAGAGATATTGTCCGATTGAGCTTTTGGCAAGGGTGAGGGCTGTAAGATAGAGCTTGAGAGATGATCCAGTCACAGACGTGTAGATATATTTTGTGCGTGGGAGGAAGCAAGGTCAATCGATCACATAGGGTCGTCGTGCGATCGAAAGAGTGAGACGGGTTGGAGAGAGTGACCTAGATAGACAATGTGCGTAAGAGAGTATACAATGTGAATAAGTCGAATTGGGCTCAAACATGGTGATATATCGTTTTTGTTCGAGAAAGAGCGTGGTCAATCGATACATACAAAGAGAGAGAGGGAGAGAGAAAGAGAGAGAGAGAGCGAGCGAGCGTGGCCCGCCATGAGGTCGAAAGAGTGGGGGCGGCTTCCATGGACTGACCTGGATAGACAATCTGCGTGAGAGAGTATAGCGTGTGTCGATCGAGGCCCGAACAGGGAGATATATCATTTGTGTGTGAAAGAAAACAAGGTTAAACGAGACTCAGATAAAGAGAGCAGATTGAGCGAGTGTGGCCCGCCGTGCGGAAGAAAGAGTGTGTGAGGCGGGTGTGTGAGGTAAATACATTTCATAACAGAGTGGAAAAAGGGGGTTGTGTAGTTGAGAGAGTTAGAGATCGAAACATGGAGAGAAAGAATGGTTGTGTGTTGGAAACCGATAGCTTCCTAAGGTGGTTAGGAGAGGAATATTGACCGTTATAGGAAGTATGAGCGTGTGTGCGGGGGGGGGGGGGGGGGCTAAAAACAACATTTGAATGTAGATAGTACGAGACTTAATATCGATGTTTCAATTCGGTGTACATTGTAAGATTTGAACTGAGGACCATGCATATGGGTAATTATTTCGAATTCGTGCCATACTAGGTTTCGAAAAGTTGACATTGACTCGATTTGTTGTGCTATTTTGTAGGTCATATGTTTGAATCCATCCAAAAGTTTTCTCACTACCATGGTGTTCATCATATACATATGAATTTGTATTAAAAAAGTAGCGTGGATACAGTGAAATGCAAAATCCACGTTAGAATTGGAGATCACTATGTGACACACACTCTAATTCAAATAACTAATTATGTGACACACACTCTAATCCATGTTAGCGTGGATACCGTTTCGATTTTTTTTTCAAATAACTCCTCATTAATAAATTTATAGTATCTCGTTTCGAATGACTAATTATTGCAAGGAAAACATGGGCATGGTAATACATACAGATTCGTTTGCAAATGAAAGAAGATTCGTTTGCATTCTCAAATGTAGGTGCACCAGGCAGACAAGGGTCGTGTCGTGGTGGTCGCGTGTGTCGGACGGACGCTTAGCACCCAGCCACCCACCCCCCTCCCCCCCCCCCCCCAAAAAAAGACGACGACAAAATAAGTTCGCGCTTCCACGTTTCGGATTGAAATATCTGGCGGCCCCAATTCCAGCCCTACAAAATCTCCCTTCTCCACCGTCCCCTTCCGCGCCAGATTGCTCAAATCCCTAATTTGCCACCAACCCAAGCAAAGTTCAAATCGCCCCTCGTCTCGTCTCTTTCCCCACCTCTGTGCCGGACGACAACAACGAAGACGACGGTTGCGCTTCACCACCGCACTGGAGCTACCTCATCTACGCCCTCGTCCACCGCACCAGGTGGTCCACCGACAACGTCAGCCGCCGCAACCGACGTGCCTCACAGACACCGACTTCCACCGCATCAGGTGCGCTTCACCGACGCCGTCTCCCAGCTCACCGGGGCTACTTCACCGAGCACATCGTCGCGCCTCCGCCCCCCGAGGCCGCTGGGGCTTCACCAACGGTCTCGTCCACCGCATCGTAGCGCTCCGCTGCCACTCAAGATCTGCATTCGTGCGCGACCAGCCAACGCCAGCGCATCACCCTCAACGGCTCTGAAGTGACCCGCACTCTAGCTAGGCAAGCATGCCCAAACGCCGGCCCGAACTAGGTATCCACACATCACTCCCTTGTGCACTATTCCGACGATGTTTGGATATCCTTTCACTGCTCTCTTAGCTTACACGCCTATCTAACTCTGACTTTAACTCTTATTTCTTCTGGAGATATCATCTGAAACAAGCAAATCCATTTTTAACGAAGCATGACGGCACTACAGGATCTGGTACACATCCTGCACACATGTATAACCTTGTTAGTATATGTCCTCCGATACAACAGCAAGGTCGATTCCTCTTATTTGATCAGCCATTCGCCGTGTCAAAAATGCAGAGGGGGATGCAAGGAGCACAAGGCCTGCACATCCAAGCAAGTGGTAACATGGACTTGTACATGGAACATCCCAAGCGCAAGCAGAGCTGCAGTGAGCCTGTACAACGAGCTAGCGTAAGTCCCTGCATTTCATTTAATTCGTGCTGGCATTCATGTATGATTTGTGTGCAGTGGCGGATCCACGAATTCAAGTTACCAGGGGCGAACATTTAACTTAAAATATACGAAGGCACTTGCACTCCCGAAATCAACATAACTTGAGAAATGTGAAGCTACATGCACTTTGAAAACCAGTTAATGATCCAAAGTAGTTCAGATTATAAACAATAAATGATGCAAGCACCAAAAAACACAAAATGCAACATGGTGTACAAGGACTACAAACATGGTCTGTACCTGCTTGAATTTTTCATTCTCTGGCTGAAAATATCAAAGTGTAATTGCACCTATAACCAGTGCGCAAACTGCATATCAATATATCTATCCTGCACAAGTATGCCAATAGTTTCAAACAACAGATTAGAAAAGTATTTATGCTACGTTGTCATGATACAGGGACTTCCTGGTAGATGGCCTCGATGTTTCCTCAAGCCATGAAAATGCACTATAATTTGCTTGTCATCAATGCCTGCAAATCTCTATGTCTCTCTCAACATAGCAGATCATCATTGGACACTAAATACTTCAATGGGAGCTTACAAAATGCTTGCATTAGATGCCTCATTAGACACTATATGTTCATCACCAGGAGCATGTAAAATGTTTGCATCAAATCCTTCATTACCAGTCTGTTCATTAGACACTTCAGGCTCAAGAACAACATGAGCTTGGACGTTTGCACCGGAAACTTGATTAGATTCATCAGATTCAGTCAGTTCAGTATTGATTGGGGGAGTTATAAAATAAGTAGAAATTGATTTCATTTTCTCATAGATTCCCTACATACGAGCAGTTTTACAACACCATCAGGTTTAACTATTGGCCAGAAATTGAAGAGTTGAATTAGACATAATCAGGGATGTGATGTACCTGCTCGTTGCGCATGCTACTCTTGCAAGCTACGACTGTCCGTTTGCGCAAGCTCGATGCCATGCCCGTGCTCCCGCCGCTGCCTCCCACACAGGCTACACCCAGGGTTGGATCTTCATCTTCTTGTCCTTCCGTTCGCTTGAAGCCCAGCGACCGCCCTCCAATGAGGGCGCGAGGAAGTGCTGTGTCGGTCTGTCCAGCGGCGACTAGGTTAGGAGCGAACCAGACTGGAGGCTAGAGCGGATGAATTGGGATTTTTCCTGCTGTCGATCGATATGGGAGGCGCTCGTTTGGGCCGCGAGCCTGCTATAGGGCCTGCCTTGCACTTATGTTATTGGCCTATCCAAATTGAAACAATTTTCTACATTTTTTACATTGCCTGCTCGTGCGTTGGGACAAACAAAACTAGCCTGGGCCAACCTGGACGACTCAAACTAGGTGCACACTTTCGAGCCACCCGAGGCGGCCGCCCATACCAGCCCCTATGGTGGCGTCGCCCCTTTTTGCGTGTATGATGGGGGTAGTGAAAAATATTCTAGTGGCGCTTTTGATTTACCCACAGAATGGTTGAATTGCTTGTTTCTATGAACTGAGTTCGCCAATAATTGCTTGTTTCTATTGTAGATTGCTTAGATCTCGATATGCCAAAAATAATCGCATGAAATATACAGTAAAAGCCAGTGTGATGTGTGTGGCTACAACTAGTCTGACTACATGTCCTCATATAACATATCAAGGACGCACCATCTTACCAGATTAACCATTCGACTTACCAATGCAGTGCGGAAAGAAAGAAGTATTGGGACTGCGTATCCAAGCAATTGATGCCATGGACTCCTTCGTACAACCTTGTAAGCGAAAAAGAAGTTGCAGTGTGCCTGTACAAAGAACTAGCGTAAGTTCAGTTACCTGCTTCTCGGAATTTTAGTTAGCCACTTATTGCAAAATTGTTCAATTACGTTGCTTGGCTTAATTTAGTTTGCTACTGATTGCATAATGCCACAGCCTGTTAATCCTATTATAGACTGCGCCTATCTATGTGTTTGATACTTACTGTTAAGAATTACCTGTTTGCCTGAACTTAAATAGCTACTTGTTTGTTTAACTGCTTTGCTGCTGCAACAACGGGTTACAATGATGTTAATAACTACTTTTCAGCATCGAATTGAAACTCTTTAATTCCTTGTTTGTTTAACTGGTTTGCTGTTATAACTCCCAGTTGAGATGTTTTGCTAACTTCAACTTTTCCGAATCCAATCGGAACTTTAATGGCAAAACAGGTTAGCCCAAGATCAAAGAGCGAGGTCCCCATGGACGTTGTATCATCCCACAGTAGTGGCACCGGCCTAATCATGCATTATGAATTGCCAACTGCTGATGCTCTAGAGGCTAAACTAGTGGTAGAGAGAGATTCTGCTTCTGCACTTAGATATGAAGTTGACATGTTGAGGAAGCAAACTGCACAATCAGTAGCAGTACTCAAGACAACCATTAAATATTTGGTGGATTTCAAAACGAAGCAAGCTGAGACTGAACACATTGTTAAGGTCCTGAAGGAAAAAAGGAAATTAAATTCCCACTTGGTAAATCATAGGTGAAATGATCTTTCCATCATTGAATAACCTTTGTGTTGTTTGTTCATGTAATCAATCAAACCATTTGTTTTAGAGATCATGTAATAATTGTTTTTTTTTGTTTTTTGGTTCGTAATTTTATTTGAGCACAAGTCCGTATTAATTGATAAGACTCGGAGACATTTCATTTTGATTGCTGTGCCAGACCTACAAATATGCCAATCGGGCTGAATGTGCATTCGACAATAATAGTAGTATAGATGGACCATAAGTGGAACGCATCGGAAAGGGCCAAGATGCTGTAGTAGCTTGGCTAAAAAAAGGATGTTGTTGTAGCAAAGAAAAGTACAGCGGCCTGGCTTATGTATGTTAGTTGATATTATTGATCCATATACACTATATGTGTTTATATGTCTGTTAGTTCTGTACATTCTTGGTTGATTGACTTGGTATTTGAATCTTGATACATCGCTTGTGTGCATATCTAAATGAGAGTACACATTATGCTGTGTGTGACATTTGAGTTGGACATGAAGTGTTCCAAATATTTGAATTCACCTTAAACTGGATTCTAGCTTCTGAATTTGAGTATCGGCATTTGTAAACCATATTCATATATGACAGTGGAATACATCTTTGTCGTCATTTTGAAGATATATATAAACACATAGAATGATTTATAAAGATTCATATAGGAATACAAAATGGATTCGAATTTAGTTGCCAGGGTAAACGTGGATGCTTATTGTCCCAAAATTCGAAAGAAGCGGCAAAATGTCCACTCCCATGTCGGCTGACCGAAGCCAAGTGTTTGGGAGATGGAAATTACTGTCTACCCATTAAACGGACAATCCATCGGCCCGATTTCCACTGCTCTAAATAGGGGTAGGATAGTAACTTCAATTAGACGTGACACAACCGCCTCTGAGCCCATTCCGACACGGTGGGCGCCAAACATGGGCGGCAAAACACATTTGATTCAAGCTCGTCCGAAAGACCTCTGTTTCTCCCTCCATTTCCCCATTCATACATGGTGGGCGGCAAAACAAACTCGACTCGGCCGAAATCGATGTAGGCAAATATTTTCAATAGGGGCAGGTTTGTAACTTCACTCGACATGACATAACCGCCCTACCTATCAGCCCCGTTCATACACCGTGGGCGCCAACCATGGGCGCCAACCACCCTCTCCTCGCCTGAAATCGCTATGGGCAAATATTGGCCAGATGCGAGATTACCGTCGTATCCCCAACCGACGAGACGTCCAAATTTTAAATGGGGGCTAAGTTCGTAACTTTCCCATATTTCAGACAGGCGCGTCCCAAAAACATGGTTCCCCGTACCTCTCCCTCCATTTTCCCATTCATACACCGTCCGCGCTAGAACACCATCCCCACACCAGCCGCCGTCCTCCACCACATCCATCGCCACCGTCCTCCACCATGTCGGGGCGCCTACCAAGACCGCGTCGTCCACTGCTAGAGATGGACGTTTCTCATCCACGGCGACGGACCAAGAGCCTTGCATCACGCCCTCTTGCTTCATCGGCGTCGTCGTCCTTTTTGTCGGGGCCGCTCACACGACCTTCTCTTCCACCGCAACGGGACTTATCCCCCGATGCACCCGTCTACCGTCGCAGATATGCTTCAATGCCACCGACAGCCATCGCACCCCAGATGCCTACACGGCACCGCAAGAGAGGTGGTACTTCATATCTCCTCAACTTTTTGATCTCAACCAGAAAATAGATCTTAACTTGGTTACTCTACTTTCTTTCCAGCTCTTAGAATTTAGTTCTTAGTTCGAAGCAAACAATGGCTGCTAAATATCATTTCTCCGGTTTCCCCCTTTTATGATCACTATACGATCAGAATACGTGCTTCGTGTCATAATAGCACTGCTCGACCCATCAAGCTAAACAAGCTTAGTTGTTCAAATACGAATATGATATTATTAAAACAGATTCGTTTAATTGGTCAGCTAAATGTTCCTAAATTAGTTTCGAAAATGCATGTTCGCCGCTTGGGTGTGTATCTCTACAGGGTGCCCATGGTGGGCCGGCCCACCCTGGGATTTTGAGTCATCCCAGGCCCCGATTCCCCTTTGTTCTGCTGCGCGCTTCCTATCTCTACTCGCCCCCAGCCGCCTGCCTCGCCGGCGACTTCCCGTCCCCGGACGGCATGACTCTAGGAGGAGACGCCGGACTAACAGGAGGTTAGGAGCCGCTCGCCCAACAGCGTCACCGCTGCCCGGGCGCGCCGCCGTGCCTACCTTCCCAGTCCATTCAGGGCTTAGGCGTGCAGCACCCACTAAGCCAACCCGATTTATCCTGAGATAAGTCCTCAACACTCAGCAGCCACTCCTCATCACCCATTTTCTAATTGATTCATTACTCATTAGGCAGGACTGTCATTAGGGTTCGTTGTGTGCTCAGTGCTACCTTCACTTAATGGTTCAGATGTATTTCGGTAATATTTAGTACCTGTAAATTTCACAGGGTTTTCAAAATTCCGGCCCTAGGAACGGACACTAGTCATTTTGGATTGTTGGTCGTAGTGACATTGACCCAGATTACTACTGCAAGCTAGGTTTGTTGACAATTTTACTTGTCTTTCTTACTCATTCGATATAATATCCAATTATTCACGTCGATTAGTTGCAAACAATAAGTGCTAGACAAACTTATTGATTCAGATTTTGGACGGTCTCTTACTGCAGTTACAATTCTGCATACTTGTCCTTGTAAGCTCACAAGTAAATGATTGATTCACTACATCTATGCTTGCCTTGTCATATTTGTTGTCAATATTCTTCTAGGGTGGACCACCCTGTTTCTAAATACTGCAACCGTAGACATGAGTGAATAGTATTTCTCTATGTGATCTCTTCCATCATGTGTGGGCAACGAACACTGCATTGTATAGAAAAGAAAGTGTAATTTCCATCTTTTACATGGAATACAATATGCCTACTTGCTTTGTGTCGCACTACCAAGACTCCACCCTTGAAGCTAAACATTATGCCACTCATAATTCCTTAGTTTATTTGTTCAAATACGAATTTCATATGATTCTAATGTTCCTACTTCAGTTTTGAAATGTGCGTTTGCCTGTTATAGAGACATAAGGGGTTTGTATTTCTGTGTGTGGTCTGGTCAGGACGGTTGGGGGGTGAACTTTGCATATGCAGGGGTTTATAGGGAGACACTCTTCGAGTTGAATCCGCAATGCATTCCATAGATAATCTGACTACTTTTTATGTTTTCATGAATCTCAGATTCTGAACAGCATCATAATGATTATGAGCTTGCGCGCATGAAAAGAATAAAGCAGAACAATGCCATGGCTGTCAAACTTGGCATTAAGGGATTGAAATCAAGTCTGGATGCAATGCAATGCAAACGCTCTCCAGCTACAGATTCATGCTCAGAATATGATCCTAACAGTGATTCTGAGCTAGAGGGAGACCTAAGTCAATGTAGCTCCCTAGTGGAGGAGTCAGAGGAAGATGCCCTATCTTATTCACCCATCAAGGTGCTCGCTTTAACTTCCAAGGTTATATTTGTCGCACATATCTTGCAACTGATGCTTTGCATTGCTTCTACTTTGTTGAACTGCCATTAGCTTAGTTTACACATCGTGTATGTGAATACGCCCTGCCTATTCATTTTCAGTACATATTCCATCTGTAATCATACCATATGTATCCATTCAAATGTTGTTCTTGTGTATCAGACGTTCAAAAGGAAGAGGGCGATTGCTGATCGTGGAGGAGCACAAGCAAAGTATTCGGAAAAGGTAGTGGCACCTGATAAATCAAACAGCCCATTAGGTGTAGTTGCAATATCACCTGACCCACAAAACACCCCAACTCTAGCAGACTCTAGCCCTACTACACTGGTCATTTCTGATGCCCCAACTCAGCAGACCCCAACTGCAGCAAACATTATGATTATGCCAGTTGACATAGCACCAGCTCTATGACGCAAAACCCCCATTCCAGCAAAGAGTACACCAAATCCAGTTGCCAAATCCCTTTCCGAACCAGAGAGAGCCCCAATTGCAGCAAATAGGACCCCTGTTCCATTTCTTCCCAGTTTAGAAGACAGAGCTTATATTGTTCTTAGGAACTTTGTGCGCATCTTTCCTTCATGGAAAGATTATACCGCAGACACAAAACAATTTCCAGTCTTCCTCCGCAACTTATGCGTAAGTAATGTACTAATGTTATTCATGGTCATTGCTGCATATGTTTCTGCTGGCAGAAGACACAAGATTTCATTCTTTTAAATAGGCGAGGACCAAACTGGATTGTGAAGACGAGCAAGGGTTGGTTGCGCTTTTCAAGCACTCGTTGATGAAGTATCGTTCCTACCCGCGGCAAGCGCACTTCGATGGCAAGCCTCTAAACGAAATTTCTGTAAAGTCTCCGGTGCTACATTTATCCGACGGTGACTGGAATAATCTTGTTACACATTGGTCTCGGCTGCAGCGTAAGGTACTATCTATGATATCACATCACAATTTGAACAACATTTCCGCATTTGCCTTAACATCTCACTTGTACGAAAACTGTTAGCAGAAGAACATTCATTCTCAAGGGACCACAGAATCTCGCAACTATACTGCACACTGCATTGCTCTTGTGAGTACCTCTTGCCCTGTATGACCATACTTACTTTCATAGTTGTTTGATTATGTAGCATCACTGCACATGTTAGCCTCGTTATCGTCCATTTGGTGGACATTATAAGATTCGACAAAAATTTAGAATCAACCCAATGCTTTTGAAGAGGTTTAGCTCTGCAGTCCTCTTGGAAGGACTGAACGTCGTCTATCACTGTACTTACATTAACAGCTACTCCCTCCGTCCCATAATATAAGAACGTCTTGTACAGTACACCAGTGTTCAAAACACTCTTGTATTATGGGAAGAGGGATTGGTTCATTGTGTAGCATTCTGCATCTTATCTCCCTCGCCCACCATTTACTAAAAAAGATCAGATCTATATTTAATCTTACCAGAAAGTAGAATACACAGACAATGCCAGTGCAGAAGTGTAGCCCATTGCTCTTGTCAGTACATTTTATCCTGTAATGCTTGTACTTCCAGGGATTGGTAGTTGATTATGTAGCATCAATCTGCATCTTATCTTCATTATCCTCTATCCCTTCCAGTATTATCATATCTATAATTACTCTCTACAAAATGTAGAGTACGGGCAATGCTTATGAAGAAGATTCTGTGGTGAAATTCTTGAGTTATCCTTCCCTTGACATGGAGAAGGGAATTATAAAGCCGGTGTTAACTGTTAATGTAAGTCAGTCCTTCTAAAGCCTTTATCCTCAACTGCTGTTTAATTTGCTCATACTCCCTATCGTTTAGTGCTGTTTAGGTTGTTGTTTCTACCAAAATGCATGTTCGCAAGAACCGTAAGTTCTAAGTTTTACTTGTAAAACCAAATTCCTTATTCATACCATGCACATTACTCAATACTCCCTATATGTATGCTTGTTTTTGTGGATCTATAATCCAGTGTGTGGTGAAGCAGCCCACGTTTGCACCTTGTCATCTCCTGTTTTATCTTACTGATGTGGTTGATGATATGAACAACATGCCATGCACATTAACCAAAATAGATACAATGATTTTCTTTGCCCTTCATCTATGCTTGTTATGTTGACATGGTAATCCAGTAGTGTGGTGAAGCTCCCCGCATTATGAACAATGCCAAATTATGCTATTGATATTTTGAACTTACTCTTTATTTTCTAATTTGAAATTGGATGGAATTGACAGCACAGTTATCATCTTTGTTTATACACGTGCAGAGCCTGTCGTCTCTCTGCTTTGTTTCAGGGTGATATGCCTGATGGCATGCACAAGTCTGCTGAAGGCTGTGAGACAAACCCAACATATATTGTAGCAAAGAAGGCAAAACATCTTGAAGATAGCGAGACAACCCCAAAGTCTTGTCTTGATGCAGTATTCAAGTTACTCGAGACTAGCAGTCAGACAAGCTCACATAATTCGTTGTCTGAATCAGTTCGACTTCTTCAATCCCAAGTTCTAGCAAAAAGGCATTCTGCAACTCAACTTCGACTTGAAGTCCTATCTCTAAGAAAGATTGCGGAGAACACCAATGAGAACCTCATCGCTAAACAGCTACACCTGGAAGCTATGACCGACATGCTAGGTCGGTCTCACAGCCTCGCTCAGCAGCTTGCACAGCAGTTCCTGCGCAAGGCTAACCTTTCTTGAACTGTCTTGGAAGTGGTCTCGATTCAGTATTATTTTGTTACGCTGCAATGGTGCCCAGTTTTTGTAATCTGCTTCTTCGTTGCGCATTATGATCACTGGTGGCGAACTTCGATGCCCAGTGGATGTAATATACCATAAATCCTTTATTGTATAGTGTAGGTTTATTCTTAGTTACTATGCCATAATTTTTTATTGTATAGAGTAGGTTTGTTCTTAATTCTTACTAGTTACTGCCATCATTCGCTATCTGAAAAAAAAATCAGATGTAGTCGACCGGGCCGAAACATTCGCCTCTAACGGGCCTGGTATTTAGCGGGCCACAATTGGGCCGGCCTACATCTTTCTTGGGCCCGAATCATTGGGGCCTTCACACTTTGCGCGAGGCCCACAACTTACACCGGCCTATATTTTAGTTGGGCCTTTTGTGGACCCAGCGCTTAGTTTGGCCCAGGTAGCGTTGGGCCATTAATAGGCTGAATATCGTACTGGCCTGTTACGGCCCAGATGAACCATGGGCCTTTAGCAGGAAAAAATGCATATTGGGCCTCAATTTTCACTAGTCGTCGACCGGCCTTCAGCAGGCTGAAATGTAGACGGGGCCTTTTTGGGCCCAGTTATATCATGGGCAATTAGCAGGCCGAAACATATCTCGGGCCTTAGTTGGCCCACTGATATCATGGACCTTTAAGAGGCCAAAAGCTTAGTACAGACATCAACGGGCCGAATTATGCGACAGGCCTTTAACAGGCCCAAAGTCACGTTGGGCTTAACTGTTGCCACCTTTATCACGGGTCGTTAGTGGGCCCAATCCTTTTTGTAGCAAAGGACAAGCGTGGACAAACTCTTATATAGAGAAAAGCGCTCCCGAGGACACATGGTAATTATCGTCAAGCTAGTTTTCATCACGTTCATATGATTCGCATTCGGTACTTTGATAATTTGATATGTGGGTGGACCGGTGCTTGGGTGATGTCCTTACTTGGACAAGCATCCCACTTATGATTAACTCCTATTGCAAGCATCCGCAACTACAAAAGAAGTATTAAGGTAACCTAACCATAGCATGAAACATATGGATCCAAATTAGCCCCTTACGAAGCAACGCATAAACTAGGGTTTAAGCTTCTGTCACTCTAGCAACCCATCATCTACTTATTACTTCCCAATGCCTTCCTCTAGGCCCAAATAATGGTGAAGTGTCATGTAGTCGACGTTCACATAACACCACTAGAGGAGAGACAACATACATCTCATCAAAATATCGAACGAATACCAAATTCACATGACTACTAATAGCAAGACTTCTCCCATGTCCTCAGGAACAAACGTAACTACTCACAAAGCATATTCATGTTCATAATCAGAGGGGTATTAATATGCATATAGGATCTGAACATATGATCTTCCACCAAATAAACCAACTAGCATCAACTACAAGGAGTAATCAACACTACTAGCAACCCACAGGTACCAATCTGAGGCTTTGGGACAAAGATTGGATACAAGAGATGAACTAGGGTTTGAGAGGAGATGGTGCTGGTGAAGATGTTGATGAAGATTGACCCCCTCCCGATGAGAGGATCGTTGGTGACGACGATGGCGATGATTTCCCCCTCCCGGAGGGAAGTTTCCCTGGCAGAACAGCTCTGCCGGAGCCCTAGATTGGTTCCGCCAAGGTTCCGCCTCGTGGCGGCGGAGTTTCTTCTCGAAAGCTTGCTTATGATTTTTTCCAGGGTAAAAGACCTCATATAGCAGAAGATGGGCACCGGAGGCCTACCTGGGGGCCCACGAGGCAGGGGGGCGCGCCCAGGGGGTAGGGCGCGCCCTCCACCCTCATGGCCAGGGTGTGGGCCCCCTCTGGTATTTTCTTCGCTCAGTATTTTTTATTATTTCCAAAAATGACTTCTGTGGAGTTTCAGGACTTTTGGAGTTGTGCAGAATAGGTCTCTAATATTTGCTCCTTTTCCAGCCAAGAATTCCAGCTGCTCGCATTCTCCCTCTTCATGTAAACCTTGTAAAATAAGAGAGAATAGGCATAAGTATTGTGACATAATGTGTAATAACAGCCCATAATGCAAAAAATATCGATATAAAAGCATGATGCAAAATGGACGTATCAACTCCCCCAAGCTTAGTCCTCGCTTGTCCTCAAGCGGAAGCCGATAACGATAAATATGTCCACATGTTTAAAGATAGAGGTGTCGATAAAATAAAATACGGACATGAGGGCGTCATGATCGTTCTTATAACAGCAACATATATGGATGTTGTCATATGATTTCTTATGCTCAAGTAATAATCTATTCACAACGTCAAGTATGAATCAGAAACTTTATTGAGAACCAACAAACTATAATCTCAGTCATTGAAGCAATTGCAATTTATCATAACATCAGAAAGAGTCAATATAAGAGCTTTTAAGCAAGTCCACATACTCAACTATCATTTAGTGTTTCACAATTGCTAACACTCACGCAATACTTGTGGTTATGGAGTTTTAATCGGACACAAAGAAAGATAGGGGCTTATAGTTTCGCCTCCCAACCTTTTACCTCAAGGGTAAGGTCAACAATAATAGTTCATGCCAACTTACATCCAACTGGATATATATATCAGGATCTTTCCAACACAATGTGCTTGCCAAAGGATAAAATGTAAAAAGGAAAGGTGAAGATCACCATGACTCTTTGCATAAGGGTAGAAGATAAAAGTAAAAGATAGGCCCTTCGCAGAGGGAAGCAGAGGTTGTCATGCGCTTTCATGGTTGGATGCACGAAATCTTAATGCAAAAGAACGTCACTTTATATTGCCACTTGTGATATGGACCTTTATTATGCAGTCCGTCGCTTTTATTTCTTCCACGTCACAAGATCGTATAAAGCTTATTTTCTCCACACTAATAAATCATACATATTTAGAGATCAATTTTTATTGCTTGCACCGATGACAACTTACTTGAAGGATCTTACTCAATCCATAGGTAGATATGGTGGACTCTTATGGCAAAATTGGGTTTAAGGGTATTCGGAAGCACAAGTAGTATCTCTACTTGGTGCAAAGAATTGGCTAGCATGAGGGAGAAAGGCAAGCTCAACATGTGGATGATCCATGACAATATACTTTATTTCGGATATAAGAAAACATAACCCATTACGTTGTCTTCCTTGTCCAACATCAACTCTTTAGCATGCCATATTTTCTTGAGTGCTCACAATCATAAAAGATGTCCAAGATAGTATATTTATATGTAGAACCTCTCTTTCCTTATTACTTCCTATTAATTGCAACGATGACCAAAACTATGTTTGTCAACTCTCAACAACTTTTAATCATCATACTCTTTATATGTGAAGTCATTACTCTCCATAAGATCAATATGATCTCTTTATTTCTTTTCATTTCTTTCTCTTTCTTTTATTCCCTCAAGATCATAGTAAGACAATCAAGCCCTTGACTCAACACTAATATTTATTATATATATAGCTCACAGACTCGATTACATAGAGGGATCATAAGGCAAAACTCAAAACCAAATCATACTAAAACTTTATTCTACTAGATCAAGATATTAATAAAAGGATCAAACTAAGAAAAATGGTAAAGATAGGTGTGTGATGGTGATACGATACTGGGGCACCTCCCCCAAACTTGGCAGCTGCCAAGGGGAGTGCCCATACCCATGTGATTATATCTCTTTTGCTGGCGAATAAGATGGTGGTGATGATGGATAGTCGCACATCGAGCGTAGCAGATCTTCCAGCTTACGGATGATGCCCTTGAGTGCGACGATATGCTCCTTCAACAAAATATTTTCACGTGTGAGATACTTGTTTTGTATACGAGCTAACTCAATCATCTTGAAAGCTTCAATCTCAGTTGGGGTAAAGAGAGACGGAAGGATGTCTTCTTCTTCTGCTGCCGGAGCCTGATCCTCCATAGCCTTCTTGATCCCATCATCCTTGTTGATCTCCCCGGGTTCTTCTCTCTTCAGCTCTATCTTCATTAACCAACCATCGTTGCCCTGATTGTTGGAGGAGGGGGACAACATGATGCCTGGCCTTCACGACTCTGACAGAAAATAGCTCGAAACAAGAACAGAGGATATTTGCGTGGTATGGTGGTAAAAACCTTCGGGAGATTATATAATGAATTTTACCGACCAGAAGGAGTATCGTGCAAGAAAACGATGTCCGGAGAGCACACGAGGTGCCCACGAGGCAGGGGGCACGCCCAGGGGGTAGGGCGCGCCCTCCACCCTCGTGGAAGCCTCATGTCCTTCCCGGACTGCTTCTTATTTTCCTATTTTTCTAAATATTCCAAAACGGAGAAAAATTGCCATTAGAACTTTTTTGGAGTCGGTTTACTTACCGTACCACGTACCTATTCCTTTCGGAGTCTGAAACGTTCTGGAAAGTGTCTCTTATGTATTCCTCCGGGGTTACGGTTTCAATAACATTAGTTTCAACATTTATAGGATTACCTGATATATAATGTTTGATCCTTTGACCCTTCACCACCTTCGGATTTGTGCCTTCGAAGTTGTTGATTTTTATGGCACCAGAACGATAGACCTCCTCAATAACATAAGGACCTTCCCATTTAGAGAGAAGTTTTCCTGCAAAAAAACTTAAACAAGAGTTGTATAACAATACATAATCACCTATATTAAACTCACGCTTTTGTATCCTTTTGTCATGCCATCTTTTAACCTTTTCCTTGAACAGTTTGGCATTTTCATAGGCTTGGGTTCTCCATTCATCAAGTGAGCTAATGTCAAAAAGCCTCTTTTCACCGGCAAGTTTGAAATCATAATTGAGCTCTTTAATAGCCCAATATGCCTTATGTTCTAGTTCGAGAGGTAAGTGACATGCTTTTCCATAAACCATTTTGTATGGAGACATACCCATAGGATTTTTATATGCAGTTCTATATGCCCATAATGCATCATCAAGTTTCTTGGACCAATTCTTTCTAGATCTATTAACAATCTTTTGCTAAATTAATTTGAGCTCTCTATTGCTCAATTCCACTTGACCACTGGATTGCGGGTGATAAGGAGATGCAATTCAATGATTAACATCATATTTAGCAAGCATTTTATGAAAAGCACCATGAATAAAATGTGAACCACCATCAGTCATTAGATATCTAGGGACTCCAAACCTCGGAAAAATAATTTCTTTAAGCATCTTAATAGAAGTGTTATGATCAGCACTACTAGTTGGAATAGCTTCTACCCACTTAGTAACGTAATCAACAGCAACTAAAATATGTGTATACCCATTAGAGGAAGGAAAAGGTCCCATATAATCAAAGCCCCAAACATCAAATGGTTCAATAACGAGTGAATAATTCATAGGCATTTCTTGACGTCTACTAATATTACCAATTCTTTGACATTCATCACAAGATAAGACAAACTTACGAGCATCCTTGAAGAGAGTAGGCCAATAAAAACCGGATTGCAATACCTTATGTGCAGTTCTATCTCAAGCGTGGTGTCCTCCATAAGCCTTGGAGTGACACTTGCGTAGGATCTGTTCCTGTTCATGCTCAGGTATACAACGTCTAATAACACCATCTACTCCTTCCTTATAAAGGTGTGGGTCATCCCAGAAGTAATGTCTTAAATCATAGAAAAACCTTTTCTTTTGCTGGTATGTGAAACTAGGTGGTATGAATTTAGCAACAATGTAATTAGCATAATCAGCATACCATGGAGCAGTACGAGAAGCATTTATGACAGCTAATTGTTCATCAGGAAAGCTATCATCAATAGGTAGTGGGTCATCAAGAACATTCTCTAACCTAGACAAGTTGTCTGCAACGGGGTTCTCAGCTCCCTTTCTATCAATAATATGCAAATCAAATTCTTGTAGTAGGAGAACCCATCTAATAAGTATACGTTTAGCATCTTTCTTTTCCATAAGATATTTAATAGCAGCATGATCAGTGTGAATAGTCACTTTAGAATCAACAATATAAGGTCTAAACTTATCACAAGCAAATACAACTGCTAAAAATTCTTTTTCGGTAGTAGCATAATTTCTCTAGGCATTGTCTAGAGTTTTACTAGCATATTGAATAACATTCAATTTCTTATCAACTCTTTGTCCTAGAACAACACCTACTGCATAATTGCTAGCGTCACACATAATTTCAAAGGGTAAATTCCAATCAGGTGGCTAAACAATAGGTGTAGAGATTAATGCTTTCTTAAGTATTTCAAATGCTTCTACACAATCATCATCAAAGACAAAAGGTATATCTTTTTGTAATAGATTAGTCAGAGGCCGAGAATTTTTTGAGAAGTCCTTAATGAACCTCCTATAAAAACCGGCATGACCAAGGAAACTTCTTGTACCTTTGATGTCCTTGGGACATGGCATCTTTTCAATAGCATCAACTTTAGCTTTATCAACTTCAATACCTCTTTCAGAAATTTTATGCCCCAAGACAATACCTTCATTAACCATAAAGTGGCATTTCTCCCAATTCAAAACAAGATTAGTTTCTTCACATCTCTGCAAAACTCGATCAAGGTTGCTCAAGCAATCATCAAAAGAGGATCCATAAACGCAGAAATCATCCATGAAAACCTCACAAATCTTTTCACAATAATCAGAGAATATAGCCATCATGCATCTTTGAAAGGTAGCAGGTGCATTACATAAACCAAAAGGCATACGTCTATAAGCAGAAGTACCGAAAGGGTAAGTAAAAGTGGTCTTTTCTTAATCATCAGCTGACACAGGTATTTGAGAGAAACCAGAGTAACCATCTAGAAAGCAAAAATGTGTATGTTTGGATAATCTTTCTAGCATTTGATCAATGAATGGCACGGGGTAATTATCCTTTTTAGTAGCTTTATTTGATTTACGAAAATCAATAACCATCCTATAACCTGTAATAATTCTTTGCGGGGTCAATTCATCTTTATCATTAGGAACGACAGTAATACCTCCCTTCTTAGGGACACAATGGACAGGACTTACCCACTGACTACCAGGAACGGGAGAAATTATACCAGCCTCAAGGAGCTTTAATATTTCCTTTCTTACCACTTCTTTCATCTTAGGATTCAGCCGTCGTTGGTGATCAATAACCGGTTTGGCGTCTTTCTCCAAATTTATTTTGTGTTGACATAGAGTGGGACTAATGCCCTTAAGATCATCAAGAGTATATCCAATAGCAGCGCGGTGCTTCTTCAGAGTTTTCAATAATTTTTCTTCCTCCTTCTCTAAAAGGTTAGCACTAATAATAACAGGATATATCTTCTTTTCATCAAGATAAGCATATTTAAGAGTATCAGGTAGTGGTTTAAGCTCAAACACGCGATCACCCTTGGGTGGAGGAGGATCCCCTAGGATTTCAACAGGCAAGTTATGTTTCAGAATAGGTCCCTGTTTAAAGAATACTTCATCTATTTCCCTTCTTTCATTCATAAACATATCATTTTCATGGTCTAGCAAATATTGTTCTAAAGGATCATAAGGAGGCACATCAATAGAAGCAAGACCAATAATTTCATCCTTACTAGGCAATTCCTCATCACGGGGTTGTCTACGAATTTAGAAAAATTAAACTCATGAGACATATCATCCAAACCAATAGTAACAACATCCTTTTCACAGTCTATCCTAGCATTGACATTATTCAAGAAGGGTCTACCAAATATAATGGGACAAAAGCTATCTTGTGGGGAACCAAGAACAAGAAAATCAGCAGGATATTTAACCTTCCCACACAAGACTTCAACATCTCTAACAATCCCAATCGGTGAAATAGTATCTCTATTGGCGAGCTTAATGGTAACATCGATATCTTCTATCTCAGCAGGTGCAATATCATGCATAATTTCTTCGTATAAAGAATGGGGTATGGCACTTGCACTAGCACCCATATCACACAAGCCATGATAACAATGATCTCCTATTTTAATATAAATAACAGGCATGCCTACCACAGGTCTATGTTTATCTTTAGCACCAGGTTTAGCAATCCTAGCAGTTTCCTCACAGAAGTAAATAACATGCCCATCGATATTATCAGCCAAGAGATCTTTAACCATAGCAATATTAGGTTCGACTTTAACTTGCTCAGGGGGTTTGTGTGTCCTAATATTACTTTTGTTGAATACAGTTGAAGATTTAGCATGATCCTTTATTCTAACAGGGAAAGGTGGTTTCTCAACATAAGCAGTAGGAACAATAGGATCATTATAAGTGATAGTCTTTTCTTCAACTGTAATAGGTGCAACTACTTTTACTTCAATGGGAGGATTATATTTAAACCACTTCTCCTTAGGGAGATCGACATGAGTAGCAAATGATTCACAGAAAGAAGCTACTATCTCATAGTCAAGTCCATATTTAGTGCTAAATTCACGGAAAGCGTTCGGTACTTTGAAAATTTGATATGTGGGTGGACCGGTGCTTGGGTGCTGTCCTTACTTGTACAAGCATCCCACTTATGATTAACTCCTATTGCAAGCATCCGCAACTACAAAAGACGTATTAAGGTAAACCTAACCATAGCATGAAACATATGGATCCAAATTAGCCCCTTACGAAGCAACGCATAAACTAGGGTTTAAGCTTCTGTCACTCTAGCAACCCATCATCTACTTATTACTTCCCAATGCCTTCCTCTAGGCCTAAATAATGGTGAAGTGTCATGTAGTCGACGTTCACATAACACCACTAGAGGAGAGACAACATACATCTCATCAAAATATCGAACGAATACCAAATTCACATGACTACTAATAGCAAGACTTCTCCCATGTCCTTAGGAACAAACGTAACTACTCACAAAGCATATTCATGTTCATAATCAGAGGGGTATTAATATGCATATAGGATCTGAACATATGATATTCCACCAAATAAACCAACTAGCATCAACTACAAGGAGTAATCAACACTACTAGCAACCCACAGGTACCAATCTGAGGCTTTGGGACAAAGATTGGATACAAGAGATGAACTAGGGTTTGAGAGGAGATGGTGCTGGTGAAGATGGTGATGAAGATTGACCCCCTCCCGATGAGAGGATCGTTGGTGACGACGATGGCGATGATTTCCCCCTCCCGGAGGGAAGTTTCCCCGGCAGAACAGCTCCGCCGGAGCCCTAGATTGGTTCCGCCAAGGTTCCGCCTCATGGCGGCGGAGTTTCTTCCCGAAAGCTTGCTTATGATTTTTTCCAGGGTAAAAGACCTCATATAGCATAAGATGGGCACCGGAGGCCTGCCAGGGGGCCCACGAGGCAGGGGGGTGTGGGCCCCCTCTGGCATTTTCTTCGCTCAGTATTTTTTATTATTTCCAAAATTCTCTGGAGTTTCAGGACTTTTGGAGTTGTGCAGAATAGGTCTCTAATATTTGCTCCTTTTCCAGCCCAGAATTCCAGGTGTCGGCATTCTCCCTCTTCATGTAAACCTTGTAAAATAAGAGAGAATAGGCATAAGTATTGTGACATACTGTGTAATAACAGCCCATAATGCAATAAATATCGATATAAAAGCATGATCCAAAATGGACGTATCACTTCCCGTCGCCGCCTCCCCGCCGCAGCCGCCGGTGGACCGCCCCCGAGGAGCGCCGCCCGTCGCCGCCCCCTCCTCGCCCCGTCGCCACCTTGCCCCATCGCCGGCCCCTCCCCGACCCGCCGCCGCCCCCCCTCCCCCACGGTGAGCCCCTGCCATCCCATCTCCTTTTTTCTGTTTTTTAGTTTAGGTTTAGGTTATTTAGTTTAATTAGTTTAGGTTTAATTAGTTTATGTTTTTGAGTTTAGTTAGTTTAGGTTTAATTAGTTTAGGTTTTTTAGTTTAGGTTTAGGTTTAATTTGTTTAGGTTATTTAGTTTAATTAGTTTAGGTTGTTTAGTTTTGTTTGTTCAGGTTTAATTGGTTTAGGTTTTATAGTTTAGTTAGTTTAGGTTTAATTACTCTAGGTTATTTAGTTTAATTAGTTTAGGTTTTTGAGTTTAGTTAGTTCAGGTTTAATTAGTTTAGGTTGTTTAGTTTAGTTAGTTTAGGTAGTTTTTCAAGAATAAACAAGAAAGATGAAAAAAAGATGTAAAAGAAGAAGAGGTGTCGGGGTGTCATGTCGAGGGTCGAGGGGTCGGGGTGTCGTGTCGAGGGTCAAGGGGTCGAGGGTCGTCGAGAGGTCGAGGGGTCGAGGATTTGCCATCCCGACCACGACACCCCGACCCCCTGACCCCGACACCACGACCCCTCGACCCTCGACACGACACCCCGACCCCTCGACCCTCGACACGACACCCCGACCCCTCGACACGATACCACCGACACCCCGACCCCCGAGGGTTGCCGATGGTCGAGGGTTGCCGAGGGTCACCCCGACCCCGACACGACACCACCGGCACCCCGACCCCCGACACGACAATCCGAGATCCTGACATGGCACCCCCGACACCGACACCCCGATATTAATTAGTTAATCTTATTAGGTATTTAATTTTTTATTATGTTCATGATGATGATACACACAATTTTTTTATTATGTTTATGTTGTACTAATTTCATTTACTCTTTGTCATTGCAGGTGTTGACAGATGGTGGGCTTGGGTCGAGAGCGCTCCAAGCCTCCTACCTCGGTGCGTGGGAGGGGTGTTGTTATTACACCCCAGAACCTTCTGAGAGTGCTGGTAGACAACATGCATACACCCCCAGCACCTTCGGCGAACGCTTCTTCTTCGGCCGGGAGAGGAGGTCGGGGGAAGAAGAGGGGTGGAGGTACACGCAGGGGTTGGATACACGCAGATAAGGTCCGCGGGCCCAACCAGGTACTTGGTACTCTAGTCCGGCACCACTTCCCGGGGTGGGTCACGTTGCCCGGTTAGGGTGAGCTTCCACAACTAGCACTGACCTGGGAGTTGTACGAGGCTGCCCCGGCCCCGCCGAGGGAGATGGTCGACGGTGTCATGTGCGAGACGGTGGCCGACATTGTGAGACGGTGGTTTTGGGTAATTTCTCCTTTACAGAATTAAAAATCAACAGTACCTAGTGATTGTACTAATCAGTGTTGCCTTGTTTGATTGCAGACATTCTACAGGTGTCTTGAGGAACACGAGGCGGACGCGGCTATGGTTCTCGAAGCCGAGTGCAAGCAGCTACTTCAGAACCTACGGCACGAGGCTCGGGTGCAGTGTGTTCGAGACTACTACGCCTCGACTAACATCAGGAGGGAGAAGAAGTGTCGCACCAAATATCTGAGTAAGGACAAGTACATGAAGGTAATTACCTATTCTTAAGGCCTTGTACTAGTTTCCTTGATTTGGTTCGTAGGCGTAGCGCTAAAATTTCTCTTTGTCTAACTTAGGCGTCCCCGAGATGGTGTGCGGATAAGATGGACTGTTGGGAGAGGTTGGTGGATGACTGGTGCTCTCCCCAATGGCTAGCCGTCCACAAGAAGAACAGGGCAAGCGTGCCCTGATGCAAGGTGTGCCGCACCATCAAGGGAGCTCCAACCTATTTGAGTATAGGGATCACTGGGTATGTGGTTCGAGCCCTTAACGATTCATGCAACTTCATTCTTCATGCTAGCTTTAATTACTAATTTACCCTGTTCCTCTCTTTCAGGCGCGACACAACAAGAAGGAGGTGCCGCCGCTGTACAACCTCTATGCCATGGCCCATAGTGCTCCGTACAAAAAGGCCAGGGCATTCTCGGACGATGACCTTGATCATCCAGAGAGCTTCACCAACATCTCCTCCCACGACAAGCTTGTGAGGTACAGAGACTGGGGGAAGAAGATGAAAGGTGAGGAGTTCAACCCGAGCCAGACTCCTTTTGATCCTGAGCTCGTGATGCTATCTGGTGATGAGGAGACATGGCTCACTAGCCATTGGGGATGGACTCATACGTTGTCCTAGAAGTCTCCCAGAGATCAAGAAGCGCCAGACGAAGTCTCATCCCGAGATGAGGCCTCGACCACGGCCAATGGAGCTCGCTATCGAGGCTAGGGCCAAGGAGCTTGTGGCGGAGGCAAGCAGGCAGGCGGAGGAGAAGGTGAGGGAGATGGAGGAGAGGACGGCTGTTGGAGGCGGAGAGGAACCGGAACAACGCGGGTCACCGGGCCCTATACGAGCTCCTCGTGGTAAGTTTCTCCCGCATACTAGCCAAATCATGCACGTGATGTTTGTTTCATTACTAACTAATATGACTGACTCATGAAAACAAAATGTGCAGTCCGTGTGCGAGAAAACCGGCCAGACCCCTCCGTCGATGCCCCAGATTGCTACAGCAGACACGGTGAGTTTCAATTGAACATTAGTTACTAGTATTCACATTTCAGTTGCATCATGCTAACAAAACATTGCAAATGATCTTTCGTGCAGCACGCCTCCCACAAAGGATCGACCGATCCTTCTCCGTCTCATGGTGGCGCAACCCCGACCGGTCCTTCACCTCCCGGATTATGGTAAGTTTTCCCAAGTGTTTTGCTTAACAAATGCTTTGTTAGCTAGAAAATGGCATAACAACCTAGGATAGCTAGCTTAGCTAGTTCATTTATGACATAATTAGCTCACTTAGGTAAAAAAAATGGCATAACAACCTAGGATAGCTCAATAATGATCTATAGCTAGCTTAGCTACTTCATTTATGACATAATTAGCGCACTTAGGTAAAAAATGGCATAAAAACCTAGGATATCTCAATAATGATCTGTAATTAGCTTAGCTACTTCATTTTTGACATAAATAGCGCACTTAGGTAAAAAATGGCATAATAACCTTGGTTTAGCTCCAAACTATCATATAATTAGTTTATTTTCCTACCTTAGCTAAAAAATGGAATTTTTACCTACCTTATTTAGAAGAAGAAGAAGAAGAAAAAAATTCTTCTTCTTCTTCTTCTTCTTCTTTTTCTTCTAGCTAGTCTTCTTCTTCTTCTAACTTTCATCTTTCCTCATTTGCAGATTTGCTTGAGATGAGGAAGCAGCTAGCATTGATGGAAACTTGTTGAAAACTTTTACTTTTACTTGTGCTTGTGCTTCCTTTTTATTTATGGAAACTTGTTGCAAACTTGTTGGAAATGTTGTTGGAAACTTGTATATATATGTTCATGTTGTTGGAAACGTGTATATGTTGTTGGAAACGTATTGTTGGTATGATTGTTGAAATTATGTTGAAATGTGTGTGTGTGTGTGTGTGAAATTCTGTCAAATTGAATGAATTTAGGAAAAAACAAGAAAAACAGGGGCTATATAGCCACTTTGCCGTCCGCTGGCTGACGGAAAAGGTCTTTGCCGTCCGCTAGCAGACGGCAAAGTGGCCACGTGGTAGCTACATGTGCAACCTGGGGTGTAGGGGGCTGGCCTATTTGGCAGATTTGCCGTTAGCCAGCGGACGGCAAAGGCCTTTGCATCTTTGCCGTCAGCTGGCTGACGGCAAAGCATGCCGTTAACCACTTAACGGACCTGAACTGCCACGTGTGCCATCCAGGCTCTTTACCGTCGGTCAGCGGACGACAAAAGACCTTTGCTGCTTTGCCGTCAGCCAGCGGACGACAAAGAGGCCTTTGCCGTAGCCTATTCAGCCGGACCTGTTGCGGTCTGCTCGCTGACGGCAAAGGTCTTTGCCGTTAGCCATCCATGCCGGCTGACGGCAAAGTGTCTGATTCATGTAGTGTTAAACCTTGAGTAGGGCAATTTCTTATCATCAATTTCATCCTCTCCCAAGATTGTGCAACATGTTCATGATCAAGTTGCTTAAATTTCATTATATCGTTCCTAAGGGAGATGATCTTAGCGGGAGGAAAATATTTGGAAATAAAAGCATCTTTACACTTATTCCATGAATCAATTCTATTTTTAGTCAAAGATGAAAACCAAATTTTAGCACGATCTCGTAGTGAGAACGGAAATAGCTTCAATTTAACAATATCATTATCCACATTTTTCTTCTTTTGCATATCACAAAACTCAATGAAAGTTTTTTAGATGGGATGCGACATCTTCCCTAGGAAGGCCGGAAAATTGATCTTTCATAACATGATTCGGCAAAGTGGCATTAATTTCATAAGATTCCGCACTAGTGGAGGGAGCAATCGGAGTACTAATAAAATCATTATTATTGGTATTGGAAAAGTCACACAACTTGGTATTTTCTTGAGACATCGTGACAAAGCAAGCAATCTAACACACAAGCAACCAAAAAGCAAACGAAAAGGCGATCGGAAGAAGGGCAAATAAAAAGGCAAATCTTTTTGTATTTTCTGAAAATCGTTTTAGAAGTGGGGGAGAGGACAACGAGAGGCAAATGGCAAATAATGTAATGCAAGAGATGAGAGTTTATGGTGGGTACTTGGTAGGCTTGATGTAGATCTCCCCGGCAACGGCGCCAGAAATTCTTCCTGCTACTTCTTGAGTTTGCATTGGTTTTTCCCTTGAACAGGAAAGCGTGATGCAGCAAAGTAGAGATAAGTATTTCCCTCAGTTAAGAACCAAGGTATCAAATCCAGTGGGAGATACAAGCAAGTCCCCAATCTATGCACCTGCACAAACAACCAAACACTTGCACCCAACGGGATAAAGGGGTTGTCAATCCCTTCAGGTCACTTGTAACATCCCAAATTTTTAATTCGAAATGTTTTGCAATTATTAGCTAAGCATCTATGCATTTTGTTTGAATTGAGTGACATTTGGAACTTTTCAGAGGCATTTGAGTTTTGTTGAATTTGGATTCCACTTGGCATTTAAAAATTTACTTCAAATATCCCTCATAAATACTTGAGCAAAAGTATGAGAGGAGCTAACATGACACTCCAAAATGTCAGAAGAAATTAATGCCAAAAGTTTTGAATTCAAATTTGATTTTTATTTGGAATTTTCAAAAAAAATGTTCTTTATAAAGTTTCGTTTTTGCCTCTGAAAAAAATGTTCATCTTGTAGAGTTTAATTTTCTGAAAATTTTGATATATATATATGTCCTATATAAAAGTAATTTTCTTTTCTAGTTATAGTTTATTTTCTTCTCTGTTTAAAAAAAACTCTCAGCGCCTCAGCCGGGCCGCAGCCCACAGCGGGCGCGAGTAGCCAGCCAGCGAGCAGCGAGGCCAGCGCCCAACCCTAGCGCTACCCCTTTTCATCTTTTTTTTCTCTCTTTCTTTCTTTCTTTCTTTCCTCTGATCGCTGGACCCCACTCCATCCCCAACCTACCGCAAGATACGCGTACCAGGGCCGTCTCCAGGAATTTGGTGCCCCGGTATGAAACGCAAAACAAGGCCCTACTTTTTTTACAAATCATATAACCAAAAGACTAATATATTTAAATCATACTCTCACTTAATTATATATATAGCTAAAAGAGTAAAGTTAGTACTAAAAATAAAATAAAATAAAATAACAGACCTGATGTTCTACTGAAAATCATCATCCGACTGGTCTATGTATCCATTCTTCACCGCTGCGAATTGTGATGCGATAGACGAGATCCAGTGAAAAATTCTTCTACATCACATCGCCAACAACAGGTCAAGTAGCTGCCGGGAAAGTTATAGAAACAATCAAACCACTGAGCCAATAAACAATAGACTACATAGAGATAGAAAAATTAAAAAGCCTAAAAACCAATACGTTCGTGGATCACAAATTCACAGTTGATCTGCTGGCTCGTGGTAGTGAATCACAAAATTCTAGTGATCCCTTATGTGTTTGCTTCCGTAATACTGTTAGTAGACGCGTGGGTCACAAAACATTGTCAGAACTCACTATATGAGGAGGCGGAGAGCTTCTGGTCCATGACTCTTCTAACAGGCCTGTCCAAGCAATCGGCGACCCGGATGAACGGCCTAACGGGTCACAAATTCATGTCACGGGGACTCGGAAGCGATGAACGGAGGAAACAGGTCATGCGGGTAGATCTACAGAGGAAGACGAAGACATAGAACAGGGCAGATGGGCAGGCGGCACGCAGATGAAACGTCGACACGGCGGCTGGGAGACTAGTACCCGCGTTTGGGGGCAAATTTGACAAATTTGACCTATAATCGAAATCAAATCACAGAATGAACTGGTTCGGAAACTATTTCACACCGCTGACCCTTTTGTGTAGCGCCCGCCACGCCGGCGCCACACCCTACGGTGCAGCGCCTAGCTCCGGGGCGTTGCACCAGTGTCCACCGTGGCAGCCCACGGGCCCGCACCCAGCAGTGCAACGCCTCCGAGCTAGGTGCAGCGCCTAGCCGCTAGGCGCTGCACTGTGACTTATCCAGCCACTTGGCTGGGCCCCCCTCCCCCTCCCCCACCCCCCCCCACCACACACTCTCTCACTCTCTCCCCCCTCCCCCGAGCTTTGCCCCCTCTCCCACTCTCCCCCCCTCTCAAATCTTCTTCCAAATCTTGCAAATTTGAAGAATTTGTCCGTGGATTTCGAAGTCAAACCCTCCCTCAAGGTAATAATCTCCGATCCCCTTGTTTTGATCGAAGTAAAGTTCTCCCATTGCTCATTTGTTGGTAGTTTGGGGAAACCCTAGTTTAGTTTGGATCTAGAGATTTGCATGGAGGTGTGAGATGTTTGTTTGCCAATTTCTATGATTAGGTTTTGTTAGTATGCTAGGTTTATTCTTATGGGTGTTCTTATGTTGGTGCTAGGTTTAGGTTTAGGGCTAGGGTTATGGTTAGGGTTAGGTTTAGGGTTAGGGTTATGGTTAGGGTTGTTGTTTCATATATATATTAGGGTTTGTATTCGGTGTTAATCCATGGATTAGTACTCATGGAAGCAATGTTACCTTGTGTTCATTGCTTATAGGGATGGGAAGAACATGTGTGTTTGTTCATCATGGGGACAAAGACGCCTTTTTGAAAGGCAATAAAGAACCGGACCCGGATGAGCTTGACATTGTGTTTGATAGTAGTCCTAGCTATGCGGAGCTCTTGCAACAAGTTAGGAAAGATTTGAATTGGACGGACCCTAGTGATATAATTGAGTTGGAGGGAAGGCATAATGTTGGTTTTGGAATGCACATCCGTTGGAAGACAATGCATGTAAACTCGGAGCAACGTTGGGTTGCATACAAGGAGACGGTGGCCGAATCACTAGACAAGGCTCTTGAGTTATTTGCAACGAAGAAGGTTGAGTCAAGTTTGCATTTGGACTTGAACCGGAACCCCTCCCCTTTGGTTGCTAGTAGCCCCCCACCCTTGAAGCAAGATGAAATTGTTGAACCTCTTTTGACCCAAGAAGTGAGGCCAACATTGAGCCCGTGTAGAAACAACCAAGATGAATCTTTGCAAGAGGACAACGATGAGTATGCGGACGATGACAATGAAGTTGATCTCCATGACAACAATGTGGGTGATCTCGACAAATATCATTTGCAAGAGACAATGGACCATTCCATCCCTTTTTCCCGTGCATATGCATCGGACTCGGATGACGATGGTCCCGATGAACAAGTTGATGCGGAGGGGTTCACCGTGAAGGAGGCCAAAGCTTTCGAGAAGGTATTTGGTCGGGATCATCGGACTACATTGTTCAAGGATGTTAGTCTCGCGGATGAAGCCGTGGTAGATGGTGGCCAATGTGTAGCTCTTGGGGTTAGGCCAAGCTCTCACCATGATTTGGTAGACGACCAGAACCGGATTGCTAAAGGTTCTAAGTTCGACAGCTTGTTGGATTTGAAGATGTGGCTCGACAACTACTCGGTTACGCATTATCGTCCACACAAGGTGGTGCACTCGGACGTCAATGTGCGCTACACGGTTGCATGTGCATGTGAAGATGAAAAGGAGGTCCAACTTGGACTTAAAAGAGGTCGTGGTGGTGGTAGAGGTCGTGGAAAGGAGGTCCAACAAGGAGTGGCAAGACGCCGTGGCGGTTGTCCGTGGATTGTGCGTGCAAGACCATGGAAAGGAGGTCCTACTTGGCATGTAGTGAGTTGTGTGCCAACTCACATGTGCCAAGGCAAAAGGGTGGATGGCAAGATTGTGTCCCAAGACCACAAACAACTCACGTCCGAGTTCATCGCTTACAGGCTCTCGAACTCAATATCCACACTTCCAACAATGAGCGTCCAACATGTCATTGACCTTGTGAAAGCCATCTTTCATTACCAGGTGAAATACGGCAAGGCATGGAAGGCGAAGCAAGCCGCATTTAAGATGTTGTATGGTACATGGGAGGAAGCATACAACCGAATCCCTAGGTTGTTGTTAGCCATGGTCGCGACAAACCCGGGCATGGTTCCTGTGGTCGAGCCTCATGGGCACCAAACAACGGTTCATGAAGGAAGGAAAGTCAGAGTATTTGGCCGTGCTTTTTGGGCGTTCGAGCAATGTGTGAGGGCTTTCGAACATTGTAGGCCGGTCATCGCAATTGATGGCACGTTCTTGACCGGACAATACAAGGGCACCTTGTTGGTTGCGATAGCAAGTGATGCCAATAACCGGGTGTTGCCATTGGCATTTGCTTTGGTTGAGGTGGAAAACAATGACAACTGGGAGTGGTTTCTGCATCTTTTGAGGACGAAGGTGTTACCCGCTCAAAGGGAAATTTGTGTCATATCGGATCGGAATCAAGGAATTCTTAACGCCGTGGAGATTGACATTCCCGGGCATGCTCCGTTGCACCATCGATGGTGCATGAGGCACTTTTGTTCGAACTTCTATAGGGCATGTGGCCTTAAGGAGTTGGCCGATGATCTTCAAGATTGTTGTCTCGCTTTCTCCGATAAGCGCTTCGCCACTTTGTACAACAAATTTCTCGCACACAAAAAACTTGATCCCGGGGGTCAAGACTTTCTCAATAGGCACATTCAATACCAGAACAAGTGGGCACGTGCTTTTGATGAAGATGGCCGGAGATACGGTCAAATGACAAGCAATATGGCCGAATGCTTCAATAGGGTGCTCAAAGGTGCACGTGGATTACCCGTGACGGCAATAGTTCAATACACATTTGACAAGATGAATGCGTACTTTGTAAAGTACTCGATGGAAACCGATGCACAGATAGCGGGTGAGAACCCACGGAAGTACAAGTACAAGTTCCCACCCGAAGTTGATGAATGGTTGCTATTTCAATCACGGAAGGCGGACTCAGAAGAAGCTATATTATATGACAATGAGGAGTGGAAGTACGAAGTGAAAGAGCCAGGAGGAACCACAAACGATGGCCGACAACATGGAGGTCGGGCTTTCAAGGTGTCGTTAACACAATGTGATTGCACTTGCGGGAGGCCATTGTTGCTTCATCTCCCATGCTCACATTTGTATGCCGCCGGCCGCGTTAGGAATGTGGACATCAATCACCCACGCACCGTGAGGGAGTCCCAGTTCTCAATCATGACGGTCAAGAAAACATGGGCTCCCCGCTTTCACCCATACTTTGACCAATCACAATGGCCGGAGTATCATGGAGTTCAACTATGGCCGGATCCGGAGTTGAAGGTTGTTAAACGGGGTAGACGTAAGACAAAGCGTCTTAGAGGCGACATGGACGGATGGGGCCATGGTGGGCGCCGCGAAGCGGGCAACGACCAATTCCAAGAGCCTCGTGAGAGCTCCCGTTGTGGGGAGTGCAAAGGTCATGGCCACAACAAAAGAAAATGTACGAAACCAAGGAAAAGGTCCAAGAAAAATGATGCAAGCACAAGCCAACATGGAGCTACACAAGGGAGCCAACCAAGTGGTAGCCAACCTAGTGGTCGCCAACCTAGTGGTAGCCAACCTAGTGGTAGCCAACCAAGTGGTAGCCAACAAGTGGGAAGCCAACGAAGTGGTAGCCAACCTAGTGGTAGCCAACCTAGTGGTAGCCAACAAGTGCCAAGGCAACCAAGTGGTACCCAACAAGTGCCTAGCCAACCAAGTGTTAGCCAACCTAGTGGTAGCCAACAAGTGCCAAGGCAACCAAGTGGTAGCCAACAACTGCCTAGCCAACCAAGAGGTCGGCAACTTGGACTAACAAGAGGCCGTGGTGGTGGTAGAGGTGGTGGTGGTGGTCTCGGCCGTGGTGGTGGAAGAGCTCGACGTGGTGGTAATGGCCGTGGTGATGGTCTCGGCCTTGGTGATGGTCTTGGCCTTGGTGGTGGACTTGGTCGTGGTGATGGACAAGCGCAAGTTCGTTATAGAGGAATGTTTGGATACCTAGATGGACCGTTTCCGTATGTTCCTCACTAACTATAATGTATCATATGTTCTTGTTTTTCCATATGTTCTTCTTATTCATATTTGCTTCCATTTGTTCTTATTGTCCTTACTAACCATTATGTTCCACTCATTGTAGGTATGGCGGCTTCCCAACCCAACAAACCAACGATGAAGGAGGATGGCGAAGATGAGATGGCCGGATGGTGGGAGAAGGCGGCGAAGAAGCTTAGAGAGGAGGATGCAGCCAAGCTAAAGAAGAAGAAGGAAGAGGAGCTTGAGAAGGAGAGGAAGCGAAAACAGAGTACGGCAAATGCGATGCGCGCTAGGGAGCAAGCGTTGATGAGGCAAGTTGAGGAGGCACAGAAGAAGCGTCAACAAGATTTTGAAGAAAGAACCATGAAGCTTTGGGCAATTGCAGCTGAAAAAGAAGAGAGGGACAAGCAGATATTCATGGAGAGGGTGGTTAAGGAGGCTCACCTCATAAGAAAAAGGGAGGAGGAAGAGGAAGAAGAGAGGAAGAAGAAGAAGGGAAAGGGGCCTTCCTCTACGCAATAGAGCTATGTCTCCTCTTCGATTTGCTTCTGAACTACTATGTCTCCTCCTCAATTTGGTTGTAAGAACTACTATGTGCGGTGAACTACTATGTCTCCTCCTCGATTTGGTTGTAAGAACTACTATGTGCGGTGAACTACTATGTGTCCTCCTTGATTTGGTTGTAAGAACTACTATGTGCGGTGAACTACTATGTGTCCTCCTTGATTTGGTTGTACGAACTACCATGTGTCGTGAAGTAGTATGTGTTATGAACTACTATGTGTCGTGAACTACTTTGTGCGGTGAACTACTATGTGTCCTCCTCTATAGTGCAGCGCCTGCGCCCTAGGCGTTGCACTGTAGAGTGCGGCGCCTCCGTGCTAGGCGCTGCATATGTCTGCACCTATCCAGAAGAGCAACAGAAGTTTGGCTAGGTGCAGACATATGCAGCGCCTAGCACGGAGGCGCCACCCTCTATAGTGCAGCGCCTGCGCCCTAGGCGTTGCACTGTAGAGTGCGGCGCCTCCGTGCTAGGCGCTGCATATGTCTGCACCTATCCAGAAGAGCAACAGAAGTTTGGCTAGTTACAGACATATGCAGCGCCTAGCACGAAGGCGCCACACTCTATAGTGCAGTGCCTGCGAGCTAGGCGTTGCACTGTAGAGTGCGGCGCCTCCGAGCTTGGCGCTGCACATGTCTGTAGCTATCCAGAAAGCAACAGAAGTTTGGCTCGTTACAGACATATGCAACGCCTAGCACGGAGGCGCCACACTCTATAGTGCAGCGCCTGCGAGCTAGGCGTTGCACTGTAGAGTGCGGCGCCTCCGAGCTAGGCGCTGCACATGTCTGGAGCTATCCAGACAGCAACAGAAGTTTGGCTAGTTACAGACATATGCAGCGCCTAGAACGGAGGCGCCACACTCTATAGTGCAGCGCCTGCGTGCTAGGCGTTGCACTGTAGTGTGTGGCGCCTGCGTGCTAGGCGCTGCACAAACACTTAGCAATTTTTTGCCTGAACCTAGAGGCCTACCTACTGTGCCTCCTCCCCCCCTCTACTGGGTCTTTTTCATCATAGCTCATCCCTCCAAGGCTGATCCCGTGAGACCGAAGCTTCAGAGGTGCAAGCTCCTACAAACAAACAAATCATAACATTACATATGTGGCATTTGTGTTTGAACAAACATACAAAATTCATAACACCGGCCACTTTCAGTATTACCCGCTGCTGCACCGCCATAGCGTACGACCGGTGTTGATGGTCCCAGTGATCATCGAGAAGCCAAACCATCCTAACAATTTCAAGAAAGCATTCATGTCAACATGATTATCTTTTCAATTCAAGAAAACTAAAGTAGGCCTACTACATGCAAGATCCAAAGCATATGGTGCTTCCCCCTACTTGGGCCTACTTCATACAAATAACATGTCAATCTATGTATCCAAACTATAACATGTCAATCTACTTCTCCATACAAATAACATGTCAATCTACTTCTCCATACAAAAAACATGTCAATGTATTTTTCCAAACTATATAAATAACATGTCAACCAATCTATCCAAACCACATTCTAATCTAACAAAGGTTCCCCAAATCTAATATACGCAAGATTCAAACAAAAGTTGCCCAAATCTAATACATGCAAGATTCAAACAAGGGTTCCCCAAATCTTCAAAACATAATATTTTCTATGGATAGAAAGAAGGGGATCGGAGGAGAGTACCTTCTACGATGGATTGGTGAACAAATGCACGAACCAAATCGTCGGATCGGAAGGATTTGGGAGAGGGGATTGAGAGGGGCAGTGCAGATGGCCGCCGCCCTTTTTTCTGTAACTGCCAATGGTGGGGGAGGAGAGGGCTGGCGCGTTTGCATATAAGTCACAGTGCAGCGCCTAGCGGCTAGGCGCTGCACATTACACGTGCAACGCCTAGCGGCTAGGCGCTGCACATTACAGGTGCAGCGCCTAGCTCGGAGGCGTTGCACTGCTGGGTGCGGGCCCGTGGGCTGCCACGGTGGACACTGGTGCAACGCCCCGGAGCTAGGCGCTGCACCGTAGGGTGTGGCGCCGGCGTGGCGGGCGCTACACAAAAGGGTCAGGGGTGTGAAATAGTTTCCGAACCAGTTCATTCTGTAATTTGATTTTGATTATAGGTCAAATTTGTCAAATTTGCCGCGTCTGGGCGACTCGTGAATAAGGGTGGAAGAGCGGACAGGCCTTTTTCTCTCGTGCGATCCCTGATGGCCTGGCCTGCTACTTCAGTATCTCGTATTTAAATGACACAACGATTTGGGGGCCCCGGTTTTTTGTTGGCCCTGTGCGATTGCACAGCTCGCACATGCCTCTCGACGGGCCTGACGCGTACATATCTCGAACGTATCTCGCACGCACCAACGCCGGCTGAGTCCGTGCCTCTCTCAAACCCTAGCTAAAACCTTCCCCTCGCCCAAGCAATACGTCCTATATATACCCTGAGCCCTCCTCCCTCGTTTCCCTTCGAAACCCAAGTCAAAACACCCCACGCACTAGACAAACCGATCTCGCTCCGCCGCCGCCTGTTCACCGTCGAAACTTGCCATCGGTGAGCATCCCCAACCCCCCTAACCTCTGCTATCGGCATAGCCCAACCCCACACATCTCTTTGACACGTTTTGGACGTCCAGGAAGCACCGGAGCCACCACCTTGAGCTCCCGACGCCGTCGGAGTTCACGGAGTTCACGTCGACGGTACGCTCGACACTGACGTCCCCTCGCCTCACCATCCACAGAAAATCGGACGCCCTCGACCTTCCGCATCGCCTGGACATCCTCGCTGACGCCGCCGACGACCGGAGCCCCGCCACCCACCGGCCTCTTCTTCCCTGCCACGCAAGTTCTTCTAGAGCGCACCTCCTCTGTTGTTTCTTTTTTCTTCTTTAGATCAAACCATTAAGTTAGATTAAATCGGTTTACTAGATCGTTTTTCTTTATTAGATCGATATACTTCGGTTAAGTTACGGTTTAGTATGGACCGGACAGATCGGTTTTCTTTTAGTTATTCGCACGCGCATGTTTCTGTTAAGTTGCGCCCGAGCGCTGTATAGCTTCAGCTCGCACCACCCCAAGCCCAATAGCGCCCGTTAGTTTTTTTTTCTGTTATTTTCGTTCTGTTTTAAAAACAGAAAGTTCCAATCTTGTAAAATATGTATCTCTTAGGTTATTTAATATATTTAGTTGATTCTTTTTGCTCTAGTTTGAAAATTTCCTATAGTTTCTGTAGAAAATAGATTCGGCCATGTTTAAGTTTTTAAAAATTGTTTTATATTAGTTTTAGTCAGATTAGTATTTCTGCTATAAAATGAGCTAGGATTAATTTTTTTAGTGAATCTTTTTGCCACTACTTTGTTTTGTCAATGCCTAGCAGTATAATTAATTTAGGCATTTATATATTTTATTAAAATTAGTTTTACACGAAAACAAGCTTTTCTAGTTTTTTTTGCTTCCTTCTGTTTTCTATTGTTCTAGTTATTTTAAAATTCTATTTTACCTCTGTTATAATTTATTAGATTAGTTCATGTAGTTACAGAGGGTGAACTTTTATTTACCGCAAAAGAATATGATTTACTTTATTTTCTTACTAGTTTTGTTTTAGGCATAAAAGGAGTTTTATAATAGCTTTTAATGCGTTTCTTTTCGCATTAAATTTATTTTCTGTTTTCCTTTCTATTAGTTAACAAAACTTTTGTTTTGGTTCTGTTAAAGAAAGTTTTAGTAGGATAAATCTATTTTCTAGTTGTTTGCTTGAAGTAATGAAAACCTTATTTTGGAGTTCTTCGAGTTTTCTTTGGTTTTGGTTGATTGCTTTCGTGTGATTTATGTTAGCATGCTGTTATGTTAATGTGATTGTATGTTTGTATTCTTATATGATTATTGTTTGCTTCGATGGAATTTCCGGAGTGCGAAGCTTGCTATCACGAGTCACTAGTGTTTGAAGACCGTCAGCCAGGCAAGTCTTGACAATGAATTTAATTCCTATGTTTTAATTGCATTAGTAGTATTTCCTCCCCACCATGCATGCAGTAGGAGAAATTGAATAAGTCTTGAGTAGCATCATGTGCTAGCTTGACCCAAAATCCCTATGTTACCATTGCCCGGGACGATGTAGTTTATTTTGCTATGCTCGTAGACGGGGTTGGTTGAGTGATTCATATGGGAGATGTGAGAGTCAAGATGATGACAATCGACCCTAGGCGTGACTCTGGCCGGATGGTGCTACGAGATGTAGAAGAACGGTAGGATTGGATGGGCACCGGCAGTGGCCCAGAGGAACTCTACGGAAGACCCTGTTTCGTTCGTCCCGTCTTCAAACACCAGGCAGTGCGAGGAAGGAGGGAATGATTCTTGCGGATAAAGTGCACAAGACTCTACAGAGTAGAAATCTAATCGATTAGCCGTGTCCTCGGTTACGGACAACTGAGCCTCTGGAATTGGAGTATTTCGAAAATCTCAACACCAAACATAATTAATTAATTGATGGGTTATTAATGATTTCGAGTATGAGACACTGGTTGGCGGAACCATCTCATTAACAACCAACATTTTGTAGTAATTGCAAGCAAGTCCTTTGTTGTAGGGAAAAGTTGGCTTTTTCGCAAAAACATAAAACTTAGAGCCCCACGGCCAAATTGCATACAGTGTTAGCATTATTATTGTTGTTCTCTCTATGACTTGACGGCATATTCAAAATGCTAACCTACACGGTTGCAACGTCTCATGTTGCAGAGGAGTTTTCCGACCAGGAGTGAGGCTATGATTTACGCTCGGTGATTGCCCTATGGAGTCGAATGGACTCGCTTATCGTCTACGCTTTCGCAGCTTTATTTAGTTTATTTCTCATGAGTTGGCCTTCGGCCGAATTTATTATGATGTAATAAAGACTCGATATGAGAATCGTGTAATATATTCAGGTGTGATTGAACTTTGAATCTTTTCATCAATGTACTGTGTGTGCCAGCATGATCTTGGGATGGTACAGCTACACAGAGATCTGACCGATTTCGGGTCGGGTCGCTACATCACTTGCAAAGGTGAGATCTGATATAGATATGATGTAGGGTGGAACCCTATACGGCCGATCTTTCACGAAAGGAGCGGATCCCAACTAAGAACACGAAGAACGCGAGGGGAAACACGAGGGAAAACACGAGAGAATCACTCAAACCAACAAGATTAAGTCACACATGTGCTAGATCCTTGAAACACGAGAGGAGATACAAGATCCGCAATCAACAAAGGATGATACAAAGGTAACCGGTTCTTCTCCTAGAGTAGGTCTTGATGGGGCCACCCAAGAGGGGGTCTTGAATCCAAGGCGGATCTTCTCCGTAGAGGGGCCGCAGTCTCTCTCCAGGAGCAGATCCGTATGGATGAGCAAAGCTCTATCTCACACATGAGCTAAACCAATCCTAACCCTAGAAAGAGGGAGGAGGAGGAGTATATATAGTCTAGGTGGGCGAAGGGGTACATGAGCCTCGGCCCTTTACTGTGCGCAGACAGGCGGGGCCGGATGTCCGGGCGTCGGGCCGGATGTCCGGGCCTTCAGGAGGAGCCGGATGTCCGGGCTGGGGGGCGGATGTCCGGGCTGGCATGGTCGGCCTCGGTACTCTCTGGATAGACGGGGTCTGGATGTCTGGGCGGTGGGCCGGATGTCCGGAGGCTCGGGACGGGCCGGATGTCCAGGCCTTCGGCTGGATGTCCGGGCTGGAGTGCCATTTCTTCTGTCCTCTGGATAGGCTTGTCCGGATGTCCGGGGAGGAGGCCGGATTTCCGGGTCGGAGGCCAGATGTCCGGGCTGGTCGCCGGTGTCCGGGCCCTGTAGACTTGGCCTGGGTTGCTGCTGTAGTGGATGTCTCCAGCGGCCAAATGTCCGGGCCTGGGGCCGGATGTCCGGGTCCTGGAGCTGCCTTCTTCTCCTTTCGGTGTTCCTGTTCATCCGTGAACTTGGCGGCTTGTCCGTCTTCACGTACATCTTCAGGAGGGTCCTCTTGATATCTAATCATGCACAACATCTCGGACTTAGGTAGTAGCCATGTCTCGAGTGGATCATATGTGATATCACTAAGGAAGGAAGTCACCTTGTTCTCGAGAGCTCTAGCTCGTGCTCGTGTCATGGGTCCTCTTGGCTCTTGATGAGACGATGGTAGGTCCATGGGGATGACCGTAGGATGCTCTGCATCATCTCCCCTCCCTTGGGAAAGATCCGACCTCGGATCGAAATCCTCATAACCATGGTACGGGGAGAGATCTTTGATGTTGAAGATGTCGCTGACGGAGTGCTTGTCGCGTGGGATGTCGATCTTGTAGGCGTTGTTGTTGTGGCGTGCAAGCACCTTGAAGGGTCCATCTGCTCGAGGTAGAAGTTTGGACTTGCGTTCATTGGGGAAGCGGTCCTTTCGAAGGTGTAGCCACACAAGATCTCCGATGTTGAATATCATGGGTTGCTTGTTGACGTTGAGCTTGGTCGCGAGTCGTTGTACTTGGCGCTCGATGGTGTGCCTTGTATCCTCATGCATCTTCTTGAGGTAGTTGACTCGGGCACTTGCGTCCATGTTTGTGCGCTCTTGTAGCGGTAGAGGAAGAATGTCCAATGGGGACAACGAGTTGAAGCCGTAGATGACCTCGAAGGGGGACTTGCCGGTAGTCGAATGTCTTGCACGGTTGTAGGCGTACTCGGCAATAGGTAGGCACTCCTTCCACTCCTTGATGTTCTTCTTTATCAACACGCGTAGTAGAGTGGAGAGCGTACGGTTCATCACCTCCGTTTGGCCGCCGGTTTGAGGATGGTATGCCGAAGAGAACAAGAGCTTGATTCCGAGCTTGGCGCATAAGGTCTTCCAAAAGAAACTCAAGAACTTGACGTCGCGGTCTGAGACAATCGTCTTTGGCACTCCATGTAGGCGCAAGATTTCCCTACAAAAAAGATTTGCAACATGTGAAGCACCGTGTAAGGGCATATTTATCCCTAAGATGTTTTGGTGATTGATGACAATGCTTTTGCGGACTAATCTTGTGCATTGAGTGTTTTTCAGAGATTCATCCTTTTGGCACGAGACGATTCCCTCCCCTCGGAGCTTGAAGCGAAGACGGTGTAGTCCTTTCGGATTAGTTTGGTGGACTAGTTTCATAGGGATCACCGTACTATCAAGAGGGGGTCCGTTTTGGAAAGGCTAGGGCGGAATCATCACGTACACTTCCTTTGCCCCTCCCTCTCAGCCTTTCCGTTTCGATGATGGGCTTGTTTCTCTTCTCAGTGTGCCCTCTCTGGTCCCAGCGGTAGTACCGCGGGCCGGAGCGGTAGTACCGCTTGGGTGCTACAAGCGGTAGTACCGCTCTGGAGCGGTAGTACCGCCCAGAGCAGTAGTACCGCTGGTAGCCCCCAACTGTGTGCTCTCTCTGGTCCCAGCGGTAGTACCGCGGGACGGAGCGGTAGTACCGCTTGGGTGCCACAAGCGTTAGTACCGCTCTGGGAGCGGTAGTACTGCTCCAGAGCAGTAGTACCGCTAGTAGCCCCCAGCCGTAGTACCGCGGTGGTCTCGTGCTAGTACCGCCTCGATTCGAGGGCTCTTTTTTCGTGTCGGGTTTTACGGTACTGGCCGCGGCTGTGGGGGGCCGTAGTACCGCTCGTATGCGGTAGTACCGCCCTCCCACCGCGGTAGTACCGCTGTGGGCCAAGCGGTAGTACCGCGTTGAGGAGCGGTAGTACCGCTTATTGTGGCAAGCGGTAGTACCGCTGGCACAGCGGTAGTACCGCTCTCTGCGGGGCAGAAGTGAGCTAACGGTTGGTTTGTTCCCCCCACTATATAAAGGGGTCTTCTTCCCCAAAGTTGACCTACCTCTTTCCCCAAAAGCTCCATTGTTGCTCCAAGCTCCATTTTCGCCCGATCTCTCTCCCTAGCCAATCAAACTTGTTGATTTGGTCGGGATTGGTTGAGAAGGCCACGATCTACACTTCCACCAAGAGAAATTTGATTCCCCCCACTTATCCCTAGCGGATCTTGTTACTCTTGGGTGTTTGAGCACCCTAGATGGTTGAGGTCATCGCGGAGCCATAGTCCATTGTGGTGAAGCTTTGTGGTGTCGTTGGGAGCCTCCAATTAAGTTGTGGAGATTGCCCCAACCTTGTTTGTAAAGGTCCGGTCGCCGCCTTCAAGGGCACCAATAGTGGAATCACGGCATCTCGCATTGTGTGAGGGCGTGAGGAGAATACGGTGGCCCTAGTGGCTTCTTGGGGAGCATTGTGCCTCCACACCGCTCCAACGGAGACGTACTTCCCTTCAAAAGGAAGGAACTTCGGTAACACATCCTCGTCTTCACCGGCTCCACTCTTGGTTATCTCGTTCCTTTACTTTCGCAAGTTTACTCAAGTTATATCTCTTACTTGCTTGCGTGCTTGTTGTCATTGCATCATATAGGTTGTTCACATAGTTGCATATCTAGACAACCTATTTTCATGCAAAGTTTAATTTGGTAAAGAAAAGCTAAAAATTGTTAGTTGCCTATTCACCCCCCCTCTAGTCAACTATATCGATCCTTTCAATTGCAGAGCCTCGTCTCTTTATTAAGGACTTTACCGTCCAAAGAGTATGGTTGACGTCATAGACGATGCGGAGGAGCACTCCGGTGAGAATCCAGTCTCGTCTACGGGAGATGGGGGAACCGCGGTCTCTCGTGAGGAATTCAATGTGGCGTTGGACACATTGAAAACCTCCATGACGACCAAGGTCGAAAGCATGTTGAATAAATTCTTAGAAGGGCTTAAACTTACCACCGCACCGTTGAAAGTGGGTGATCCCGCTAACAAGGTGACTGATGCTACCTCCGACAAGGGGGAAGCTTCTAGCGAGAAGGCTCCTTGTTCTAGTGATAAAAATGGGACCGGCATCTTTGCCCATGTGGAACCTCCACCTGTCTATGGTGGACCGCTCCCTTCCACTCATTCGAATCATGCCGGCCCGACCCCTAAGATTGAGAAGAATGTAGATTTTGATTCTTGGGTCTATCGTTTTAAGCGTCATTTAAATCATGTGAACACTAACATTTGGAGAATCATTGAAGAGGGTTTTTATCCGCATGACCGAAGTAACTTCACTCCTAGAGAAGTTGTGGATCATCAATTCAATGAGAATGCTCTCTTCATCATCCAAGAAGCAATCCCACCCGAAGATCTTCCTCATCTCCGGCCTTACACCATGGCCAAAGATGCTTGGCTCCAAGTTGTTTCCCTCTATCGGGGAAGCACAAGCATTCAACGCTCCAACTATGAAGTGGTGCAAGATGAAGCCGACGAGTTTGCAATGAAAGAAGATGAAGAACCTCGTGAGCTTTTTCGGAGAGTATCCAAACTCGCGGTCTCTCTCCGAGATCATGGAAGTAAGGACACGGATGACAATTGGATCAAGCGCAAATTCCTCAAGGCAATGATGCCCTACCACAAAGCCATGTCCTCCGTAATTCGTCAAAGGCCGGACTTCCACACCTTATCATCAAGTGAAGTGTTGGATGAATTTGTTGCTATGAGCATCTTGGACAAGACCGCCGACAATGCGGTTCTTCATTCTCAAAGGGTAAAGAAGCCCAACCTTGCTTTAAAGGCCAAGGTTAGTATGGAGGAAGAGGATGAAGAGGAAGAAGAGGAGGGCAACCTCGAAGATACGAAGTATGCCTATCATGAACACATGGCTCTTGCTTCAAGGCAATTTTGGAGCAAGAAGAACACAAGGCCAAACTTCAACAAGAGCAATTCAAGTGGCGCAAAGGGGAAGCAACGGATGAGGACTTGCTTCAATTGTGGCAATGTGAGCCACTTTGTTGCGGAGTGCCCTTACGAGAAGAGGGAAGACAATGGTGGCAAGCTCATTAGAAAAGACAAGGCCAAGTCGTTCCCCAACAAGAGCAACTTCACCAAGAAGACTCCTCCCAAGGCGTTGGTGGTACAAGAAGAGTACAATGAGGATGATGACGATGATGAAGATGGTGAGTCGGTTGCCATGGCCTCCGTTGCCATTGCGGAGACTCCACGGGTGTCTCTCTTCGACTCACCCAATGAGAACATCACCGCCAAGTGCCTCATGGCTAAAGCCACAAATAAGGTAACCTCCAACATCAAAACTACCATCATTAATCATCCTTCTTCGACGGATAGCATTGATGAACATGAGGGGACAAATGTGGAGGAAAATGAGTTTGAGATCTTTATGGGTAAACTCAAGGGTAAATCCAAGAAGCACTTCGTTGCTCTCTTGGAACAACTTGGTGAAGCCAATGACATGATCGAGGCTCACGAAGATACCATCTCTAAGATGGAGGGGCATAGTCGTGACTATGCTGATGAGATTTTGGATCTTTCCAATGCTCTTGACGAAGAGCGTGGTCTTCGTTTGGCTCTTGAGGAGTCATACAACGATGATCATGCTAAGTTAAAGAAAGATCTTGATCATGCTCTTGTTGTGTCTCGTGTGCTAAACTCCGAGAAGGCAAAACTTGGGGTTGATCTTGCTAGACTTAAAGAGGAGTTTGACATTCTCGACAAGGCTCACAAGGTCTTGAAGGGTGCTCATGCTAGCCTCAAGGAGTCTCATGATCAACTCCAAGTAATGCTAACAAAGGAGAAAGCCACCTTTCCTCATATGGTGTTAATTGATAATGCAAATGCTACTAACCCTTGTTGTGAGCATGTGCATCTTGTTGAGGAGAATGCTAAGTTGAAGGAGCAACTTGAGAAAGGCCTTGTGTCATGCATACAAGGTGAGAAGAACCTCAACGACCTTTTGAGAAACCAAAAGGAAGTTGTAGCCAAGGAGGGGATTGGGTTCGCTCCCAAGCCCAAGAAGAAGAAGAAGAAGAATGACAAGACCAAACGACCTCCCCCTCTCAAGCAAACTTTTGTGAAAGAGGGAGAGGGTACTTCCAAGGAGAAGAAGAACAATGCGAAGGGTGACGGTGTCATGAAGGGCTATTCCACCCCATCCAACAAAGCCGGCGACTTTAATCCTTCTTATGTGTTATGTCGTGCAAGTGATGGGCATGTTTATGCCAAATTTGTTGGTTCTCCTCATGAGTATATTGAATGGTCCATTTGGGTTCCTAAGACCCTTGTTACTAACATCAAAGGACCCATTACAAAATGGGTACCTAAAATCAAGCATTGATCTCTTGTAGGTGTTTGCTTCCGGTGGGGGATCATGGTTGCTCGATAGTGGAGTTACAAATCATATGACCGGAAGCAAGGACTTGGTGGTGGACGTGCACAAGATTCCATCTATGCCCACCAATGTCGAGTGGGGTGATGCCTCGTCTTCTAAGGTATTGGGACTCGACAAAGTTGTCATTTCTCATGATCTCACGATCGAGAAGGTCATGCTAGTTGAGTCCCTTGCATACAATTTACTTTCCGTTCGTCAACTTGCTATCATGGGCTTTGCCACTTTCTTTGATATTGATACCGTGGCCCTCTAGTGGAGCAAGACTCTTAAAGTAGCCTTTGTTGGGCATGTCGAGAACGGTCTCTATGTGATTAACTTTTCGGAGCGACCCACTAAGACCGCGACATGCCTAATGGCTAAAGTTGACATGGGATGGCTTTGGCATCGCCGTTTAGCCCATCTCAATATGAGATCTTTGCAAAGTCTTCTCAAGGGGGACCATGTCCGTCGACTAACGAACGTTAGTTTTGCTAAAGATCGTGCTTGCAGTGCTTGTATCGAAGGAAAGCTTCATGAGAAGGCTCACCCTCCCACGACTCTCATTTACTCGAAGAGGCCCTTGGAGCTCCTTCATTTGGATCTCTTTGGGCCTCCATCCTTTGATAGTCTTGGGGGTAGAAAATATTGCTTGGTAATTGTGGATGACTATTCTAGATACACTTGGGTGTATTTTTTCAAGAGGAAGAGTGAGACCCAACAAACAGTCATTGACTTTGCAAATGAAGCCCAACGTCAACACAATGCAAAGATCTTGACTATAAGAAGTGACAACGGCACCGAGTTCAAGAACTACACCCTGGATGAGTTTCTTAGTGATGAGGGGATCAAGCATCAATATTCTGCACCTTACACCCCTCAACAAAATGGTGTTGCGGAGAGGAAGAACCGGATGTTGATGGATGCGGCAAGGACCATGATGGCGGAGTTCAAGTCTCCATACAACTTTTGGGCCGAAGCCATCAACACCGCGTGTCATGCTTCAAATCGGCTCTATCTCCGCAAAGGCTTGAACAAGACTCCATATGAGATACTCACCGGTAACAAGCCCAACCTCAAGTACTTTCGGGTGTTCGGGTGTAAGTGTTTCATTCTCAAGAAAGGTGTTCGTTTGTCTAAATTTGAGACTAGAGCTCATGAGGGCATATTTGTTGGTTATGCTACAAACTCCCATGCTTACCGTGTCCTCAATAAGTCCACGGGACTTATTGAGGAGACATGTAACATGGAGTTTGATGAGAATAACGGCTCCCAAGTGGAGCAAAGTGGTACTTGTGATGTAGGTGATGAAATTCCTCCCCAAGCCATAAGAAGAATGGGTGTTGGATATATCCTGCCCATTGAGGAACCCCTTGTGGCCGAAGGAGAAGGACAATGCTCCACTCAAGTGGAGCCATCACCAACCCAAGACCCACACGCTTCCGAAGAACAAAGTGAAGGCCCTCAACCTCATGAACAAGATCAAGGGCAAGATCAAACTCAAGATGGTGGTGATCCACCAAATGATGCCCAAGGTCAAGTTCCTCCCCTCGAGCAAGTTCAAGATCAAGAACAAGCTCAAGACGACACCCAAGATGATCAAGTGACCCCTCCTCACTTCACTTCCGAGGAGGATTTGGAGCGTCGTGCCGCTAAGATCGCTTCCAAGCTCACCACCAAAGGTCATCTCATGGAGAATGTGGTTGGAAGCCTAAGAAAGGGGGTAAGCACTCGTAGACAATTAGCAAACTATTGTGAACATCATGCGTTTGTTTCTTGTGTCGAACCCCAAAAGGTTTATGAAGCGCTCGAGGACCCGGATTGGCTCAACGCCATGCATGAAGAACTCAACAACTTCGAACATAACCAAGTGTGGAAGTTAGTGCCAAGGCCAACCGGAAATCATAATGTCATTGGAACCAAGTGGATATTCAAGAACAAGCAAGACGCTCATGGAATCATTGTTCGCAACAAGGCTCGTCTGGTGGCACAAGGCTACTCCCAAGTCGAGGGTATCGACTACGGTAAAACCTTTGCCCCCGTCGCTCGCCTTGAATCTATTCGTTTGTTGATTGCTTATGCTTCTCATCATAATTTCACATTGCAACAAATGGATGTGAAGAGTGCTTTTCTTAATGGTCCCATAAATGAGTTGGTATATGTCAAACAACCCCCCGGGTTCGAAGATCCCGATTTCCCCGATCATGTGTATCAACTCCACAAGGCGCTCTATGGCCTTAAACAAGCCCCACGTGCGTGGTATGAGCATCTTACGGAGTTGTTACAAGATCGTGGATTTGAAATCGGGAAAATCGACCCCACTCTTTTTACTAAGAAGGTCAAAGGGGAGTTGTTTGTGTGCCAACTATATGTTGATGATATTATTTTTGGTTCCCCTAACAAAGCCTTCAATGAATAATTTGTCACTCTCATGACCTCAAAGTTCAAGATGTCTATGATGGGAGAGTTGAAGTTCTTACTCGGATTCAAAATCAAACAAAGAAGAGAAGGAACCTTCATCAACCAAGCCAAATACACTCAAGACATGCTAAAGAGATTCAAGCTAAGTGATGTCAAGCCGGCTTCCACTCCAATGCCCACCAAGTGCCAGCTTGACATTGATCCCAATGGTAAAGCGGTGGATCAAAAGGTATATCGCTCCATGATTGGATCCTTGCTTTACCTTTGTGCATCTAGACTGCATATCATGTTGAGTGTGGGAATATGTGCACGGTTTCAAGCCGCACCTAAGTAAAGCCACTTTGTGGCGGTCAAGCGAATCTTTCGATATTTGGCTCATACCCCAAACTTTGGCCTATGGTACCCAAGAGGAGCAAACTTCAAGCTTGTAGGTTATTCGGACTCCGATTGGGCGGGAGACAAAGTGGATAGGAAGTCCACTTCCGGAGGGTGCCAATTTCTTGGTTGCTCTTTGGTAAGTTGGTCTTCTAAAAAGCAAAGTTGTGTCTCTCTCTCATCCACCGAAGCGGAGTATGTGGCGGCCGGAAGTTGTTGTGCACAACTGTTATGGATGAGACAAACTTTAAAGGATTACGGTGTCATTTGTGACAAAGTGCCTCTTTGGTGTGACAATGAAAGTGCTATCAAGATTTCTCTCAACCCGGTGCAACACTTCAAGACAAAGCATATTGAGATTCGGTATCACTTCATCCGGGATCATATTAGGCGAGGGGAGATCGAGCTCAACTATGTCAACACTCATGATAAACTTGCAGATATTTTCACGAAGCCATTGGATGAAGCAAGATTTCGCGAGTTAAGGCATGAGCTAAATATCATTGATTCGAGCAATGTGGTTTGAACCTTTGCACACCCCTCACATTCATTATGCATTCTTGTCTAGGTGTAGGCATGGACGTAGGGGGAGTGTTGTTCTCTCAATGAACTTTCCCTCCCCCCACAATGCATAAACTGATCTCACTCTTTCACATTAGCCATTTTTGATGGTACTTGTGCTTCAAAGACGAGCTTTGGTCATGGGCCCAAGGATAATTCTTCGCGGTGCCATACCAAGTGACTCAAACATAGGTGGCCTCGGCCACCGCCCTCTCGTATAGAGGCGTGTGATTCTTGTTCTCTTGCTAGTGCTCTTGTTGGTCTTCTTGCCGTTGTTTCCCGTCTTTCGTTTTGCACCATATGTGTTGAGTCTGGTTTGAGTTGCGCTGGGCGGTACTACCGTTGTGAAGGCGCGGTACTACCGCTGGAGCGGTACTACCGCTCTACGGAGCGGTACTACCGCTTATGTGGCTAAGCGGTACTACCGCCCATCACCACGGTACTACCGCTAAGGGGCGGGGCCAGGGGGTTAAGTCGTGGGCAGGGGTGGTTTCCTCCACCCCATACCCATTTGCTTCGTCCCCTGGTTCCTCTTCCTCTCTCTCCAGCGCCATCTCGCCGCGGGAGGGCTCCGGCGGCCCTCCGTCTCCGGACCGTCCCTCTCCATTCCCTTCGGTGGAGTCGATCCCCACCTCGTCCTCTTGCCATGGATGCCGGTATTGCCCCCGTTCCTTTTCTCTTCTTGTCTAGTTTTCAGATCTCGCGTTCTAGGGGCAGTAGTAGTTGCATCTCTAGATTTTTGGCCAAATCTAGGCTTGAGTAGGTTGGAGGAGGCAACTAGACTCTTTGGATTGATGTTTGGTAGGTTTATTTTTGAATTTGGCATCCCCGGTAGTGCCGGATCTGACCACGGCAGTAGGGATCCTCCGTGCCCCGTCTCGGGCGGTACTACCGCCCATATTGCGTGGTACTACCGCCGGAGTGGTACTACCGCTGGGAGGGCACGGTACTACCGCTTGTGCGGTACTGCCGCGGTACAGGCACGGTACTACCGCCGGATGCCCAGTTCCATCGTTTCCTACCACATGTTGATCCATTTGTGTTGTGTTTATTTGGTTTTGATCGTTCCTTCTGGTTGTTTCTTGTGTCCGTGTGTTTGGTTCCAGGTGATGAACATCCTGAGCAGCAAGTCCGCCGTGTCAACCCCGGGCGGTCAACGTCAAAGCGGTACCGCTCATCTGAGACTGCAGGTGGTTCTTCCAGTGCTCCACCGCCGGCAGGGGGTGCTTCCTCAAGTACTAATCCTCCTCGCAAGAAGAAGATTGCCAGCCGACCGAAGCCAAGTGGCAAGAAAGTGACCGAGATGTCTAGCAAGGAATTCTGGGACAGGCGTCGGCGCAACCCCTATGAGGAAGACCAAGAACCCAACCTTGTCAATCGCCCGTTCTGGAACCAGTTTCAGTATGCCACATACTTTGATGTGATCAAGGCTAAGAAGAACCTCTTTGTCAATGTTCATTCCATCAACACGAGGTTATGGAGAAGGACCCTGAGTACTTTGGTGATGCCCTTCAGATGTGCTCTCAGCTGAACATTCTCAGGATCATGCAGTTCAACAAGGACTTTGATGCATATTTGCTGGCACAGTTCTTTGCCATTGTTCACCTAGGAACTGATGCAGACAGGACTCTGACTTGGATGACTAAGGGGAAGGTGCTAGCTGTCAAGTGGCAGGCCTTCATGGGGCTGCTTGAGGTGGAAGATCAAGGGCTCGAGACTCCAGTCGGTTTTCGTCCTCACCAAAATGTTACCTCCACTCACAAGCAAGCCCTCTGGCCCTACTGTACTCGGAAGGTCAACCCTGAGACCAGGAAGGAAACCTATGAGTTGTCTGCCTATCTGGACATCCTTCACCGTATCTTCCGCGAGACTCTCTTCCCTCGTATTGGGAATCTGGACATGGTACACTCTTATCTTGTGGACATGCTTCTCTTCTGCCAGCGTGAGAAGGAAGCAAACACCGGCGAGTCCCTGGACATCTCTCATGTCATGTGGTCTGAGCTTCTGGCGGCTGTTTCTGAGCGCAAGTGCCCAATTTATGGTCCGTTCATTATGTTGCTTATTGAGAGGGCCTGGAGACTTACCTATCCTGAGGAGCAGCTGGAAACTGGAGAGTTGGTCTCTCATGAGATCAAGCGTCTGAGGAAGAAGGATAATTGGGGTAGATCTGGAGCTCCATCTTCTGCTGCTGCCATGAAGACCGAGGACGAGGCTGATGCCGGTGATGATGATGAGGATTATGTGCCTCCTGGGACAGAGCCTTCTGCGGCAGAGCCCTCTTGGGCAAAGAAGCTCAAACGCAAGATGAAGAAGCTGTTCTGCATGGAGTCTCACGGTCAGTACTTGACTCATGTGGCTGAGAAGAAGGCAAGGGGACATCATAAGGAGCTTATGCGTCAAATGGGTGCGACCGTCACCAGCGGCTCTGAGGGTCAGATTACTGAGGAGGAGGAGTGGATCCAGCAGCACTGTCCGTGGACTGATTCAGATGCCGAGTAGTTTCCGGGCGAGGACGGCAGTGCAGATGATCACGCAGAGTCCTGATGTTCGAGATCCTCAGCATGCTCTCACCTGGAGCCGTAGGTTAGCTCTTTGCCCCTTTTGGTGTCTCGATGCCAAAGGGGGAGAGAGTTTGGGGATTTGCATCATTGCGAGTGTGTCTTTGCCTTTGTGCTTTCGTTGTGTGCTACCTTGTGCTTTGCTTGGTTTTGTGTTCTGTGAGACTTTAGTTCAAGTCATATGGTGTGAGACATATGCTACCCTATCCTTATCATATCTTTATCTTTGTCTCTAGTCATTTGGTATCTCATGAGTTATATGCTTCATTATGTTATATATCCTGCTATCTTGTATCTCGCTTAGGTTGTTGGTCTCTAAAATACAGGGGGAGTGTTGATCCTAGTATGTGTGTCGTGCAGTCCAAAGCACTTATCTTGATGGCACACATCTAGGGGGAGCCCATCTATATTTTAGAGATTTGGGGTTTGCTTATGTCCTTTGTCTTTTCCCAGTTGTGCAAATCCCGTATTGTCATCAATCCACCAAAAAGGGGGAGATTGTAAGGGCATATTTATCCCTAAGATGTTTTGGTGATTGATG